>NC_057862.1:486296668-486903168 GCF_019393635.1 Dromiciops gliroides | reverse complement strand
TTTTAAGGAAGTTAAAAATCTAGATGGCCAAAGTACCCAAGGAACTAATATAAATTTATTTGAATGATATCCTTTGTCTTTAATGTATAAATTGTCAAGGAACATAAGATCAGTTTGAGAAATATTTATTAAGTACCTACTGTGTGCAAAATAAACTGTACTCAAAAATTAAAGGATAAAGATTCCAAGCAACTGCAGATTAGGAAAGCCTTTACTCCATGCCAGAAGGAGAGCCAGAATAAGTTCAAAAAGATGGTAGAAAGAAGGATAAGACTGACAGAGAACTTGTCGCCTGGTCTGGTATTTGTTTATAATGTATTTGTGAACATACAATGCAAACACATGTGTTCATATACCTCAATTATATAGGCACATATGTGTGTTTGTATACATATACACATATACATTTATATGTGTGTGTGTGTGTATTTGCCTATAGGAGAGAAACAATATGATACATTGGATAGAGAATCAGTCTAGCAACTAGGAATGCCTGGGTTCAAGCTTTGCCTCAGACATATTGACTATGTGACCCTGGGTAAATCACATAAACTTTAAGGTTGGGGAGTACTTATATCGTGGATACCACAAATTCATCAGATTATAAAAGTTCTTTGATGGTTTGGAACAATTTACTTGTGGATCTGTGTGGTTCTGGTGGTTTTCTTTTTTTTTTCTACAAGTCATGAATTACTTGTCAGATTTCTTCTTAGAACAGCTTATTTGTTTACCTCTTTATTGCTTTGCCAATTTGGGCATTTAGGGTTTTTTTGTTTTTGTTTTTTGTTTTTTGTCTTTTTTGTAGCTAAATACAATACAATATATTACAAGATAAAACCAAACAGGACTATACACATTTATTAAGATAGTGATCTGTTTCTTTTTAAGTCCCAGAATTTATTAGCCTAAAGCAGTGCAGAGAAATCTGATAATTTTATTAACTTTTTTTTTATTCATTACTGTCTCTCCTTCCTCATATCTAATTTTGGTTATATGAGTTTTCCCTCTCCATTAAAAAACGCTAGTTAGTTGTTTATAAATCATATTGGTCTCTTCAAAAAATAGTTCCTTGTTTTATTAAAATCATTGTTCTTCTGTTTATATTTTATTAATTTCTGATTTTGTTTTGATAATCTCATTTTTACTGTGTTCTTTTGCAATATCCCTTTGTTCTGTTTCAAATTTCTTTTAAAAGAGACTCAAAGCAGTGACTCTTTTTCTCTTTCTAGCAATTGTAATAGCTCAGCATGATAAAATTGCCACTTCTAAATATTGTTTGGACTACATCCCACAAATTGTATATTTTATATTTATTTTGTTTTTACCTCTGAATTAACCTCTGCTGCTAATTGGCAGCAGTTTTCCTTTAACCCAAATAATATCAAAAATATTTAGTTTCCACATAGACCCCCAAATTTGACACATTATCATTGTTTATATCATGTCATTTCCACTATGGTTCATAAAATCATTATTTTAAAGTTCTGCTTTTTAAAATGTGCCTAGGGATCTGTGACCAAGAATTTGATATTTTTAAAATAAATGTTTCAGGTACCTGACAAAAAAATGCACATTTCCTAGTTTTTCCACTAATTATTCTCCATCTATCTATTGAGATGATTGGAATTTTTCCCCATTTCACCTCATTCAGGGAAAGTTTGTCTTCCTGAAATCATTCAGACCTGAGAATTGCTAAATTACTTCTCTCATATATTCAAAATCAATATGTTCATATATTTTCAATGTGTCTATAGAATGTGTATTGCTTTTGATGCTTTCTGTTTCAAATCTGTCAAATTAATAGATTCAGAGAATCATGGATTTAGACATGAAAAGGATTTTAAACGGCAAACAAGTGCAAACCTCTCAGTTTACTAATGAAGAAAATAGAACCCCAGAAATTAGTTGACTTGTCCAAGGTCACACAAATAGTAAATGTCTGCAGCAGGATTTCAAACTGCATCTTTTAACTCACATCCAGTACTTTAGCCACTATTCCACCCAGGATTTTCTTGAGTTATTTGGCATGTACTAAGTTTTAGTCTTTTCTTCCTACCTAAATCTGTGCTTAACTTTATGGTAACTGTTTCTTCTAGACATTATGTTGAATAGTATTCTAAAAATTCATTCCATAACACATTTTCTCTTTAAGAGGGGATTTCAATTCATTTGCAATTGATATCATAATTATTAAATTTGCCTTATCTTCCACCACTGTTTGTTGTACGAGAATTCCCATTAGTCATTTTAATATGCCTATCATTAAACAACTCAAGAAAAGAATACTAAATATTTCTGTATTTTGTGCTGTTGACAGTGTAATCACCTAAAAATTCAGCCCCTACTTTCTACTTCCATTCACTTGATTGTTTTTTCTTTTCTTTTTCTTTTCTTTAACTGTGACATCTTTTTCTCTGCCTTTACCTCCTGTTCTAAAGTCTTCTCTTGGAAAGATGTTGACCCTCTTGTTTCCTTTTCTTTCCTTTTCTTTTCTTTTCTTTCTTTCTTTCTTTTTTTTTTTTTTTGCAGGGCAATGAGGGTTAAGTGACTTGCCCAGGGTCACACAGCTAGTAAGTGTCAAGTGTCTGAGGCTGCATTTGAACTCAGGTCCTCCTGAATCCAGTGCCAGTGCTTTATCCACTGCTCCACCTAGCTGCCTGACCCTCTTGGTTCCTAAAGCCTGAACTCTAGTATATCTTACCAGCTCAAAAAACTTTAAATATGTGCCTACTGAAAGACTTTGTCTGAGAGTTGACTGAATTCAGAGAAACTTCACACAAGTAATGAATATCTTCCAAGCAATCCATGAAATCTTCCTGTTAAGTCACTGCATGCTAGGAATCTGCATTGTTTCAGGTAAGCCCCTACACCAATGAAATCATGAATCCTTAAAATACTGAGGTGACTCTCTTTTAATTATATGCTCATGTTTCCCTTAATTCCTTTAACCTTTTTATTCACGGTTTTAATTTTTTCAAACCCAGTTATATTACTCAGTAATTTATCGAACATAATACAATAGTAATTTTTGTTATGGATCCAGACTCTTACATTATCATTATAATTAATCACATTCCTTAAGTGTATATTGTTCTAAGTACTTAAGTTTCTCCATATTTCTTGTTCTAAATAATCTTTTGAAGTACAGATTTTTTTCTTTTCCTCTATGAATTCTTTAAGATATTAATTTTTTAAATTAATAAAGTATTTTATCTTTTTCTGTTACATGTAAAAATTGTTCTCAACTTTTGTTTATACAACCTTTACAATTTCAGATTTTTCTCCCTCCCTCCCCTCCCTCCACCTAGACAGCAAGTAATCTGACATAGGTGTTGTGTATATATATATCACATAATATATATACACACATAATAACATTAATCCTATTTCTGCATTAGTCATGCTGTTGTTGTTTTTTCTATTTTGAAGTTTTTCATCATTGCTCAAGATATTCAATTTTAATTGTTTATTGTGTATTTTCTTTTCAAATAAAGTACTTAGATTTATTGAGAAGTTATTTCTGAGAATTTTTTTTGGTTAAAGTTCATTTATGTTCTTATAAATTTTTGGTCAGATCAAGTTTTAAAAATTTGGTGAAAATTTAAAATATTTTGGAAAATTGACACCTTCATTCTGTTAGATATAGGTATGTGCATATAAATGTATATATACAAACACACCCATACATATGTATTTGTGTATATCTCCATTGTTGTTTCAAAGATTGGTTAAAATTTGCATTTGAAGCATGTTGAATTCTTCTCTTTTTGTTGTTGTTACAACCTGATTCACTGTACTCATCCAAATTTACTTGTACCTCTTAATATTTTAAATGCTCCTTTTAACTTCCCAGTTTTAATTTGTCCTCAGTTCTTCTTTTGAACTATCTGAACCTCAATTTTCTCATCTATAAAATAGAAGTAACAATAACTGCTGTTACAATGTTTTGTTGAGGATCAAATGAAATAGTGTATCCAAACCAGTTTGCAAACATTAAAGCAACATATAAGTGGCAGTTTTCACTGTTATTTTAATCATTCTTCCTTTGCTGTTGTTTTTTTTTTTGCTGATAACGAATATTTATTATACCCTGATACTATATTTCAAATTATTTTATTCTGTTATCCATTTAAACATAACCCTTGAAACTTCTTGTATGACATTTCATACTCCTTATATTGTTTTGGCATGACATTATTCATATACATGAATATGAATGCATATATATATATATATATGTATACACATATGCAGTATGGCTGCTCACATATATATTATATCCTTGGAGCTTCTTCTTGCCTTTTTGGTGGTTTTTTGTGTTTTCAGAATTTCTAATAATTTTGTTTATATTCAGTGTTTCCATTGTGATTTTTGAGGGGGATCTTGATTAGTCAGGTTCCCTTGTCACCATAGAGATTTTGAACCAATGTTACCTGCATTTACAAATTATTTTATTTGGGACAGCTAGGTGGCTCAGTAGATAAAGTACTGGCCTTGGATTCAGGAATACCTGAGTTCAAATTTGACCTCAGACACTTGATTTTAGCTGTGTGACCCTGGGCAAGCCACTTAACCTTCATTGCCCTATAAAAAATATATATATTTTTTATTTAATTTATACAAGTTGATGCGGGCAACTAGGTGGCACAGTAGATAAAGCACTGGCTCCAGATTCAGGAGTACCCAAGTTCAAATCTGACCTTACACACTTGACACTTACTAGTTGTGTGACCCTGAGCAAGGCATTTAACCCTCATTGCCCTGCCCCACCCCCAAACAAATTAATGCAATGAAATCCTCTATTTCGGGCCTACACCAATGTCTCATAATGATAAGGGGTAGTGTTGCATTTTCCTCACACTGGCAGTTGTGTAAAATATGTGCTAGTATTTGATCAAAGCAAGAAATACTTTATGGTCCTAGGGACAGCCTGCCTCTACTAGGTATCTGAGAAGCAACTTAGCTAAATAAGGAATATCAACTCACAATAGATTGGACATTAGATGATGCCCTTTTGAAAAGCCATATCAACCCTTGAAACAAAGGAAAAAAGACTTTAAGTTCTGGCTAAACCTATTCTACCTATACTTCTACATTTATGGAAAAGTATAGAGGAAAACACTCTAGAACCCAACCATATGAGAGTCTATAAATATTAGTTTAGGAGGTAGCTAGGTGGCTCAGTGGATAGAGTTCTGGTCTTAAAGTCAGGAAGATCTGAGTTCAAATGTGTCCTGACACTAGTTGTGTGACCTGGGCAAGTCATTTAATCTCTATTTGGCTTAATCTCCTGGAGATATCACAGTATCTTTGCCAAAAAAACCTCATGGACATTAAAGTCTATGGGATCAAGAAAACTTGGACATAAATGAAAGACTGAACAACAACAGATATTAACTTGGATCTCTAAATAAGTCCAATGAGCAACAAAGTGATGAAATATTGAACCACATCAATGTTGACATTCTCACACAATATTAAGCTAGAAAATATAAGAATGTTGAAGTTCATCAGGCTGACTCCAATGTTAAATTAAGAAAGGATAATCAAGGAGTTGAGAGGGAAAGTTTCATCTTGTGGCCAAAAGCCATAGGTAAGATTGTTTTAAGGGAGATAGTGTTCTTGCTCTTTGTAGTGCTCAGGAGCATAAATAAAAATATCACCACGGATATTATCAAAGCTTATGTTCCAACTGTTGCAGTATGAATGAAGTAAAGATCCTGCAAACAAAACTTAACAAGATATATGAAATAAAACACAAAATAACATTTTTTTTACTGTGTGATTAAAAATTGAAATTGAATACATCTTAATGGAGGGGGGAAGGTGACTGAATTGGGAGTCATGTTGAACTAGTTGGCTATGTGCAAGAAGCATATTAACTTATTAGAGCAAAGGTCAAAACTGACAGCAAATTAGAAGATGAAGATGAGAAGATATTGAGTAAAATTATAGCAGTTATAATACTGACCTATTCAAGTAAACTGTTGAGATGGGGAAAATGATATAATGGGAAACAGTAAAGAGATTGATTTTAGTTATCACCAGTTATAAAGAAGTTTGATTAATCAGATGCCACAATGAGGATGTCAAACAAAAGCCTTGAAACTACCAAAGTTAGTAAACACTCCATCTTGGCAAGAAACAAAGAATAAAGGCTTATATGTAAAATATTATAAAAGAGAATGTTAGAAGATTTGAAGAGTGTTCCTTCATAAAAAGAAGCAAGAGCAATATACAGGGAGAAATAAGTTGGCAGAAGACTTTCACAGGAGCCCGAACTTATCAGATGATTTTGAGAGCATCTGGAGATGATCCTGACAGAAGGAGCCAAACAATAGAAAATGGAACAGATTCATGATCATCTCTACAACTATTTTCATCATCAACACTGTACTTGAACTCTAAAATCTCCATATCTGATGTGCTATATTAGAAATATGATTAGAATAATTATAATAAAAAGGATAATTAGAAATGAAGTTAAAAAACTAATGAAACAGACTCCAGGTAGAAAAAAAAATCCAGGCTAAAGATGATATAATTTTGAATACATTGCTCAATGTATCATTTTATAAGATGCCTTATGAAGAAGAAGAGGTGTTTTTTTTCCTGAAAAGAATGGAGAAAAAAAATTAGGTAAGACTATTGCCCAAATTTCCCATCAAAAGAATTGTTGTTAACTCATATGCCTACTGTCTCATCTTTATAAAATCTTGATAAGGTTGATTAACATATATACTGGCAGTGACCTTCATGAAAATATAAGAAAAGAACAGACAGGCTTTCACTGATGATTTTCTACAGAATGCCATGTCCTCAGTCACAAAAAGATGACTGAACTGTATAAAGAACATGACTTCATGGTACTCATTGTTTATTAATTTTTTTTAACTAGTAGAGTAAAATGGCACATGTGTCCTCCAACAAGGAATTAGGCAACCATAAGTAAAAATCATACAAAATCCCTTGACTAAGGAATCAGAAAGATGACTGTTTAACAAGCATCTGAATTTCAATAGCAAGTCAGTCAGAAAAAAAAAAATGTTAAGGGTCTTTGCCATTGTAATAGAGGATGTATAGGGCCCTCTCCAAATTGAAGAGTGATTCCTTATAGATGGTGATGTGCTCTCAAGCCCCAGTTTAAGGAAGTCACACTTTTAATTGTATCAAGTCCCAGAATATTACAGGGAATACCCAGTGAGGAAGAGGAGGAGGAAGAAGAAGGGGAGGAAGGGAAACAGGAGAAGGAATAAGGAGAAGGAAAAAGAAGGAGGAGGAAAAAAATGAGGAGGAAGAGAAGAGGAGGACAAGGAGGGAGAAAGGAGAAAGAAGCAGGTTAATACCTGCTAAAAAAGCTAAGTAGGTGAAAAATGCCTATTATACAGGCTGAGGCATATATTTGAATGGGAAATCTCTTGAATTATTATGTAAGTGCATATTTTAATTAATCAACATTTATTAAGCACCTACTTCTGCCAGACACTGTGCTAAACACTAGAGATACAAAAAGAGGCAAAAAAGAGTCCCTGTCCTCAAAGAATTTACCTAGGTCATGCACTATAGATAGAAAATGAACTGGACTCAGAGTTGAAAGAAATGGAAAAAAAGCAAGATGAACTCCATTTGGAATAATTTTATTCTCCAAAATACTCAGGGCAGCACTCTTTGTGGTAACAGCTTAGAAACAAAATAGGTGTGCATTGGTTGGAAAAGGTCTGGGAAAAAATGGCCTATTGATGTCACAGTTTATACAGTAAGAAATTAATACTATGAGGAATTTAGAGAAACATTGGGATATTTGTTTAGATTTATTCAGACTAAAATAAACAGAACTAATAAAACAATATCTACAACTTACAAATTTTAATTGAAAATATCATTAAAAAGAAGAAAAAATCTGAATGACTGAAATACTAATGGAGGTCTCAGAGAAGAGATAATAAAATGTAAATCTCTCTTCATAGCAGAGAAGGAGATGCCTATTGTATCAAATATTGTATATATTTCCAGATGTGGTCAATATTTTGGATTGTTTTTTCTTAAGTTTTCCATTTTTAACAACTTAGAGTTGAAATGACTTCAATTCAAAGAGAAAGGGAACAAATGAAATCATTCAAAAGATGGAAATCATACATCTTCAATAATCCCAAATTGCCACAACCTAAACAACATACTTTTCTTTAAGTCTCATGTTTAGTATATAAAATATATTTAGCTACTTTAAGATGTTGAAGAATCTGTGGTCTCATCAAAGTTGGTATTCTATCTAATATGTGAACCAAGAATTACCAAAAGTGCACTCTGGTTTTCAAAGAGACAGAGGAAGTAGAGACCAAATTGCCAACAATTGCTAAATGATGAAGAAAGCAAGGGAATTCAAGGAAAAAAATCTACTTTTGCTTCACTGACTACACTAAAATGTCTGACTGTATATATTACAACAAAATGTGATAAGTCCTCAAAGATCATCTTACTCACGGGTCAAGAAGCAATAGTTAGAACCAAACATGGAAAAACTGATTGGTTTAAGATTTGAAGCGTACAAGGCTATATATTATCACCTTATTTAAGTAACATATATGCAGAGTATATTACATGAAATGCCATGTTACATGAATCAGAGTTAGAATTAAGGTTGCTGGGAGAAATATCAATCTGAGATATACAGCCGATACCACTGATAGCAAAGAGAATTCAGAAGCCTCTTGATGAGGGTAAAAGAGGAGAATGTAAAAATATTTTGAAGCTTAACATTAAAAAAATGGATCTTGGCAACTGGTACATCACTTCCTGGCAAAGAGATAGAGAAGAAATGGAAGCACTGTCAAATTTCATATTCTTGGGCTCAAACATTACTGCAGATGGTGACTGTAGCTATGAAATTAAAAGATGCATGGAAGGAAAGCTATGGCAAATCTGGACAGCATACTAAAAAGCAGAGACCTTGCTTTGCTGACAAAGGTCCATATAGTCAAACCTATGGTTTTTCCAGTAGCAATATATGACTGTGAGTGTTGAACCATAAGAAAAGCTGAGTATGCAGAATTGACACTTTGGAGTTGTGCTGAAGACTTGAGAGTCCCTGAGACAGCTGGGAGACCAAATCATTCAATACTGGAAGGTTAAATACTGAAGTTGAAGCTTAAATACTTTAGCTACATAATGAGAAGAGGGAACTCATTGGAAAAGACCCTGTTGTTAGAAATGATTGAAGACAAAAGGAGAAGGGAATAGCAGAAGATGAGATGAATAGTTAGTATCATGGAAGCAACAGACATGATCTTGGACAGAATTTAAGGATAGTGGAAGACAGAAGAATCTGGTCTGCTATGGTCCACGGCATCAAAGAGTACAACATGATCGAATGACTGAAAAAACAACAAAAATAGGCCCATGCTTGGAGAAGGTGCATATACAGGCATGCATGCATGCATACATACACATACTTACACACATACATATATGTAATATATATGTTTTATATTTGTAAAATAAAATTAAAAGAGTAAATAATAAACATTTATACTCCTCAGAAGTAAAATATAAAATCCTTTGCCTGAGGCCTAGAATCTAGGAGGAAGACTCAAAGGAGTTCAGAAAATCTCTCATTATCACATTAGTACAGTTCTGTTAGTAAGAATAGCTAATTATTACTTGAGAAGACACAAATGGCCTACCCCAGAAGAAAGGAGGTACAAGATCCTGGGGAAAACTTAGGAGGGAGAAAGAAAAAGGAACAAGAATTTGTTAAGAAGCTATTATGTGTTTCATTTAATCATCACTTTACAGGTGAGGAAACTGAGGCATACAGAGGTAAATGATTTGCTGATGGTTGCATAGGTAGTAAGTGTCTCAATCTGGATGTGAATTTAGGGAAGGGAAGGGCTTAACTATGCGCCAGGAAATGTGCCTTATGCCTTTTTAACAAATATTATCTAATTTCTTCCTCAAATGACACTGGGAGATAGGTGTAATTGTTTCCCCTAATTTACAGTTGAGAAAACTAAGGCAAACAGAGAAGTTAAATGACTTGCCCAGGGTCTCATAGCTATAAGTGTCTGAGGCACAGTGCCTGATGCATAGTAGGTACTTAATAACTGTTTATGGAATTAAGGTTCAATTTTAACTCAGTTCATCTGGAATCCAGGCCCAACACTATTTAATGCATCACCTGGCAATTTAGGGACAAGCTAGCCCACTTTTTATGTTTTGTTGGTTTTGTTTCTTTGGGGGGAGGAGGGGAGATGGAGAGAGAAGAGAAAGGGTGGAGGAGGGATATTAGATGGTTGGCAAATAAAGGAAATGCCTAAGAAAGGAAGATCCAAGTAGCCTTTGGGCAGGAGGGAAAACTCTAGGCTCTAGGCCTGAACTGTCTAGGCCTGCCAGGCTGGAATTTCTTTGATTCCACATGCCTTTGCACGTCAATGAGAGCAATCAACAAACAAGAATAGACTCATTCTTCCCCTTTGGCTCAAAGAATCTTGGCACTAACTCTTACAACTCAAGTCCCTAGGAAACACTGAGGCATGGGGGAGGGGAAAGTGGAAACTACTTAAATTAACAGTAACAAAAAAAAATTGCATTTCTATGTGAATCCAGCTAAGTCTACTAATGCCTCTGATTGAGTTACGAGGCTTTAAAAAAATAAATTAGTCAATTAAAACTATGATTTTTTTAAAAAGCAAACAAAATGAGAAGATTCTTTCTCCTTTTGCCTAAAGAAGGGGATACATATGTAAAGGAGAGGAAGCAAATGCTCTGCAGATGTTTGTTTTATCTTACTATGTAGTATGTATGGACCCTCTGGAGGGCAGAAAGAAAAGACATAGACTTTTGCAGAAAGCACTTATATCAGAGAACAATATAATAATAACTCACATTTATATAGTGCTCAGAACAACCATGGTAGGTAGATATTTTTATTATCTCCATTTTATAGTTAAGGAAACAGAGGCAAACAGAGTTTAAGTGACTTTACCAGGGTCACACAGATAATACATTTTTGCAGTCAGATTTCAATTCAAAACTTCCCGACTCCAGGCCCAGTACTCTTTCTACCATATCACCTGGCAAAACCTGGGAAAGATAGTCTGTGTCTTACCTTACTGACCAGCAAAATAGAATGCTCTCTCTCCCCTTCTTGGCTCATTGGTATTGTATTTTTTTATGGTATCTTCTTCCTAGTCTCTTTCCCATGAACCCACAAAAGGGGAACATAGACACCTATGTACTTAACTTCTTTGAGTCAAGCCAGATTTAATGACTTTTCCTGAAAATTGTCACCCTCCTTTCATTCCACTTCACTATCCCCCAGTTTTCTGCCTCTGCGCATGATGTGGAGAGATAGATAAATAGATATATATAGATGTATACATATAAACATATATACACACATATGTATATATTGAATATATTTACACATACACACTGAGTCTGATTATACTTCCTTTGAAATCCTACAGCACGGGGGTGGCTAGATAGCACAGTGGATAAAGCACCGGCCCTGGATTCAGGAGTACCTGAGTTCAAATCCGGCCTCAGACACTTGACACTTAATAGCTGTGTGACCCTGGGCAAGTCACTTAACCCCCATTGCCCCGCAAAAAAACAAACAAAAAAAAGAAATCCTACAGCACAGGGTATGTCTATCCACATATCTATACAAATATATATATGCACATATACATTGCATACCTTATATAGACATCTAGACATACATTGTATGTGCACATATACACATATATGTATATGATCTTATTAGGTCTGGTTAGAATCATAGGCTTTAGAACTGAAGGAGAATCACCTAGCTTAGTTCCCTCACTTTGTAGATGAGGACACTGGGCCTCAGAAAGAGAGAAAGAACTTGAGTTAGTAAATAGCAGAACTCAGTGTAGATCTCTGGATTCCAAATGTAGCCAGTGCTCTTTCCACTCTACAACACACTGATTCCGTAGTGCCAGTAATAAAGTTCTAGCAAGGTTAACTTATTAGCTTCTGCAGAAGAGAATCAAATGGCTGCCGGTGTTTGCACAAATGGTTGATATTTTAAATTCAAATTAGGTAGCATGCATGTTGTATAATGATGTGAAAAGAGATGAGAAGGGAAATCCCATCTGAAAAGGAACATGGACAATTACAGTGCAGTGCTAAATGGCACCAGCAAACTGAATGAAATGCCTCACAAAACAATGATCTACCATAAAGGTAGGATCATTTGGCACCAATTTAAACTAACTCCATCTAGAAAGAATCCTCTCATGCTATACCTGGTAGCAAGCAGAAGTTTGTGGTAGCAAAGGTATTAGGTTATTTAAAGTTAAATTCTTGGCAAGAGAATGTGATCCAAGAATTGATCATCGATGACTCCTGTGCTTGTAGTTGTCATTGTCATTGTCGTCATTGCTATTGTTTTGTTTTTCAGAGGAGTGGGTTATTTTATTTTATTTCTATACTGAGTGAAAAGTCACCATTGATGGTTTTAAATATGCTACACATAGAAATCATCACCAACCACACTGGGAAACCTCAAAACCTCAGAGAAGCCTTTTGTCCTATAGTGATTTTCATTATATAGTTATTTCCCACACAGAGCTAGATTAAATATGTATCTGGGTTTAGCTCCCCTAAAGTTGAATAGCCATTATATACTCTCTCCTTCCTCTCCATTCCTTCCTCTGGAAGCTTGAATAATTTCCACATCCCCCACAAGACCCTAGAAATCATAGAGCCATAGATTTAGAGCTGGAAGGGACCTTAAAGGTCATTTAAGACCACAGAATCATAGATGACATCATAGATTTAGAAATGAAAGAGACATTAGAGGTCATATAAGATTATAGATATAGGACTGGGGGCAGCTAGATGGCGTAGTGGATAAAGCAATGGCCCTGGATTCAGGAGGACCTGAGTTCAAATCCGGCCTCAGATACTTGACACTTACTAGCTGTGTGACCCTGGGCAAGTCACTTATCCCTCATTGCCCCACCAAAAAAAAAAAAAGCAAAAAACAAATATAGATATAGGACTACAGAGGTACCTTGGAGGCCATTTAATATAATCCCTTCATTTAGATTGTAAGCCCCTGAGGACAGGGTCTGTCTTAGGTCTTTTTTTGCATCCCTACCACTTAGGACAGTTCCTGGCATATAATAGGTACTTAATAAAGATTTATTAAATTGAAGTAAATTTTATAGATGAAAGCACTGAAGTCCTAACACCTAAGGTCACATAAACAGAAAATGACAAAGCCACAATTTCTATGCAGCTCTCTGTCCATTATACTCTGCTGCTTCCCTCAGGCCTTTTTATTCTAGTACCTTTGAAAACACACACACATGTATGTGTATGTATGTATAGATATATCTTCTTTGAAAACCTTTATATGTATGCATGCATACACATACACATATATACACATATATACATGTGCTATATAACCTATATAACAAACCTACATAGAAAATCTATATATAGCCCATATAACCTATATAGCAAACCACTCTAGTATTTTTAACAAGAAAACCCCAAATGGGGTCACAAAGAGTCAGACATGACTGAAATGATGAAACAACAATAAAAGTGGTATACACATGTTCATATCTGCCTCCTTTACTATTTCTTTCTCCAGTTCATTTTACAGATAAAGAAACTGGGCCAAACATGGTTAAGTGACTGGCCCATGGTCCATCTGCTAGTAAGTATCAGAGGTTGGATGCAAACTCAGCTCTTCCTGACTTCAAGGCTAGCAGTCTATTTACTATGCCACCTAGCTGCCCCAGTTAATACCTGGACCTATACCCAAAATGATTCCAACCATGTAAATAAAAACACTAAAGGCAAAAAAAAAAAAATCAAGTCACAAACAAGGGACAAGACCAAGCTGTTGTGAGATGACATATTACTGGAATATATTCTTTCCTCATTAGCTTCTTAGAAGCCCCAGTTGTTTTTTTTGTTTGTTTGTTTTTTTCTCAAAGCTCAGTTTAAGAACCATCTAGTGTACCACCCCTTTCCTAGAAAAAAAAAAAACAAGAACAAAAACAAAAACAATCACCTGTGTTGTTCTAAGGCCAGATTTGAACTCATGAAGTTATCTTCATGCTTCTAAGCCGAGTGTTCTAACCACCTTTCCCAACAATTAGACCAACCCAAATGTGGTGGAGTCCTCTCCTTGGAAAGCATTAAAACAAGGCTATAGGGCTACTTATTAACAATCTCTAAAATTATGAAGTAGAATATGACATATATTACTAGGAAAAATCACTATTAGGCAGTTTTATTTAAAGTCATTTCAGAGAATATACTTTGTGTTTGTAGGGGCTAACTTACTTTGATATTTGTTGAGATTATCTATTGTGTCAAAACAAAATGCTTCAGCAAAAATTTTAAAATACTGTTTTATTTATTATTCACTACATTATACTATATGTTAATAAAAGCCTAATTCTGGGGGCAGCTAGGTGGAGCAGTGGATAAAGCACTGGCCCTGGATTCAGGAGTATCTGAGTTTAAATCCGGCCTCAAACACTTGACACTAGCTGTGTGACCGTGGGCAAGTCACTTAACCTCCATTGCCCTGCAAAAAAAAAACAAAAACAAAAAAACCAAAAAACCTAATTCTGAAAGTGATTTTTCTAAGTTGTTAAATTGCATTGATATTCAAGTCTGTAAACATCTTGCTGGTCCATAAAATGTTTAGACCATTCTTCACTTTTCAGTTTCCCAGAAATTCTAACTTGATGATAGTGGGTGAGCATTCAATGTCTAAAACAAATGTCTGTTTTTACTTGCTCAGAACATCATGCTCTTAGGGGTTATTTTAACTAACCAATTCTCTGTTACCCTGAAGAGAATTGCTCACTTTGGCACTGTTTGTGGCATCTTTCTCTCCTCTTCCCTGATAGAAGGCAAGGCTGCACCAACCAGAAGAGGACTGGGCTGATTTGAGTCTTCCCTCTTAAGGCTACATATACCTGTGGCAGCAGGTATTTTGCTTTATTTTTAACAGCATTGTATGTCTAAATATTTTTAATGAATTTCAGATTTTAAAATGTATCTAACTTTGGAACATACCAGGCTAAATTAGTTGGGGAAAGCTTGGGAATGGGACTCAAGTGGTACTTATATTTTGTGGATCCCATACTTGATAGTCACAAGACTTTTAAAGAGAACAGGATTCATGAAGTAAGGCTTCTAGTAGGGAAAAGGGATTTCCTCAGCAGTACCAATCTTTTGGAGAGAAAATGATGATGCATGTGACCCAGGATCTGGGACAGTTGTAAGGGCCTAAGCTTTGATAAGCATGGACTTTGCTCCATCATTATTACTGTGAGTTACTTGGGTGGTGGTCTCTAGAGAATTTTGCAAGAATAGAGGAGCTGCCTCTTTTATATCCCCAAGTTAATTTATCATTTGACTGTTGTTCAAACCAAAAGGTAGGACTATAAGTTTGGAGAATAGTATATTTTCTCTGAATTAGAAGTGGGAGAGTGAAAATCAAAAGTGAGGGGAAATAATTTCATTATTTATAAACACAAATATTATCTCTTTGTTTTTTGCATTTTTTCTATAAGGTAAAAGAAAGGCTGTCCTCCATCTGATATACATTGAAACTTTGAATGTTTGTTTAAGAGCTGAGGACCTTTGATTCACATCTGTGAATTTCCATACATAACTATATATTTAATTTACAAGAACATTTGAGTAGGAGAAAAACAAACTGAAGAAATGTCATTTGTGGACCACTACAAGATTGAGACTAATCTGTGGAAACCCAGGGCTTTTAGTTCTGGGTCATGGGTTACATGAATTATTATTTTTACACTCTCCTCTCTTAAGAGTTATTCTTACTTCTCCACTTTCTTATATACTTTTTTTTGGGGGGGGGCAATGAGGGTTAAGTGACTTGCCCAGGGTCACACAGCAAGTAAGTGTCAAGTGTCTGAGGCCGGATTTGAACTCAGGTCCTCCTGAATTCAGAGCCAGTGCTTTATCCACTGAGCCACCTAGCTGCCCCTACATGAATTATTATTGCAAGTATTAGCAAAGGGTTTAGGACTCTTACAAAGGATGATCTTGGGTACAGGGGAAATATATAAGGATATATGAATGTAGCTATACTTTCTAATGTATGTATGTTTTACATATTTAAGGGGAAGAATATGGGACACTTGTAATCTGGATTTATTTCCTGTCTCTCAAAGGGAGACTCATTACATGACTGACCTACCTCCTTTCCTGATCATACATTTCCTCATTGATCATCTTTTATACATGGCATGAAATCAATGAATACTAAAACTTTATTTAAAGTCCCAATGGGAAGCATGTGATCAAATGCATTCCTGGGTCTTACCTATATAAAGTATGGTCTTTAAAGATTCCTCAGCTAGGTTTCATATATTCCAAGCTCAAATTAGCAGATGACTCTTTAACTTTCCTGGGGATCTCCATGGCTATAGGTCTTGGAAGTTTTTGCTCACCCATGATTCATCTTCTCTCTCTCCCAATTTATTTTCCTGAGG
The DNA here is from genome assembly GCF_019393635.1 of Dromiciops gliroides. Lineage (NCBI taxonomy): Eukaryota > Metazoa > Chordata > Mammalia > Microbiotheria > Microbiotheriidae > Dromiciops > Dromiciops gliroides. The sequence goes on along the minus strand of NC_057862.1, from coordinate 486,886,642 downwards.
CATATTCATTAAATGAATATAATAACTGTTTCTACTCTTTAGGTGAAATTTGACTTCTCCAATTATTATATATGTCTTTACTAAAAAAACAGGTGGCTTAGAGACATGAGCCTAAGGCCACTGTGATTCCCTCAGAGTTTGGTCCTTTGTATTTTATAAAGCTTAGAAAGTGCTTTGCAATCATTTCATTTGAACCACACAATAACCCTTTAAGGAAACAGGCTAAGAAAGGTTAAGGGTCACGCAGCTAGGAAGTGACTGAGGCAGAATTTGAACTCGGCTCTTTCTGACTCTAAGTCCACTACTCTATTCACTATACCACCAAGCTATACCACAGCTACTATGTTACCTCTACACCCCCCATCCTTATCCCCAGACTAAAGATTTTGAGTTCCTTTAGGTAGTCTTATGTGACATGGTTTTACATCTCCTTACCTTGTTGTACATCTTTTTTTTTTCCTGGCTGTGCCTTAGTTTATATACTTCAGGATAGAAGGGTCATTTGTGTTCCTCTCCCCCATTTTAAAAAAGAAGGAATAATTTAGGATAGAGATGAATACTTTGTCCTTTTCCCTACCTATAAAATGCTAGATGTTTCAACACTTGGAAATATCAACTGAGACAAAAATAATTATTAAAATAAAAATTTCAGTGAACTTATATATTCAAGTTTCCATTGCTATTTGACAATAAGGCTTAATTATATCCAATTTCAACCATAAAAAACTTAACTGGTATTTTGTGGCCCTCCAAGGCCATCAGGATAAAGAATAGAGGATAAGAATGTTCATGGAGCCAAAGACACAGGTGAAAGGTAGGGATTTAAAAAAACAGAGCATAAACATGGATAATATGGAAATATGTTTTTCATTACTTCTTAATGGGTATCATATTGCTTGCTTTCTCAATGGGTAGAGTAGGAGCTTGAGGGAGGTAAGGAATTTGGAACTCAAAATTAAAAAAACAGAATGTTAAACTAAATGAATGGATGAATAACCAAATGAATGAATGAAAGAATAAACAAATAAATACAATGATGGTATGCTGTGCTTTGTGTATGAAGGTGAGTTTACTGATGCATTATCAAAATAAGAGTTAATTTCCCAATGGTAGTGATAGGTTATGCTAAATTGTTCTGTCTCTGCCCTTCAATGTTGAATCTTTTTCTTCTATTATTTAAATATTCATTGTTTAGTAAACCAGGAACAAAATGACATTCTTTTGTTGATTTGTAGGTCCTGGATTTGCATTCAATCTCTTTCAAAGATGAGCTAGTTTTTAAAGTCCCAGCTATACAAAGCACTCCATAGCTTTTCTTTCTGGAGAGGGGTCATCTTTGGGTTTAGTAAGAGACAGAATTCTTACCTTCAATATCACTCTGCAAGGGTTTAAGTCTCCCTCTTATAACTATGCCCTTGGCCTATTAGCTTCCATAACTCTTCTTAGTAAAGCCAGGTATCATAGATTTGAAAATACAAGGAACCTTAGAAGTCAAGTCCAGCAACTTATTTTGAAGATGAGGAAACTAAGATCCAGAGTAGGGTCTTGCCCAAGAACCAAAGCAAGTGAATGGCTAGGTGGCTGAGTGGTCATTAAGATGATCACATCATTAGTAACTAATATTAGTGATACAAAAATGACCAGTCCTTCAATTAACTGGTCATCATTTGATAACATTCATTCATACTGGCCATAAGAGAGGCCACTTTGTTGTGTCCGAGAGAAGTCTGACTTAGAAAAATCTCTTTCCACAAAAGACACTGTGCCTCATGAATCAAGCTTATTACTGGGTCCAAGATCTTTGACCAATACCTGACTCTCAAGAAAGATTTTTCTCTGGTTATTTGGGCTTTTTCCTCCTTTAACCCCTACTCTGACTGTTACTTGTCTTAGACTCATACAAATGTTGAAGCCGGAAGGGAACTTAGAAGCAATGTAGAAAATCTGATACAACATACTGCCAAGGGCTCTGGAGACTGTTGCAGGGAATACAACCCTTAAATGGAGCTGTCCAGCATCAGCCCAACAGTAACAACTCTGCTGCACTGCTTCTTCCACACCCTGCCTTCTATGTGCCTTGCTAATGTCTTTAGGTTTCTTGCAGACTAATAGGCTATGACTGTATGTGTGTGGAGTGTAGCAATATCTCACACCACCAAAGTCCTTGTGCAGAAGGACTGTGATAGAGGTGAAGTATAATTCAGGTTCATCTCCTGTCTACCTGCCTGCCATTACCCTGACTGGCCCAATGCTTCCTTCCTATCCTAGAAGCTATGAGTCCCTACAGAACAACATGAATGTTCTCTGAAATCCACAAATCCCCTTCAAAATGCCTCACATCCATTCATGGTTTTCAGTGTCTCTCTTCCTTTATCAGGTCTCTTATTTCAGGTACCCTGTAACCACAGTTACCCACTAAATGCAGCTGGATTTTCTTCCTCCTGCCCACTAGACAATTTGTTCAGTGACTTCCCTATGACATCAATAGTCACCGTGATGCTAATCTCCTGGGTGAATGAATATACATGGATTTCTGTTTAAAACTCCCCCACAGGAAATGAGCCTAATTTGCTAGGATATGGTGGGTTGATCTAGGTCAAGGAGAGTAATTCAATGAGTCAGGATCTGCTTAAGCCATTTCCTGGTGATAAAAGGCTATTAATGAACTACTGCTGGACCATAAGTAGTTACACAGCCCAGCATCAGCACAAGAAATGAAGTATCACTGAAGTATCAAGAGGAGTCATTTAGAATGGGGCATGGTGGTGAAAACTAAGCTTATGTATATCCTCTGATTTATATACTAGGGTAGTGTATAGCAGCTGAAAAACTGTCTAGGTCTCTGTGAGTGTGTGTGTCTCTCTCTGTCTCTCCCTTCTCTTCATCTTCTCTTTCTCATGCCCCTGAAGTGGAGCATTCAATAATTTCTCACTAATAGAAACTGGATGCTAGGAGGGGTATAAAACTGGGTAGGCAGTTGGGAATAAGGGGAACCTGGAAGTGACAATTCCATTCTAGAATTGATGATAGAGAAGAGAACACTCTTCTGACATAGACTCATGATTTGGGGAAAGTTGATCTCAGAGGGTTCAGATGAAAGATGCATAAGATCCCATTAACTAAAGTGCTTCAGAGAAAGACAGGAAAGATGGGAAATGCTTAAGTATAAAATTCCGATAACAGAAAGGGAAACAATTCCAATTAGGATGAAAAACGGAATTTGTCTGAAGAAAATAATGTAGATGCACAGGGAACTCACCAACTAACTTCAATTTTAAATAGAAATGTACAGGAAATAGAAGCAAGGCTGGGTAACAGAAGCTAAATATGAACATGCATAAGCATGAACTGAAGCTGCTGAGAGAAGCTAAAGACAGTGAAAAAGGTGGGTTTTTGTTGTTTTGTTTTGTTTTTAGCTAGATCCAGAGCAATAATGAAGAGCAAAGAAGCAGCCCGACTTTGCTTGGGGTACATGGGATAATAACTGACAACAGGGAGCTACTCAATTCTTGTGTATTTCAGTTTGCTCTACTACAAATGAAAATCACCTTTACACTAGAAATTATACAAGAGCAATAACAAAAACTAACAATTAATTGATATCCAAGATACATAAAGAAATATTAAGAGCTGTCCTTGATCAATTCAAGGCACCCAGGCTCAGTCCCGAAAGAATTGGCAGATATAATTTCAGGACCACTGTCAGTGATATTTGAAAGATGATAAAAAATGGAACACATTCCACAAGACTGACTAAGGGCAAATACTGTCCCTTTTTTAAGGTAATAGAAAGGAATCTGCAAAACATAGGCCAATGACTTTTACTTCAATTACAGTGGAAATTCCAGAAGAGATTTTTAAAGAAATGGATGCTAGATATCTGGAAATTGACATAGTGATTACAAAGAACCAGCATGACTTCATCAAAACCATTCCATGCCAGACTAATTTCATTTCTTTTTTAAAATATATTACTAAAGAGCAGATGAGTAGAATTCTATGGACACAGTTAATATTAATTTTTAGCAAAGTTCTTCATAAAATATCTACCACTATTCTTGTGGAAAATTTGGAGAAATATGGATTATATGAGAATACAATCAGATGGATTCAGAACTGGTTGGTTGACTGGAATAGTTGGTAACCATTCAATGAGAACATGGCAGGAGGTCTTCAGATGAGTACTCCCAGGACCTGTATTTGGCTTTACTCTTTTATATTTTCATCAGTGACTTGAATAAAGGTATAGATGCTAAGTTCATCAAATTTGCAATGCAAATGGAAACTAAATTGGGTGAAATAGCTAACATAATGGATAGCAGTCAGCATCCAAAAGAAGATATTGATTGGCCAGAACCTTGTACTGAATCAAATACAATACAATTCATTAGTAGTGATGTGTTTGCATGGATATAGGTACAAGAAATCACCTTTCCAAGGAGATGGTTGAGGCATGACCTGGCAGTGTTTGCTCCAAATAAATAAATTAAAAATATGGTGGTTTTAGTGGACTTTAGCTTGTATGAGTCATCAGTGTTACGTGGTGGCCAAAAAAGCTAAAGTGATCTTGGCTGCATTAAGAAGGGTAATGCTTCCAGGAATAGAGGGAGCGGTGATATTCTTACTGTACTTCCTCATCAAACTCCATCTAGAGTACCTTGTTCAGCTTGGGCTACCAACGGTTCAAAAAGGATATTGACAACCTAGAGAATGTGTAGAGTGGGCAAATAGGAAGGTGAAGGGCCTTAAGTCCATAAAATCCGAGGACCAGTTGGATGAATTGGGGATAGTCATACTGAAGAAAAAAATGACTCAGAGGGGTTTGATAGCTGTGATCAAGGATTTGAAAGCTGTCCACTTTATTGATGCATTGTTCCTTCCATAAGCAATGGGAGTAAGTTTCAAAGAATTAAAGTTAGTATTATTGTCAGAGAAAAGTTCCCAACAATTGTTGTTCTTCAGTCATTTCAATCGTGTCTGACACTTCATGATCCCATCTGGGGTTTTCTTGGCAAAGATACTGGAGTGGTTTGCCATTTCCTTCTCCAGGTCATTTTACAGAAGAGGAAACTGAAGCAAACAGGGTAAAGTGACATGCCTAGGATCACACACTTAATAAGCATCTGAGGCCAGATTTAAACTCAGGAAGATAAGTCTTTTTGACTCCAGGCCCAGCACTCTATCCACTGAACTACCCAGTTGCTTTTCCCAACTATTAGACCGGCCCAAAAGTCAGGTTAAATACTTTGAGAGGTAGTGGGTTCCTGCTTCTTGGAAATCTTGAAGACAAGGCTAGAGGATTACTTTTGGGGCAAGTTATTGTGGCAAGTAAAATATAATGAAGTAAAACTGAGGTAGATCTCCAAGTAAGATAGGTTTATTAAGAGTAATGCATATAGGGACAGCTAGGTGGTGCAGTGGATAGAGCACCAGTCCTGGAGTCAGGAGGACCTGAGTTCAAATCTGACCTCAGACACTTAACACTTACTAGCTATGTGACCCTGAGCAAGTCACTTAACCCCAATTGCCTCACCAAAAAAAAAAAGAGTAATGCATATAATGATTAGCAAAGTGAGTCAGATTGGCCCCCTCATTAAGGACAGTAATCCCATGAAAAAGGGAAGATCCTTTTTATTGATTTGCAGGAAAGGAGCAGATGAGAGTAGTTGGGGACACTTATGATTGACTACAGCTGGGGAAAGTGGGTTGGCATTCAGGTGAGAGTGATCATGCCCCTCTACAATAATTAAGGAGTGTTAATTATTTTATGGGACTCAACTGCCTCTTATAATCTTGACTAGAAAATCAGAACCACCAGGTTAGTTTTCCCCTTGGGGGGAGACTAAACTACCCCTAATTGCACCAACACAGGCAGGGAAATGTCTTTGGTTGGTGTTTACAGGCAACAAACAGATGTTCCAGGGGCTAGTTGCATGAGCTATAACAACATTCCTTTTCAACCATGCCTTTAAGTCAATTCAGACTAGAACAGATTACATTTGTGAAGGAGGTGAGTTCAGGCAGATAGCAACCATTATAAAAATCAATACAACAAAAAATCAATGACATTGTAAAATCAATATAGTGGAAATCAGAGGAAATATTTTAATTTATATCTTTTGACATCATAGTGGGGATTCCTTTTGTATGAGTCAGAGTAACTAGCTACTGAGATCCCTTTGAACTCTCAAATTCTGTGATTCTTAGACTTTTCACATGTAAATCTTTGATCTTTTGATTCCATATAAAATGTGAACTTCCAAATCAACAGATTCCCTCATGTTCCCTTGAACAGCAGTACTTGAGGAAATCGAGGAACTCTCCTCAGTCCCTCTCAGGGAAATACTTATGTTATCTTTCCTGTAATCAAAGTAAGCACACCAGACTCCAACAATTCATCCAGTGCAAAGGTAAAGTACCTGCTACAGCCAGACCAGGTATGTATTCATAACATATGGAGGATGTCCCTGCTTCTTAATTCAGAAAACACTGCAGATAGACCCTCACATAAAATAGTCCATGCTGAAGAGCCCTGGCTCACTTTCAATCTAAGTTTCTGGCTCCTTGCAGGATTTTCTGAAAGTTTATTAAGTTTGTTCAGAATTCACAGTGTGGACAAAATCCAGGGGGACCTTTGTGTCGATTACATTTGCAAACACAAACAATCAAATCCATAACTAGCATTCCTGATGCCTGGGTCAAGCATCATTGAGAAGGAATGACTTTGGGCTAAAGGGCACAAGGACCTTTGGTTAATTCAAGCAGCATCAGTAAACAAGAATATATTAAGTACCTGCTGTGTTCCAGGTTCACATATTGCTGAAGCCTGGATTTTAAATCTTAAGTATAACCTTGCTGCCATGTGAAATGAGTGCAACTGTTTTGGTAATTTGAATTTCTTTTCCATTGACTGTCTTTAGGATTGGGACATAAACTTATCTTTTCTAATCCAGTGGCCACTTTTGAGTTTTCCAAATTTGCTGTCATATTGAATATGCTATTTTAATAGCATTATCTTTTAGGATTTTCAATAATTCAGCTAGAATTCTATCACCTCCACTAGCCTTATTGCTATCAATGCTTTTTTAAGGCTTACCTGACTTCATTCTCCAGGATGTATGGTTCAAGGTGAGTAATCACACAAGTACTTAGCACAGTGTCTGGCACCCTGGTTTAAAAACCCAACCATCCCATCCCAGAATTACAGTTCTAGGTTCAAATCATTATGTTATGTTGATGGACCAACACATCCCTCAAATAAAAAACAACTGTAAAATTCTAGTAGGTAGCAAAGGTTAGGGAGAAGCCTTTGGTTGATAAATCATGGTCTTAGTATTACTTGTAGCTCAATGGATTTTACAGAAATGAAAGTTCCCTGGCAGCAGAGGTTTTATGAAGAATCATCACAGAATCAGAAATTTAAAGAACTGTGGGCTTTTGTCCACAAACTCTCAAAGAAAACAATTTATATTAAAAATAAACAAACAATAAAGAAGCCAGCCAGCCAGGGCTATCGTTGACTTATATGTCACTGTCATTTACACAAGTGTGGTCTAGATAGAAATTTTTAAAAATGTGGCAAAGGCTCCTGTCCTGGCTGGCTGGTCATAAGCTTTTGGTTTCATAAGGTATTTATTTGTTTACTTGTCAAAGTCTGGATAGACACTAAGGTTTGTAGTAGTTTCTGGGTTGTTTGTTTATTTGTTTTATAAAGACACTTCTTGATGCAGCCTAATGCATGAAGACTGGATCAGCAGTCAGGAGAACTAGATTTTAGCCTTGGGTAACTTTGAGATACTCACTCACCTCTGAGGACCTGAGTTTTTGCCCCTCAGAAAACTGATAAGGTTGGACTGAATGATACTGAACACTCTATGATTTTAGTGAACAACTTGACATCATTTACTATAAATGATATCATTAAGCTCTCTGTGTGTTTATGGGGAGAGGGGTAAGGAAATGGGGGAAGTAGATTTCTTTAAAAGGAGAATAGAATTAAATTAGAAGATTATGAACATAGAGTTGCAAGGGACCTTGACAATCATCTAGTTGAGTGGAATAAAACTGAATAGAAAGGGGAGGGGGACTAACTAACCATACATAAAGGCCTCATATTGACTCAGAAAACCAGATATTAATATTAAGTATATTCAATTCTATTTTTATTTATTTTATTCAATATTTACCAACTACATTTTAATCTACTTCAGTCTCACTTTGAGGGCTGTGGCCCAGGCCTGTCATGTATTTGGCACCTCTGATCTAGTCCAATTTCCTCATTTTAAAGATAGGAAATGGGGCTTTGGAGAGGATAAGTAACTTCTACAAGGTCATTTGGAATCATACCAGGTAATATACATAACACCAGTGGTAGCATTGGGATTCTGGATTCCCTTCCTACAAAATGATTATTCTTTCTATTCTTTCTAAGAGTTGTGCTCAATATATACAGCTGCTCAGAGACCACTAGGTAATAATGGATAGAGTGTAGAGTGCTGGGCCAGGATTTATGAAGATCTGAGTTCAAATCCAGTCTCAGACACTTAGTAGTTTTGTGAGCCTAGGCAAGCCACTTAACCTCTGTCTACCTCACTTTCCTCAATTGTAAAATGGGGATTATGTCAGCAGCCACCACCCAGGGTTGTTGTGAGGATCAAATGAGGTAATATGTGTAAAGTGCTTAGCATAGTACTGGGCACACAGTAGGTATTTAAAAATATATATTGAGGACTACCATGAACTCATTTCCCCAGAATTTCCAGGGTGGGAACCCAAAGAGTAAAAAACTTTCACAAAATACATCTTGGCCTGAACCTCTCCAGCCTGTGCAATAGCTGAGCTGACCTTCCTCTACTTCCCCTGCCCCCCTCCTCAACCCCAGCACTGAGACCAAGGTCCCTAGGTAGCCCAGAGGTCCTGAGGGGGGGGCAGCTGTGCAGCCCAGGGAGGGGTCACTCCTGGGATTCCTTCCCAACCCTGGCCAAGGATTCTTGTCTCAGACCAGCTAAGCCAGTGGTGGCCTGTATGCCTCTCTTGACAGTGTACTGCCCCTCCACTCCCTGCCTTGCCTCTTTTATTCCCCTTTTCCCACTGTCTCACCCCTGGCTTTATTCCAACTGGGAGTTCCAATGATTCAGTCCTCAACTGACCATGAGACAGGATGGAAATCTTCTAGTCACAAATGCTTCTGGCCTTGAGCCCCAGCTGACCTGGTCCCTAGCCTGGGGAGCTGAGGAGGAACCTGGGCCTTCTCTCTCCTTTTTTTTGATGCCCATAGTTCCAGGCATCCAGAACATCTTTCCCCATTGCCTGGCAGGGTCCAGTCAGAAAGGGAAAGAAAAGAGGAACAGGGAAGGCCCTTAGTTTGCCTTCACTGGGAAAGTATCCATTTTTCTTTCCCAGAAATGTTTTTGTTTTGGTATGGCTTATAAGTTATTTTGGATTAAACTGGAGCACACTCTGTGTACAGCCAGAAGACTTCCCCTTTTGTTCTCCAAATAAAGGTGATTGTTGAGGGAAAAAATGAGAGTCGTCCAGTGAAGAGTCATAGAGGAAAACCTTCCTCACCTTTTCTTTTATAGGGAACCTCCCTGTATTCCCTTCTGCCTTCTAATCTCATAGGCCCCTATCACCTACAACTGCCTCCTCTCTTAGGTAGAGAAACTGAGGTTGGTAGTAGAAACCTAATTAATCTCATGACTTAGAAGCAGAAAGAACCAGGACTTCCTTCTATTATGGAAGGCACATCTGCCAAGTTTGGACAATCATATTAGCACTTTCTATTTCTCCCTGAAACATTCCCAGTATAAACTCTGATACTTTGTCGTTGTCATTATATTTTAGTCTGGCTGCTTGCAGTCAGGAGTCTTCACTACTCCCCAGAAACACCTTAACGGAATACTGGTATCCCCTTTTGAGTCAATGAAGCCCTGTGGGACTTTTCAAGATATGCAGTAGGATGCATAAAGCACTTTGTACAAGGACTTCAAGGAAAGCCCAGGATCCCATATTTCCTTTTGATAACATCTGACCACCAGTTTGTCACCTAAGTACCAAGCCTGCCTGGTATCAATGTGTCAGATCCTGGAAATCTCTGTCCTTCCTCACTCTCTCTTTGATACATTCACTCAGTCCCAGATTTAAGCATTTAGTGTTACCAATGGAGAGGTTATAACAGTATGTGGGCAAAGTAACCAAGAGATCACAGACTCACTGAATGAGAGAGCTGAAAAGGACCTGAAAGGTACAAACAGGATCTGAGAAGGAATCTCCTCTATAACATCCCCAACAAAGTATTACCTAGCCTCTTCTTAAAGATCTCCTCCATTACTAGGGAACTCACCACCTTCAGAAGCAGTGTATTCATTTATCTGGCAGTACGGATTGTTAGGAAATTTTCCTTTGTTGTTCAGTCACGTATGACTCTTTCTGACCCCACTTGGGGGTTTCTTTGCAAAGATTCTAAAGTGGTTTGCCATTTTCTTCTCCAGATTATTTTTGCATATGATGAAACTGAGGCAAACAGGATTAAATGGCATGCCCACGGTCACCTAGCTACAAAGTGTTTGAGGACAGATTTGAACTTAAGAAGACAAGTATCTATCCAGTGCTCTATCCATTACATTACCTGGTTATCACTTCTAAGTTTCAAGTGAGCAATGCCTCATCCTTATCTGGACAGAGTACACATGGTCAGGACTGGGTTGCTTAGCCCTTGGATACCAGGTAGAGAGTTTGACTTCCTTGGAACCTGCTGGATCTCCTTGTCTAACAGAGCTTCATAGGTGCCCCCACTTCAATAGAAACTACCATAACCCTGTTCAGGTGATGGAAGCCCTTGGAAATGGAAGATTGCTGTATTTGGAAGAAATAGTCTCTTGACTTCTTTTTGAGAGTCACTCTCTTTTTAACTCGCTTTAAGCTGAGCATTATTTCATCTGCTATGCTACCTTAAGGGGTTAAAAGCAAAGACAGGCTCAATAGAAAGCTTGGGAAACAATTTACAAGGTTCTGAAATAACTTCCTTTTCTACTTCAATTTCATAAATTTTCTTTTTTATTTACATTTTGGCCTTGATTCTAAGTCTTTGAGATCATTTTCAAATGAAACTATTTGAATTTGAAAAGTATGTTTCTATTTCACAGTATTTCTATGTGGAAGCACAAACTGGCCAAAATAATGGAAGGAAAGGGAGGCAAAATGGCCTAATGGATGGAACACTGAATTTCAAGTTAGGACAATCTGGCTCAGACACTCACTAAGTCCCGTTTCTCCATCTTTAAAATAGAGATAATCATAATGCCTACCTCATTTGGTTGTAAGAATCAAATATGGTAATATATTTAAAGTGTTTTTAAAACCTTAAAGCAGTTGTAGAAATACAAGCCATTGTTGTTATGCTAACTTTTTGGATTGAGGAAAACTCTTAATATATTTATAATATATTCCTAAAGATAACATATTTTCCATTGATATAGAATAAAATAAAAATAGTTCCTTAAGAAATACATCTTTTTTAGAATAGAAGAGTAAGAAAGGTAATTGATGAATTTGTTATTTCTTACCCGGTTCTAGAATTCTGATATTCAGGCTTCATCTATAGAAAGATTTTTTAATGTCTTCTTAAGTATCACTCTTATACCCTATCTCTTTTAGAATATTAACTAAAGCTAGCAACTAACTAAGTTTGTCCGATCTGTCATACAACAACCATTCCCATCATGCACTGGGGACAGTAGAAATTGTTTCCAGGCAACAGATCAGATGACGCAGCATAGCACACATCTATTCTGTGAGATTGTCAATCTGGGATCTAAAGATGAACACTGATCTTCAGTCATTCATGTCCCATTTAATTAGCTATGAGGCCTGGAAAGTTGAGAGTTTGGGTTTGATAGAGGTCAGCTATGTTGGGAGGTGAAAGAACACATTTGCTAAGAACTATTATGAATCAAATAGGGCCTAGCAACCCGTTTGTGGCATCAGAGACAGTCACCTAGAAAATTTAAGCATATTCTGTGGAGATTAAATAGATAGTTATAGGTATATGTTGCATATAATATGATAAATGTTTTAATATCTCTCTAGATATAGATATATGGAGAGAGAGAGAAAGGAAAGTGGGAGGAGGGAGGAAAACAGAGAGGAAGAGAGAGAGAGAGAGAGAGAGAGAGAGAGAGAGAGAGAGAGAGAGAGAGAGAGAAATCAATCTGTAGGCAAAAGTTTAGAATTTAGAACAGAAAAAAATATTTAAAAGTGGGATATTCCCAAAGATTGACCATAGGCTATCTAACATCAGTTCAGTTTCTATATATAACAGGTGGCTGGTACCAAAACATTGTCTCTCCCTTGCCCACTAGTGAGCTAGAACAAGATGATTGTGATCAGGGGTTATAATAGATATGTGTATTCTTGTATTTCCCACATTGGTTTCAGTGGTTTTTCATGGAAACTGGCATGCTACTGAGAGAGTCATCATGTGTGATATCTGGCACTGGGACTTTGGGATGACTGTTGGAAGCAGATGAAAGTTAATTCTTTCTTTCTCAGTATAAGCAGGGGGAAACCACTTCCAAACACTCCAACTACTCCAGCCTCAGTATTTAGGTTCCCTGCAGGAATGGGAAGTGAATTATCCTTCCTAATACACTGCTCTGGAAGATTTACATTGTGTCTTGTGGATGAATATAGTTCTAACTATAAGGATATAGATATAGAGATAGATTATCTGCCACCCTTTATGACCACCAAAGGTAGAGGCCTGTTTCCTCTCTGCCATTGCACACAGAAAGCAATCAATAAGTGCTACAGAGTAATCAACCTTACAGAATTTTCCCAATTTCACTGGACAATGGAATTATTTGGTATATGGAGCTGTATTTACCTATTTCCAGAGCTGCGATATTTGGGATTATGTAGGGTGAAAGAGTAGAGGAAGTTAAGGTGTGCATACTTTCACCTTCCATCCCAGCACCAAATACAGGATCTTCTACATAGTAAGTGTTCAAGAAAGACATGTATGTGATTTATCATTGCATCAACTGTTCCCACAGATAAACTTTTTCCACATCAGAGGCACATTGAGATCTCTTCCTTGCACTCATCCCTCTCTTTCCTAGGTCTAGTGTGAAACCTCATAACCTCACAGTATCAAAATATCATCTTTTGGGGGGGGGCAGCTAGGTGGCGCAATGGATAAAGCACCGGCCCTGGATTCAGGAGTTCTGGAGTTCAAATCTGGCCTCAGACACTTGACACTCACTAGCTGTATGACTCTAGGCAAGTCACTTAACCCACATTGCCCCACAAAAAACAAAAAACAAACAAAAAAACCCATCTTTTTTAAAAAAAGAATTAATCTATCTTGCCATGCATGAGAAAAACCCAGGACCAATCTCACTGCTGATCAGCATGGAAACTTTGAACTGTTCCATTTCCAGCCTGGGCAACGTTGCCTCTTTTAAACACCTTCTCCACTCGCGCCATTTTGGTGTCAAACAGTGCAGATACCCAAATGGTTTCAGCCTCACTGCAGCTCATAAATCCCAAACTTCCACCAGCCTCAGTGTCCCTAGTAGCAGGAACTATAAGTATGTAGCACCATTCCTGGTAAAACACTATCTTTTTAAAGATTCAGACAAGTAGCGATTTGAAAAGTAACTTCAAGAATCAAAGTGAGAGGGATTTAAATTGTTCTGTTTGGCCCAAGAAAATGTGACTTGTAGTAATGCATTAAGGTTTTAAATTGTTAAATTGACATCTGATGTCAGAATTTTTTTTAAATCAGAGGGTTATTCAAAAGGATGCCTCAGATAGCAGTGTATCCCCTCTGGTTAGGAGGTCTTCACCATTTGTCAGTTATGTTGTGGTGATCATTCCTTTTTGGGTATGGATTCTTTTTTTCTAGGGGCCGGGGAAATCCAGTTTAAGTTTTCAGAAATGAAGCAAATTATTCCATTGGCAAAAATAATCCAGGTAAGGTATCAGCCAACCCATTGCATTTCTTTAAATACAATATATTTGTTATAGTAGGAAAGAGTGATTGGAAATGCAAATAAGAAATGGTTACTGAAATGTCAGTTGCATGATAAGCATATCTCATTTTAATATCTAATACACATATAAATATATGTATGTACATATAAATATAGATGCATATCTATACCTACAGCGAGATATATATATATATATATATATATATATATATATATATATATATATATAGAGAGAGAGAGAGAGAGAGAGAGAGAGAGAGAGAGAGAGAGAGAGAGAGAGAATTCAATTTTCCAAGACAGTTCCATTATAAGATTGGAGATGTATTCTTCTGGAAACGATTGTGGCTGTCCCCCCAAATGTAGCATAATTGAAATGAAGAATGCAGCAAAATTTTAAGCATCTCAGTGCAAGTGGGAAATTGGAAACTGATAGGAATAAAGCACAAAATATGAGTGGGAAGGATCGAGAGTTATTTTTATGTTTAGAATAAGTGCATAAAAGTTTAAAAAAAGGAAAAACAGTAGTTTAACCAGAAAGAGCTAAAAGATGTGAAACCTGAAGCTTTTATTGTTTGACCACCCCCACCCCCACCCCACTGCCCCTCAGCCTAACTCTTAATATTCTCTAGCTAGGAGCGACTTCTCTCTGTTTCTCAGACCTGCTTTCCTGGCAAGTTGTGGGAAGGGTGGCATTTACAAAGCAAATGGTTGATCTGGGATATTGGTAGGAGGAAGAGCAAGAAGAGGCACCAAACCACAGAATAAGTTAAGAATCAAAAGGCCAGAGGAAATGGACAATGGTCATATCTACTGACTGGAACACATACCACAGCAAATGCAATAAGAGAAGGACACATTTACTGAAAACCCCAGTCCAGGGAACTGGACCACTTTGTAAAGTGAGTCATCAGTAAATGAACCAGTCCCCTGATTTATAAATCCTGTAATAGCAATTTCTATACATTCTGCTTCCATCTAATGGCATATTCCTGGTTACCTCATGCATCTATAAGCTGCAAATTCTTAGAGACTTTCTATTGACATAGAGCATCAAAGTTAGTCAGGGTACCACAATCCTGAAACTGTAAAGTGATGCTAACTACTCCCTCCCTCTATTCCAATATCAGATCTGCCTTTTGCTTTTTGGGTTTTTTTTGTGAGAAAAATCATAAAACTGTGCTGATTGCATTCTCTACCAATTGATGTTATCATAATGTCAAGTAGATGTTTAATACTACAAAGTAATCCTTTAATTGACACACACAAACAAACACACAACACAACCCCCTGGGACCTTCCTAAAACCTGCATTTTCAAGTATCTTCCTCTACACTTCTTTCCTGTAGTCTCATTAGATGGCCCTCTTCCCAGTAAACACACACACACATTATCTATCTATCTATCTATCTATCTATCTATCTATCTATCTATCTATCTATCTATCTATCTGTATCTTTTTTCTGGACAAGTAATTTCAGAAGTGGAAAAAATGCCTGAGTCAAAATTTCCTCCCATTAATGCAGACTGGGCTGCTAGGTGTGGCAATGGGTTGAGTTTTAAGCCTGGACCCAGGAAGAACTGAGTCCAAATCTAACTTACTAGTTATATGAAGCTGGACAAGTCACTTAACCCTGCTTGCCTCAGTTTCCTCACCTGTAAAATGAGCTGGAGAAGGAAATAACAAAAGACTCCAGTATTGTTGCCAAGAACACCCCAAATTGGGTCACAGAGAGTTGGATGAGAATGAAACAACTGAAAGATAACAAAAATGTGCTGAACACAGTGCTAGTCACTGGGAATACCAAAAACAAAAATGAAAAATCCCTGACGTCTCAGAGCTTCAATGGGAAGAGTAGACAATAGCTATGATTCCTGGCTCTGTCATTTTTGTACTGTGTGACCTTAGGCAACTCATTCCCCTTTTATGAACCTTATTTTTGTTATCTGAAAAATGAGAGAAATAATCACTGTTCAACCTATATAAGAGGATAAAATGAAATAATTTATATAAAATATTTTATAAACCATAAACAATAAGGATAGTGGAGCTGAGAAAATTACAACTGGGCTATTTAAAAGCCTAAAAGATGATGCTGTTAAAGTGCTATACTCAGTATGCCAATGAATTGGAAAACTCAAAAGTGGCCACTGGATTGGAAAATATCAGTTTATGTCCCAATCCTAAAGATGGTCAATGTCAAAGAATGTTCAAATTACTTAACAATTGTGTCCATTTTACATGCCAGCAAAGTTATGCTCAAGTTTCTACAAATTACATTCAGCAATATGTGAACCACGAATTACCAGAAGAGAGGGCTGTTTTTAAAAGAGGCAGAGGAATTAGAAACCAAATTGACAAGATTTGCTATGTTACAGAGAAAATAAGGGAGTCCCAGAAAAAAAAATCAATTTCTGCTTCACTGACTACACTACAAACCTTTGATTGTATGGATCACACACACAAAAAATTGTGGCAAGTCTTCAAAGAGATGGGAGTACCAGATCATCTTACTTGTCCCTTCAGGAACCTCTATTAGGGGTATTTGAGGATGTATATTGTCACCTTATTTATTTAACTTCTATGCAAAGTACATCATGTGAAATGCCAGACTGACTGAATTGAAAGTCAGAATTAAGGTTTTTGGGAGAAATATCAATAATCTCCACCATACAGACAATACTGCTCTGATGGCAGAAAGTAAAGAGGAATTAAGAAGTCTCTTGCTGAGGATGAAAGAGAAAAGTGTAAAAATGTCTTAAAGCTTAACATTAAAAAAACAGGATCTTAGCAGATGGCCCCATTACTTCTGGGCAAATAGAGGGAGAAGTTATGGAAACAGTATATAGATTTATATTTTGGGGCTCAAAGATCACTGCAGGTAAAGATAGAACTGGGCCTGGAGTCAGGAGGACCTGAGTTTAAATCCAGCTTCAGACACTTACTAAGCTCTGTGACCCTGGACAATTCACTTAACCCTGATTGCCTCAAAAAAAAAAAAGGAGAAAAAAGATCACTGCAGGCAGCAACTGCAGCAATAAAATTAAAAGATGCTTCCTCCTTGGAAGGAAAGCTATAGCAAATCTCAAAAGCATACTAAACCAGAGACCTTACTTTGCCAACAAAGTCCATATAGTGAACATTTTGGTTTTTCCAGTAGCAGTATCTGACTGTGAGAGTCAGAAAATAAAGAAAGCACTGTAAAACCAGCATTTTTGAATTATGGTACTGGAGAAAACCTGGATAGCAAAAAGATCAAATCAATCAATACTTACATAAATACTTAAAGAAATTAATTTAGACTATTCACTGGAAGGTCAAATAATGAAGCTATATCATAACAAGACAGGACTCATTGGAAAAGAACAAAGGCAAAAGGAAAAGGGAATGGCAAAATATGAGATTGATAGATCATGTTATGGAAACAATGAACATGAATTTGGACAAACTTTGAAAGAGTGGAGGATAGAAGTGCCCAGCATGCGGTAATATATGGAACCATGAAGAATTGGACATGACTAAATTACTGAACAATAAACAACAGAGCACTATTTAAATATTACAATACTTAACAAGATATGTGATTTGGCTGCTGTGGGTGTTCCATGTATTGACACAGCCATATCATAACCTATCTGCGAATTAGTAGTCTTCAAAATTTCAGCGACTGAAATATTCATCACTCTTCAGTGAACAAGGTAATGAAATTGACTGAATTTTGTTGTTGAATGAAGCACATATAATCTATCATGGAGGCCTTATCGGAAACTTTTCCAATACCGTAGGGCCTGCTGAAATTTTTGCCATACTAGCATAGCTTTGTGAACTCAGAGACACCATTACACCATCATGAAGCATGGGACTTTTGTGGAGTTTATGAAGGACAGTATGCATGACCATAAAAATTATAGACCTAGAGTCAAGAAAATCCTTTTTCCAAATCCCATCTCTGAAATTGACAAGCTGGGTTACCACTGGCAAATCACTTAACTTTGTTAAGCCTCACATTCCCCAGCTATAAAATTGGAATAATAGAATTTTAGAGCCAGGCTGGACCTTAGTCGACAACTAGTCTAATTTATGACTAAAAACTATCTCCACCATATTATATTTAATAAGTAGTCATCCAATTAAACAATCAATAGATTATTATTTATTGACTACTCTGTGTCAGGCACTATTCTAAGTGTTGGGAATGCAGATATTATAAAGGAAGCAATCCATTATACTCACATAATGCACTTATACCAGGAAAGATGAAGACATATATAAGTAAAAGCAGAAAAGATATTAAAGAATAAACATAAATAAGTATAACACAGTTAAACAAAAAGCAGTCTGGGAGGGAGGGTGTGAGTAGTTGAGGGAATGAGGAAAGGATTCACATAGAAATGGTATTTGAGCTGTCTGTGTTCAAAAGCTTTCAAAGAGGGGAAAACCAAACACCTCCAGAGGAAGCCCATTCCACAGGTAAAAGAGTTTTAATTGTTCAATTTTTTTTTCTTTTTCTTTCATTAAACTGAAATTTGCCTTCTGGAAACTTCCTCCAATTATTCCTAAGTCTTCTCTCTAGGGCTAAACTAAACAAATCTATTCGGTCTTCCACAGGAGAGCCTTAAAATACTTGAAGGAGGCTATTATGCCTTCCTTTCCTTTGTTTCTTCTTCAGACAAAATGTCTCACTTCCTTGAACCTGATATTACCTGTAGTGTCTACTTCATAGTTACTTGTGAAATTCAAATGTCTATATAAAGGCTGGCACAATGTATAAAGCATTGGCCCTGTATTCAGGAAGACCTGAATTCAAATCCAGCCTCAGACCCTTGACACTTACAAGCTGTGTGACCCTGGGCAAGTCACTTAACCCTCGTTGCCCCACAAATAAATAAACAAACAAATAAATAAATAGATGGATGGATAGATAGATAAGTAAGTAAGCAAATGAATGAATGAATAAATAAATAAATAAGCAAATAAATAAATAGAATAAAGAAACAGATAAATAGATTGATAAATGAATAAATAAATAAATGAGTAAATAAAATAAATAAATAAATGGATGGATGAATAAATAAATAAATTGTAATAATAATAATGTATAAAGGAGGTGGTAAATCTTCAAGGCTGGATTAACATGTTATTTTATACAGAAAGTAAATATACAAAGATGAACAAAGCCAGAGCCAGAACTAGTGATTTTGTATGTAATTTTGCACAAACTACTCCCAGGACAAACTACAAATAATATATCTAAAAATGACTTTTTAAGTCAAGACATTACATTAGGTGGAGACCCTGGGTGTGTGGGGGAAAAATTAAAGTGATGGCTGTCTACTGGTAGGTCTTCTGGTAACATGGTGTGGTAACAAAGGACAATGAACTAGGAAGACCTGGGTTTAAATCCTATCTCAGATTCTTACTCACTGTATAACTTTGGGCAAATCACTTAAACTCTCTGTGCCTCATTTTCTTCTTCTGTAAAATGAGGACACTGGATTTGATGGCTTTTAAAGTAACTCCCTAAAACTATATGATTCCATGATCCTATGGTAACCTAGGTGACATCCCTATAGAAAGAAAACTATCTTGTAGCTGACTCTTTCAACTAATGTGTCTTGCTATGTACATTCTAAGCTCTGTTGTTTCTGCACTAGGACAAAACACCTGCCCTTAATTATCCCTCAGAGGTACAGGGTGGGTCAAAAGTAATAAATATTTAATAACTCCTTTGTTGTTTTAAATTTGCATCATAGAATCATAAACCGTCTATATAGGAAATGAATTTATATTACATGTGAAAAATCAAATCTCATAAATGGCAAAATATGAAGAAAAATAATTTTCAAAAACTTATTAAAACATCAGACTCCTTAGTGTCTTTTGGCCCAACCTATAGATAGTAATTGTTGGAAGATGAGGAGGAGCATAACTAGAAGGGAGAAGAAGGAACATGTTATGTTTATAAATTACTGTGTTAGAAAGCAGAGTATTACAATAAGTATAGAAGAGAGGCAAGCAAAAGGAGAAGCATCCATCAAATATTATCATATTCATTTCTATGAAAGATGTTGATGGATGCTGATTGTGTTGAGAGTTGCTTCATATGTACAGACAAGCAGATCATCAGAACAATTTAGGAAGGAACCAAAAGAAATGGTGCTGAATTACAGTCAAGTGGGTAAAGAGAGAATTGGATCTGTGGAATATTATAAATAAGGTGAAAAAAAAAGAATCAGTTCTCAACAAATATAAAAACAAGCACTCTGGACTGAAAGCCATCCTCAGGCTACTTATCTGATTTCCCCACAGTATACAATCTGGGCTAAAAGTTCCAAGATAATTTTCATGATTGAGTCAGAGTGACCTATGGAAAGGACAGACTCAGATTAACTTGGCTCTTCAGAGGCAAGATTTATGTATCACAGCTGGGAACAGAGCAAGATAGGCAGGTAGAAGAACCCTAAAATGCTCTCTTGACACACATCTCTAACTGCCTATAGGTCATCTCTACATGGGCATTCCACTGTCACTTCAAGTCATAACATCTGCAAAACCTGGTTTATCATCTTTCCCCAAAACCTTCACCTTACTTTTTAGTGAACTGACTCTATGAGTGGGACCATCCACCATGTGAGCAATCTTCCATGTTTGTATTCTTGGTATTATTCTTGACAGTTCTTACTTCTTTACCATATATATCTCATCAGTTACCAAATCCTTTTGATTCTATTCCTTTAAAAAGTCTTTGTTTTGTCAATCAAATATCCTAACTTCTCAGTTTTTCAATTTTGTTGACCCACTCCTCTATAATACCTTAGCTACACATATCCTTGATCTTCCTCTCTCCCATTGCTATTCTACTTTCATATTCATAAAATCCAAAATTCCTTTGTTTGGTAATGCTCTTTCATTATTCCATCTTTTCCTATACTTTACAACCTTTAACTCTCTTCTTCATTCTAAACCTGACTTCCCTTTCCTCTATAACTTGGTTGTTTCCCAAGTCATTACCACTGCATTGGCTCTACACTTCTCCCTTCCCCATCTTGATTCACTGGTAAACCAATTCAACTCTATTTTAGTATATGCTTACAAATAACTTGCTCCTTTGTCATATCACTAGTTAAGCCTCATTAAATCCTAATACTGGATTACTCTTTCTATTTGAGTCCTTCACTCTTATTCATGTACAGCTGAATGGAGATGGAGGAAATACCAAACCATTCTGATTGGATGTACTAGAATGTTATGTTATGTAATCTTGACTGGGTCCTCACTGAAGCAAGGCAGTTATTCTCTTGAATTAATTTTCTCTTCCACTTTCCCCAGTGACTATTCCATTTTTTTTCTTTTGCCAAACATTCCACATCATTTCCTATCCCCACCCTCTCTTCTGAGGCCCTCAGCTTATATTTTATCTCAGAGAGAGAGAGAAGGAGAGAGAGAGAGAATTTTGTGAATTCTCTTTTCCCCCCACTTCATCTCAAATCACTCAAACATCTTTACCCCACTATATCCTCCTTTATTCTTTTCTCTAATGAGGTTAGCCTTCTCTTTGACAAGGCTAACACTTCCACATGTACCCTTGATCCCATCCCTTCCTATCTTCTTCAGTCAATTGCCCCCACTACCATCCATTTTTTCTTTTATCTTTAATCTCTCACTATATACTGGTTCTTTCCTTTTTGCTTATAAACTCACCTATCTACAAACATTTGTCTACATTTACCCATAAAAATTCTCACTTGATTGTACTATATGTACTAGTTATTCTCCTATATATTTTTCCCTCTTCTTAGTTAACCTCTTGTAAAAGCTATCTATACTTGGTGAATCCATTTCCCCACTTCTTATCCTCTTCTCAGCCCTCAGAAATCTGGTGTACTACCTCTTAATTCAACAGAAATACTCTCTTTACAAAGTTGTGTTGAGAGTTCTTTCATATGTACAGACAAGCACATCATCACAATAATTCAGGAAGGAACAAAAATGGTGCTGAATTATAGTCAAGTGGGTTCAAATTCAGATCTAATGGTATATTCTCAGAACTCAACCTTCTTGACCTTTATGCGGCATTTGACACTTCTGATCAACTTCTTCCAATTGATAATCTCTCCTTTATAGATTTTTGTAATATTAACCTCTTCTGGTTATTTCCTTACTTCCCTGATAGCTCCTTAGTCTCCTTTGCTTGTTGGTTATCCATGCTATGTCCACTATCCATGGATATCCCTTAAGGCCCTTTAACTATATCTTTCTTTTTTTTTTTCCTTGACTCTCTAGATTCTCTCACTTGGTGATCTCATCAGCAATTGACATTCATGATTTCAATTATCATGTCCATGAAAACTCCCTGATCAATTGATCTATCTATCTATCTATCTATCTATCTATCTATCTATCTATCTATCTATCTATCTATCTATCTATCTATCATCTATCTATAGCTCTTCTCTCTCTCTCCTGAGCTAGTCTTGCATCATCAGCTGCCTTTTGGACACTTTGAACTGGATGTCCCATAGGTTCTTCAAATCAACATGTCCAAAACAAAAACCATTATCTTTTTCTCCCCACGTCAGCCCCCTCTTTCCCCTAGTTTTCCTATATCACTGGGCACTATCATCATTCCAATCACCCAGGCTCACAACCTCATCTCTTCACTATCACTCATTCCACAAATTCAATCTGTTATCAAAACTTGCCAATTCTACTTTTTACAAGAGCTCACATCTATCCTTTTCTCAGCACTCACAGAGCCATCACCCTAATATAGGCCCTTATCCCCTTTCACCTGTAGTTTTGTAATAATCTAAACAATTTCCCTGCATGAATTCTCTCCCAACTTCAATTCATCTTGCACTCAGGGCCAAAGCGGTTTGCCTAAACCATAAATAGGCTTGATTGTTCTCCATCTATCCCCATTTCTCAATCTCCCACACATGCCCTAAATATAATCCAATAGCTCTGTTGCCTCCAGAGTACAATATAAAGTCTGCCATTTTATAAAGCTTTTCATTACATGGCCTCTTCATACAATTACAATCTTCTTATACTTTACTTTCTTCCACACACTCTATGGTACAACTACATGGACCTATTTACAGTTACTCAAATTAATACTCTAATTCCTCAGTATCACTAAATGCTAGAACCTTCCCCTCTGAGATTAATTTCCATGTATTCTGTCTATTATCTTGTCTCTACCTAACTCTTTACATGATCATTCTCCCATTAGAATGTTTACTTCTTGGGGGCAGGAATTGCTCTTTACTCCTCTTTGCATCTTTAATGCTTAGCACAATAACTGGAACATAGTAAACACTTGATAAATAGTTTTGATTGACTCTTTTCCTCTCTATGGTCATTCTCTAGAATAGACTCTCTTTGTCACCTGTCTGGACTCTTTCAATAACTTTCTTTTTTTTCTAACACACTTTCCCACCTCTAACTCTTTCACATTTCTAATCTATCCTTCATAGCACTACCTGAAGAATTTTTTTTAACATATAGATTTGGTCATGTCATATTTTTGCTTAAAAATATTTGGTGACTCACTACATATTCAAAGAAAAATTCAAATTCCCTTGGCTAAAATTCAAAGCCATTCACAATCTATTGCTATTCCCCTTTCAGCATTATCTCACACTAATGATGGCCCTTTATCTTGACTGTATTCCAGCTAACTGTTCCTGAAGGTTCCATAATTCATAATGTACTTCTTTAAAACTTCTTTAGAACTGGCTTTTGGTTTATTTTTCATGTTTTATTGGTGATTTTTTTCTCATTTCTTATACCACTAACATGTTGCAATACCATCCCCTTCCATATGTAAACAAACCATTATAGTGACTAAATCTCAATGTTTACATAACATTCTATGCCTGTAGTTCATAGCATCTCTAGCAGAATCATAGATTTAGAACTAGAAACATCTACTATGTGTCAGGCACTGTGTTAAACCCTTTACAATTACCCCCATTTGATCTTCACAGCAACTCTTAGGAGTAGGTACTATTATTATCCCCATCATATAGGTGAGGAAACTGAAACAAATAGGTGTTAAATGATTTGTCCAAGGTCTTAAAACTAGTGAATGTCTGAGGCCCAAATTGTTTTGACTAAGAAATAAAGAACAGATAAAGAGCACAACATATGTTCTTCAGAAAGTATTATTTGAGGGTGACAGACATTTACGTTTTTCTCATTTATAGATCAAAAAATCTCCATTCTCCATTTTAGCAATGAGGAATAGCTTCTAGATATAGATTTAACCAGGTCAAAGGACATGAGAGTTTTGGATACATGTCAAACAATTCAGAAGCAAAAGATGCCAATTTGGCAACAACAGCAACAGATGTTCCAACAACATCAGCTGAACAACCACCTTCCATTGTAGCCTCAGAACTCTTGTTGATGTCAATTATGAAAAAATATAATAGAAGTTATCTTTACTGATATACCACAACAGAGTCAAATTCCATCTTAGACTGCCTTTCATGCTCTCTGTGTTCTAACCAAATAGTAGCACGAGATAATCCATGGTCTTATCTTTCTCTCTTCTTGTCTCCACTCACATATATAAGTTGGCTTTTTCCTGTATCAAAAAGGAATGTAGGGGCAGCTAGGTGGCACAGTGGATAGAGCACCGGCCCTGGAGTCAGGAGTATCTGAGTTCAAATCTGGCCTCAGACACTTAACACTTACTAACTGTGTGACCCTGGGCAAGTCACTTAACCCCAATTGCCTCACTAAATAAACAAAAACAAAAACAAAACAAAACAAAAACAAAAAAACAAAAAATGGAATGTAATAATCCTTCCAGGTAAAATGCTTTACTTTTTCAACACTCAACTTAGGTGCCAGCAGGAAGCATCATGGTAAAAAAGACAAAGTGCTGTATTTGCAGTCAGGAAGACCTAGTTTTGAGTTCTATCCTCAGCTCTTCTCTGAACTTCAGTTATTTCATCTGTAAAATGAGAGGGTTAGACTTGATGATTCATAAGGTTCCCCCTACTCTCAGTCTAGGATCCCATAATCCTAGTCTTCCCTGTTGCCTTCTAGTAGAAAAAGATTTCTCCCATCCCACTTCCTTGTATGTCTT
Source organism: Dromiciops gliroides (assembly GCF_019393635.1). Taxonomy (NCBI): domain Eukaryota; kingdom Metazoa; phylum Chordata; class Mammalia; order Microbiotheria; family Microbiotheriidae; genus Dromiciops; species Dromiciops gliroides. The sequence goes on along the minus strand of NC_057862.1, from coordinate 486,861,549 downwards.
TAGTTAACTGTTCCTAGACACTCTATATTTTATTTTGTATATAGATTTTCCCTACTAAGTTATAAACTCTTTTGAGGACAGAAACTGTGGCATTTTTCACCTTTGGATCCTTGGCACACATTACAGGCATGTGACAGGCACTTATTATATGTTTCTCAAATTAAATTGATTTGTGGACATTTCTGAGAACTGTCACAGTTATTGATGTATCTTGTGGAATCTTGGATCTTACTGTACTGTGATCAAGATCAGCTGATGCCAGGTGATATGAATGACTATGACAGATCCTGGGCTTCCTCCAGGTAAGTTTCAGATAGAGTATTCTCTCAGGGTGGCTTCTCTTTGGGCAGAATCTATGTTTTGCATTCTTAGCTCTATTAGGAGAGGTCATTGGAACATCTTGCAGTTTGAGAAGGGTAGTGGGCATAAGAAGCACATGGTTCCCACGTACTGGTGATTCTGCTAGAAAGGATTCTCTGCTTCCATTTTATGGACTGTTGTCCATCAAATAAGATGGGGGAGAATCTGGAGACAGAGATAACATACTGGGAGCTATTAGAATAATCCATGTGAAAGGGCATAAGGATCTGGGCTGGAGTTCTCATCTTGGAAATAGGGAGAAGGATGTGAATGAAAGAGAGATTATATAGAGCCTAAAAATACATGACTACATGTAATTAGAAAGAGGCAGAGGGGTGAGTAAGAGGCAAAATTCAAGGAGATGTCATTGTTTGGAGGAGACAGGTTGTGGTGATTAATTACTTGGCACCCCCATTGCAGTTGTGGTTGGGATTTTTGTTTTTGTTTGTTTTGTATCTATTGTCCTCCTGTGAGATACAAACATTGCAAAATGGATTGAGAGCTGTCCTTGAAATCAGTACAACCTGGATATAAGTCCCATCTCTGATCCATACTGGCTATGCAACTCCCATCCAGTCACTTAAACTGTCAGTTCTCCAGGCAACTGAGACTAGGCAGAGACTGTGCTAGCCTCTTATATCATTGGAACCACAAGGCTACACATTATTCCTATATTTATCCTAAGACAGCAAAGGTCTTAAAGAAGTTCATATGCCCAAGTCAAGGAACAGAAGAACGATAGTGGAATAACAAATAATAAAGGGACATGTGAAGAAGAATAAAATAAAAATAGATTGACATCTATAGAGCACTTTAAGGTTTGCATAGTACTTGGTATGCTTTCTCATTTGACATATTTGAACAAGTAAGATGATTAAATATACTACACTCTTCCTATGAAATATGTGGTTAATAGAAGACACCTTTGGAGTCAGGAACACCTGACTTTGAATCCTGTCTCTCAAACATACTAGCTATGTTTCTGTGCAATTGATGCTTGGACTTTTAGAATCTTGGCCAACTCTGTTAAACTCAAGTCACAGAAGAGTTGTCCATTTGTGTCAGTACAGGGTGTCTCCTCACCTCAGACTTCTCTATACCAAAGAAATTACAGATTCAGTTTCTATCCTATCCCTAAGTTTCTTCTTGTACAACAGCAATTTAGGGAATACATATCTGGATTCAAATCCTGGTTTTGCTACTTATTACCATATGACTCTGGGCAAGTCATTTCATGATGTTGAATATCAGTTTTCATCCATAAAATGAGATGAACAGCCTGAATAATCTCTCCCATCTCTTTCACATCTTGATCAATTATTGTATGCTCTAAAGTATTTCAGACTTATTGAATACCTGCTTATCCCATGTTTCGGTTGGGTACCAATTGAAGAAATACAATATTTCCAAGACCCAGGGTCTCTTTTTCTAGCTCCAAATCAAGAATAGTGAGTGCTCAGAAAATATATTAATACCATTTAATGAGCTCTATTTAAGGGAGTAGGAAGAAAGGAGAAATAAAAATCAAATTTCTTTCATACCTGATTCATACCAGGCAGGCATTTAGTTTGCAAGCAATCCACAGTTCCCCCCAAGCACCTATTTTTACCCTCATCTGCAGATAATCCACACTGCCACTCTAGTTAAAGATTCCCAACATCAGGGCTTCCATGATGACCTCCTGTGATTTTGGCTCTTACAGGAAGACTAGCTTTTCTATCTAAATTAGAGTCTTCTTTTATCCTGTGCAGTTTTATCTAAGCTATTGCCTCCTGACTTTCCCACAGGACTTAATCTTCAGTCTTGACATTCATTCAGGTAACTGAATTTGACCTTGAATTAGAATTATTATCAGGAACAAAATGGTTTTCTTTCCTGTGTTCTTTAAAGGGTGATGGTTTCTTTTCTTGTCCACAGACAAACAGGCACAGACACACACTAGTGTCATAAAATCACAAGGGTGTTCACTTATCTTCTACTTTATCCTTGTACCCTTGGGTAGGACTGAATTCTCTTTTTTTTTCCTTCTGTCCTCCCTCTTTCTCTCCATCTCTTTTTCTCCTCCCCCACTTCCCTCTCTCCCCTCCTCTTTTTTCTTTTCTTCCCTTCTTCATTCCCTGCTTCCTTCTTTGTTTCTTTCCTTCCTCAAACATTTACAAAGTACCTGCAACAAGGCCATGTGAGAAGCTCTAGGGAAGAAGCAAAAAAAGACTAAAATGTTATCTCTGTCTTCATGAAGCTAGCTCACAATCCAATAGATTTCACGTAGGTGAGACAATGTTTAAAACATTCAATAAGTTAATTTATCCTCATCTTTAAAATACTTAGCATATTATGTTTACAAGATAATATTCATTTTGATGACAGATTCAGTCTGGCACATAGTGGATAGAGTGCTAGTCTTGAAGCCAGGACAACGTGGATTTAAATTCTGCCTTTGACACTTTTTAACTGCATGATCCCAGGTAAGTATCTTAACTTTTATGAGCCACAAGATGGCTCATATCTTCATGATGGCTCTTAGTCCAAACATCTCTTTAAGATAGTTATATATAAAAACAAAAACAAAAACAAAAGCAAAAACAAAAAAACGGCCCTGGAGTCAGGAGTACCTACCTGAGTTCAAATCGGGCCTCAGACACTTGACACTTACTAGCTGTGTGACCCTGGGCAAGTCACTTAACCCCAATTGCCTCACCAAAAAACAAAACAAAAAAACCAAGATAGTTATATATAAGAGTTCCCAGATGAACACAATCTTGTATTGATACATTAATTGTTTACCTGGCTTTCATGTACATTTTCTTCCTAAGTGATATTAGTGTTTCCCCCAATCCTACTCCCCTGTTCCAACCTGGCTTCCTTCACACCTAGTCTGGGTCTCTATTCTGTGGATTTATCAGAAACCAGGTTGTCCACCCTTTTATACTATAGCATGCATGCACATACACACACACACACACACACACACACACACAAACACATGCTTCCTGTCAATATAAAAATTCTGTTAATACAGGGATTCTGGCTTCCCTCCACAGTGAAGAGTTTAAAGAGGATAAGTATCCAGCCAGGGAAACTACCATTTGCTTTGCCAGTAGCTTCTTCAGATTCACAGAAATTTTCACATGACAAGCCAATGTAACCATAAGATCCCTCGTCCTCACCATCTGCCCTATAGCTGCTTCATTTAGAAGGTCATTAAGGTTCATTAAGAACAGGTCCTGTTCTCCTTAAACCTGAATCCTCCTATATATGCTGACTCCCCCCACACATGCACACACTTAAAAAAATAAACTCACTGAAATCAGAGATTGTCTTAGCTTCCTGCTATATTTGTGTCCTCAGTACTTAGCACAGTGCTTGGCTAAAAACTTAATAAATGCCTTTTCATTCACTCATTTTCAAAATAGTCATCCACAAAACGAATAAACACATGTACACAGATGAGCACACTTATTTGCAAAGTACATACACAAAATGCTGAAGAAGAGACAGGAGGGAGAATGCAAAACACTCTCTATTTTCAGAAGTAAAGGGCTATGAATGTAGAATAGATAATACAATACACATGCATGTATGATGTACACATTAGTGGTCTTAGCCTTGGATGTTCACCTTATCCTATTTACTTTAGGCAGATTTAGGAGTCTTTCTATTGGAGGTATCCAAGCAGTGCCAAATAAATACCTGTCAGTCATGTCTTAGGAGGAATTCCCAATCAGATGAGGCTCTATAGGTTCATCTAGGGGGCCTCTAAGACCCCAAGACCCAAAGGGCAATGAGAAATGCCCAAAGTAAATAGACTTCTGCATATTACCCAAAATGAGGTAAGAAGTAGTATAAAATACTCCAAAAAGGACATATATGCTCAGAAATGATATTAATGTTACAAAGATATAAGAAAACGGATGGTCCATGTGCTGTGCTTGCTATTTATGAAATATTAACATATCCCAGAGGAAAACATTTAGCACTGAGGGTAGATATTCTGTTAAGTATAGGTGATAGAGATACAGATACTGTCCTAGGTGTTCATTCCCACACCCCATAAAGGACTTTGCTTTGGACTTGAAGATTATTCCCTAGACAGTGTGCAAACATCTCCATTAATACCATATTTGAGGATGATTGAATCATGATTAGTAATACACAAAGGCTATACCTTTGGCTAGAGATAACTAGAGCTGAAAGACAGAGCCAACTGGGAAATTTCATGAAGAAATTCAACTCAGTCCCTGCAAGGGAAACCTATACATTTATGAAGCCTCTACAGAGAAACATGTGACTCCAAGGGGAGAAAGAGAAAAAAAAATGGCCCTAGGAAAGAAAGGGAACACAGATCCCTAGATTCAGAAGCAGATAAACAAAGAATTCCTGTGCCAGACCATGAGCTTCAGGAACTCCAGCCTCAGAAATTGAGTAGAAGTGTTAGAACAACAGAATAGTTCCTGTAAAAGGTCAGCTTCCTAAGGAAGTTTATGGACAAAGCTGTGTTCTGGTTCCTTAGCAACCTATTTTGGAGAGCAAGCCAGAATGAGAGACTAGAGACAGCAAGGCATAGAGCCATAAGAGAAGCAGTGAAACCAGAACTTGCCATTCAGGACTAATATGAGTTATTTAGACTGTAGATCCGAAGGAAAATTGGAGTCCATTTCCTAGCAATCTTAAGTTATTTCCCCTTAAGAAATCTCCAACCAAGATTAGACTGTATGTCCAGAAGGCTATTTAGATTCCCAGGAAGATAGGACCCATTGGAAGAAGGTTTGTTTGATTCTTCAGCAAATGAGTGCTTTCAGCAGTGGGACTTTAATTAGGGATAGTGTTATATGGTCTTAAAGTGACCATACAGGTCCCTGTGATGAAGAAGATCACTGAAGGGATAAAGGTTGACTCTTTAATTGCCTTACCTGTTTTCTCTTTGTGAATTCTTGCAAAGATATGTATACATATAATGAAGTGTCCTGTGATGGTTCTTGAGGACTATATAAATCTCTGGGGAAATAAGGCTCATGAGATAGGAAAGGAAAGATATTTTTAGTGTTCATGGGATTGATGGGAGGCCTTTCATTTTATATGTTTGTTTGTTTCTTTGTTTGCTTTTGGTCAGGTAAAATGAAGCCTGGCTTGCATTCAATGTATAGCCAGCCTGAATGCTTACATGGTATTTGAGTATTCTTTTGCCTTCTTTGTAAAGAAATAAACATGAGATATATTCTGGTACTTGTAGAGGAAAGTGGATTGGGATAAACTGTGCCAAATTTGGAAGTGCTTGGGGGAAATACTGGATGGGGTCATGAGCCAAAAAGAGTGAGTTTTGAGAAACTCTAATATTGAACCTGGATCACGAAAACCCAAAGTTTTGACTTTGGACCATAGGGTAAAGATATATAAAAGAACACAGAGAGGAATAGCAGTTAATCGATCAACGTATTTATTAAACATTTATTGTGTCTTAGGCACTGTTCTAAAAGATGGAGATAATGAGAAAGCATAGCTATGTTACAGTCTGCAGAAGGAGAGGGAAGATCCATATAGGTAAATCTGGGTTCTGTGTAGGTAATTTTACTGAATCTTCATGGAACTAACAATAGCTTTTTGGCTGGAATAAATTTGGTCATTTAATATTCTCTTATTGAATGGAATATAGGGAAGAAGTCAAGTGTGTGTGTGTGTGTGTGGGGGTGTCTTTCCCAACATGCTATATGCCCAAGAACAAGAGGGAAAAAATGCTAAGAACGGGAAGGAAAGGAATAGGAGGAAACATAAAGAAAGAGTGGTACTTTTTATTAATAAATGTTATAACAATATGGAATCACAAAAGGAAATTGCTTTTAAATGAAAGAGTGATTAAAAGGCTCTCCTAGGAAAGAAAAATAATGTTTAAAGTTGGTTTTATCCTACATTCAAAGGCAATAAGAAGTTTCATGGGATATTTGGTCATCACAAACTGTAGAGTTTTGGAGGACTCTTTTTAAAGATAAAAATACCATTGAGAAGAAAATTACACTTTATGTACCACCATATGTTACAGAAAATCAAGAAACACAGAAATTTTATATCAAACTTGATAAAAAATAAGGCCAATTAAATCAACATATAATTTAATATCCAATGACTTCCATGAAAAACTGGGAATAGTAGAGATCAATGAATCAAGAAATACTGGACATGGCAAGTAACAACATAACAAAAATATTAAATGACTTTATTCTAATGGACAAGAAATAACAAGTTATTCTTGTAATCAGTCAACTTATTGAAGAAAATGTTTGTGTCAATACCAAATTAAAAGGAAAAATCAAAATAAGAAGATAGGGCAGGCAATTTTAAAAAAGAATTCAAGCTGACCTATTTAAACAAGCTAATGGCATTGGAAAATGGAACTTGGATAAAACAAAATTGATACAATCTAAGTATCATTTAATCAATATGAATTAATTGCCTCAAAGAGACTAAAGAGTCTAGAAACCACATTATCCAGCAGGTATTTGAGCTCCTTCTCAAACAATAAGATATGATAGCTAAAGATAATACTGGTCTAAAATATGAATTAATGTAGAATGTCATTCTGAGCAGGATAGTAAAAGAATATGAGCAGCATTACCTTATAAAAGAGTGGGAAATCACAAAATCAGAGAATTTTGAGAGTTAGTCTAGCCCATTAGTCTAACTCACATATGAAAGGAATTACCTCTATAACACCCACAATGGAGGGGGAAAACCAACCAAACAAAAAATATCAGCTTACAGAAGGCTTGAAGGGAAAAAAAAAAACAATTAAGCCAGATCATCAAAAAGACAATTACAGGCAAAACTTGAAGGAAAATAAATTGATGAAAAAGGAAAATTATCTGCAAAAATAGCTACAAAAAGTTATTTTTCTCCATCAATAATGGTGGAGATATCACATTCAGATTTTAACATCATACTTCCCTCAGAGTTGCATGAGGAAGTAGAAATAGTTCCAAAGAAAACAAACATAAAAAAAAAGCAACTGGACTTGACTCCAATCCAGTACAGATCTGTAATGAAGGTGATGTACTTTTGATGGCATTAAGGGGTCAGTTCTCAAGAAATATGAAAAAGGAAAAGATATCAAATGCTTATGAAAGTGACACATTTCTATTTAAAAACTTGAGGAAAAAGTCAATAACTACCGAATAGTGACTACTTTCACATCACTACAGAGATTTAATGAAGCTATTCTATACATGTATTAAGTGCATTCAAGATGAAGCATTAAAAGACTACACACAGATATTCACAAATAAAACTTTTTAGTAAACCACATTTTTATAGCCATACAATTGACTAAAAAGATCACAGAATGCAAGATTCTACTGTGCTTCTTGTTTGGGGAATATTAAAAATCTTTTGCATTGGTAGAACAAGTCTTTTCTATCCTAGATGCTCTGCTCCAACAAGGTATATCACATGATTAGATCAGAATAATATGAAATCTATGAAACATTTAACAGCAGAGATAACTGTATTAGGATCCTATTACTACATGAATTAAGGTATAAAACAAAGAGATGTTTATTCACTAAAAGTTTTTTCCAGCCAATACAAAGCAGAAAAGACAGCCGGTATCTTCAGGTCCAGGTCCAACCTCACCTATGAAATACATGTTGTCATTGTCATGTGCTCATGGTTACCATGGACACTGTAGTAAGGGGGAGGATGGGAAGAAAAAGCTACCCCACCTTATTGGAAGTTCAAGAGAGTCTGCTTGCATGAGTCCCAGGTAGAATGCTCAAAAGAAGCAGCCTGTCTCTATTCCTGTCTTTATCATCTTCATCTCTCTCTGTCTCTCTCTCTGTCTCTCTTTGTCTCTGTTTCTATCTGTCTGTTTTTCTGTCTATCTCTCTTCCTTTCTCTATCTCTCTGTCTCTCTCCTTATCTGATATCTCTCTGAGAGGATAACTTTTTCTGTGATATAGCCCAGAAAACATTAACACCTTTAACACTACCTACCCAGTCATAGGGACCAGAAGACTACCCAGGAGTCGCACATCTTTTTTTAGTACATGGACAAGAGAACATATGCCACTAAAAAGAGCCTAAATACATTCCTGGGTTGATGGGAAAAGTTCCAGTCTACTATGGCTATACTTACTTCATTTTTTTTTCATTTCATAATTTATGCTTTCCAGCCAGAATGTTTGACCAGCAGTTCACTAAACTTGGACATTTGTCTCCCATATCTCCATTTTGCCAAAGGCTGTCCCCCATGCCTGGGATGCACTCTTCCCTCACCTCTGCCTCTTATAATTCTTATCTTCCTTTAAAACTCAGGTCAAAACTCAGGTCAAGTGTCATGGCATTGAAGGCTTTCTTATTTCTTATTGTTAGTACTCTCCACCTCTTTAAGTTACTTCATATTTATCTCTCTATGTACACATTACATTCTCCAGTAACTCTTCAGTTTCTTAAAGGAAGGAAAAAGTTCATTCTCACCTCTGTATCCTCATTACCTGTTATCTATTAGCCATTTAACAAATACTTGCCAAATTGAATTTAATTGATGTGTTTATTTGAGTGTCAATGTTTCTAAGCAGCTACTTCTTTTCTTGGATCCTCAGGAAAAAGTCCATGGGATTTGGTAGCAAGGGAATCTGGACATTCAATTTATAAGTAGAGCTTATCTGGTCACTAATTGATGGTGGACAAAGTTTCTTTCTAGGAAAAAAAAAACTATAGCTACTCAGCATTTAGCTTAGCAATGGTGGTATTGATACTACCTGCAAAGAGATATGTATTTACAGTGTGGTCCCACTGGGAAGGAATCTTGTAATACTTGCACTAAGGAATAATGGAAAATAAATATAAGCTGATGGTTCAGGAACTCTTTTCTCCCCAGTGCTGTAGTCATTTCCTGGAAGTAAATTGAATGCTCAGGAAAGCACATTAACTCTCCTCTGGGCCCTCCAACATGTTCCTGCCTCTGTGGCCAGAAGGGATTTATGTAGAGTCCTGAGCACCTGGCTGACTAGAAACCAGAAGAATGGAGAGAAATGGAATCATAGACAAACAGTTCAGGGTTCTGCCTGCTTAAGGAGGAGACAGAACAGCTTGGAAGATGACAATTACCCCATATGAATGTTGGATGGGCCCAGATACTTTGGAGTCAAGTGCCTCTGTCACAGGGATCAGAGGGATTATATATCTGGTGGTAGAAGAGGTCTAGAGCTGGAATTGGTTTAAAGGCCCGTGAGTCTAATGTTTAATTTTACAGATTAGGAAACTAAGGGCCATGGAAAGGACTTGCCTGAGGTCACACAAGTAGTAATTAACAAGGATAGGATTTGAATGCAGGTCATCTGATTTCAGAATTAGTATATTACTCCTGTTATCTACAGAATATGGCTGATCAGTATAGATTTGATAGAATTTATGTCAATTGGAGTGTACTCCAACTACCTGAGACATAGCTTCTTTCTTCGGTGAGGAGTGAGAACATTTCTGAGAGTGATACAGTCATAAATTAAATGCCTCATTACACTGGGATTGTAAGAAAATAGTAGGTTTTGGGATGCCTAGATGTCCCCCTCCCCCAAATAATATTGAGATTGATTGGATTGAATTTGCTGATTAACTCACTTGAAGTCGACTTGGTTGAAACCACGCCTACCCAAGGGCCTGGCCCTCAGACGGTCTGTTCTCCGAACTCTGATCTTGACACATTCTGCTCATGGACCACCCTCAAGTCCAGTGAACCAATGGATTTGGGGGATGCTGGTCAATTAGCTTGGAGCATTGTGTAAGGGACTGCCTCTTGTCCAGACCTACAGGAAGCTTCTCCTCACACAGGGAAAGGAACTTCCTTTTGGGTCGAAGATTCATAGGTCTTGGCACCTTTTTCTCTCTCCTCCTCTATCCTAGCTAGGCTTTCCTAACTTTCAGGGTCATGTGCTCTATCTTTACTAATATTTAAAATACATTAATAAGTGCTTAATGTCCCAAAACTGGTGCAGTAGACTCTAATTTCAAAGTAACAAATACATGATAAACTCCAGCTAATTTTCCCTACACTTGGGACAGAAATAGAATGAACACATATAATTTTACTCGACACAACCTAGAGAAATCCTCTGCCATCCCTGGAAGGGCTATTAACAGGGGAAGGACCAGTGGATTGATGTGCTGCTTGCTGTCCCTAAGTGCAAGGGAATATATCAGGCCAATAGTCCGCATGTATTAGAATGATTATTGGCTGAGGAATGGGATAACCTTGATTGAGATCTAAATTCTATTACTTGCTGTGTTACCTTGAGCAAAAACACATAAAATTTCTAGTCCCCAGGTTCCTTATTTGCAAAGTGAGGGAAATGGGCTAGGTGATCACTAAAGTTCCTTTCAATCAATGAAGAAGCATTTATTAAGCTTCTACTATGTTCCAGGCAAGCACTGTGGTAAGTGCTCGGGATACAAGTCCAAATAATTAAACAATCCTTAGTCGCAAGGAGGTTACATTCTAATGGGAAATACAATATTGTACGTAAATATACAAATATATACAGAACAACAAAAAATTTTTAAAAAATAAAATAATTACAAAGTAGTTAAAAGTAAGGTAGATTGAGAAGAAGGGCACTAACAGTTTTGAGGATCTGGAAAAGTTTCTTGTAAAAGATGGTGCTTGAGTTAAAACTCAAAGAAAGAGAGGAACTATTTGAAGGGAAGGTGAGAAGGCGATCATTGCATTTGAGGCATGGCCAAAGGCCAATGCAAGGTGTGGAGATTGGAGATGGAATGCTGAGTGTCGGCAAACAGGCCAGTTTGACTGAAGGAAGGCAGAGCAATATACAATGAGACTGGAAAGGTAGGCTGGGGTCATGTCACAAAGGACTTCAACAGCATATTCTTCAACTTTGAGGCAATAGTGAACTATTGGAGTTGATTGCATATGGGATCACTATGATACCATGTCACATGTACCAAAAAAAGAAATTAGAGAAATCAATACATACCAGTGGTAGTGGTAGGGAAAGGTAACTCAGACTACATAACCAAAAAAAAAGTACATACTGCCAGACTTAGCAAATAATGGCAAGAACTAATCAGTCATTCTTAATTTATCTGCTCCAGGCTTTGGGAAGAAATGACAACTAATTATCTTGTTTATTTGTCCAGACTTTGATTTCAACAGTGTAGGGAACTCCCAATGTGGAAAGTCCATCTAATAAGTAGCAAATATATCTCATTTTTGCCTTTGCATCCCTGGCACCAAAGAAAATGCCTGGTTCAAAGTAGCTTTTTAATAAATACTTGTTGAATGAATGAATGATATATGTATCTGTACCTGACAGTCTCAGACAGGTGCCTGGGGCAAAGAGAGATTAAATAACTAGCCTAGGGTCTTACAGCTAGTATAGGTTAGAGAAAAAAACCTTGAAACCAGGTCTTCTTGAGACCATATCCACTAGCTTAAGCTGCCTCTAAGAAGCCATTCTCTGTGCTGTAAACTGCAGGAGCCAAAGAAGCCTGGGACATTTTATTTCAAGGTCAGAAAATTTGGAGTTAACCTCATCCATTGCCCTAGAAACTACAATTAATTCTATAAATAATAAATTCTGTCACTGAATTATTAACCCTATTAAAAAGTCAGGAGCAAACCCTCCCACTGTAAATCTTCCCCTCTTTCACTGAGTTAATTTTTTTTTTTTACATAAGTTGCTGTAAATTTTTAAAACTCTCTCATGCAGGATTGTGTTCATCGATATTAAAAAACAGCTTGATCACTCACTGTAATGTTTAATGTAATTAATTAAGTCCTTGAATACTCTAGATAGAAAATATATTTTTAAATAAATGAAACCTTTTTCCTCCTCTCCCTTTCTGGTCCCCATTAGCTTTTATTCACCAAATATATATATTTTTTGAAAACACACTTTTAAACTGCAGGGAAATGGTGGTTTAATTAAACTGATATGACAGGAAAAGGAGTTCTGGGGGATTCTATTTTAAGGGGAGGGAACTTATTCACCACAGGCTGGGGCAGGGTAAAAGGTTCATCTTGCCATAGTTGGAGAGACACAGTAGGGAGAAGAAATTTTTAAAAATAAAGTAATAGTTGGACAGCAAAGGACATGCTACTTGAAGCAACATCTTTGGAAATGATGAATGTCCGACTTCGATCTATGTTGTGTCCTTAAACCATTTTCTTCAAAGAAAAAAAAAAAGCTTCACCATCATATTTTATGAAGAATGTTTTCTTCACTTTTCAACAAAGGTTCTTAAGCCTTTGATCTTTTGATTGTCCAGAAATAATGATTTGTTTGTTCTAAAAATAGTCTTCCCCAAGGATAAAGGGTAAATTTATTTTTCAGCACTACTGTGCTGAACTAAAAGGAAAAGAAGATAAATCTATTGACGGCATGCCATGTATTAAATTTAGTGTTGATGTTCCAAGAAAATCTTCTTTAATATTTTTAGACCAAGATTAATGTATTTGCAGACAATTTCAGGCTATAAAGAGAACAAAACTCAACATCTGTTTCATTGTCTGTGTTCCCTATACAGTTTTCTTGCCTAAAAATGTAGAAGGCAAGCTGTAGGGAGCAAATATATAACTCAGGCTTCTCCCAATAATGTAATAACTCCTTTTGGGGATTCAGAACATTTCTTCATTTCTGTATTTTGACAGAAGATTAATTTGGGAAGGTTTGGCTTTATTAAACACTGCCTGACAGAGACTTTCAATGTCCATTACAGAGCACTTAATACAGTAAATGCTAAATTACCGTGTAGCAGTTTTAGAAATGCATGTGCCATCCATACGGATGCTGAGGGGGTTCAATATGGCCAGCCTGATTAAAATTACTGCCAAATGAGCCTGGAGTGATGAGACACTGATGATGCCCAACACGTTGAGCAAGCCCTGTCATGGAACCATTATTGCAGGGTGACACAGACTCCTGTCAGTGTTGCCATTTTAAATCCTATCTTTCAGCAGGTCATAATCACATTCCATTTAAAAATCAATTCTAGCTTGAAAATTTGGGAGATAAGCTATCAGTCTGAGAAATTATTACCAATTTTGCTTTTGTTACATTTTGATTTGCTTCTCCTATAATAGGATTAGCCCATTGAAGGTTATGCATAACTTATAGCAAAAGGAAATTTGGATTTAGCAAAATTATTTTCCTTACTGTAAGTACTCTATTTTTCTAAGTAGCTCAATTTTTAAATCATCTGTTTGTTTATTTATATACAATCCTTTGGGAGGTAGAGGATATTGTATTCCCATTTCACAGAAAGCAACAGAAGCATAGAATTTTCTTATTTGATTTTCACAAAAAAGTCTATGACATAAATTCTATAAGATTTATGATGTATATTTTACAGAAGAAGAAAGAAGGTTCTGAGAGGTTAGGAAGTGTTAGAAGTGGGATTGGAAGCCTAGCCTCTTCTGAGCCCAAGTCTAGTACTCTGTAGGGGGCCAAAGCCCGATAAGGTTCATTTTCCTGCTTTTGTGATCCAAATGATCCAAACTGATTATTGCATAACTGCCCCTTGGCAAACTTTTGGGCATTAGAGGGAGTGTTGTACAGTAGAAAGAACAGTGACCTACATGACAGACCATAGACAGAGAGAAAAGGTAATAGGCTATGGCGGTTCTTCGAATGTTGGCTACTGTCCTCCTCTGTCTGTCTGATGACTGACTTGGACTAGATGAGCATTAAGGTCCCTTTGACACCATAAATTCTGTGTTTGGAAGACATGTTGAAGCTAACACGTTTATGCAGGAGAACATTTATTCAGATGTAAAACCAGGCCTTTGGAGACTCCAAGCAAATTTTGCCAGCTGTGTGCCCTGTTCCTTACAGGCCACCAGGGGCTTTCACCTTTTACTGGAATACATGTATTTTGACATCACCCACACAAAATGCCTGCATGCTTTTGCAATAGTGGATTTTTCTGCTATTAATATAATTGATCTGAAAAACATCCTTTCATTGTGTTCTTCTATGTGTTGGATTTCAAATGGTCTTTTCTAACCTCCCCACATTAAATTGTATTCATATGTGACTTTTCATTCCATTGTTATTGAGCAGAAAATCACTGATTCACCCAAGAGCAAATTGGGAAATCTTGTGCTTGCTGCTTTTAATTATAAATAATCAGACAATTAACTCATCCCAATGACATTTTTGTACCTTCTAGTTGGCTAGTTTAAAAACCTAGGGAAACCTAATCTGTAAAATAGTTGTGGGGGTCTATGTATTGTCCATAATCTTTGACATATGTCTTCCATAGCATGTATTTGCACAATAAATTTGGGAAGCCCTGAGTTCAAATCTTGCCTCAGACATTTATTAGTTGTGTGACCCTGGGCACATCATATTACTTCTCTGTTTCAGTTTTCTCCTCTGTAAAATTGTTCTCATGATCCAATGAAATAATATACATAAAGATAATAGATAAAATGAGATAATATACATACATCTTTGCAACGATTAAAGTGTTATATGCTAGCTATTGTTATTATTCTTATATTTACTCTTATATAGCTCCTCTTATTCCCCAAGAGTTTTTCTTTAATACCTTGATCTACCAAGAAGATACTTCATATCATCTTCTCAAATGTGTTTTGAGTATATGAGGAAGGTTGTAGGGGTGGGTACTGGATCATAGACTTGTAATCTTCCCTCTAACCTCTATACATACCTTCTTATATGCAGAAACAGCACTATAGGCAACTCTATGGAGCTCAACATGGGTACGATGTTATGAGTATGTGATTGGAAATAATTTGGACTGCCTTGTGTCTTTGGGTCCTTTCTCCATTCAAATAGTTAATTTACTGAAGTTGATTTTTATAGAAGGATATTCCAATATGTTTTCAATTTCAAGGCATCTACACATTAAATTGTTGCTCACTAATATTACATGTCATAATTTAGATATGTAGGCACAGATGTAGATATGACTTTCTTCTCATTCCCCATTGGTAATTATTGCTTATTTGCTGAGATATTGATTCAATTATACATGAGAACAATAATAATTTGTATCCTCAATATCCAAAAAATGCATCAAAATCTTCTTTTTAATGCCACTGCCTTCTTAGCTCATCTATGATCCTATGAACTTTTGTTGAGGCCAGATGTCCATTAAATAAACCAAGATTTTCTTTGTGCTTGAATTAAATACATTTTTTATACTAGCTGTTCTGCATATTCTTTATAGTGTATCTTAAAGCAAAGTTTGGTATGTACGAAGTGTTCAAAGAAGGCTTAATTGTTCTAGGGCTTTCATCTTTTCATAGGAACCCAATTTGGGTCAGTTTCCATTTGCTTAGACTCATAATATTATCCCCTCCCCTTCAAGAAAAAAAGGATTAAAAAAAAGAGTTTTGTCTCTCTTATAAAGAATAGTGAAGAAAAAAGAGCACATGATGTTCACATCACGTCAACATGTATGGATTTGAGTCTCAGCTCTGCAAATGGCTAGCTATATGATCATGAACAAGTCATTTTACTCTCTGAGTTTAATTTCTTCATCTGTGAAATGGGGTTAAGAAGTCAGAGTCAAGATGGCAGAGTGAGAGGAAGCCTTTTTGCTTAGTTTTCCCAACATAACTCCTCCACAACCTAGAAAATGCACCAGATCAAATTTTGATCAGTAAAGCCAAAAAAAGTCATAGTGAGTTATTTTTCCAACATAGGACACCTTAGGAAGATAGAGAGTGGTCTATGGACACTGGGATGGGGAATGGCCAGGAGAACAGGCAAGGTTATGAGTATCCTGGTACTGAGGGATAGAAAAGCAATGGACATAGAGAACCAGGGCAGAAAGTACTGTGGCAGAAAAAGATCCCAGGAGAAAACAGAAATGGGAGCCATCTGGCAGCTCTCTCACCTATTCATTTCTGAGTCATAGATCCAGAGCTTAGAAGAGCAGAGTCAGAACTAAGAGAGGGACCTCTAGCTGAGTTCTGACTACAAAATGAATTTTAAAAACTGAGATGTATGGCTCTGAACACAAGACCAGAGTGGCAACTGAGTTCTCATCTTTTGCCCAGAATAAAAGCCTGCAGTGGAAAAACCAGAGGAAGAGACCCAAACCAAAAGAAAGCCAGCAGTTCAGTCACTCTGAACCCACAGAATCTCTAAGAGATCTAACAGTGACTGAGTCTAGCAAAAGACTACCATAACTCAACTACATATACACTAACATGCCCAAACATGGCTCAGGAACTTGGAGAGCGCAGACTAGGAGGGAAGTGAACAGATCTCTCCTGGGATCACATTATTTTGGAAGCCACTAGAGTGAGCTTTAAAAACAGAAGAAAATCAAGTCAAAAATCCCCACTCCACCCCTGGCCCAAAGCCTCATATTAACATGAAGTCCAAAGTCAAGAATTAGGCAGTAAGAATTAGCAAATAAAAGAATTGCTAGACTACAAAGAGCTACTATGATAACAGGGAAGCTCAAGATACAAACAAAGAAAAACTTAATGACTTGAAAATTTGTTGTTTAGTCATTTTCAGTCATGACCAACTCTTCTTAACCCCTTTTGGGGTTTTCTTCACAAAGATACTAGAGTGGTTTTCTATTTCTCCATTTTACAAATGAGTAAACAAAGGCAAATAGGATTAAATGACTTGCCCAGGGTCTCACAGCCCATAAGTGTCTGAGACTGGATATGAACTCAGATCTTCCTGACTCCAGGCCTGGTGTTTTATACACTGTGCCATATAGCACTTGAAAATATTAATAGGCAAAAAGTCTTCAAGGAAATGTAGATTGAACACAAGTCCAACAAGAATTCCTAGAAGACTTAAAGATTTAAAAAGGAGAGATTTTAAAAAGCAATAAATAAATAAACGAAATAAGAGTGGTAGAAGAAAGAAATGGGAAAAGAAATGAGAGCTCACCAACAAAATCATGAAAAAGGAATTAACTGCTTGGTAAACAAAGTCGAAAACCTTAACAAAGGAAATAACTCCTTAAAAATTAGAATTGACCAAATAGAAATATGACTTCATGACATAAGAAACATATTAGAAGTAAAAAGACTGAAAAAATAGAAGAAAATATGAAATATCCTATTGAAAAAAATAATAAATTATCTAGAAAACAAATAAAAAAGGCATATTTTAAGAATTATTGGTCGACCTGAAGGCCATGAACAAAAACAGAGCCTAGGCATTATGGTTAAATAAATTATAAAGGATATGTTAGAACCAGAAGGCAAAGTAGAAATACAAAGAATTCACTGGTCATCTCCTTAAAGAAATTTCAAATTGAAAACTCTCAGGAGTATTATAGCCAAAATACAGAAATCTCAGATCAAGGAAAAATTCCTGAAAGCTCTCAAAAAGAAAGAATTCAAGTACTGTGGAACCTCCGTCAGAATCACAAAAGATTTATCAGCCTCCAATTAAAAGAAAGGAAGGCTTAGAATATTATGTTCTAGAAATCAACAGATCTAGTATTACAATCAAGAATAATCTACCTAGGGGCAGCTAGGTGGTATAGTGGATAAAGCACCAGCCCTGGATTCAGGAGTACCTGAGTTCAGATCCGGCCTCAGACACTTGACACTTACTAGCTGTGTGACCCTGGGCAAGTCACTTAACCCTCATTGCCCCACCAAAAAAAAAATAATAATCTACCTAGCAAAATTGAATAAAATCTCACAGGGGAAAATGGGCATTTAATGAAATAGAAGACTTTCAAGTATTCCTAATGAAAAAGACCAGAGCTGAAAAGAAAATTTGACATTTAAACACATGACTCAAAAGAAGCATTAAAAGGTAAATATGAATGAGAAATCATAAAGGATTTTTAAAAGGTTAAATTGTCACATTATTACATAGAGAAATGATGCATGTAACCACTCAGAGCTTTATCATCACTAGATATCTTAGAGGGAGTCTAATTAGAGTATGTATGATGCTATTATATTTATATAATCTCAAGAGAATGTGTTTGATTAATTAAGCTAAAATGGTTTTTTATTTTTAATTAATTGCTAGTGCTATAGATGTATCAGTTTGGGGTAAGCATATATATATGTGTGTGTCTGTCTGTCTGTATGTATGTATGTTCACCAGTAAATGATTGACCATATGGCAGAGAAAATAAGGAGAGATCTTCAGCATCATGGCTTTTGAGAACAGGAGAGAAGCCCCCAAAGACCCATGCTGTCTCTAGCATGTGGTTTCAAGGGAACCTAAGAGAGTTCAGAAGACCTACAAGCCAGAGAACCCAGAGCATGTGCCCCAAGAGAGAGCCAAGGGGGAGCTAAGAGAGAGCTCCTGGCATGGCCAAGGGTTTTATTCTCTTTTGATAGAGGTGAACCATTATACATTGAGTAAAAGTAATTGGTTATCATCATTCAATTTCATTGGTTGACAGGACTTGAGACTGGTCTACATTAAAATGACCTCTATAGATGACATCAGGGAGAATAATGTAAAAGACCCTCACTGAAGGTGCTCTAGGCAAAGTCCATTTTCTAGGTCCAGTTTGATCCCATCAGTCCTTCACTGAGCTAAACAAAAAGAATCTATCTCCACTTCTTTTGTTCCCTTGGGTTTGTCCCAGACAAGATCTGAACAGGACTTTCTGGTGGGGGAGAGGGTAGTAGAGAAAAGACTGATCTCTGGGGTCCCCCCAAAAATCAATTATGAATAATTATTTTCTTACAATAAGAATGGAAGGGTAGGGAAGAGAAATGTACTGAGAGAGGGGAGAAGAAAAAGAAAGAGATTATACTATGGAGGATGCTTTCAGGGAGGGATCTGTCAATACCTGAATCTCACTTTCATCTGAATTAATTCAAGGAAGGAGAAATACACATACATATAATTGAATACAGAAATTCATCTTATCCAAAAGGGAAGTCGACAGAAAAAGCATTAAGATAAATGGGTGGGAGAATCAGAGGGGGAAGTTGGTTAAAGAGGGGCATGGTGAAAAGGAAAACAACTCTTCAATAGAGGACAGGATAAAAAAAAGAAAAAAGATAAGTATAATGGAATAGGAGAGAGAAATGCACAATTTGCCATCATAACTGTGAACATGAATGGGATACACTCATTCCTGAAACAGAAGATAACATTAGAATGGATGAGAAATCATATTCTAACAATATGCTCTTTATAAGAAACACACTGGAAACATAATGATACATATCCAAATAAAAAATGGAATAGACATTCCCCAATTGAGAAATGGGCAAAGGATATGAACAGGCAGTTTTCAGATGAAGAAATCAAAGCTATCTATTGCCGTATGAAAAAATGCTCTAAATCACTATTGATTAGAGAAATGCAAATTAAAACAACTCTGAGGTACCACCTCACACTTATCAGATTGGTTAATGTGACAAAAAAGGAAAATAATAAATGTTGGAGAAGCCACCAGAGTGAGCTTGGAACACTAATGCATTGTTGGTGGAGCTATGAACTGGTCCAACCATTCTGGAGAGCAATTGAAGCTGGGCATACCCTTTGACCCAGCAATACCACTATTAGATCTTTTTCCCAAAGAGATCATAAAAAAGGGAAAAGGACCCACATTTACAAAAATATTTATAGCTGCTCTTTTTGTGGTGGCAAGGAATTGGAAATTGAGGGGTTGCCCATCAATCAGAGAATGGCTGAACTAATGTAATGGAATACTATTGTTCTGTAAGAAACAATGAGAAGGTGGATTTCAGAGAAACCTGGAAGAACTTAGACGAACTGATGCTGAGTGAGATGAGCAGAACCTGGAGAACATTTGTACACAGTATCAACAATATTGTGTGTTGATCAACTGTGTTAGACTTAACTCTTCTCAGTAATACAATGGTCCAAGATAGTTCCAAAGGACTCATAATGGAAAATGTTCTCCAAATCCAGAAAAAAAGAACTATGGAATCTAGATGCAGATTGGACCATACTATTTCTATTTATTTTTGTTTTTTGTTTTTTTAGGTTTTTCCTTTTTGCTCTGATTCTTCTTTCACAGCATGACTAATGCATAAATATTTTTAATGTGATGGTACATATATAACCTATATCATATTGCTTGCTGTCTTGGGGAGGCGGGAGGGAGGGGAGAGACGGAGAAAAGTTTGAAACTATAAAACTTATAAAAACAAATTGTGAAAACTATCCCTACATGTAACTGGAAAATAATAAAATACTTTTATGAAAAAAAAATAAGGAACAAGAGAAGAAACTTTTTCTACAGCAGAAATTTTTTTAAAGTAAAGATAGCAATCATGATCTCAAAGCAAAAGCAAAACCAGACCTAATTAAAAGAGATAAATCGGGAAATCACATTTTACTAAAAGGTAACCTAGAAAGCAAATTAATATGAATACTGAATGTACACATGCAAGCACACACACACAGGCATGAGCACACACACACAGGCATGAGCACACACACACCAAATGTCATAAAATCCACATTCTTAAAGGAAAAATTAAATGAGCTTCAAAAGGAAAGAGATCAAATGAAGATAAAATTATTTGGAGAATTTATCTTACAGCATCATTGTGAGGATAAAAATCAACCCCACCCCACCCCCAAAAAAGGAACTGATGTAAAGTATTTTTTAATTGTTGGTAAAAGATCTGTCTACTCTGATAAAATTACAGAGACTGAAAAGATTAAAACATTTTTCAATTAATTGATATGCATTTCTATGTAGGGCATTTAAAAAGAAGGCACATTTAAGTATAGATGGTACTATTTAGCTAGAGGAGCTACCTAGGGTTTTGTTATATGACATAACCCTTGAGCCCAAAACACTCCATGTTTTATCAAGATAAACATTTTGACAGAGGGTAAGACCTCTTAGAAAACAATGAAAGGGCAAAGTATTAGTCCACTTTTTTTTTCTGATATTCTTCACTCTTCATCAGTCATTTCAGTGAGAGGTTTCTAGTTGTAACCCATCCCAGTGCTATAAAATGTGATAAACCCAAATACCCAAAAGGTCGTTTAAAGGCAGGCTCTTCCCCAATTCCTGCATTGTTCAGACACTGAAAAGGTAAGGCCTGCTATGCTTTCTCTAAGATATTAAGTATATTATCCTCCACACTAATGACAGTAATGAATTAAATACTCTTTAAGTAATGAATTGGGTTCTATCGTAGCTGGAGGTGAGTAGAAATTAAATACATAATCCCAAAGGGCATGTGTGGCAATAAAGGACTCCACAGGAGTTTGAGAGAATGAGATTCAGTGAGAAAGCAGCAGTCCTAACACTGAAGCTGTTTAGAAGCAGCCCATGTTAACTCCTTCCCAACAGGTAAGAAATGAGGCTTGGCCAAGGAGTGAGATAGTAGCAGCAGGTGGAAGGACCATGACATGTTTATTGCTCAGTAATACAAAGCAAAAACATCCAATTGAACATTGAGATATTTGGCCTATATCATGCCCAACCTCCAAATATGCAATTATGAGATTCTTAGATGATGCTTTGGCTACACTGATTTGGATGCAGATGGAAAGACTATACCTATCAATTATCTATTGCTTATAGGCAATGTTTGGCTTAATTATCAATTGATCCATAATTAATCAATTGATAATTGATCCAAACAGTGCCCATAAGCACTCAGCCATGGAGTATATCTTCTTGGTTTTCTACATGCCCCAACAAAATGTGATCTCTTGGAGAGTAGAAGATGTTTAATTTTTTGTGAGTTCCCAGAACCTAGCCCTAGTGCTAAGCACATAGGAGGCATTTAATAAATGCTTACCAATGGAATGAATTCCCTGCACCATCAAATATAATATGGGATGCATAGTAGTCACTTCCCTAAAACATGTTGATTGATGGGTTGAATCAGTTGACTGAATTTTTTTTGTCTTACTCCAGAGACTTGCCATCATGACACATGCCTTACCTGATCACTCTGGAGACATTAGTCAGAGCCCCAAAGTAGTAACATCTTATTCCCCTAGCATGACAACTCTGTATTGTGAGCAATAATTACGATTGACTTCTAACTGAGCCTTGTTGCTTGATTTGCACAGAGCTTCCATGTGTGTGAGTTTCATTTTATACATTGACAAAGCCTTTTACAGAAATACTTTACTTGTGTCAAAGATGTTATTTCAATAATTTCAACAAAATGATAGCTTGAAACTTCTATCATGTTATGATTAAAGGTTTAGCAGGCTGATGGATCAACAGGGTCATAACTTGGGTTTCTTTTCCTCCCTATCACATTGTAAAGTAAAAAGAGAAACTTCACCTGCACATCCCACCCAAGAGAACATTATCTGGGGCAGGAAGATAAGACCTGGTGAAGATGAAATACATAAATGGTAAATAACAATGGAAAGCATTTTAGCTATGTGATGGATGCATCAACTGCATCAGTAAGTCAAATATAGATAGATAGATGGATGGATAGATGGATAGATAGACACAGATACAGATGTATATATGTGATTATATATATATATATAGGTGTATATACATATATATATATTTATTTGTTCCTGCTAAAAAACGATTATGCTTCTTGGTGGATACACAACAGTTTAATCTGCATTTAATTGATATGGCATGAGATAACATGCGATATAATTAAAGGACTGCAAGGAACTTTGAGAAGTCCCATAGCCTACTATCTTATCTCTGAGAAGGAAGGAATTCCTTCATATTATATATTCAGGGGGGTCCTTCTAGTGGGTGAGATCCACTATTTCAGTACTTATTGTCAACGAATAACCTTCTAAAGTGATTCCTAAATCTCATAAGCTACAATGTCAGTTCCTTCTTGTTTTTTTTTAAAAGAGAATAACAAAAATATATACTGAAAGTGTTAAGTAAACCTTCTCAATCTTCCTTTATGTTTCTTCCAAGGATGGGGATCTAGTGCGTTATTTCTCCTTCAAGTACTTTTTATAGCTAAATACAAAATGAGAAGGACAGATAAAGGGATGTCTAGGGTTCTTTCCAGCTCTAACAGACCATAGTTATTTGGTGTCCTTAGGGTTTGATTAGTTGATAAGTGTAATAACTACCAATTTCAATCAGCAATGTTTAAGTCTGTGTGGTTAAAATGTAAGAATTCACTCAAGGTTCTTTATTCCAAGCCTCTCAAGAATTCCCTATAATTCTCTACACAACTATCTTCCCTGCAATTTTATTTCACTTCCACATCCAAACCCAACCCAGGAATAATTTAAGGTTTCTACCTTGGGTAAAGGACATAAGAGTTTGGGAAAACATAATTGTAATCTCATGACCAAAGCATTTAAAAAAGAAGGTGGCGTATAAAAGATAGGGGATTCTAAAATACAAAATTCGCAAATAAATACATTTCACAAAAATACCAATATTAAGAAAACAATGAAGTTACATAAAGACCTCTCTGAATACTTTTATTTAAAAAGGAAATTCAACAAATATTTTTGTTGTTGTTCAGTAATTTCAATTGTATCCAACTCTTTATGACCCCATATTTGGGGTTTTCTTGGTGTGAGAAAATACTGGGTTAAGATTGATTGGGTTGACTGACTTAGCTGATTAACTCACTTAAAGTTAATTCAACTAAAACCCCACCTGCCTGGCCCTCAAGGAGGTGTGTTCTCAGAGGGTGTGAACTCTGACCTCAACACAGGACCACCCTCAAGTTCAGTGAACCAATGGATGTGGTTGATACTAGCCAATTAGCTTGAAGCAAGGTGTAAGGACCGCCTCTTCTCTGGACTCAGAGGAAGCTTTGACTCTCAACTCAGCTCTCAGACAGGCTTGTGGTGGAGGACTTAGAGGAAGAAGCAGGCCAGCCTGTAGCTCTAGGCTAGATAGGTCTTTTCTTAACTTTCTGAGCCAGGTGTTCTCTTTTTACTAATACTTGGTATGCTTTAATAAATGCTTAATGCCCGAAAACTGGTGCTAAAGCTTCTAATTTATAAGTAATAAATATATTAGAAACCTCCGCTAATTTTCCCCAAACTTGGGAAAGAAATGAGGTGACCACATTTAATTTTACATGTCACATTGGCAAGGATACTGGAGTGTTTTGCCACTTCTTTGTCCTTCTCATTTTACAGATGAGGAACTGAGGCAAACAGGGTTAAGCAACTTGTTCAGGGTTACACAGCTAGTAAGTGTCTGAGACCAGATCTGAACTCAGGAAGATGAGTGTTCCTGAATCT
This sequence comes from Dromiciops gliroides, assembly GCF_019393635.1. Taxonomy (NCBI): domain Eukaryota; kingdom Metazoa; phylum Chordata; class Mammalia; order Microbiotheria; family Microbiotheriidae; genus Dromiciops; species Dromiciops gliroides. The sequence continues at coordinate 486,837,055 of NC_057862.1, read as the reverse complement.
AGGTCCAGCACTTTATCCATTATGCCACTTAGCTGCCCTAAAAATATTTAGTAAGCACATTTTTAGGGCAGAGTCCCATGATAAGTAATGGCTGAGATTAAAAAAAAAAAACAAAAAAATTATGGTCTCTGTCCTTTATGGTGCATAGACATTAGTAAGAAGATCATATCCATCTACAAATATAAAACACAATATTATACCATAAGCACATTTTATGTAAGTCTTGAGGTCTTGGGATATCAAGGTCATAAGCAATTAGAGAAATCAAGGGAGGCTTTGTAGAAGATAAGTCATCTGAGTTAGCTTTAAAAGATAGAGGCATGAATTCAACTGCCTAGAGAAAAGGGGAGGGCATTTTTGTCATAAAGAGCAGTGTCTGCAAAGACATTGAAGTGGAAAATTAAAGCACATGTATGTGAAAGTGCATAGCCTGGTTACTCATCTTAAAGGCATAAAAACTGAAAACATATGCAAAAACTCGAAGTGGGAGCATGTGACAAAAAATAATTTGTAAAAGTGGCTTTGCCTTATAAGGATGTATCAAAATAGTAAAATTGAGCAACCCCAAATTTCCAAAACTGGTAAGGACTTCATGAATGGTTTGTTTGTTTGTTTGAAGTATATCAAAAAAAGAAGCCAAAAAGATTGGCTAAGCTTGCTCTTTGAGGAAGATGACATACTGTTAATAGATAAGAGAAAGGGGGAAGAATTCCCTTTTTGCTATTATCCAACAAGGTGAAACATTTTTTAAACTTGAAATTCTAGAACAAGCGGTATAAGGATGAAATTTCAAAGTATATGGTTCATCTCTCTGAAAATTCTTATTTTATTAAAGGCAGAGTACTTTTCAAAGCAGTATCTTTTTTGGTTTTGTTATACCTTTAATAAGCTTAGCTAAAGAATTAGATTTTAATGACAAAATTGGTTTATTAAGAACATGTCTTTCTAAAAACTTCTCCAACACTCCTGTTTGCCAACTTGTCCAGAGGAACTCAGTTAAAACTACTGAACACATGGGTAATCTTTGCTACAATGACCAACACATAATGATGAAATAAGGAAACAGGCTGAAGCACAATTCATTATATTTAAACAGTATCCAATGAAAAGATAATGTTGAAAATGACAAGTAAGACATGTGACTATTTAGAAAAAAATAAAAGGTAATCACTAGGAACCAACATGGGATCATTAGTGATATTCATGAGAATAATTGACATAAAATATACTTAATTGTTTTTAAGTTTGCTAAATCAGGGGAATGGTATGTACACATTTTACATTTATTTCAGTAAACCTTAGCACATCATGCCCTTGTTTCGATTAAAAACCAATAAACCAAAACAGCAACAACAACAACAAACCCCCTGAAAAATATAGCCTGAATGATGACTCACAGTATGTTGAACACACAAAACTATAGCATAGTGAAAAAAGGAGGTGGGGAATCCTATATTTAAGGGTTATTAGTCAAGGGCTCTGTCCATTCATTCACTTATTTATTCAACAGGTATTTATTGAGAAACCACAGTGAGTTAATAGGATAGATAGTTGAATCTGATTTAAAATTATCTCAATAAACTAGAAAAATATGTCAAAACAAGGGGAAATTTAATAATCTATGCAGAGTTATATATTTGTTATTGAATTAATGAAATTTGATATTGACATTAATTAATTAATTTGTTCATTTATCTATCTATCCATCCATCCATCCCCGCCCATCCATCTGTCCATCCATCCATTCATTCATTCATTTACTTATTTACTTATTTGTTTAGTTATTTGTTGTCCTAGCAAAGAGATTTACATATATTATTTCATTTGTTCCTAGCAACAGTACAAGGACGTAAATTCTATTATTTATCATCATTCCTGAGAAGAAACTGAGGCTTAGAATAGTTACGTGGCTTGAGTCACATAGCCACTAAGTATCTGAGAGAGGATTCAGACTTAGATTTTCCTGATTCCATGTTTAGAAGTCTAATCATTATGTTAACTAATACAGAATGAGGTCTACTTGAATGGGCAGTGCAAATTCATATAGAAATGACATGGAATTTCAGTTGGTTACAAAATGAGTATGTGTCATTTGATTGCTAAAAATATGTAAAATCTTAGACTGCTTTAATATGAGTATACATAGTTTAGATTATGGGAAGAAATACTCCCAAAGGAAGACAACTGAAACTGTAAAGCACTTGAATAGTTGAACTAACTGGAGGTGTTAATTAGGAAAGAAGAGAGCAAAGAAAGTCATATTACCTTCTTGTAAATATTTTGGCTGTCCTGAGGGTAGAACTGGCAACAATGGGTGGAAATTATAGATGTGGATTTCAAGTCAACATGAACTTCCTAACAATTACAATTGTCTAACAAGGAACAGATGGCCTTCTGGCATCAAAAGTGGAAGTATATAACAAAGGCAAAAAGACTGACTATTTACTGTAGACAAGTGGATACAGGGCAGTTCAGAGGACACGTAAAGCTCATGCTGAGACAGGGTCTTCTTACACAATAGCTCATATGTAGACCATCCAACTGGATGAAGATGAGTTCTAGGGATTCCAGTTGGGAAACTGGAGCTTTATCTGGCATAAAGAAAACAACATGCAAACCATGTTTGGAACTATTATGACCAGTAGGTGAATTTCTATTAGAGCTTGGCATCCAATGGACTATTCTTATGAGGTACATACACACATACATCTGGCCTCAGGCACTTACTGGCTATGTGACCCTGGGCAAGACTGAAAATGGCTGAACAATAACAACAAAGGATGGTACAGTGGAACGAGCACTGGTTTTGGACTTAGGAAACTGGGTTCAATTCCCATCTCTGTTATTTACTACCTGTGAGTCCAGAGGTAAGCCACTTAACCTCTCTGGGTCTTAGGTTAGTTACGTGAAAATTGAAGGACTTGGACTAGATGGCTCCTGAGGTTTCTCTTATCTCCAAATGTATGTTTCTGTGTTTCTATATGAAGGTCCCATCCCGTCATTTTCATTCATCACTCAGCTAATTCTTTGCAACTCAACATTATTAACAACAATAAAATACTATCAGGAAACTGGAGAGGAGATTTTTGTGTTCTGTCTGGACCTTATAAGACTGGCTTTAGTTCTAAGACTGATTCTGTATCCTCCTGTACTTTAGGCTCTAGGGTCAGAGAAGAAAAGCTCCGTGCAGGAAACCATAAAAATTAAATTCAGATACTTGGAGTGCTGTGATCCAAAAGAAGGATTTGAATTTTTGGATTTGACCATAGTCAGCAGAGATTGGATGGCCAATTGTCACCTACATTATAATGGGGATTCCTTTTCAGGTTTGGGTAAGACTAGAAGATCACTTGAGGTCCTTTAAAATCTCTTAATCTGTGACATGGTCCAGTTCAGGATCTATGGAATATAGAATCATAGGGTTATAGATTTACAGACATAAGAGATCTTGAATGTCATCTAGACTAAAACACCCTCCCCTCCCATTTTTGCATATGGCAATGGGCCTGTGTCCAACAGTGCTATCATTTTCAATTACTTTACCCATAAGGAAATGCCTGACTCACTGTATCACTTGTCATAGGCTCCAGATGGCTCCAGACAACTAAAACAGGAATTTTAGATTATTGGGACTTTGACATTTTAAAATCATACCAAGGAGTTAAATTTGTGATTGCATTTGGAGGATATTATAAATGGCTGTATTTGATTTTCATGATGTTAATGACTTAGAAAGATGTAGTATACAAGGATATGATAGTAGAAAAGACTTTTGTTTGAATCTTAGCTCTGCTGCTTCCTTTTCAGATGACTTGGGGCATGTCTCTTCCTCATTGTGGACTGCAGTGCCCCTGTCTATAAAAAAAGAATTAACTAGATGAAATAATTGCTAAGGCTCCTTCGAGATATAAATTCTGGGATCTGATTTATCAATAAGAGATTCGTTTCAATTACATTGCAACAGGAGTCAGAATCGTTCACCCCTGAATAAATAATTTGAAACATTTGCCAAATGCTCTTTACCCATATGACATACTGATATGACTAGGAATCCTGGGTGTTATACTACAAATAAGAAAACCTTTCTGTTTTGTTTGTCCATACAATAGTAGTCCAGTCCAGTTGTAACTAATGCATATAACCCCCCCCCATTTCATTCCTTGTCTCTGTCTCTACCTCTATCTCTGTCTCTCTCTATTCACTGCTCTTTCTCCCATCTAATCTGTGTTACCTACAGGCATGCCCAACTCTTCCCCCTCCTTAAAAAGCCGTCACTTGGCCTTACTATCTTTTTAATTCAACTCACTTCTCCCTATCTCAACTAAATTCCTTGAAATTGCTGTCTATATTAATTGGTACCACTTTCTATCTTCTCATATGCTTTTTTTCCTTTCTTTCTTTTTTTTTTCCAGGGCAATTGGGGTTAAGTGACTTGCCCAGGGTCACACAGCTAGTAAGTGTTAAGTGTCTGAGGCCAGATTTGAACTCAGGTCCTCCTGACTTCAGGGCCAATGCTCTATCCACTGAGCCAACTAGCTGCCCCTTCTCACTCACTTCTTAACCCCTTACAATCTACATGCATTCAACTAAAACCACTCTCACCAAAGCAACCAACAATGAATTTTTTATTGCTGAATTTGATGATGCTTTTCCTCCTTCATCTATAAGTTTCTCATCTATGAGTTTCCCTGAACCTACTCTCTTATTTTCTCCTCCTCCTTGTCTAACCATTCTTCAGTCTCATTTTCTGAATCATTATCATATACTGAGCCTACTAGTATATCCCCAAGATTCAGTCCTGGGCCCTCTTTCCTTATCATTTTACATATTATCTAAATGACCTCACCAGCTCCCAAAGGTTCAGTTATCATATCTAAGAAAATGACCCTCAGACCGACTTATCTAGCTATCTCATCGACATTGCTCACATCTATCCCCTTCTCAGGTAGCCATTACCCTCATTAAGGTCCTCTCTACTGCTCACCTGGTCTATTTGTAAAAGCCTTTTAAGTGTATTGCCCACCTTTCATTTCTTTTCACTCAAATCCATCCTTTGCAAAGCAGCCAAAGTGATATTCCTAAACTACAGGTCTGATCAGGTTGCTCACCTAATCAAGAAGGTCAAATGACATTTAAAGTTCTTTATAATCAATCTTTAGCCTAGCTTTCCAAGCTTCTTATGCATTAATTTCCTTCATATACTCTACAGCCTATCGAACATCGAAGATGGACTTCTAGCCTGACTTTCCTCTAATATGATATGCTGACTCCCAAAGCAAGGCTTTTGTGCCCAGTTTCCCATGCCTAGAATGCACTTCTTTTTCATTTTTACCTCTTAGAATCCCTAACTCCCTTCAAAGCTCAGTTTAAGCACTATTTTCTACATGAGAACTTTACTGAATAGCCACATACACCCTCCACCACCACACCCAGCAACCAAACTACCTCATATATGTGTGTGTGTGTGTGTATATATATAAATATATATAATCATTTATATATTTATACATGTATGTGAGTGTTGTTCTGTTGTTTCTGCTTAGTCAATTAGTTGTATCTGACTTTTCATGACACATTTGGGGTTTTCTTGGCAGAGATCTTGGAATGTATTGCCTTTCCCTTCTCCAATTCATTTTACAGATGAGGAAACAGATGAGGCAAACAGGATTAAGAGTCTTGCTCAGGGTCACATAGCCAGATATGAAATCAGGTCCTCCCCACTTCAGGTCCCTCTCTTTGTTCATTGCCCCACCTAGCTACCCTGCATTGTTGTTTTACATATACTTAAATGTGTGTGTATGTGTGTGTGTGTATGTATGTATATACATACATACATATATATACATATATACATATATATACACACACACACACACACACACACACATATATATATATATATATATATTTCCTTTACCTGTCTAATGTAAGGACCTTTAGGAGATGGCCTATTTGGTTTTGTCTTTTTTTATCACCAACAACTAGAAGAATCTCAAACCTATTATAAATGTTGATTGATAGAATGGACCAAAAGTATCCAGTGTTCAGAGGACTATTCTGAATGTTGAGTCATTAAAGCAAGAATCAGGATTCTTCATAGTCAAAGTTACTTTATTCAGCCCTGAAATGCTTATTCCTTACAAGCTGATTTCCCCATTTTACCTACCTAATCACTGTATGAATCTGAGTAACCACCATTCTGAACCTCATCTGCCTCACTCTTCTCTTTTTTTTTCTTCTTTTTTTTTGGGGGGGGGCAGCAATGAAAGTTAAGTTTTTTGCCCAGGGTCACACAATTCGTAGGTATAAAGTTTCTGAGGCTGGATTTGAATCCAGGTCCTCCTGAATCCAGGGCTGGTGCTTCATCCACTGTGCCCCCTAGCTTCCCCTAGCTGCCTCATTCTCAAGTTGGGGATCTTATTTGACAGGTCAGTCAATAAGCATTTATTATCACCTTACTATGTGCCAGGCCCTGTACTAAGTTCTGGGTTACAAGGTTACAAGGGTTACAAGGAAAGGCAAAAGTCAGTCCCTGCCCTTGGGGAACTTGCAGTCTAATGGGTGAGGCCACATGTAAAAAGCATAGGAAACTCCCAGTGAGGAAACTTCTATCAATACAGATTGGCCTCTGCTCTGTAACTTCATAGTTGTAATGAGTTGTCTAGGGCACTGAAAGATTAAGTGACTTGTACAGAGATAAGACTACCTACCCACTATATCGTTGTGAGAATCAAATGATATAAATGCATGCAAGCAAAGCTTAAAACACTAGATAAATGCAAGTTATTATTGTTACCTTGGTCATTTGATACCTGATGTCATATAGTCTCATTATCATTGTTTAGAGGCCCTCATCAGCCAAACACATACTAAATTTTAGAGTTTGCTATGTAAGTTGGTACTGCTAGGCCTGAGAGATAACAGCTGTCACTGGGGCAGGGGTATTCAATGCTAATGGAAATGTGATAGAATCAAGGAATTAACTATTCAGTTTTCATGTACTCAATGTTTCTAGATATGTGGGGCCAAAACTAACTCTGGAAATTGTCCTGGGCTATGAATGTAGAAGGACCGAGGCTAGATTTGCTGCTTTAGAACTCCAAGGCAACAGATATACATATACATACAAAGACAGTGTTACAGCTGTCTTTTTACTGGGCACTTTTTATTGGACACAGCAAGCAGACAGCGCTTTTTAATAGAGTCACATAGGAAACCAAAAGTCACTTTAACAAGTTCCATTTCCATTTGGGTTACCAATTATAATTGATTAAAAGGAAGGAGATGAAACAGACTCCTCTTTTCTTCAGAGGCTGTGATTTTCACACTTCTTAGGAGGGAGGAGTCCCTTCTGACTATCTCAGAAACACTGTATAAAATTCCTTTGGCAAGGTTAACACTTTGACAAACTGTGAAATCTTGCCCTCTGTATACGTGTTGTTCTATTGATGCCACACTGATGTTAATTGATGGTAAGTAGTTGATGATTCACATTTAATAAGTACCTGAGGTACATATTTTGGCTTGGACTTTAAAAGAAGGTTAGGGAAGGGTCCAAAGAAGTCAGAGTGATAGAAAAATGGAAAGCAAAGATGCCAAGTACTTATTCAAAAGGCACATTTCTGCACTCTCCCTACCACAAGTGTCACATCTCTCTTTTCCACCCAAAACAGGTAATGAGACAGAGAAGGTATTGGAAAACGCTAACTTCTTGGACCCAGTAGAGGACTGCATGGACCTAGTTGTGAGCTGAAACCAATAAGTAGCTGAAGCAATCAACTTCTAAGTCACAACATGAAGGAGCAGACCAGGACTTTGAATGAAATGAAGAGCACCTCCTTGCTACTGTGAAAGCCACAAGTCTGGAAGACAAGGGCTTATTATCTATCAACTACTCATTCTCTCTCCCTCATGGGTCAGGAGATGATAATATTGCAGAACAATATATATATTCCTGGGGAGATGAGACTTACCAGAAGAAAGGATTCCTTGTGGCTCCACTAATCCTGCATTCCTGGTATAAGTACAGCCTGGTCATAGTGTCTGATCTTTGTGATATATTTTAATCTCATTGCTCATATTTTATTTAAAATTTTTGAATCAATATCGTGTAGGGAAGTTTGTCTACGGTTTTCTTTCTCCACTTTGGTTCTCCCTGGTTTAGATATCAATACGAGGGACAGCTAGGTGACACAGTGGATAGAGTACTAGCCCTGGATTCAGGAGGACCTGAGTTCAAATCTGGCCTCAGACACTTGACACTTACTAGCTGTGTGACCCTCGGCAAGTCATTTAACCCCAAATGCCTCACGAAAAAAAATATCAATACAAGATTTATGTCATAGAAGGAATTTGATAGGATTCCTTCTTTACGTATTTTTTTCAATCTGTTAATGTAGTATTTGAATTTATTGTTGTTTAAATGTTTGGTAGAATTTTCTTGTAAATTCATCTGGTTCTTTTGAGGAACTTATTTATAATTTAGTTCAATGTCATTTTCTAAATAGGAGTATTGTGGCAGTCTATTTCCTGTCTATTAATCCAGACAATTTATATTTTTGGAAGTATTCATCCATTTTGGTTAGATTACCAGTTTTATTGGCATATAGTTGGGCAAAATTACTCCCAATAGTGGTGCTTATTTCATCTTCATTGAATGAAAATTCACCTCTCTAATTTTGGTACTGGTAATTTGGTTTTCCTCTTTCTTTTACTGAAATCAAATTAGATAATAGTTTATCTATATTAATGTTTTTGAAAAAAACTGCTAATTTTATTTATTAGTTTAATATTTATTTTTAAATTTTCATTTTTATTCATCTCTCCTTTGACTTTCAGGATTTCTATTTTTCCGTTTAATAATTCTCTCATCTGTTAATGGCCTTGGATGCTACATTTTTGTTCTATCAAATTATATATCCCTAATGTTGACATCTGGTTAGTCTGAACAAAAAACATGGGAAATTATAAGGTTTTTTTTCCCTTCTTTAGGGGGTGGGGAGAACCTAAATAAGGAGAAAAATATGTTTAAAAAATCCAGGACAGTGGGCAGCTATGTGGTGCAGTGGATAAAGCACTGACCCTGGATTCAGGAGGACCTGAGTTCAAATGCAGCCTCAGACACTTAACACTTACTAGACATGTGACCCAGGGCAAGTCACTTAGCCCTCATTCCCTGACCAAAAAAAAAATTAAAGAAATTCAGGACAACAAACTAAGGAAAGTAAGATTATTGAGAAACCTCCACAATTGATGCTAGTTCATGAAAACACAGAGTCTTGGGCCAGAGATTGTAATACGAAAAAAATGGCAATAAAGACATAGGCAAGACAGTAATTGACACTAGAGTATCTGAAGTCTTGAATACCAGGAAAAGTAATTTGAATATATTATTATTATTATTATAAATGATATTTAATGTGAAATAGCTTATTAAAAATGGGTTTCAAGTTCCCCTCTGACATTCTTATCTGTGGGATCCAGGGGCAGTTCACCTCTCACTGAACCAAGCCAGTAGTGTCAAACTCAAATAGAAATATACCATTAAACTGTACATAAGGATGAGGCTGCATAGTGACTTAGAATACCACATACTAATGTTGTTTGTGTTCTATTGAATTTTTATTAATTTTGTTAAATATTTCTAAATTATATTTTAATTTGCTTTGGCCCCTTTGGGGCTCTTGTGAGCTATATGCCCTTGGTGGGGTCCAGGTTCCTTTGGTAAACACCTATTTAGGAAACAACTCTCTTATTTATAAATTGAAAAGCAGATGCCAATCTACATCGTGAGTAAATTTACTCACTTGGAATTTCCTATACTAATTCAATCATAGGTTTGAGCTAAAAAAAATATGAATAACTTATCCACTAAAATGTTAGTGTCCCACTTTCTGTTTTTCCCATTAATATAATTACTGTGGAGTCATTTTGGTCATGTCTGACTCTTTATTACCCCATTTGGGGTATTGATTTTTTTTAAGTTATACATGTGTAGTCATGCGAAACATGTCCATATCAATCAGGTTATAAAAGAAAACAGACAAAAAAATCTTTAGAAAAAGGAACTAAAAATATTATGCTTCAACCTGTATTCAGATACCATCATTTCTTTCTCTGGAGATGGATTGCATTTTTCATAAATCCTTCAGATTTGTCTTGGATCATTGTATTGCTGAAAATAACTAAGTCATTCGTAGGAGATGATCTTACAATATTGCTATTACTTTGTGTAAAGTACATTTCACTTTGCATCAGCTCATATAAGTCTTTCCAGGATTTTTTCTGATAGAATCCTGCTCATCATTTCTTATAGCACAATGGTTTTCCATCATAATTTCATCGCACAATTTGTTCAGCCATTCCGTAATTGATGGGCATCTCAATTTCAAATTTAACTTTTTGTGTTGTTTTTTTAAGATCTCTTTATGGATACCAATCTAGTGGTGATATTACTAGATCAAAGAATATGAATAGTTTTATAGCCCTTTGACCATAGTTACAAATTGCTCTACAGAATGTTTGAATCAGTTTACAACTTTACCAAGAGTGTATTAATGTCTCATTTTCCCCATATCCCCTACAACATTTGGCATTTTCCTCTGCTGTCCTATTATCCAATTCAATAGGTATGAGGTAGTACCCCAGAATTGTTTTGACCTGCATCTCTCCAATCAGTACTGAGTTAGAGCATTTTTTTTCATATGGCTATAAGTAGCCTTGATTACTTCATCAGAAAATTTAATATCTTTTTATCATCTATCAATTGGGGAATGCCTCTTATTTTAACAAATTTGACTCAATTATCTATGTGTTTGAGAACTGAGGCCTGACAAACTTGCTTCAAATTTTTTCATAGTTACTATTGCTAACTGTATTTTCCTCCATCCTGTTCCCTCCCCATAACATTTACTCTATTGTCTATCTTCTTTCACCCTATCCCTCCTCAAAAGCATTTTGCTTCTGACTGCCTCCTCCCCCAATCTGCTCTCCCTTCTTTCACACACACCCCTTATCCCCTTCCCTTCCTCCTCTTCTTCAGGGTAAGATAGATTACTATACCCAATTCACTGTGTATGTTATTCCCTCTTTGAGCCAATTCTGATGAGAGTAAGGCTCACCCACTCCCCTGCATCTCCCCCATCTTCCCCAAAATTCCATAAGCTTTTTCTTGTTTCTTTTAAGTGAGATACTTTACCCCATTCCACCTCTCCCTTTCCCTTTCTCCCAGTTCATTCCTCTCACCCCTTAATTTATTTTTAATGATATCATCCATTCATATTCAACGCACACCTGTGCCCTCTGTCTAAATATACTCCACACAACTGCCCTAATAATGAGAAATTTCTTATGAGTTACAAGTACTATCTTCCCATGTAAGAATGTGAACAGTTTAACCTTTTAATATCTATTATGATTTCTTTTTCCTGTCTACCTTTTTATATTTCTCTAGGTTCTTGTATTTGAAAGTCAAATTTTCTATTCAGCTCAGTATTTTCATCAAGAATGCCTGAAAGTCCTCTCTTTATTTGAATTTCCATTTTGGGGGCAGGTAGGTGGCACAGTGGATAAAGCACAGTACCTGGAGTCAGGAGGACCTGAATTCAAATCTGGCCTCAGACACTTAACACTTACTAGCTGTGTGACCCTGGCCAAGTCATTTAACCCCCACTTCCCTGCAAAAAAAAAAAAAAAAAAAGAATTCCCATATTTCCCCTGAAAGATTATACTCAATTTTGCTGGGTCAGTGATTCTTGGTTGTAATACCAGTTCCTGTGCCCTACTGAATATCATCTTCCAAGCCCTCCAATCCTTTAATAGAGAAGCTGCTAGATCTTGTCATACCCTGACTGTGGTTCCACAATACTTGAATTGATTCTTTCTGGCTACTTGTAATATTTTCTCCTTGACTTGGGAGCTCTAGAATTTGGCTATAATATTCCTGGAAGTTGTCATCTTGGGATCTCTTTCAGAAGGTAATCCATGGATTCTTTCCATTTTTATTTTACTTTCTGCTTCTAGAATATCAGGGCAATTTTCCCTAACAATTTCTTTGAAGATGATGTCTAGGTTCTTTTTTTTTTTTTTTTGATCATGGCTTTCAGGTAGTCCAATAGATTTCAAATTATCTCTCCTGGAACTATTTTCAAGGTCAGTTGTTTTTTCAATGAGATATTTCACATTGCCTTCTATTTTTCTTTTCATTCCTTTAGTTTTGCTTTATTGTTTCTTGATTTCTCATAAAGTCATTAGCTTCCATTTGCTCAATCCTCATTTTTAAGGAATTATTTTCTTCAGAGAGCTTTTGTACCTTCTTTTCCACTTGGCTAATTTGGCTGTTCAAGCTGTTGACTTTTTTTTACATGATATTCTCATATCACTCTCACTTCTCTTTCTGTTTTTTCCTCTACATCTCTTTATTTTCAAAGTCCATTTTGAGCCCTTCTATGGGCTGAGACCAATTCATATTTTTCTTGGGAGCTTTGGATGTAGGAGCTTTGATTTTGTTATCTTCTTCTGAGGGTGTATTTTGACCTTCCTTGTCACCATAGAAACTTTCTATGGTCAGCATTTTTTCCTGTTTGTGCATTTTCCCATCCTATATCTTTACTTTTAACTCTTTTTTGTTTGTTTGTTTTGTGGGGGCAATGAGGGTTAAGTGACTTGCCCAGGGTCACACAGCTAGTAAGTGTTTTGATAAAATAATGGGACTTGGCAAATGCCCAGGTGCCCCACCTGAAGATTTATTTGGAATTGATTGAATTGGGTGACACTGAGAGACTGAGAACCTACTTAAGGATGATTAAATCAGGACAACAACTGGATAGCCCTGAGTAGGGTGTTGTTCTCATAATTTGAACCTAGTTAAGGTTGATTAAATTGAGAACACTGAGTAGAGTTTGTTCTCAGAGGCTGTGGACTGCTACATCAACAGGAGACCACTCTCAACCAATCAACTAGAAGAACCTCCCATTTCGGGGAGGAAGACAGGAAGTAGAAAGCTGAGGCTGGCTGACTGGATCTTCCTCTTTTGGTTCGAGGCATCAGCTTGGTGGCAGAACTTCATGTGGGCTGCTAGGAAAGCTAGGATTTCCATGTTATAAGGAATCTATTCTCAGTCTTTCTCTGTTTTCACTATCTTATAATACATTCTTAAAAGCCTAAACTCTTGCTTAATTTATCAGTTATTTTAGCCAGTTTCCCCCCAAAACTGGGGGGAGCAGATTAGAACCCATGTTTAGATTTTAAACAACGCAGTGTCAAGTGTCTGAGGCTGGATTTAAACTCAGGTCCTCCTGGTGCTTTATCTACTGTGCCACCTAGCTGCCCCCCAACTTTTAACTTTTAACTTTTTTAAAGTGGGACACTGCTTTCAGGGAAGGGGGCACACTGCCCCAAGCTTCAGGGGGTTTGAGCAGCTATTATCTGAGATATTTCTAGGAATTTATAAGTCCTTAGTTCTTACAAGGTGGTATGATTTAAGGAGAGGTATGTTCACTACTTCCCTGACCTGTGCTCTGCTCTGCAAGCAACCACAGGCCTCCTTCTCTGCCCTGGAACCCAGAATAGAGCTGTGATCCACTGTGACTGCAAGGTCTGGTGTGCTTGTGCTCCTCCCCTTACTGGGACCATCACCCAAGACTGTGACCCAGATCTGAGCATGGACAAAAAAACAGTCCTGCCTTAGCACCAGCAAAGAGACCCCTGTAATCTCCCCCTGGCCAACCATTCAACACACTCACCATCTGTAGGCTGAGTTCCAGAAGCCGCAACTGATTCAAAAACTCCTGGGGTCTGGTTCACTGGGGCTGGATCTGTGCTGGGTTTGGAGCTGCACTGGAGTGGCCTGTGCTGGGCTGCTTTCTATTCTCACCCCAGTAAAATAGACCTTTCCTGCCAACCTTCTAAATTGTCTTTTACTGGAGAATGATTTCGCCTTGTCTTTTTGTGGGTTCTGCTGCTCCAGGAATTGTCTTATGGCATTATTTTAAGTTATTTGGAGAGGTCTTAGGGTTAGCTCAGGTAAGTCACTGCCTTTCTTCAGCCATCTTGGCTCTGCCCCACCCCTAATTTCTAGGATTCTTGACAAAGATACTAGTGTGGTTTGCCATTTCCTTCTCTACCTCATTTTACAGATGAGGAAACTGAGACAAACAGGCTGCAGTTATTTACCCAGTCACACAACTAGTATCCAACATCAGTTTTGAACTCCTGTCCTCCAGACTCCAGGTCTAGTTCTGTATCCACTGTGCCACATAGCTGCCTTTCCTCTATCTGTAGGTAGGCTCAAAGACACTTTCATCCCTCTTTGGAGGTGACTCCTCCCTCTTATATTTCATCAAAGAGAAGAGGAATTCAAATACAATCTCAAAATAACAAGTAGTGAGCATAAAAGGGGGATAATTATCTGAATAAATGTTTCCCTAATAATTCTTGCAGCTGGGCTGAGTTTAAGAAATAGAACAATTAGAAGTCACAAAATAAGTGCTCAAAAAAAGTTACCTTTAAACACCACCATTTACTTCCTTCATCTCTGATTAGCAGACGCCACAATTGCTCTCTGCCAGTAAAGCACTGATTGCTAATCAAAGTAGCCATATTGTGTGTGAGAAATAGAAAATTAGAAGAAACAAAAATTCCACAACCCTAGGATCTGATTAGTTTTCTGAAAACACCCGAGCAATAGGCAGAGAACAGAAGGCAGCTGGTCTGGCTTCAGGGGCAGGAACTAGCTTAGTGTGCCCCTTAGACAGATCTAGATCAACACCAAGGAAAGTAGGTTTGAAGTCAGAGAAGACCTGGGTTCAGTGCTCTGTCACTTCCTACCTTTGTGATCTTAGATAAGTCATTCCCCCATTTTTTATCTTTTTCCTCCACTGTAAAATGTGAGAGCCAAACTAGATGATCTCAAAGGTCTCTTTCAGTTCTAAGTCTTTATGAAGCCAGAAGACATTGCATCAAACCCGTAATATCCAACCCTATCCATCAGCTCACTTGATCTTCTCCTACCCAGTTAGATAGATACTATTATTTGCCCCATCATAAAAATGAGAAAACTGAGGCTCAGAGAGGTTAAATTATGTGCCCATGAGCTCCAAGAGAGTCAAAGCCAGGATTTGAACCCAGGTTTTCTTTTCTTTTCTTTCCTTTCCCTTTCTTTCTTTCTTTCTTTCTTTCTTTCTTTCTTTCTTTCTTTCTTTCTTTCTTTCTTTCTTTCTTTCTTTCTTTCTTTCTTTCTTTCTTTCTTTCTTTCTTTCTTTCTTTCTTTTTCTTTTTTTTTTTTGTGGGGCAATGAGGGTTAAGTAAGTTGCCCAGGGTCACACAGCTAGTAAGTGTGTCAAGTGTCTGAGGCTGGATTTGAACTCAGGTCCTCCTGAATCCAGGGCTGGTGCTTTATCCACTGCGCCACCTAGCTGCCCCCTGAACCTGGGTTTTCTTCATTTCAAATCCAGCACACTATTCGCTTCATATTGTTTCCCCAAAATCTAGTCACCCAGTTATGAGGACACAGAAACTAGGTTCAGGAAAGCTAATGGGCCAGTGGCAGGGAGCCAGCACATACACAAATAGAATGGCCAAGAGTAAAAATCAAAACCATCCCCCTGCCACTGAATCATTATCATCCCAAACAGAGCAAATCTGATCTAGTGAGATCATAATTAAACATTTTCAAGAATATCAACTTTTACAAGAGATCAATGGACATATAGTTCTTGGTCCCAAGTTAGATCATATGAATTGGGTGCATAGTTTAAGGAGAGCATAATGTACAGTATTTGCCCATGCCAGTAGGTCCCACCACCACACTCAGGCTGTCTCCCATACATGTACACAAATGCATAAACACTACACACATCCTTCAGAACCACGATCTGCAGATCTGTTCTAATGAATTTAAATGTACATTCAATGTAGTCCAATAAATTTTTATGAAGTACCTAGTATGATTAAGTAAATAGAAGAGAGCCTGAAGTCTCAAAAATCTGAGCTGAAGTTTAGCTCTGGACACATTGGCTATGTGACTCTGGGCACATTACTTTATCTGCAGGTGCTAATCTGTTTTGTTATTATTCAATCATTTCTTTGGTCATTTCTGTTGGACTCTTTGTGATCCCATTTGGAGTTTTCTTGGCAACAATACTGGAGTCATTTGCCATTTCCTTTTGCAGCTCATTTTACAGATGAGAAAACTGAAGCAAATAGGATGAATTAACTTGTGCAGGGTCATGTAGTGGTAAGTGCCTGAGGCCAAATTCGAACTCAGGTCCCCCTGACTCCAGGACCCGCACTCTATACTATGTCACTTAGCTGTCCCAATCTTCTTTTGTTTGTTTGGGTTTTTTGTTTGTTTTTGTTTTTGTTTTTTTGTAGGGCAATGAAGGTCACACAGCTAGTAAGTGAAAAGTGTCTGAGCCCAGATTTGAACTCAGGTCCTCCTCAATCCAGGGCTGGTGCTTTATCCACTGTGCCAACTAGCTGCCCCGCCCCCCGGCCCCAGTCTTCTTTCATAGTGGAAATTAACTGATCTGGAAACTGGTCAGTCCTCCTTGCTAATCCAAAAGTAAAGCAAAACAAACAAAAAACCTTAAGCCCTCCCTTAAAGAGTTTCGATATATTCTGGGTAATACACGAAATAAAAAGATAAATATAAGCACATCTATTTAAGCTGGGAGAAAGAAGTCCTAATTATCTGACTGATCAGGAAACCCATCCCCAAGGGAGGGTATGGCACATGAATTTAGCCTTAAAGGAAGCTAGATTGTTTTAAACGGTGGGAATAAGAAGGGAATGCATTCCAGGCATGGGTGCAGTATAGGATATATGAATACAACCAGCTCCTAGGGGCCAAGAGCTTTCCCTTCTAACATTCACACATCTTGTTAGGTTTGGAGGCTTCACAGGTAATCTCAGGATTCCAGACTGCCCCAAAGAGCTGAGAGAATTCTGGTCTTGTAGGGTTAGTTACATGGGAATCTAGATCTCAGTTGCCAGCATCTAATATTAATCACAAGTTTAGCTACAGCTGGCAGAAAATGGGAAAGAATGCCATGAGGAGGAAGATGAGATGATCATCAGAAGCCAGATATTTATCAGTTTAAAGTGCTAGTTGTTTGCCTGTATAGTTGTTTTTTTTTTTTAATAAAAGGGAGCTTTCTGCAATTTCCATTCCTTTAGCTGCTACAGGAAGCCACTGTGAAAAACAGAATGTTAACCTGCTGCATCATTTATGTTACATTGATTTAGTATCGACAGCTTGGCACAGAAACCCGAGAGCCAAAGTCACTGAAACACTAGGATGTCAGGACACCGGTTTGAATTACAAAAAGCAGTAGCTGGAAGCATACAGGAGCCTGGGACTTGTTTAGGTTATCAAGAGGCAAAACTGGTGAGATGACTGGTCCAAGATATCTTCCACCTTATCAAGTATGCACATATAAAGTGATAATAATTGGAGGCAGTTCAGTAGTGTGATGGATACAGCACTTGGCCTGCAGTCAGGAAGATCTGAGTTCAAACCCAGCCTCAGACACTTACTAGATATATGACCATGGACAAGTTCCTTAACCCCTATTAGCCTCAGTTCCTCATCTATAAAAAAGGGACACACTGGAAAAGGAAATGACAAACCACCCCAGTATCTTTGTCAAGAAAACTCTATGGACAAAGTACACAGGGTCTCATGGAGTCAGACATAGCAACAACAACAATAATAACTGCTCATATTTATACTGGAATTTGAAGATGCAAAGTGTTTTACATACATTATCTCTTTTGCTCTATCACTAAATTGCCTTGATTTATTCTGTAACTACTTATACATGTGCAGTCTGTCTCCCCAGTAGGGTAGATAAGAAGCATTTATTAAGCACTTTCTATATGCCAGGCACTGTGCTATGCCTTGGGGATATAAACATAAAAGCAAAAAGAATGAGAGGCCCCACCCTAAAGAGTTTTCTTTCTAATGAGGGAAGAGAATGAAAAAAGGGAGAGTGATGAAAAAATCTGGAGAGTGAGAAGCTCAGAATGAAGTGAGCCACTTCCTAAGATAGAAGACCTTGAATGTAACTTACAGATAGGATAGGGGGCCAAGGTGGAAGAAAGTTGGAGAGTGAGAAGGAACTTGAGTCATGATGGCAAAGTCCAGAGAGTCAGAAGCACCACTGGGAATAGAATGAAGAATGTACAGCCTGGTTGATTCACTAAAATGGAGATTGGGAGAAGGGGGCCTGGGAGATGTGAGTGAGAATTTCCCTAACCCTTAAATATAAGTGATTTAATTGTGATAGTCATCAATAGTAGACTACAAATGGTGATTTACTTATGTTTAGGTGTTCTCTAGTCTCTTAGAAATTATGTAGCTTGTTTTTTGTTTTTCATTTTGTTTTGTTTTTTGGTGAGGCAATTGGGGTCAAGTGACTTGCACAGGGTCACACAGCTAGTAAATGTCAAATGTCTAAGGCTGGATTTGAACTCAGGTCCTCCTGAATCCAGGGCCAGTGCTCTATCCACTGAGCCACCTAGCTGCCCCAAATCAGATGCTTTTTTTTTTTTGATGGGCAATGGGAGTTAAATGACTTGCCCAGGATCACACAGCTAGTAAGTGTCAAGTGTCTGAGGCTGGATTTGAACTCAGGTACTCCTGAATTGAGGGCTGGTGCTTTATCCACTGTGCCACAGAGCTGCCCCCATATAGCTTGTTTTTAATGTACTCTTAATATTCTTTAGTGGCTTAATTCAATGCAGTCATATGTTCTCATGTATCAACTTTTTTGGGGTGGGGCAGGGCAATGAGGGTTAAGTGACTTGCCCAGGGTCACACAGCTAGTAAGTGTCAAGTGTCTGAGGCTGGATTTGAACTCAGGTCTTCCTGAATCCAGGGCCGGTGCTTTATCCACTGTGCCACCTAGCTGCCCTTCATGTACCAACTTTATAGCAAATTTCTTTCTTGATCATTATAACTGATGTCCCTTGATCCTTGTGGTTAACCGCAAGGTACTGAAAAATAGCAACATCGAAGCTGAAGGAGCCAATGAACTTCAGAGAAAGAGTTACCAAGATCCCAAAATCAACTGTGCCAAGTGAACATATAGGTGTTGTCACAAACCCATATAAGGTCAAAACTTCCTGGGTGCTGGACAGTGAGAGGCCAGTCATCATTAGAGATTGGAAGAGGTCAAGAGGACACTTGGCTACAACAGTGACTTGGGACAAGCAACTATATCCACACTCTGCTTTTTTGTACATGAGTAATTTTTAATCTGTTGTATATTTGGGAGGAGTTTGTCTAAATATAGCAGAGCATAATTTTTTTTTAAGCCCTGTGGGGGTATAACACCTCCCCCCTGCCCCAGATCCCTAGGCTAAGGGTCTTTGGGTCCTAGTCTTGAGACTAGCTTTATTGTGAGACAGGTACTCTCTCTCAATAAACCTATTTCCTATGGCTTGGAGATTTTGCTGTTCCATTTCTTCATCAGACTTGGAAATTTTTGTGACAGAGGAGGGAGAAACTCTCATTTGTTACCTTATAGCTAACAGATCTTATAGATCTTATTATTACCCCCATTTTACACTGAGGCTTAAGAAGGGTTAAGTGACTCATCTAGTGTTACACAGCCAATAAATATCTGACGTAAAATATAAATCCAAGTTTGCCTGACTTTATGCCCAGTGCAGAATCTGTAAAGTCAAACTGCATCTCACAAACTGCTCTCAGACAATGTTCTTGGCATCTGTGCTGGGCAGTGAAAAGCAGAATGATCATTTGGGCATACTATATTTTGGATATTAGTTAAACTAACTGACCAATGAATTCCCTTGCAAATCAAAAATTATATGACTGATGTTTCTGGTTACATTCATATTTGTAACTGGGTGTCTTTTGGCTTAACCAAAAATAGCTGTAGTATTGGCACCAAGGACAGTGTACACCCATTTAGGGTAATGAGAAGGGGGTGGAGGTGGGGCAGCATAGGTAGAGTGTGGAAAGGAAGAATCCCTCCCATCCTTTGAGGCATCTGGAGAAGTCCAGCCACTCTCCCCAACCCTGCCCACCCCCACACCCTAGTTATGGCTTACAACAATGAGTATTTTAGAAAGTCCATGCTGACTACCATGAGCTTGGTTCTAGAGTGGTTCTTTAACATCATTTGGACCATGATGCAGATCCATAAATATTTAATCCCTCTACTTGTGGTTCCCTAATTTGTTTCCCTCAGTAGCTCTTCCAAATGTCTACTATCAGCTCAGGAGCTCCTCTCCTCTCTTTTCCCCTCATCAAATTCCATGAAATTGTTAGTTCAGAGCTCTTGAACCTATTATGTTCAGGCCTGATCCTCCTTCCTCCCAATGCCACAGAGATTCTGTAACTGGAAAACAATAATGGAGAGCTTTACCTCTCAAGACCTGTCCTGGATGTCTTACCCAATTATCTACAGCACTTCCCTCCTGCTGTCAGTAGTTATTAATAGTCTGACACTGACCTAGAGTATCCTATTTTAACCACACTTTCAAAGGCAGGAAAGAGGTTCCCAAATATACCTTGGTCAAGACTGGCTCTTCCCTTCCCTCAAACTCTCCTAATAAAAATAAAAATACTCATAGTAATAAAGACCAGTATCATGGAGCTTTCAGGCATATAATGCACTTTGTTCACAATACCACTATGAGTTTTATAGTACAAATATTAATATCCCCATTTTAAAGACAAAGAAAATAGGAGATATGAAATATGTGGGTATCACAGAAAAAGTAGGTGTTAGAACTTGGATATTATCTGACATCTCCTGATCTTTCACTACCATATAGTTGACAAAGATAGAGATTTGACAGAGAAGATGAAAAGTCACAGTATGTATGAAAAGTCTATGAAGCAAGGTGCTTTGGAAAAGGCCCAATAGTAGGTCTCACTCAAGGCAGTAGACACAATGGTAGACTTGAGTATTTCAAGCTCACCAGTTTCAAAAAATGCCTTACCTCTCAATAGACATTCCTAAAGTCTCAGGGGTAGGGTGCTGTGGGGGTGGGATGAGTATGATTAAAGACTTTTTGTACATGATCAAACTTCATGATAAATTGGTGGGGACACTAGCTCAAAATTTCTTAGATGCCTACCCAGAATCAAGAAATCCAACCTTGATCAAAAAAAAAAAAAGAAAAGAAATGAATTGATAATCTAGAATAAACAGATGGGCCTTATATCTAATTCTGAGTTCTTAAGAATATGGGCAGACAAAGCTGTGACTAGCCCAGGGTGATCAGGATTCTGACCAAGAGCACCAACATTTAGTGGGAAAAATAATATAAAATAATATTTAATTATGGTACTATTTTAAATAGTCACATTAACATTTTTACAGAATTTTTATTCCTTTAGCAACATGGAAACTAATTTGCAAAAATAATTAGTTAAATTAGTAGGTTACCAGATGGTATAGTTTTTCCTGTTTCTTCTCCTAGTGACTAAACACTTGTGAGTTTCTTCCCTTTATATCACCCTTATAATTCCCTGTACATCAGCCTCCAGGTGCCTTAGGATTATCTTCCCATGGGTGCCTTGGAATTCCCTCCCCTCCCAAGTGGTAGGATGTCGGGGTCTCCCCTATGAAGCCAGTGTCAGGGTCACTGCTATCCCTCTTCTGTGGCTGATTTAAAGACATATATAGTGCTCCTTGCTCCAGGCTCCAAAATTGCTAGTCATATCTTTAGATCAAGAATAACTGTTGGTTAACATAATAGTCCATTGTACCATTAGTATGTGCACATCTCTGCATTTATGTAACTGTGAAGTCATAATCAGGAGGTTGCCTGGAAGAATGGATAGGGAGCTGGACTTGGGAGTCAGGAATAGCTGGGAGTGAATCTTGCCAAATATGCTTATTAACTGTATAGCCCTGGGTAAGTAACTTAAACCTCCCTCAAATTCAGTTTTCCCATCTGACAAATAAGGATAATAATAACACTTACCTCACAGAGTTATTATGAGATTAAATGAGGTCATATATCTTAAAATCTTTGCAAACTTTAAAAACGCTAAGCAGGGGCAGCTAGGTGGTGCAGTGGATAGAGTACCAGCCCTGGAGTCAGGAGGACCTGAGTTCAAATCTGGCCTCAGACACTTGACACTTACTAGCTGTGTGACCCTGGGCAAGTCACTTAACCCCAATTGCCTCACTAAAAAATAAAAAATAAAACGCTAAGCAAGTGTGAGCTACCATTATTATACTTTATATATATGTATATATATATATGCATTTATATATTCAAAATATTACTATAGCCTCAGTTTTGTCATTCACAGCTGCTTGTGAATCATGACAAGTATTGTCTGAGATGGGTACATATACATGGAATGCCTCAGAAACTTAAGCTAGTTATTCCTAACATCAAACAAGCCACTTAGTGCCTGCTTAGAAATGACCTGCCATTTGGAATGATGCCTGCATACATGTATCCTTCTGATAAATAACAAACATAGAGGACAGAACTACACATTTGTTTGCTGGACATTTGGAACCAGATTAAAAACTAAGGATCAGGGCAGCTAGGTGGCTCAGTGATAAAGCACCAGTCCTGGATTCATGAGGACCTGAGTTCAAATCTGGCCGCAGACACTTGATACTTACTAGCTGTGTGACCCTGGGCAAGTCACTTAACCCTCATTGTCCCTCAAAACAAACCAAAACCAACCCCCCCCCCCCAAAAAAACCTAAGCATCCTGGGTGAACCTTCCCCATGGTAAACTCACCCATTCACCACTGGGAAAATACAGCTCCATAATATAAGTCTGTATAGATCTCTTTGTGTTTATTTTGTTTCTCAGAGATGGTTTCAAAAGTCAAAACAATTGAAAATTTCCAGTCTGTTAATACTCTGTTTCTGATAATCCAATGAGAATATTTTCTCTGGGTCAGTCAGCCAAACAAGATTTATAATAATATATTTAATTAATATAATATATATAATTAATATAATATATAATAATATAATTTATAATAATAGGTAGTATTTATGTAGCAGTTTAAGGTTTGAAAAATGCTTTATAAATATTTTCTCATTTTATCTTCACAAGCATTATTATTATCCCCATTGTACAGATGAAGAAACTGAGGAAGAAGGGGCTAGGTGATATTTTTCAAAGTCACACAGCCCATAAGTGTCTAGAAGATAGATTTGAACTCAGGTCTTCTTGACTCCAGGTTCTATCCACTGAACAACTTAGCTGCCTTCTGGAAAGTGTTTTAGAACTTAGGAAACGAAAAGTTGAAATACGAGCAGATGTTGGCAGATCCACATAGGTCCCGTTGAATAGATCTGTGCCTTAGCTTCTTCCTCTGTAAAATCACGGGATTGAATTAGATGGCCTCTAAGATCTTAGTGGATCTGTGATGGGTTTTCTTAAAGATTTGTGGGCTTTCCTGACCAGAGTGGGGCATTGTAAAAGGATGGCATACCTTTTGTACTCCTGCCTAGAGTAATGCCTTGAAGACATGATGTGGGTTAGCTCTGGTTTAATATCACATGTGCTACATGTAATGTGCCCCAGATCAAGACAAAAAAGGGGTGCTCTATCACATCCTGACATTCATTTCTTCATTGTATTCCTTTGTTTTAGCATCAAAACAATGTAACTAGGTTAAATTCCCTGAATGTAAGCTGCATCTCTCTTCCTTAAACCTAACAATGCAGGAGTCTCTTCATAGTTCTCTCTAAAGAGATGAAGAACAAAATTTGAATCAGTCTCACCTTGACCTGAATGGTCTCTGGAACATAGCACTCATTGAGCTGCAGAGGCAAAGAATACATTAGGAGTATGGTGCTGTATTCCACCAATGCTGACCCAGAAGGAAAATGCTGTTATCACAACTATCATATTTGGGATTTAAAGTGAATAAACATTTTAAACGTAAGGATGTTTCTATCTATTCTAGTCAAAAAAAGAGAAAAAAGTTGTTTCAATTCTTGATAAGAATGAAAGGAAAGTAAGGAATTTTTTTAGTTAACAAGTCAACAATAAGCATTTATTAAACACCTACTATATGCCAAGAACTATGCTAAGCACCAGTGCTACAAAGAAAAGCAAAACCAGTCCCTGTTCTTGATGAAATTAAAGCCTGGCCAAGAGTTTTACATCTCAATAAAATTAAATTAAAGATCTTTATTTAGGCATAGCTAATCATTTTAGTATCACTTCCAATTAAAAACTATATGTTTCTGTGAAAAGATTTTCTAGTAGTAAGGATCTGGTAGAATAAGGTACCTCTCATACTTATTAAAATAGTTAACTATCTAGATTTTCCCTTTTGGACTTATATTTTTGAAGATACCTAAACTTTTAATTATTTATAATTGTTCCTTTGATGGACCTGGGTTTTCCCTGTGGTGATTGCTCTCTCCATTGTGATCTATCTAGATCAGGCAGGGCTTCTTAAACTTTTCCTCCTTGTAGCCAGCTAGGTGGTGCAGTGGATAGAGCACTGGCCCTGGGGTCAGGAGGACCTGAGTTCAAATCCGGCCTCAGACACTTGACACTTACTAGCTGTGTGACCCTGGGCAAGTCACTTAACTCTCATTGCCCTGCAAATAAAAAACAAACAAAAAAAAGCCTTTTCCTCCTTTTTGCCCCAGAAATTTTTACATGACCTCAGATATATAGGCATATACAATAGGCATACAAGTCAAATATATGTACCCTGATTTTTTCACAACCCACAGTTTAAGAAGCTGGGCTCTAGATCATGGCTCTTCATACCTTCTCTACTTATGTGATCCTTGTCTTTATCATTCCATGTATCATCTGTGGAGAATTTACCCAGTGTGCCCAAAGTATCCACGAAACAGTTGTAGTCCCAGGGGAAGAACTTATTAGAAGCTTTGACTTCAAAATTCAACTTTGGCTCCTAATTTACTAACTTTTTATAAGTCATTCCATTTCTCTGGGGATTACTTTGTCCACATTGGGCAGGTAGGTGGTGCAGTGGATAGACCATTGGCCCTAGAATCAATAGGACCTCAGTTCAAATCTCACCTTGGACACTTACTGACTGTGTGACCCTGAGCAAGTCATTTAATCCCAATTGCTTTAAACATCTGGGGTCATCTCCAGGTGTGCACTGGACCCAGATGGCTCTGGAGGAGAGAATGAGATTGGTGACCTTTCACAGCCCTCGCTCACTTAAATACAATTCAGTGCAAGTTATGACATCACTCCTATGTCATGATCCTCTTCAAGGACAAAAGATAAACAACAACAACTTTGTCCATCTGTAAAATGGAGATATTACCTGTGACAGCAATTTTATGAGTATTGTGATGACAAAATGAGATACTGTAATGGGCAAAAAAAAAGCTTTGAAAATAGTAAAATGTTATATATGTCAGCCTCTTCCTCCTGCTTCTCTCATTCCTGCCTGTCCTGCTCCTACTACTGCTCCTCCTCTTATCACTATCACTACCACAACTACTATTGCTACTGCTACACTGGTTCTTTTAACCACCAGGGGGCACCAGTGTAACACTTGAAATACATATCTGGTGGCCTAACTACTTCTAGTTGTTTTCAGAGACACACATAGATATGCGAGTATTTCTTTCTTTTGCAGGGCAGTGAGGGTTAAGTGACTCACCCAGTGTCACACAGCTAGTAAGTAAGTGTTAAGTGTCTGAGGCCGGATTTGAACTCAGGTCCTCCTGAAATCAGGGCTGATGCTTTATCCACTACACCACCTAGCTGCTCCTATATGAGCATAATTTTGATGACCCTTGTCAAATATAAGAAATTATTCGGCAGCTAGGTGGCACAGTGGATAAAGCACTGGCCCTGGATTTAGGAGGACCTGAGTTCAAATCTGACCTCAGACACTTAACACTTACTTACTAGCTGTGTGACCCCCCCCACCCCCGCAAGTCACTTAACCATCATTGCCCCACTTAAAAAAAGAAATTATTGTTGATAATATTCTATAACCCTGTTATATCTACTCTTTATCTTTCCATTACCCTTTTTCTTATTTATAATCTTGATTTTTTTTTCAATATCATAGTACTTCTTGATTCATAGGTACAAGGGTATGGTTGTAAGTGTTTAACAGCCAGGCTTTCTGCAATTTTTTTTTTATTCACATGTGTTATACTTTTAAATTTAATCTGCATTATTAACGTTTTCTCCATCACTTTCTTAATTCTAGACAATCAACAAAACAATAAATCCATACCTGAATTTGTAATATTTAGCCAACTTCAGAGTTACAAATGCTCCCACTGAAATTTTAATAATTAGCTTTTTCATGAACCTGTTTGAGCTGACTACAGCACACCCATGGATTAGACACATTGATCACCAAAATAATGTTTGTTTGTTTTTTCTTTCTTTTTTTGAGTAGGGAAAAGAGGAGTGGTCTAGACCTATGACTTAATCAACATTAACAGCTACTTCATTAGAAAGAAATTCTCTCCACAAAAATAGATTAGCAACCCTTCCATAATTCAGAGTCATTGTAACCCAGTTAGGGGTGACTTGCCTTGGGTCTCTATGATATATATCTAGTATGTGTCAGTCAGGACTTAAACCCAGTTCTTTCTAACTTTCCAAATTCAGCCCTCTTCCTACTAAGCCAAGTTGGCCCTGACTAGAAAACTATTGGTATTAAAGTTGTGAAATTTTTTGGTGGATAGCAACTTACAATCACTTGAAATACTACATAATTTGACAAATATGATTCAGTTGAATTTTATTTTATTACTCAATTCTGAGCTCAGTCCTTTGTCTATCTGCAGTATTTGTCCAAAGTACCTGGAGTTACATTCTAATGGACTTCTTGTCTAGCTGAAGGTCTGGGCAATACACATTTTTCATCCACTTTGTTTTACCAGTGTGGATCATTATAACAATTTCTTTTACATTGCTATGGATTCTAATAAAAAGGCTATGTAAGCTTTCAGTTCTGAAAGAACTCAATGAATTTAATTAGTACAATAGGATTTAATAGCATTTGGATAGCTTTTATCCCCACATGGAACCTTTTTCTTTGACCTCTGAACAGGTTAGCTTTTGTGACATTAATAAACACTGTAGGTGAGCATATATCTCCCTTTTTTATATCTTACTTGATGTCAATGTTCAAGGGATCTTTGAACAAAGTTATCTCTATACTCACATGTGTCAAAGTCTTATATAATTTTAATGTGTGTGGGAGACACCTTGTCTGAGGAGAGCTGTCAAAGAAGCTAATTGTTCTACCAAGTCAAGGGATTAAAAAAAATCAATAAGCAATAGACACAGCAAAGTCTTATATCTTTTATGCCTCTTAGTAAGTTGTATGACCATAAAGTTGTGGTCTGCTGTAGAAAATAATCTGTTACAGTCTGCCTAATTATAAAACTCTATTTTCCCCAGTGCAAACATGGCTTTAAAGAGACTCAAAATTTTAATAATGTATAAAAATGAAAAATGTAAATTTGTCCTCCCTAAAGCAATTGTGTGCTTTTAAAAACCTGATCATTTTTAACCTGTTGATGTGCTCTGTAGTATTAAACAAGGCAATCTACCCAAGCTACTCAGATTCAAGCACAGCCATTCAGCAAACAAGATAGTCATAGATGAGACAGGAACTTAATTGCTCTGAAACTGGATAAAGAAACACATCCATAAAGTTAAAAATCCCCAAGCCCCAATGAAAAGGTAGGCATAAAGAATGTAAATGCTTGGCAAATGAAAATGCTGCACACTATTCCTTTCAATATTAAAAAAAGGAGATAATTGCAAGGTAGGAAAGGATTCACAAGAATCTAGTGGTAAGAGATCAAACTCTGAAGATTAGGATTGGTTCAGCTCAGACATGCATTACTTTCCCATGAAGCCATGCATAGGCTTTATAACAAGTCTTCACTGTGTCACAGTTTATGAAAAATATTTCCATACTCCCTGCACCAGTAGAAATTGGAAGCTGTCTATGCCATTCCATCCTCTGTGAATCTTGTCCAGTAGGCAACATACCTTCCTCTAAGTCTTTTTCTCTTTTGTATATACTAAGGAAATATTCAAGCTGCCAATCTGTTATTGTTCAATCTCATTATATGAGCACCCCACTTATGTATTTGGTTATAAATATCCCAAATGATGTCTCTTCTTGGATGTACATCACGATGGGTAATATGTTGTAACCTACTTCTACCTACTGTGGATCCCTCTACTGTTCTGCTTCTTTTTATTCTTCATGATGTTGTATGTTTTCCAGTCAAAGAACATCAATAGAAAAATGTTGGTGTTTAAAAAGGACATTTGCAGCAGGGAGCAGCCTGGGAGCCATTAGGCATTTTCCCTAATATGATCCTACCCTCTTTTCTCTTTCTTTTCAATCCTGAGTTCATCTCCTTGTCTATCTCTAGTGTCTATTGAAGATGTAGTTGTAAATTAACTGATTCAGTGAGCTTCCCATTCAACCATATCATCTTTTGGACTAGACCTATTATTTCAATGAAAGGAAAAAAAAAAACCTCTTAATGAGGAAACTACCCATGTAGATATGTAGTTGTTCTGTAATTTCTAGTATCAGTGAATTACCTAGACCCACTGAGAGGTTAAGTGACTTTCCCAATGTCACACAGTAAGTATGTATCAGAAATGGAATACAAACCAGAAATGGAGAGGTTAAGTGACTTTCCCAATGTCACACAGTAAGTATGTATCAGAAATGGAATACAAACCAAGGTTTCCTTGATTCGGAGACCACTTCCCTATTTATTAAAAAACATCCATCCTTTCTACATGTAGTATATGCTACCACCTTGCCAATATTCATTATTCCTCAATTTGGTCTTCTCTGATGCATTATCAAGTTAAATTCATCTGAGTGACAATGAATCATAATGAACACTGTTTTGTTCCAGATATTGATGCAATGAGGACAGTGTCATTCACAAACAGGAACATCAGGCGAATTTCACCATCTATTCTTCTACCTCTTCCATTTAGACTTAGAACATGATGTACTATATGACGCCAGCCAACACCTTTAGTAAGCATGTCTCCTTATGAAGACAATATAACATAACGAATGGAGTGATAGATTTGGAGTCAGGACAGCCTAGGTTCTGAATATCATCTTTGGTACTTACTAGCAGATGCCTGATCCTGAGCAGGGTACTTAATTTCTCTGAACCTCAGTTTTCCTCATCTGGAAGATGGGGGAAATGATAACTGCCTTACATGTCTCACATATCATGAAAATAAAATAAGTTTGTGCGTAAAATGTTTTTGCAATCTTCAATGCAGTATAAAAGTCAGCTATTATTATTATTTGCTGCCTCAATTGATATTAATAATCATGGGTTTATTAAAATTTTAGGGATTATTGAATGATGAATGTAAATGATCAGGAGACCCCTCGAAAGGACAGCCTTTAAGGCTCCTTTTTGCTATAACAATTCAAATGTGTTGTAGTTGTTTTTGAAATTTGCAAATGAGAGGTAGCATGGCATACATAGTACAAGGAGAACCAGCCATGGAGGAAGGAAGACTTGGATTCAAGTCTAAACTCTAAAACATACTGTCTATATAATACAGGGCAAGTGGTCCTCCCCCTTCTCAACAGTTTTCTACCATTTATTACATCACTACCATAACTTCAGGGAAGGGAATATCGAATACACTCACTATTCCTGTGACTTCCTTAAACCAAAACACCATTTTCTGGCCACTACTCCATTTTATGCTTTTTCTTTCCCTTCTTCCCCTCAAATTGTAAGCTCATTAAGAGCAGAGATTACATTGCTGTTGCTTTCATATCTCCAGTACTTAGCACAGTGTATAGTAAGAGCTTAAAATGTTTTTTATTCATATAAGGTCAAGGGGTTATTACCAAGCAGAAGAATGAGGGAAAACTTCATAGAAGAGTCAGTATTTGAGTTAAACTTGAAAGGATACGTAGGAACATAATAGTAGATGGAGATTATTACAGATCATAGGGAGCAATATGAATAAAAACTTGAAGGAAAAAAATGCAGAGGGCATTCAGGCAATAGCCTACTTTTCCTGGAAACTCAGTGGCAGCAGGAAGTAGTAACAGATTATGGGAGAGGTAGGGTGCTACCAGATTATTGAAAGCCTTGAATATGAGTCCTTAATTATTATTATTCAGTGGAAAATCAGGAGCCATTGGATAGTTTTAAGCAGATAAAAGACATGTCCAAAGTTATACATAAGAGTTTGTCTAGCAGTGAATTAAATAATATATTGAGAAAAGGGAGACAGTAGAGCAGGAAGATCCACTCTGAAGTTATTGCAGTAATCCAGGTGTTTATTGAGTAAATGTATTAGGAGGGTGGCAGTGGAAATAGAGAAAAAGGAATGGATATGAAATACATTGCAGAGGTGGAATAAAAAGGCTTTGTGACTAATTGGATATAAGAATTGAAGGAGATGGAAATATCAAAGATCATCCATACGGTTGCAAATATGAGAAAGTGGGTGAATGGTGGTACCAAAACGCAGAAATAGTATACCAAAAAGGGGAAGCAGCTTTAGGATAAAAGAGAAAAGACTGAGCTTTAGATATGTTTGGATTAAGGTGCCATTGAGATGTTCAATAGGAAATGTCCTGGAGGCAGTTGGAAATGTGGATGGGTCTGGAAGACAGAAGAGAAATAAGGGCTGGATAAAGAAATCTGGAAATCATCTGTATAGCAGTGGCTGTTGAAGTCCTGGAAATGAATTTCTAAGTGGAGAGAGTACAGAAAGAGCAAGCAGAGACCAAAAGTCTTAGAGAATATGTACCTCAAATTCAAGAAGAGGACGAGAAATGAGAGAAAGAGCTGGAGGAGAAGGAGGAATTAGAGAGGTGGAAAGAGAACAATAAAAGATAGACATCTCAGAAGGAGGCAGGGCCAGTAGGAGGAGCTGGCCAAAAGTTATTAAAAAAAAAACAACCCTGCAAACTCCCCTTCCCATGCTGAATTATGAATTCCTGAAATCCAGGATCTCTAAACTGAGGAGTAAAGAAAGCAAAGTCAATAAACTTCCATTTCTCATCAAAAAGAAGAATTTTCCCTTAAAAAAGCCTGATGCTTCTATAGTTCAAGAGATTTGTCCCCTGAAGAACATGAAGAGACAAGAGACATTGACCTGTCTGATACTACATATCAAATAACATTTTGTCTGGTTGTCCTTTCTTCCTGCACCAATGAACTTACACATTTCAAAGTCAGCTGATACTTTAATCTGGTCTCTGCTACTGGGGTACAACATCTAGTGCTCTCAACAACATCATGTCTCATATCGGACTTTCCAGGAGTTGCCAGCACTTGCAGAGTTTTGGGTCAAAAAACAACTTTTGCTCAGCATTGTCATCTTTCCTAAGACTGCTCATTTTTAGAGATAGTCTTACATACTTCTCAAGGCTGCATTATTGAAAATCTCCTTTAACTATTATGAGAACTCTTGACAATTCTAGAAGCACAGTCCCACCATTCTACTCTCTCAATATCAGTCACTTCTCAAGAATTCACTTCCTTTTTAAAAAAAATAGGGGTTAAACTCTTTCCTTGAAGGAAATATATTCTTTTACTCTTCCCCCATCTTCTCATCAGCCATCACTGTTAAGAGTCTCTCTAGCACAGTTAAACTGACTCCTCAGATTCTTCATTGAATGTCAGCGAAACTATAACTCTCCAAAATTCCTTTGCTTCTTAAAGATAAAGTGTTTCTAGTCTCTATGAGTGAGGCTGCTGAAATTGATGTTACCTTTACAAAGTAAATACTCAGTAATTTTAGTGGTCAGGGGTGTGTGCAATTGAACCAGGAAAGTTCTTGTGTATATAATAACAAAAGAGTTGAGCTTTAAAGGAAGAAGCCAGTGATTCTTGAGAGTCAGATGTGAGAAGGAAGTACCTTTCATTAGAATTTTATATTAACCATCAAAGAAGATGTGATAAGGACCTCCTCATTGTCTCATTATTGGGTGCTCATCAATGCATGTCTGGATGGGAAGAAGGCAGAGATGAAGTGATGGAAAATGTAGGCTGGGTGAGCTTCCATCAAGGCTCACTACTACCATAAATCACCTGTTCCAAAGAGAATATAACCTGTCTTCTAGATCAATCTTGAAGGAGTACAGATGGAGAGGAAGCAAAGATTGTGTAGAATCCTAAGGGTTTGGAAAGTAAGTGAATAATGGGTAATTTGAGCAGTTGGGAATCAACAATTTGAGCTCTTCTGGCAATTTCTGTGTCAGTAGTATGACTCCAAACACACATAACTACAATCCAGGTCATATAGTAAAACTGCACAGTGTTTTTACAAAAGGCTAGGAGATTTGTCAATGAAGTCCAGTGGGGTGCTTTTCAATTTTCTAACAATCAGGGAAAACAAAAACTAAGGTTTCCTCAATAATGAGCACTTTACTACAGGGCACTTTTATAAAGAAATAGCCATGGTACAAAGACCCGACTAATTACTAGGGGATTAAGGGATAGTGTGTGTGTGTGTGTGTGTGTGTGTGTGTGTGTGTGTGTGTGTGTGTGTGTTGTAAACTTGTACTGGGAAGAAGGTGAACATCTGAGTGCTGACAGCATCTTAGGTGTAAGGGAGATAGGAGCAGGGGCCAAGTCAAGAAGGGTAATACATATTCATTAGTCCCAGGGAATATTTGCTATTATGGATCTGCAAATGAGTTAAATAGGAGCTTTGCACAAGTATAGATTAAGAGCTGAAAGTGATCTCAAAGCTCATCTAGTCAAACATTTGCACTTTACATATAGTGAATCTGAGGTCTAGAGAGGTCAAATAATAATAAACAGACAAAAGCATACCTGCTTCTATTGTGCTTCACTTTATTGCACTTTTCAGATATTGAGTTTTTTACAAATTTAAGGTATGTGGCAACACTGCATCAAGCAAGTATACTGGCACCATTTTTCCAACAGCATGGACTCACATAGTGTCTCTGTATCACATTTTGGTAATTCTCACAATATTTCAAACTGTTATTGTTATTATTGTTTTTGTGTTCTATCTGTTATGGTGATCTGTGATCAGTGATCTCTGAAGTTTCTATTGTAATTGTTTTGGAGCACCACAAACCTTGCCCATAAAAGACATAGAACTTAATGATAAATGTATGTCTTCTGACTGTCCTACAAATTAAGTGTTCTCCCATTTCTCTCCCTCCTTTCAGGCCCCCTTATACCCTGAGACACAACAATATTGGAATTAGGTGAATTTGTAGCCCTACAGTGACCTGTAAGTGTTCAAGTGAAATGAAGTCAATTGGTGTGGCAAACTTCATTGTTGATTAATTTTAAGAAATTTCCACAGCCACCCAAACCTTCAGCAACCAACACCCTGGTCAGTCAACAGCCGTCAACATAGAAACAAGACCTTCCACCAGCATTAAGATTATGATTCAGGGGGCAGCTAGGTGGCGCAGTGGATAAAGCAGCAGCCCTGGATTCAGGAGGACCTGAGTTCAAATTCAGCCTCAGACACTTGACACTTACTAGCTGTGTGTCCCTGGGCAAGTCACTAAACTCTCATTGCCCAGCAAAAAAAAAAAAGATTATGATTCACTGAAGGCTAAGATGATAGCATTTTTAGCAATAAAGTATTTTTAAGGTACGTACTTTTAAAAATAGATAACACTACCCCACACTTAATAGACTACAGTATAATGTAAAATATAACTTTTGGATCCACTGGCAAACCAAAAAGGCCACGTAATTTGTTTTATTGTGGTATTTACTGTATTGGGGTGGGCTAGAATTGAACCTGCAGTATCTCCAAGGTATACTTGTATATGTCACAGGCATCCAAGAAAGAAAAACTTGGTTCAAAGTCCTACTGAAGCTTTGGATTTAGAATAGGAAAAGAAGTTCAATCGTTTGGGAATCCTTACTAAGATTAGCACGGGAAAGAAAGGAATAGGAACCATAGCCTGAGTGCCCTGTGGCAGATGATGATAGCATTTAGAATTTAAAGGGATAATTAATCATCTAGTCCAAATACTTCATTTTACAAATGAGGAAACTGAGGCACAGAGATATGAATTAACTTGCTGAAGACCACAAAGCAAATAAGAGAACCAGGATTGGAACCTACTTCTTTGGGCTATAAATCTCTGGCCTTTTTTTTGACTATTTCTCATTAGATTAGGATAATGTGTAGAGAAGCCACTTTTCTCCTTAAAGGGAGAACCAGTAAATTTGTTTGAAAGAAATCAACCAGGACTAAGAACCAAGGGTCAAGAGGAAGTAAAATCTTCTAAAGATATATCTATAAATATTTCGAGGAAAGTAAAGAGTCATGAGACATCAAGAACTAAAAAGGACAATAGAGAAGGAAACCAGGAACCAAAGAAGGGAAGAGAAATGCCCAAGGCATTACAAGAAACAGGGTTTAAATATGGATTCTTAGACTCCAAGTTATTGTTCTATTATATGAGGGCAGGGCACAGTAGCCTGAAGTCCAGGGAGGATTCTTTTGAGGACAGAGAGGGGTTTCATTCAAATATATATATGTATGTATGTATATATATATATATATAATATTTTCAAATTTGCAAAGTTCTTTACAAATATTATCTCATTTGATCTTCACCACAGCTCTATGAAGTAAATGCCATTATTACTCTCATTTTACTTATGAGAAAATCAAGGCTAAGAGACATTAAGCAATTTGTCCTTGGACGTATAGCTACTAAATTACTAGGGTAAGATTTAAACTCTGGGCCTCCAGATTCAAAGTCCAGTTATCTACTTCACCACATAGATGCCTCTTATATCAAAGGTTAAAGATGTGAGAAAATTAATAATGGGTTTTGAGGGGACCCAGTGACCCCCCCACCCCTGCTCAGGAACCCTGGCTGGTTTCTCAGAGCCAGCCCCAAAGGTTCATTAGAGATCAGAATAACTCAGTAGAGATTAAGACCACACCTACTGGGGGCAGCTAGGTGATGCAGTGGATAAAACACCAGCCCAGGATTCAGGAGGACCTGAGTTCAAATCCAGCCCACATACACTTGACACTAGCTGTGTGACCCTGGACAAGTCACTTAACCCTCATTGCCCTGCCAAAAAACAAAAAACACACACCTACCTGAAAGCCTTTGCCCTCAGAGGGTCTGTCTTTCATTCAATTCTGAGGTCAGCAAGGTAAAGCTCATTTTGATATTGACTATCCCCCAGGTCAAATAAACCAATAGAATTGAATGAAACTAGCCAATTAGCTTTGAGCAGTGTGTAAGAGCTGCCTCTCTGGTCCACAAGAGGCATATGCTCCCTTGCTCTGGGGACCCAGAAGGAACCAGCCACCACCACCCCCCTCCCTCACCCCCCCCCACCTCCCGCCCCCGCCAATACCCTACCCAGTGTAATGTAAGACTTTTGAACCTACTTTGGAGCCATGTTCTTGCGCTCCTCTCTCTCTCTCTCTCTCTCTCTCTCTCTCTCTCTCTCTCTCTCTCTCTCTCTCTCTCTCTGGTGCTAGGGGTTTTCGGCTTGTGTTAAATGTGTTCAACTCTTTACTGACATTTAATATGATTTAATATATGCTTAATGCCAAAACCTAGTGCAATAGCCTCTAATTTACAAGTAGCAATATATTAAAAATCCCAGCTAAATTCCCCAATAACTTAGAACAGAGACAGGCTTCCCCCAATATTTCAAATGACACAAAGGGGAAGGGGGCTTGTTGAAACCTTTGGAACCATTAGGAAGTATGAAGGAGGACTCTTAAGACCCATGTTGGATGGTTTGATACGTATGGAAGGAATCCTTGGAAGGAAGAAGCTAAATTCTATACCTGGAATAAGCTTCAAGAAAGACCAGGACAGCGGCAGCTAGGTGGCTCAGTGGATAAAGCACTGGCCCTGTATTCAGGAGGACCTGAGTTCAAATCTGGCCTCTGATACTTGACACTCACTAGCTGTATGACCCTGGGCCAATTACTTAACCCTTATTGCCCTGCAAAAACAAAAACAAAAACAAAAACAAGAAAGACCAGGACACCCAGGAAATTTGCCAAGTTGAATCCATTTCATCTAGAACCCCTAGATATTGTATCTAGTCCTACCTGGATGGGGTGGTTGACACTGAAGAGAAGATTTGGCAGATCTTGCTACTGGGAGAGGGATAGCCTTAGAAAGATTATTTTCTAGTTTCTTGAATATTCATATCACGGACTAGGACTTTTAGCACTTTCATTCCTTGTTTGTAATTTTAAAACTGGGGGGGGAGGAGTAGTGAAGCGGGGTGGGGTGACGTAGGAATCTTGTTTAGGATAAGATACGGGTATATTAGCAGTGAAAGAGCATGGTGGACCAAAAGTACAGAGGAGGATCTCCAGAGGAAGAGAGGATTCATAGGTCTCTGACAGCACAGAGTCATCGTTGAATATTTAATACCTTCATGGCAGCTAGTTGACAGAATGGATAAAGATCTGGACCTGGGGTCAGGAAGCCATGAGCTGGAACACTGAACATCTCTCAGAATCAGTTTTCCTCATGTATACTACTGGGAAAATAATATTACTTATTGCACAGGGTTGTTATGGAGATCAACTGAGATAATGCATGTCAAGTAATTTGTGAACTTTAAAGTCTTATAAATGCTAGATGTTTTTGTCATAATAGATTTACTCATTGTATTAGCAGTCAAATATGCTTTTAATCTGATATTTGTGTTACTGTTGCTTTGTACAGGGTCATCATCACCAAGGCCATTTAAGGAGGAGAAAGAGCTCTTGTTGGAACTGGTAGATTGAATTAGGCTTGCCCATTTTTTTTCTTTCTTTTAACAGGCTTGATTGTTTGCAGAATGAGAATAACAACCACTTGAGCCTCCAGGGAATGGGAAGGGTTCTTCTGAGTCTGGATTTCCCAAGGAGAAACTTCCCTTATGAGGTGTGTTTTTCTGTCTTTTGCCCAACTTCTTTTCCTGGGAGGAAACAGCTGGGAGACAGTATGTTTGTACCTTTTTCCTCGGGGTAGTATGTGTCTTGTGGATACATGTAGAAGCATTCCCTTGTGGTAAAAAGTCAGTGTTCTAGGGAAGGCTGAGTCTGGACTGAGGAAGACAGTTAGAGGCAATTTCATCTCCCTTTCTGACAGGATACTGGTTTTGAAAAGCTGCTTCATTCTTCCAATAGTGTGTTTGGAGAGCTCAGATACAATATTGCATTGCTCGACTGAAAATTCAAACCCAGTACTCTCAGCATTATGCCAAGGACCAGGCAGCCACAGAACAGATTGGCAAAGGGGGCCATGACCAGGAATCCTACTGAATGAGAGGGGTCTTTTGGCTGCTTAGATTCTCCAGGGACAGGAGTTGTGAGCTTGAAGCCCTACTACTACCACAGGGAGAAAGATATGCCACATTTACATTTCAGGGTCTGTGAGTACAATAGTCAAGAGGGAACGGGCATATTGTGGGTTCAAACTAGGGAGGGAGAAGCCATATATAGATGTTCGTGGCCACCCACAAAGCATGATTCCAACTTCTAGGTTATTGTCTACCTTGTTCTTTGTGCTAGTTGCATGTCCTTACTCTTGATAGGCCAAAGGCCATCAGAGAGGATAAAACTAGACTCCACAGGTACCTAAATCTGTTGACTCCAGCTGTGTAGTAAGAGAAGGGGCTGGGCCTCTGAGGAGTTTGTTCATTCCTAACAACAAGTCTGTGGTATTGTGTAGTATTTAATGGTGCTTCATGAGGAAAAAAGAGAAGATAGCTTTAGATGATTAAAGAATGAAAAATAAAGGATGCGAAAATCCACCCACTTGAGCAATCAGTGTATGATTCTTTCACAGCTCAAAAAGCTCATGGGAACATGTTGTTAAAAAATATATATTTTCAGGCATATATCAATGAGAATCTCAAAAGTGCTTTAAAAACAAAAATTACCAGCTTTAATGAGGTAGTAATAACAACACGAAGAACATCTGAGACTATTCATCCCTAATAAAACTCCAAGTGTTAGCGGAACCGTTACTCAAAGCTACCCTTCTCCACATATGTGATTTATTATATCATTGTGTATTCTGAAGAGCAGAGGCTACCATGACTCAGTAATGACCATCCCCATTGTAGAGGAAGTTTCACACTCCACCATGAGCACAGTAACTCAACAGCTTTTCCTCTAATTGCCATACATAGCACAGAGATATTAAGAACATGCCCTCCATGACTTCTGTGTGGGTTATTTCAGCTTACTGTTTGGGAGTCTCAGTTTACTCATTTATACAATAGCAATACCAGGAAGCACTTTCATCACAGGAGCATCAGTTGGGATAATGTATGTAAAATGTTTTGTAAATGTTATGATGTTATACAAACGGCATCATTATTTTAGTAAGCATTTAATGAGCACTGGTTGCTTCTTTTTTGTTTGTTTCTTTAGTTGTTTTTTGCTTGGCACTGGAGTTACAACGATCATTGTGAAACTGAGCAATTACCATTCGATTGGGGAGAAGTATCATGTACCCAAATATAGGGTAAATAAATATAAAGATTTTATCATTCTAAGAGGCAGAGTGCTAATAACTAGGGGGATCAGGGACAGCTCCATGTGAGCAGTGGTATCTAGTAGTACTTTGAAGCAAGTTATGGATTCTAGAAGATTTAGGTATGGAAGGAATGCAAACTAGACATTAAGAACCACTTTTGCAAATGAACAGAGGTAGGATATGACACTGTCACATATGGGGGATGGCTAGAACACTAGTTTGACTTTGGCAGAGAGTTTACATATCAGACTCTTATGGAATAAGACTGTAAAGGAAGGTGGGGCAGTGACTCACAGTTCTTCCTAACAACATTCCTAAGTCACTGGTTGTGAGAATCTAATTAGACTCATTTTATAAATGAGGACATTGAGGCCTGAGGGCAATAATAATTTAACCACAGTGAAGCATTTGGTAATTGCTGAAGCCAGGAGCCTAGAGATAAATAATAGACACATACATAGCACTTGGGGCAGATAGGTGGTGCAATGGATAGTGTCAGGCCTGGAGTCAGGAATACTCATGTTTGTGAGTTCAAATCCTGCCTGAGACAATTACTAGATGTGTGACCTTGGGCAAGTCACTTAACCCTATTTGCCTCAGTTCCTCATCTGTAAAAATGAGGTGGAGAAGGAAATGACAAACCACTTCAGCATCTTTGTCAAGAAAACTCCAAAATGGGGTCATGAAGAGTCATATGTGACTGAAAAATGACCAAATAACAGCAACAACAAAATAGCACTTGACATGCGTGATCACATTTGAGCCTCGCAATATCCAGGTAAAGTAGATATTATCATATTCATTTTGCAAATGAAGAAAATAACTCAGAGAAGTTAAATAACTTGCCTTTGATCTGGCAAGATTTGAACCCAAGTCTTCAGGTTTCCAAAACTAGTGTTCTAGCTACAAATGCCTCTTAAGAGATTCAGATACAAGGCTCCTAAGTTCCAGAGCCTGGGCGGAATTCCAGTTTTACTTCTTACTAGCAATGTAACCTTGGACAAATCACTTCATTTCTCTGGGTCTTGGTTATCTCATCTGTAAAATGATGGGGAGATTAGATAAAGTGTCAGGTCTCTTCTCTTCAATCTACATCCTATCTTGAGTCCAATACCAGTACCATTTCCACTAGATCCTACTTCTAAGAATAATTAAGATCTATAAAGCACTTTTCTCCCCACAACCTTGTGAGGAAGATAGAGAAAGAATTAACTTTGACATTTTATAGATAAGTAGAAAGAAGGTCAAAGAAGCTTAATGATTTGCTCAAGATCACACATCTGGGCCCAGAAGCCATGTCTCCTAAAATATAAAGCATCACCAAAGAAGAAATCAACCAATAATACATAAACATGTATTGAATACCTGCTGTGTTCTAAGCACTGTGCTAAGTGCTGAGGATACAAAAAAAAAAAAAAAAGGAAGCAAAACACAATCCCTGACCTCAAGGAGTTACAGTCTAAATCATCAAAACTATGGCAATTAAGAGAGCTCAAACTCAAATCAAGAAAGTCATTAAAGGTTGCTTACATCTAGTACCTTCCCTTCTCCAAGCCTTGGATTCCAGCACAGGTTAGGGTCTCTGATGAGCTATACCGTCTTCCCCGAGAATAATGGCAAGATGGATGAGGATTTTCCGGAGGATTTTACCATTTTATTACCTGTTCCCTGAATGAACTAGGTCAGCTGTTCTTTGTTTTGTAATAAATTGGCAGTTTGAAGAGTGGACTCTGGGAGATTATCTCTTACACTTCCACTGACCTTGGGATGGTAGCTTCATATTTACAATCATCTTGATAGAAAATTTGACATGCATGTAACTAGATTCAACAGTCAAGTGATAATTTGATGGTTTATCTCCCATAAACTTCAGCTGTAGATAAAAAATTACAAACTCTGTCCCACTAATCATTCGCAGATGCAAAGTTCTGAAAGGGGGTTAAACAGAATAAGAAAAAAAATAACTGTTAGATGTCTGGGTTGAATCTGAGGTTAGAGAATATGCTTCTCTGGAACTTAAACTATTCATTATTTTGTATGTTTAATAATGTGTACATAGTAATACATAAATAATGAATAGGTCATCAGGAAAATCTATTCCCTTTGTCAGTATTCTGACATTCTGACAGAATTTCATCTGCACTTGGGCCCTCCAAAGATGAAATAAGTAGCAGGATAAAATAAGGTAACATCAGATGCAACACAGTATTTTACATGTTTTAAAGGTAAAAGTCAAAGAGACAAAGTGGTGATTGGGGAATGTCTATCATGCTGCCAAGGTTAGATTTGTAAAAAGCAGGTAGCATACTATGATTGTTAGACTCTGCATATTTAAGCAAAATATTGTTTCAGGGCTGGAGTCACTTGTACACATAGAGAAGCAGATTCTGGGTGCAAGTTGTAGTATGCTGATAAAGCAGATTTCATAGAACCCTGTAGGAGTGTGCCTACTTCCCAGTGCATTTGTGACCATGAGAATTGCCTAAAATTCCATAGTCCTCTCCAATGTAGTCATGAATTAACCACTTACATCTAGTTCTTCCTCCACAGAGAGATGGCTGGCTTATATAAGACAGTGAAATTCTGATGAGGCCTGTCCTATGCTCTTGCTGTGGGTTTGGAAGGCGCAAGAAAAAGGTGATGAACTCCAGGATAAAAAGGTTTTCTGCCTTGGGAAGGAGTGGATCCAAGGATTGAATGACATGAACAGTCTTATATATAAGTATTGCTTCTATCTTTCCTCTTCATTCACCAATCAAATTAAACTGTATGTTTGAATCATGACTTTGAATGAAGGGAGCAACATGAAGGAGGAGCACACCCAAGTGGAAGGGGGCTGAGGTAAGCCAAAATTTGAAAAATTCTTACTCCCAGATAAGAATCTGGGCATGACAGTGATGTAGAACCAGGCAGAGTTTGGGTAACTGATAGTCATATGCCTTCTGATTCCTGAATATGTCCAAAACTGAAAGTTGCCCCAATTGTACTAGTTACATATATTTGAATGGGATTGGGAAACCAGAGAACCTATTACCTAAATTTTTACTCAATGGTCAAACCGCATTTGCAATATGCCTTACAGGTGGTCATTGGAGCACCTTCCTGAACACTTTGAATGATGGGTAACTAAATTGCCTTGCAGGGTAGCTAGTTCCTTTGCTTGGTTGTTTAAAAGTGTTGGCCTTTCTATTTAGTGACTTGCACTAAACTGTCACTCTAGAGACAGGACAGGACTTCTGTTTATTGATATTCCCAGAGGAATATCAAATCTCCTGGAAGAGAGGGACCACCTTTTCTTTTCCCCATGTAGCCCCAGCACTTAGAGTTGTGCATTGAATAGAACACAGGGTTAATAGATCCATGTGATTTAAACTGAATTGTTACTTTTCTCAGAATCAAGCATAGGCATTTGCCCATTATAGACGCTCAAAAATTGTTTATAGAATTGAGCATGAAATCAATCATTTTATCTATTAACTCAAGCAATTAATTAAAAAAAATTCTCTGGGGGAAACACTTTGTTGCTTTTCTAACTGGAGGTTATATTGAAAATAATAAACTGTATCCTTTTCACATCCGTTTGTAATTCTGACAGGTTTTTCTTCCTCACCCCAACAGTTGACTTTATTTCACCACATAACATTGTCCCCTCTGGAGCCAGAGCTGCACAGAAAAGAACAATGTTCATTCTATTAGGAGTAGATATATGACGAGGCTCTGCTACAAAAATGGGTGCTAAGGGCACAGTGTTAATGGAGACACTTCTGGAGGAGATGAAGAACCCTGATCTTTGGGAGAGGGCACCACTGAGTACTACAAGGAGCCCTTCTCAAAAGGTATCCCTTTTCTAGAAAAACTGGAACAAATCTGCTTTCAGCCTGAAGCTCTCCCAGTTACTTCATGATTTCCTTTCAGGACGTTGGCTCTCCACAGTACCATTTTTTTCTGCAGTGACTGCTGTTCCTGCCCCCAGGTACCTATATTTCAGTTGGGGATGAAATGATCCCTGTATATCAGTCTGATAAGTTTGTAAAGCACTCCAGCGTCTTGAACAGAAAGGCAACAAAGAAAGATATCTTCGTTATGCTTTACACAGCCGTTTCAAAAATGTGCCTCCTGCCCCTTCGAGCTAAATTTAAACGCAAAAAGCCTGTTAATCGCCTATGCAGAGGACAATTCTCACAACAATGTACATGCCGTGTAATCGGAGGCCACGCTTATCTAGGAACATTAGCCTATTTCTCCACTAAATCTATATTCCAACACTACCCTAATTGACCATAAAAAAATGGTAACTGCAAACACAGGATTTGATCGTTATATATGCAGTGCCTGGACTCAGAGAATTGGGTAAAAAGGAGTCAGGCTTGTTTCCTATTTAAGAGGGCTCAGTGTAACATTGTAGGTTCTGCACTTTGAAAAGTCAACAGAAACATCAGATATTCATATACCAAACAAAGTCTATGACTCTTATACCAATGGCTATACC
Source organism: Dromiciops gliroides (assembly GCF_019393635.1). Lineage (NCBI taxonomy): Eukaryota > Metazoa > Chordata > Mammalia > Microbiotheria > Microbiotheriidae > Dromiciops > Dromiciops gliroides. Next base: position 486,794,077 of record NC_057862.1, on the reverse strand, counting down.
CTTTACCCAGGGAACATTCTCCATCACTCAGTTCTACTAAATTCCACTCAACAGCAGTTCTTAAGGACCTAGGTTGTATAAATCACTATTCTAGGGACTAGGAAAGATGCAAAATTAAGGCAAGGCAAAGCACTGCTTCTGTGGAACATATAGTCTTATACACTGATAAGACATAAAGGGATAATTATAACACAATATTACATAAGTACAGTAAAGAAGGGGAAAAATTTATTGATGAGATCTTATGGGAAGGCCTATTCATTATGGACAAGGAAGCATCCAAGTTAAGTTTTAAATATTAGGTAAGTAAAAACGGAGAGGGAAGTGTGTTCAGGCCATAAGGAGAAATGTGAATAAAGACACTAAGAATTCAAAAAAGAGAGTGACAAAAAGCGTAGAACATAGAGGGAGTAGAGGTGGGAAGAACTGTTGGGGCACAATGGCAAGAGTTCAGGTAGAGAAACCTCATAGAGGACTATTGCCAGAGGACAAAGAGCCGATGGCCTGTTGTTCTAGGGTGTTTGCTATGAGAATAGCAAGGAAAATGTAGGATTAAAGATATAGATGTGAACCAATAGAGTTCTGTAGCTGAGTCCTAAAGGAAGAATCAAAGATAACTTGAAAGATATAAATTCAGGAAACTCAGAAAGAATGGCAGAGAAATATCGAAGTTTAAAGGAATAGTAGCTTTGAGGAAAAGAAATATGTATGAGTTTTTGAGGTACCAGTGGGGCATCAGGGTAGAAAAGGATACTTCTTTTTCTATGACTCCACCTTATAGCCCTAGATGACCTGAGATTTCATCTTGTCTCCAGGTTAGAGGTAGCATGTAAGAAGTTACCCAGTAGTCACCTGCCTTATCTTCCAGTCTAATTATTGTTTTTTCAGACACTCAAATCGAAAGTCGGGAGTTCAAAGAATATCACTTTTAATGTACTGAAATATTGGTCTGCCTCCAGGTCAGAACCATAGATATAAGTTATTCGGGGGTTTCCCCCAAACTGCCCTGTGGCTGGTCTCCCTGGGCAACCAAAAACATTTGGGCATCTCAACAGAATGGAAAGCTGAGGAAGTCGCATTCACAAGTTCTTCTTGAGGGTGAAGTGGTTTGTTGACTCACAACCCACAAGGTAAACATTTTTAGGCAGCATGATTCATCCTAGGTGATGTGCAAAGAAAAAGTTTAAATAATGGAACCTGACACTAAGCATCCACAGGCCTGGGCTCTGCTTGTTCAGTGATTTGTTCCTCAGAGTCTGAGAATCTTTTCATAGGAATGAGCACATTTCCAGCTGGGATTAGCCCTGAGATTAGAGTTTAATGAAACAAATGCTAGCTGAAGATGGAGCTAGGGCAGGAGCATACTCCAGGGAGCCCCTGGTTGGGTCTGGAAGACATTTGTCTAATAAAGCATGAATAAATAATAGAGAGAAATCTCAAGTCAGGAGCAGCCCCAAGCCTGCAGATGAAGACAGTAGTTACACATGTACAAACAACTGAAAAAGCAATTTAAAGTTTTGATTTTAGGACAGATATTCATTTGGGATCCTTGAATTAGATAGGTCCCATAAGGAAAATGCAGAATTGGAGTGGCTTCCTAGAAGACCACTAGACTGGGGCTTAAAGTGGACATCCTTAAACCCTTCACTATGAGACTAGACCTCAGAACCCCTTAAGTGGAAACAATACACAAAATGTGGTAAAGTGGGCTTAATTGCTCGTAAAGATCACTCCTCCCTGTTTCTTAATATTTGGGGCTTTCGAATCTTCTCTTCAAGTACATACCCCTACAAAGCAACCCATCTCAACTCCAGAACTTTTCTGCTTTCTATTTCCCACAGCAAAATTTGTACCCGTCTATATCTTCCTTAGGGCTCTGCTCTTTGCTCTATGAATGTGAGTCCTAAGAGGCTACTTTCAAGACCTAATATACACTCATGTGGTTCCATCTAGCTAATACCACTTCTAATATGAATATAGTGTTTTTAAGGCTTTCAAAGTGCTTTTTATATGTTAATTCATTCCATCCTCACAACAACCTTGAGAGGTAGGTGCTATTATTATCCCCATTTTACAGAGGAATAAAGTGAAGCAGACAGAAGATTTAGGGATCACACAGCTAGGAAGTATTTGAAGGAAGATTAAAATTCAGGGTACATATTGCTTGGACCCAATTAAAATGTATACATCTCAGTGAAATCCCCATGACATTGAGAAAGCAATGGAGATCTTCAGCTTGTTCAGGGTGTATCCTACAACAAAATGGTGGAAGGATATTGACAGAAGTCATACAAGATAGGCAGCCATGGGGGCGGGGGGCAGCTAGGTGGCACAGTGGATAGAGCACTGGCCCTGGGGTCAGGAGGACCTGAGTTCAAATCCGGCCTCAGACACTTGACACTTACTAGCTGTGTGACCCTGGGCAAGTAATTTAATCCTGATTGCCTCACCAAAAAAAAAAAAAAAAGAAAGATGGGCAGCCATGGATAGGCTGGGGTTGGCTTCAATGAAGGAAACTTGTAAACCCATGGGTTCTCAGATTCATTTGCGTATTTTATTATAGTAATATTGTTATGTGCAAAACCATAGGAATATAAAGCTCAAAATGAAACAGTCCCTGCTCTGAAGAAATTGACATTCTATTATGGGTACAGCATATGGTCCTGGACAAGGGCACAGTAAGTAATTTGGGTGGTGACAAAAGGGAATAACAATGGTCAGGACCCAGAAAGGCTTCCTTGTAAGAGGTTATACTGAAACTGGGTTGTAAAGGGAGTTTGGAATCACAAGAAGCAAGGATAAGGAGGAAGAATATTCAGGCATGAGAGACAGCCAGCATAAAAGCATGGAGATGAAGTGCCCAGTGGGAAGAATAGCAAATAAGTCAGTGTGATTGAACTGTATGGAATGTATGGAAGAGAGTAATATGCTCATCAGGCTGGAAAGCTAGGTGAAAGGTGAAAACCTTCACATGACAGTCAGAAGTGTTACATTTGATCCTAATGGTAATAGGGAACCAATGGATTTTATTTAGTAGAGAGATGATCTGTTCAGACCTGGACTTTACGAAAAACACTTTGTAAACTGTGAAGGATGGATTATAGATTAGGGAGACTTGAGCCAAGGACACTGATTAAGAGGTGATGAGGGCCTGAACTAAGGTGATGGCTGTGACAGTGGAGAAAAGAGGGAGAAAGAAGAGGAATAAGCATTGATATAGTGCTTACTATGTGCCAGGCACTGTGCCAAGTGCTTTTGACAACTATGATCTCATTTGATCTTTATAACAATCCTTAAATTTTGGTATTAGCACCCCCCATTTTACAGAGGAGGAAACTGAGGCAAACAGAAGTTAAGTGATTTGTCCAGGGTCATATAGCTAGTAAATGTCTGAGGACAAATAAGGACTCAGGTCTTCCTGAGTGCTCTGCCCACTGAGGTACCAGTTGCTTCCAAGGAGAGGACATATCTGAGAGATATTGTAGCATACAATTGCCAACTGTTTGGGGCTCTGGGGTGAATGATAGTGATTTAAAGATGTCACTGTGGTTTTAAATCTGGGTGCCCTGCAGGAGTGTGGTGCCCTTGATAGTAATAGGGAGATTAGGAAGAAATGTGGGTTGAGGGGTTTGTGCAAGGGGAAAGGGAGAGGACAATTAGTTATCATTTGGGACATTTTGAGTTTGACATAACAATGGGATATCCAGTGCTAAACGTCCAATAAATCTGAGTTGGGACTCAAGCTCAAGAATAAGGTCATCTTTGACTTTTCTGAAGGACAATAACTGAGTTCTGTTTTACTGTAGATAAGTTACATAGTCTCATGCTTATGCACATTCAGTTGGCAACCTCCAGGGATAGTTTGAAGACACAGGACAAGAGCTCTGAAAAAGTGGCAGTATCAAATGAAATGTTTGTATTTGTTTAAGGGTTGAGTAAAGGGAGTTTCAGACTTTCTTGCTTAGGTGAAGGATTAGTGATAATTATTTTCTAAGACCAGACATGGCCTCCCAGGTAAGAGTCCCAATTCCTGATGGAGTCTGATCCAGGAAGAAGGTGGCATGAATATGGCCTATTCTCTATCAGAATCCTAGGCTAGTGTCAAGCTAAAAGGTTTGCCTCCTGCATAGATAAACTGGAGATTTCCTACCAGTTGTAGCACACCAGCTACTGGCAGAGTGGACTATATTTTTCATTAGAAACTCTATACACTATGAAGCTCATATGAGTGAATACTTATTAATATACACATAACACTAATATAAATATGTGCATGCCACGTACGTATATCATACTTTCTTTATTGCTGGCAGGAATACATAGGCTCAGGTATCTTGGACTCTTAGGTCAATCCTGAGAGACTCAGAGAATTTGGACATTTCATTTAGGCCTAATTGCTAGAGGCTGGTGGTAGTGAGATGAAGGAAATTATGTCAATATAATGAGAAACCTATCTTCTCCCTCTGGAGGCAATTTCTTCTTTCCCCTCACATCTTACCACACACACATTTCCATAGACTTTACTTTGGGAAGATACCAGCATTCCTAAAGGAGTTGATTACCTAATAGAAGTTTATTTTTTTAACCACCCAAATCAAGCCATCCTTCCTCATGCACTGCATAGAATATGAGACTTGGAACTAGGAAAGCTATATTCAAATCCCAGCTCCCATGCTAACTGCCCAAGCAAAGAAATCACTTAATCTCTCTGATTATCAGTTTTCTCATCTGTAAAATAGGGGTAGCAACACTTAAATTCCCTACCATATAGGATTATCTTAAGTAAAGTGCCTTATAAACCTCAAGGTATTGTGGGAGTATAAGTTATTTTTTATTCTTGACATCCCCTTTCTTCTAAAGAATGTCAGTTTCCTAAGATAGAATGGAAACTCCTGATCAAGGTAGATTAAAATGAGTATTCAATGATAAAAGAAATCACCCTCAAGGCTTGGAGCTTAGGGCACTTATCCAGTAGGTCTTGGTCAGATACTGACTCCTGATTCTTATGAGCCAGTTTCAGACAATGGATAAAGATGCATTTCATTTGTGAGAGGATGGAAGCAGAAACTGAGTTTAAGAAGCTAAACATATTCTAGGTAAAATGAGAAAGTAGCAAGCTGAGTCAAGGCTGGTTAGATCCATTGGGTCTGTCAGACACCATCACTTCTGAGGAATCTGGACTCGCTTCTCTGGGGCCAAGATATCCCACTTTAACAATCCTTAGAAAATGCCAAGAGATTTTTTTAAAACCTGGTTTCATTTATCATGGTTAGGAAACCAGTCACAAATGATTTCTATTGATTGGAGCAAGTAAACCCCTGGGAACCTTCCTTGCCACAGGTGAATCTGCTGGGTTTCAGGTAGAGAGGTGATCTTTTCTCAGAAAAGAAAGACTTCTAGGTAGGGGAAGACATGCTATTTCTAGGTCATAAGACCTGCCAATTATGGCAGCCTCACTCTGAAAAACAATCTATGGCCCCAGTTTGTTAACACTCTCTTTTATCTCTTTCATCCTTAAAATGACAAGTATACTAAAAGAGTATCACCAGCTTAAAGATATTTCTATGAAAAAGTATACTTTCTTTGTTACCACCAATTGGGCTTCCATTTTCATTTAAATATTTTGTCTTCTTGCCAATTATGTGTGCATTAGCCATATTGCTTCCATCCATCATGTGTACACTCATCAATGTATACACATGTGAATACACATATGTACACAGGAATATACACTATTAATGACAATTACTGAACATTTGAAGGTTCACAAAGTATTTTACATGTATTAACTCATTTGATCCTCACAACAATTCTGTAGGGTGGAAGGGGGCATCTTGGCATAATGGAGAGAGCATGGGATCTGAATTCAGAGAACTTGGGTTCAAATTCTGCTCCTGCTACTACTTCCTTTACTATCAGTGTGAACTAGGGTAAGTCATTATGCTTCTGTCAGCCTCAGGTTCCTCTCTATGGTTACTCTGATCCTATGAAGAAGGTACTATTATTTTTTTCATTTTATAGACAATGAAACTGAAGGTCCAAAAAACTACTAAGCATCTGAAATAGGATTCAAACCTGGGTCTTCCTGACTCTGAAATTGAACACTCTACTATGCTATACTGCCTTGTTCAAATATAAATTATTGTTGTTTGTTGCTGTTCGGTTGTTTCAATTGTATCTGACTGTGACTCCAACTGGGGCTTTCTTGGCAAAGATATTGGAGTGGTTTGCCCTTTCCTTCTCTAGTTAATTTTACAGATGATGAAATTGAGGCAAACAGTATTAAGTGATTTTCCCAGGCTCACACAGTTAGTAAGTGTCTAGGGACAGATTTGAACTCAGGAACATGTTTTCTTGACTCCAGGCCCAACTCTCTAGTCACTGCACCACCTAGTTGCCACATATTTAAGCACACATAGATAAACTTGTCTCCTGCTGCCAGGCATTCAGAATCCCAAGAAATTTAGGCTTGCGGTTCCATACTGGGATTCCAAGCATTCAGACATCTCATTTATGCCTAATTACTTAAGGAAAGTCAATAGAAGGAGAAGGCACCTCATTTCTTCAGGAGGTGGCTCCTTCTCTGGATGGTAGATTATTTTCTCTTTCTGGAAATGTAATTTTTGTATAAAAATCAATATGCATCTTGGCTTACATAAAACAATATTTGGAAAAGGTGTTAAATATGATCTCTAAGTTTTAACAATTGCAAACTGATATTAATGATCAAATCTTTCCCAAACACCTTGCCTTTCTATATAATCATTCCCTTTGCTGGGTTTAGCTAAGTGCTAGCATAGAAAAAAAGAGGTAAATGTAGAAAAAATCCCTTTGTTTCTTATTTTACAGTAGAGGAAACTGAGGTAGAAAGAATGAAGTAACTTCTTATGTAGGGGTTCTTAAAACTTTTTGTATCTTGGACACCTTTAGTTATCTAGGGAAGTCAATGGCCCCCTTCTTTTAATAATGTTTTTAAATGAATAAAATAAAATACATAGTATTCCAAAGATAATCAATTATATTGAAACATTTTATCTTGAACCCTGAGTTGACAATTGCCTGAGGACATACAGGAAGTGGCAAAAGCTTGAATTTGAACACAGCTCTTCTGTTTCCCAATCTAGTAGGATTTTTACTCTGTCATTCTGCCTTTCCTCTAAAAACAAGGTATTCTATGGGTAGGTGTAGAAAAGGCAGTGAGGAAGAGTAGGAAAAAATTTTCATTTTCATGTGCTTTAGGATTAGTGGGAAAAGAGTTAGGGAAAATAACAATCTTTTGGTTTGTGTCAGCTCTCTGTATTTAATCCTCCCAATGAATGCTGGTTTTGCTAGCACAAGAAGGTGTTGCTGCTATTACTGCTGCTATTGCTGCTGCAGGGGTGTTTTATATCTGTCACACAACTGGGCTGCCTTTCCAAGGTTTATGCAGAGGCTGCAGTTGCTGACAGCCCCACAGCTGAACATGGAGAACCTGAACAGCACTCAGCAGAAACGGCTTCTGGCTAAATGCTGACATGCACACTAGGTTGCTTTGGTATCAGCATCCATCAGATATAGTTCTTCACTTCAAGTGGTAAGAGGCTCAGAAAGCAGAAGGTCATAGGTATGGCTGGGAACCAGGCAGAGGGGAGGAAGGACAAATGGAGAAAACAGGAGGAGTGATCTTGTTGGGAAAGTTACTCTGGAACTGAGGGAAGGAAAAGTGGAGAAAGAAGGAAGTTAAAGACTCCAGCACCTTCATACTTCTTGCTAAAATGTTCTATTACTTGTTTCCTTGCATTTCCTTCCCCTACACCCACAATCACCACCTTCACTTCCTCACTTCTCTTTAAGAAAGGAAATGGTGAGATGGATGCATTCATGTTCACCTCAGCATCAAACGATGTGATTCATAGAGAACTGAGAGCTAGAAAGGAATCTATCAGATTAGTTTGTCTGATAGATGCAGCACATCACAACATTCACAGCTAGTAGGGATTCATCATCTTGATAACCTCCTGAGACAGGAAACTCACTATGTACTGAGGCAACCCATCCAGTTTTCAGGGACAAACTCCATCCTTAGATTCAACTGTTAGGAAAACCTCACTTCCATTGATCTCTAACTGGCTTCCTTCTAATTCTCTCTAATTGACTTTCACACCCATGAAGAGTATGTAACCATGTGTGTTTTGAGGAGGAAAATAATTAAGGAAGTTTTATAGAGTCAGAATTGGAAAGTTGGAAGGGCCCTCTGTGACTGTCTATTCCAACCCATAAGTGAAAGGAGCCCCCGTTATAATATCCCAAAGAAGTCATCTTGCCTCTCTTTGAAGACATAAAAGAAATGTGAAACTACGCCCTCTTGTGGAAGCCCAACCTCCCCTTTGGATAGCTCTAGTTCTAAGAAACATTTTCCTGAGACATTTAAATGTGTCTCTTTGTAGCTTCCACCCGTCGCTTCTGGTTCTTCTCTCTCAAGCCAAACAGGAAATCTCTAATACTCCCTTCATATTATAACACTTCAAATATTTGGAGACATTTATTATGTCTTCCTCACCCTCTTTCAGTCTTTCAGGTAAACATGGCCATTTCCTTCATCTAATCCTCACATTATATGGACTCAAAGTCTTTCATCATCCTGGTTGCTCTACTATGGATGTTCTACAGTTTATCAATGGCCTTTTAACACTTATTACAACACTTTAAATGAAATGTGATGAAGGTAGAATGCAGGAGGACAATATATCCCTGCCCTCCATTCCTAGAAGCTTGGCCTTTCTGATCCATACATGACAGCCACCAAAACAATCCTCCTTAGATCCAGATCTGACTATTATTACATTGCTAAAAACAAACAAACAAAAACTTTAGTAACTACTACTGCCTACTGGATAAACTTATTGCCTATAGGACAAAATATATACTGTGTGACTGTGCACATAAGGCCATCCACCATCTGCCTTCAACTTTCCATTCCTGCTTTATTTAACACCATTTCTTTTAGACACATCTATGGTTTGTAACAATTGGAATGACGCCACCTGCTGGAGACTTACTGTATGAAATCTCCGCTATTAAGAGATGGCGTCTGAGGGCAAACCAGGGGGCTTTTGTTTGGCATCAGGAAGTGACATTTGTTTGTGGGAGGAAGAGGGGGTGAGGCTGGTTCTCTGGCTCTCTTCTGTCAGGACTCTGGTGGAGAGTGGAGCTAGAAATGTGTTCTCCCTTTAATAGATGAATCAAGGTCTTTTTCTCTCTCTTCACCAAATTCTTATTCTCCTTAATAAATGCTTAAAAGTCTAAACTCTTGCTAAAGCTTATCATTTATTGGCGACCACTCATGAGATATTCTAGACAGATTAGCTAGAATTTTAGCTCCTTACAGGTTAATGGAGATTCCTACTTATTTCCTGAACTCATCTTTTCTTTTTCCTGCTTCTGTATTCTCATGGTCTGTACCCCATGCCTGAAAAGCACTTAATTCCAATCTGTGCCTTTCAAATGCTTAACCTCATTCAAAGCTCAATTCAGGTGCCACCTTCTCTGTGAAACCTTGCCTGATCCTCATGAATGAAAGTCTTTTCTCTCTCTCCTCTCATTTTCCTAGAGCATTTGGATTTTCCCACTGGAATCTTCCTAGTATGTCCTCTATAATACAACTACATTGACACAGTGGATAAAATATTCCTGTCTCACATACTTCCTAACTACACTTAACCTCTCTCAATCTCTGTTTCCTCACTTATGAAATAGGGAAAATAGCAGGACCTACCTAACAGGATTATTGTGAGGATCAAATGAGGTAACAAATATACATTTTGCATATTTTAATGTGCAATATAGATGCAAGCTATTATAGTTAGTCATGATTATTCTATTGTACTCTCCTATATGCACACCATATTCCCTACCATATGGTAGAATATAAGTTTCTAGAGGGCAAAAGAGTGTCATTTAAAAAAGGTGTACCAAGAACAATGTCTGTACTTAATAACTGAATTCACACAATGGTCTTCATTTTGCACTGTCTTTCTCCCTGATTTCCTAAGGTAGGACTAGTAGTAGTAGTTAGATTGATTGGACTCATAGTAGGAAATAAAATAGAAGGGAGACATTTACTGTCATTGCTATATAAGAAACTGAATTTTAGCTAAGATAAGGCTTAAGGAAATTAAATCAGATTCTATGATGTTTTTAATTGAGCAGCATAGGACAAATAAAACTAATCCCATATCATTGCTTTATTGTACAGTTAAGATCAATGAATTATTCCATGTATAGCCTTTCAAGCACCAAGAAGTTTCTCTGTGTACTCCTGGGAACTTTGTAAAAAGGATTATGATACACTTTCACTATGGGCTGCCCTAAGGCTTATCCAGGATCCCAAGTATCAACCATATTCTTTGATGAATATGTGATTTCATTTATGTGGGTTCTCCCCTCCAGTGATAAAGATAAAAATCTAGTCATGCCTGCCCATCCTGTGAGACTCTTCCCATGTACTCCTATAAACCTGCCACAGGGAACCCACTCAATCTTCAGAACTAGGATTAGCATCAGAAAAGGTGTGTGGCGGGGGCATAGAATGACTATATTGGCTTTATGGGTAAGAAGGAAACAAATGTACTACAGTTTAGCTGGCTGTGTACTAGAAGAAATAAGGATCTCTGGCCTCCAGTTGCTTAAAGACATCAGGATGCCCTCAAGTTGCTATATGACCCCATGTGATAAATGACTATACTGTCTGGCTCTATTGTTTCTGGGCAGGATGAGAACATAAATCCCCTAAAGACCAAACATGGCAATTATGTGCTGTTTCCATTAGGTCCAAGTAACTGGATGAAGAAGGCAGCTTAGGATAATGACAACACAAATGGGCCCAGAGCTTTTAAGCCCTACCTCTGACATCTACCTGCTATGTGATCCTGGATAATTTACTTAACCTCAATGCTATAGGCTGGTGCCAATTTACATCAGAATTGGAGATTTCCTCAGTAGGAATCCAGGTCATTTTAACTGTTTCATTGTTCAAAAAGCATCTTGGTAGTTGTCCTTGGAATCAGGAAGGTCTGGGTTCAAGTTCTGACTAGGATTTATATTAAAACTGCTTGATTGTTGGCAAATCAGTTAATCCCTCAGCAGTCAAAATTACTCTCAAAGAAGGCAAGAGGGAATACCCAGAGTGAAAGATGCACCTGTACAGCTAAGCACCAGAGAGCAGATGTGCCAGAGGGCTGGGCAGGGAGAGGCAGGGAGGGACGAAGAAAGGGAGGGAGGAAAGCAGGGAGAGAGCAGAGGAAAAGACCCACACACAGACCTAGGTCTGAAAATAGGGCTGGATTGCATGGCCAGAATGAGAATGAATTCTTCTCACGGGGATGGGGTTTGCATGTACTATGTGTGTCAAAACCAAGCACTAAAAATGCCAAGACAGGTTTTCAACCTCTGCAGAGCTGGCCTATATGTAGAACAAGTGGGCATTGGTGACCTGTGCAGAATAACTTCAGGTCCTCCCCAGACTTCCCTTCCTCCCAAATTCTTTTCTCACCAGTTGATTGAGGGCTTCTGTTATAATACTGGGGCTCAATCCTTTCAGTTTCAGGTATTTATCCCTAATAAAATGAAAATATACTGAAGGTGGAATATTTGATTGTCAGTCATTCATATCTTAGTATAAAATAAAGAGTTACAAGGAAAAAAGAAAAAAAGAACTCTCTCAAAGTCTAAGTTGCCAAAGATGAACTGATATACATGAGAAGGAGTTTCCACACCAGAAATAAGTCCCCTACATGAATGAATTCACAGGTCTCTTCAGTCTACCTCCACTCCCCAAATCAAGTCATATTGAACTAAAAATGCATTAAAATCCCTAGATATTTTTTCACATGAAATGTTATCTAGTCAGACAACTCTCATACTGTATGCATGGAAAACTGTCTTATTACTTTAGGGTCACACAACAGCGGATAATACCCATAATGTAAAAATTATGTTTATGGATGGCATTTTCTTTAAAGAAAATGATCAGTATATGGTATTACCAATTTATAGGATGCCCTTATTCCTGTTCTAAAAGCATCTTTTAGTTTACTGAACATAGCAAACTCATTTTCCCAGAGAGTATTTAGGAGACTGCTTATACCGTGGCAAACTTACTAGAAGAGTTACATACATCTATTTCTGCATTTTCTCTTATTTCCAGGGAGACCTGCCAATGAAGGATAATGCCAAGAAATATGTGTTTGTGTGGGTTTCCTTACATTTTAGAACACAATCCTCCTCCCCCAGAATAGTTCATTAGCTATAGTCCCTGAAGCTTAGTTTCTAGCTGAGATAGCTCTATTCACTTTCTCTGAACTCCAGGGACCCTAAATGATCTGGCCATAGGTCTAGTTCAAAATCCTGATTTAGCAGTCTTTATCTCCTTTTTACCTTTTGATAATACATCATAGTTACCTACTGAGTTAAAGCTGATATTTATAAATTGTCGAATTTTAGGTTCTTCTGTTTTAGTAAAATTCAATGTGGAAGCATGTTTAGCAGTCTTTATGTAAGTATAATAAGGACCATGAAAAACAGCAATTGAAATTGACATAATGTGTATGGTACTAAACTTTAAATAAAAAAGCTGAGGTTTCCAGAACTAAATTAACAATATAGACTCAGTGCCTTTAATGATATGGAAAACTGAGTAAATGTATCATTTCCTGGGGCTGGGGGGGGGGAACCTCACAAAGCATTTTTTGACTAGCTTTGATTTTGCTATTATACTATATGCAATGTTAAATGGCATTCTCAAATTCTGGTGATAATATTATATATCATTGTCCCCAGGGGGGTCCCTCCCCTCTGGTAGATGAGGTGTGACTATAAAATAAGGAGACCATTTTTGTTTTAAACAGACAGACCAGAACTTATGCATCTCAATGAGATGTTTTTCTTCCATGCTGAGTTAAGCTTTCCCTTCTCAATGGGATTTCTCCCCAGTTGCTACTCTTTTGCTTGGAACTAGGCCCGGTGCTGGGCTACTTTTGTCCCACAAAATCAAAGAATCATAGGCGGTCCAACATTTACACCTCATAGACCTCTAGTGAGAGAGAGACCACTATCTGCTGAGGCAGGCTATTGCCTTTTTGGACACTTTCCATGGCTAGGGAGTTTATTTTGCTCCCCTTATTTCTCAGTTCCTTTACCTCAATCCTGCTTGTGTCCTCCGAGACCAATCCAAACAAATATAATATCTCTTTCCTGTGGCAATCCTTCTTCAGGCTAAATATCCCTATGATCCTTATAGAAAAAATTCTTAGGTTCCCTGAGCTGATATTTGCCTTTTCCTTATACCTCATCAAGGATTTTTCACCTATCCATAGCTCTTACTATTCTTTAGCTTGCAGCACTGACCCCTGTGACACTTCTCCAGAAATCTAGGATATAACCTCTGAGTATAGGGAACAGTGATCCAGGAATCAAGATTTTCCATTAATCACTTTAAGAGGCAAGATGCGTCTCCTTTTTTTTTTTTCTCCCCCCTCTTTTTTGGAGGCAGTTAGGGTTAAATGACTTGCTCAAGATCAAATGGCTATTAAGTGTCTGAGGTCAAATTTGAACTCAGGTCCTCCTAGCTCCAGAGCCAGTTCTCTATCCACTGTGCCACCTAGCTGCCCCAAGACATGCCTTCTAAAGAGGATTTCATTGTTTAAAACATGTATAGGAACTCTAAAATTCCTGAACCTAGAGCTGAAGGAGATGTCAAAGTCTATCAAGTCCAATCCCCTCAGTTTTTACAGATGAAGAAACTGAAGTGTGAGAAAGTTAAATGATTTGTTTAAGTGGGGCAGCTAGGTGGCACAGTGGATGGAGCACTGGCCATGGAGTCAGGAGGACTCGAGTTCAAATCCGGCTTCAGACACGTGACACTTACTAGCTGTGTGACCCTGGGCAAGTCACTTAACCCCAATTGCTTCATAAAAAAAAAAAAGATTATATTAGTAGTGATAGTAGCATCACTCCTTCTACTGCAGCCTGCTGCTTCCTTTGGGAATGGACTTCAGAACCTACCACCCTCTTTTTCACATCCTTGATGGTGGCAAAAACTCCATTGTTTAAGGTGGATTTGATATTTTTGAAAGAGACATTTGATTCCATGATTATGGAATAAGACAAGGGATCTAAAACATTCTCACCATTTCTTTTCTTTTCTTTTTTTTTGTGCTTAAAATAATATAGTCTGATTAAATAGAAGTAAACATTAAAGAGAGCAGAATTGAAGTTGGGAGATCATAAAGCTGAGCTGAACTTCCCTTATTTTAATAAAGAGGTTGAGAGATTTTAAGCAATTTGACCAAGATCACCTACTTATAGTGATACAACTAGAACCAGAACTTGGGTCTCATGATTCCCAGCCCAATATTCTTCCCATTGGGCCATGCTGTCATTTGGGAATCATCAACTGACTCTCCTCAAAAAAAGAATTTCCAGAAATGTTTGGAACAACGTTGGCATTGCCTCACTGTGGGACACTGACAACCCTCTGGGTTTGCAACCACTGTATTCTCATGAGCAGTCCTGTGAGAACCAAACAAAAGGCTTCCTTAAAGCTAGGTACTATTCCTTAGTAACTAGTTTTTTTGCTCCCCGAGAAACCTGCTCCCAGGCAGCTGGGTTGCTCTCTAGAGTATGATTGTCTAGCATAAGCAGTAGTGGCATGCCTCAGTATAAGCTACCAGCTTTTTGGTAAAATTCAATTCAATAATCATCTATTAAGGACTTTTATGTACCAGGCAATGTGCTGGGAAGACAAAGACAAAAATGAAACAATACTTGTCCTTAGAGCTGAGGAGATCGATGACTACGTTCTGATAAAAATGGTCATATTTGACCGACCCACAGAGATTTTTATCTTCTGTCCACTGGAGATACTGTAAGGTCTTTAATACCCTGAGGAAAGACTTTTCCCCTGCTAACTTTTAATACTAATATAGACAGTGAATGCTTCAGACAGATCTAACTCAAGGTCCCCTGAGGCTAGGCATTTCTTCTCAATTATTCCTGCCTGCCATTAATTGTCAGTGTCCATAATGGTTAGTACCAGTCATGTCCCATTTAGATGCTGGGAAATGATCCTGTTGCAGGAAACTGCAATCAACAACCATTGCTTCCAGAATCATTAGGATGGGTAGATTTATTGAAAAAGTATTAACATTCTCACATCTTGAATTTCTGTGCCAGCTTTATTAGAGGAATCATTAAAGCCCCAGTATCTCAAAGATATAAAAGTAAAATTCCAGGAAGTAGTAAGCCCACATCTGCCTCACTGTCATTCTACCAGCATCTCCTAAAGAGCAATGTACTCACTGGAACTGAGTACTAGACAACCAGCACCTTGAGGTTAAGGACCGTATTTTCCAATACTTCCTCCTACCTGAAAAGTCCTAAATTTGATGCACAGCTATGATAAATTTTGAAGAGCATAGAAAAATTCCATTCCTTAAATCCAAGTTTCATTTTTTGTCTGTGTCAGTAGTACTGAAGATTTCAATAGAATATAAGTTCCTCAAGGGAAGGGACTGATTTAATTTTGTCTTTGCATTCCCAGAGCCTAACATCATTCCCAGTGCATAGTAGGTATTTAATAAATGCTTGTTGGTTCACCTTGCTTTCTTAAGTACCTCAACTAAACAACAAGTTCTCTTAGCCACTTCACTAATCACTTGGAATAAAAGTTTTCAGCATTTAGCAAAGTGGATGGCACATAGTAAGTGTTTAATAAAGGTTTATTGACTGACTTCTTGACTGATAGTTTCAAAGATGGTAGTAGGTTCATTTGACTAATTTACTCAACCAAATATTGATACAATTCTATGAGTAGATGGAACAGGCTTTAGTGTTAATAGGGTTTTGAAATCTCAAACTCCCTTTATTGTTAGCTTACTACTATCCCCCACCCCATTAGCTAAATTTTTTATCTCACTTTTTTTCTGTTTTGTTCCAGGTGGAAACAATATGTTCTCAATATCCTCTAAAATCCCTGAAAAAAGAGAAAATTAAGTTCATTCCAGACTTTTTTTTGGTCCATTTTCATACTACCTCATCTCTAAATAGCCTTGAGAAAATGGAACATGGGGGCAGCTATGCTATGTTAGAAAAACCATCATGATACGAAACAAAAATAGCCCACAAAATTTTACCTGTTGTATTACTTTTGCTTGAAAATAGATTACAAACTGTGGGTTTGGAGCAATGAACTAAAAAATAATATAATCAATCAGACATTTAAGTGCCTATTATGTGCCAGGCACAGGGAATAAAAAGAAGTAAAAACAGTCCCTCCTCTCAAGAAGCAGATAGATTAGCCAGGGAGAAAAGAAGTACAAGTTAATATATATGTGTGTATAGGAAATTACATACATATACACATATAATAACCTAAATAATAGGTATATGGACATGTATAGTGTGTACCTGTATGTACATTTATATCAACTGTGTTTTTAAATTATTTATTGCTAAACTCTGCTTTGTAAAATTATTTGCTACTTTATATGTTAATGACTATTACACTCATTTTGGCTATAAGCATTCATTAATTAATGTCATATATACCAATAAAGGCCTTCAGACCTAAGAACTTGCACCAAAGCTACTGCATTCTGAGCAAAGAGCCAAGCCAAGATGGAACCAAGAACATGGGACCCTCACATGGTCAAGGCTTTTAACTTCTTTTGATAGAGGCAGATCAAAGCTAATTGGTTAGCATCATTCAATTCCATTGGTTGACATGACCTGAGGGTAGTCCAAATTGAAATGAACTCTACCAGGAGACATAAGGGGGAAATGTGCAAAAAATTTGAGCCATAGTTGCTCAAGGCAAAGTCCATTACCTAGGTGTGGTTTAATCCCATCTGCTCAATTTACCTAGACAAAAGTTTATCTCTATCAGTCCTTGGGCTGGGCTCAAACCAGTTAAAGTTCCTCAAGAACTGGACTTGGGAGTGGGGATGGGGAGGGTAAGGGGGAGGGCAGGAAATGGCTAAATATGGCCCCCTCAACCCCCAAGAAACTCATTACTAATAATTATTTTCTCATACTACATATATACACATATGTATAGAAATTCTGTATATACATACATATACATGTATATTCTGAGAATTGGAATGACACCCCCTGCTGGGAGGGACATTGTGAGCTCTGGCCTAAAAAGAAAGCATGTGACTTAGCATACGGAAGTTACCTTTCTGGGGTTTCAAAGGTCAGACTGGTGTCAGGAAATCACATCTACCACCTGTGGGTCATGTCAATCATTGCTACCAGACAATTAGCTTGGAGCTGTTGTGTGGACAGCACCATTTCCTGTTGCACAGGGGGCTTCTGGAAGAAGCCGCGGAGAAGTGAGGGTTTTTTTGGTTCCGGACTTTGGCGTGGTAGGGGACTTCATATGGGCTACTAGGAAAGGAAGGTTTTTTTCTCTCTAGCTATACCAAATAGATCTAAACTAGGGTTTTCCATGCTATAAGGAATCTGTTCTCAATCTCTCTCTCTCTCTCTCTCTCTCTCTCTCTCTCTCTCTCTCTCTCTCTCTCTCTCCACTAACTTCTAATACACTTTTTTTTTTTCCAGGGCAATGGGGGTTAAGTGATTTTGCCCACAGTCACACAGCTAGTAAGTGTTAAGTGTCTGAGGTCAGATTTGAAGTCAGGTACTGCTGAATCCAGGGCCACTGCTTT
This sequence comes from Dromiciops gliroides, assembly GCF_019393635.1. Taxonomy (NCBI): domain Eukaryota; kingdom Metazoa; phylum Chordata; class Mammalia; order Microbiotheria; family Microbiotheriidae; genus Dromiciops; species Dromiciops gliroides. The sequence goes on along the minus strand of NC_057862.1, from coordinate 486,776,369 downwards.
ATCCACTGCACCATCTAACTGCCCCTTCTTCTAATATACTTTATATAAATACTTAAAAACCTAAACTCTTGCTAAAGCTTCTAATTTAAGGTGACCACACATTAGATTTTTAGACATCACAGCTAGAATTTTTGATATTACAATATATGTGTGTGTGTGTGTGTATCTCATAAATTACATTAAAAAAGTTGAGCAGTAGAGTGGGTCCATGATTAGAGAGCTAGTCTCAAGCCAAGAAGACCTAGATTCAAGTCCTTTCTTGAATATATACTGGCTATGAAATCCTGGGACAATCATTTAACTTCTCACTGTTCTGGAAACTATCTAAGACTACAGGCTGCCAAAAAAGTATTTGACTGAACTGGTGGAGGGAGTTTACTTACCCAAGAGTTCCCTGTATTAATTACTCTGTAGGTACAATCCTAACTCTATACAAAACAGATGGAAAGTGAATTGGGGGCACTAGCAATGGATGTGTCAGTAACAGAGAATAGGAAAGTTCTAAATTAGGGTTCTAAGAGATAGAGATTAGGAAAAGAGTTTATTTACCACAGTACTGTCTACCTTTTCTAACTTCTCTGGTCATCAGCTTCTTCATTTATAACATGAGAGGGTTGGACAAGCTGGCTTCTGAGACCCCCACCCCCCAGCCTTAGATCTATGATCCTTTGATGATAAATTCAACATATACCTCTTGCAGATTTTGAACTACCTGAATTTCACCCAAGGCATCATATTAATCATCAGTTTTGAACAAAAAATAATTACTTCCCAGAGAGAGCACTTCAGGTTAATGTTGTTTTTTTTTTTTTTCAGTTATGTCTGACTCTTTGTGACCCCATTTGGGATTTTTTTGGAAAGATACTGGAGTGGTTTGTTATTTCCTTCCCCAGCTCATCTTATAGATGAGGAAACTAAAGGCAAACAGTTAACTGACTTGCTCAGGGTCACACAAGTAATAAGTATCTGAGGGTGGATTTGAACTCAGGAAGACAAGTGTTCTTGACTTCAGGTCCAGCACTCTATCTACTGCTCTATCTAGATGCCTTGAACAGACAAAAATTATTTTCTGGAACATTTATTTTTGCCAGGTTTGGACTTTATTTTGTGACTAGGGAGGTGGGACATAAAATAGTCTGCTAGTCAAAGTTTCCAAAGACCTTGAGTCCAAAAGTTGGACAGGACTTGAAGGCTGAGAAAAAAATATGCCCTAGGCTGTGTTGACTATGAAAGCCATTTAAGGATGTGTTGATTCAATTTCAATTTTATAACAGATGAATTGGAGCCTTTGGAGAGTTTAAATTTAACACATTATTCTCAGTGATGACATTTCTGAGCAAATGTTCTATTAGTGTTAACTTTAGGTGAGTCAAACACTGACAAAATGGAACGTGGGGAAAATAGACTCACTGGGGCTTCTATCACTTCCTCCTCCATCCCTCTGCTGGCCTTTGAACATTTAATGTGCCTCCTAGGGCTTGGAAATTACAGTCACCAGGTTGCTGCTATTAACTCAATATCCGGCTTTGTCTGGTAGATCAGACAACTGCAGGAGGCTCACTTTGTCCTAACTCACTGCCCTTGTGTTATATCTCTCCATTCTTCTAGCTAGAGAAAGTAGAATTTCTAATCTCCCCCACCCCTCAACTTCCAGAGTCCCCAATTCTTTCCAGATGACCTTTCCTGGCTACCAAACCAGCAGCCATTCTGGAGGGTCCTGTCTATAAGTGGTTAGAATTAGTTCTTAAAGTAGATTCTTCAAAATTTTTTGCAACAACTAGTTTATTTCCAGCCAGTCATTTCCCATTATGGGAAGAGGATTTCCATTTCATCTAGTAGGATATCTCACCTAGGACGTGATTGTCATCCAATTCCATTTTGTTAGTATTTGGGTCAACTAAATTTAACACTAAGAACATTTTTTTCCATATAAAATTCAAAACCATGTTGTTTCTTGGTCTGTGTGGTATATTCCTAGAATCAGACATGAAAGAGATCCCCTAAGCCATCTACATTAGTCCAGCCCCATCACTTAATACATGAGGAAACTGAGGTTCAGGAAGATTAAGCCATTTATGGTCACACAGGTTCTAAGAGGCAAGATCTGAATGCAATCCCACTTTCTTTTGTCCATGTTTGCCACCTCATTGCACCATACATTATACCCATGGCCACATTGTAAAATTTCACTATCATACCTTAGTAATATAGTTATAATCTAAATAGTCACCTTCAGTATGGTGTTGACAAGGCCAAAAACAAAAACTTTTAACTGCTACAATGCTTTCACTGTCTGTAGTTCTGTACCCTTTCTTATTCTGTATAAAATGATATAGTTATATTTCTAAGAAATCTGTAATTGAAAATGTTGTTCCTCACTCTGAGAGATGTAAATGAATCAACATTGCTTGCTAGAATATATGCATACATACATTTATGTATTATTCATTTGAATAAGTAAGGTCTTTATCTCTGTGTTAGGGTCTCTGTGTATTTTATGGTTTATCACCCCTTCCCCTACAAAAACTGAGTTAACATTTCACATATAGAAGCTAAAGGTATTTTTGTGTTGGCGATGGTTTGGGGTGAGAACCTTTGATTCCTTCCTTGAGAGACTTAACCAAGTCTGTTCTTGCATTTGCTAGATGATTAAAATTGTTTGAGTACTTGTTAAAAAAATAGAGGGGTCAATTATTGGAACAAATTAGGTGGACAATATACAGAAGCAAACACATCTAATAGTTGGATAAACCAAAAAAAAAACCCCAAAACCAAAAAAAAACCACATTCAAACAGATAACTAGCATTTGTTTTAGCCTTAATTGTCCCTTGCTTCTTTTCACTTCTAAAACCAACTGAGGTCCATCCCTCTTTGCCTAATAGTATCACTAGACATAAAGAATCTCTCTGGATCCAGATAGCACCTGGCATCATAGATTTTACTTTCTACGTGTCACTTTTAGCTAATCTTAAATGAACCAGGAAATCTTCCACTCTAATATCTTCATTTCCCGGAACCAATTCCTTCACTCAAAAATTTCCAAATGCAGATATGAAAGGGGAGAAAGAAGATGAATAGTTTATTCTACATCAGAAACCACCTTGAAAGGAAGTAGCATCACTAACACATCAGATGGGACTTTCATACACAAACAGAGAAATCTAAAAAGTCATTGTTGGAGTTACCACAAGACTCTAACCTGGAGAAGCATGACACTACCACTCCAATCTTAACACAGATTTGAAGGCGTTCAGAATCCCATTCATCTCTCCAACTGGCTATAAATATTTTAATAAATCTTTGGATGTGCAAGTCTTGTGCATGGAATTCCTTTTTCCTTTCCTGCTTAGTTCAGACTTCTCTCATTTAAAGATGCATTAACCTCCAAAGAATTAAAATGAGTGGAAGAAGCTGATGGAGTACCCTCCTAATTAAAACAAAAACAAAAACAAAAACAAAAACAAAAACAAAAACAAAAACAAAAAACCAAGCTCCTTTAACTCAAGGAGTCCTTATTCTAATTCCTGTAGTGAATGAGTGACCCTAATTTACCTCTTGAAGGTCTCTTTCTTCACAGAACTGGAGCCAGTGAGTGCTAAGATGTAACTGCAGTACCTCTGAAAAGGAGGTTGTGCCTGCAAATGTTAAACAATCAGCTCTGGGGGAAAACAGTGCATTGCAGACATCTTTTAAACATCTAATTTTCATTACTAACATATTGTCTATCACACTAAGCCTAGATAATGAAAAAAAATAATAAACCAACCTCAGATTTGAAGCATTTGCCAACTTCTAAGATGTAAATTCTCATACTGAAAATTTAACAATTAGCCCCGAGGAAGCAGGTAGGGTCCTAGCTCCAAAACATTCATGCCTCTGATCCACATTATTTGTTTTTGGTTTTTTGTGTATGTGTGTGAGACAACTGGGGTAAGTGGCTTGCCCAGGGTCACACAGCTACCTGATCCACATATTAAAGAAGGTCTCTAGTATACACAAAGTCCTTATATCATCAATGCAAAAAAAGTATATGTCCCCTTCTTTCTAGCAGTTTAGTTTTAACTAAATGATATTATTTACTCTAATATCCATGGAAAGATAGGTATTAGCACTCTCCTTTACAGAATGAATTTTCAGAAATTTTAGCCAAGACCATGTTATGGAGAATTTATAGAATATTCCATAGAAACCGTGTTGACCACGCCACTGAGATACAATTGAGTCTTACTTATCAGAATAAATGCATTCATGAAGAGCTATGTGTCTCTTGAATTTTGTTATATGGAATTGTAATTTAAGTGTACTGAGGGACTCACAAAAGAACTCATTAAAGAAATCACCAAACATTTTTAAATTAAAAAAAAATAAATCATTTTAGATATTTTTAGGGTAACTCATTAAAGAAATCACATCACAAATACAAACAAATCAGACTATTCACTGACTCCCTGATTACCTGTATGTTTTTGTCCACAATTCTCCCTCTACTAGGAGCATCACCCCCTCCCCAACCACTTTCACCAGCTTGTTGAATCTTTACACATCCTGTAAGTCTCACCTCAAATGTCATCTCATCTATGAAACTGTCCATTATCCTCCCACCCACCCCCAGTCATTAATGATTCCTTCTCATCTCAGATCTCAGACAGCATTTTATTTGTGCCTCTTTTATATAATTCTGTATCATTTTGTAGGAAAGTCATCTCACGGGATCACAGAGGTGTTAAACGACTTCAAAGGTCATAGTACAAGATAAATTTAAATGGTCATTGAATACATATTGCAGAGACTTTTATCTTTTCATCTATTCAAAGAACAAAGGAAGGATGGGGAGGGAAAGGAAGAGAGGGGAAAGAAGAAGAAGGGAAGGGCAAAAAGTAAGTATAACACTATTCCTCTGAGGCTTAGTTTAGCCTTGGTTCTGTTTTTCAAACATTAATCCCTTAATGTTACAAACTTCTCATCTCCAGGAGGATTAATTTAATGCAAAGATATAAACAAGAAAATCAGTCTTCATTAACAATAATTCTGAAGGTCATAATAATTAGCTGACATGCATAGTGAGGAAAGTACCTATCTTTCCACATGACTGACAGCTGTCAGCTGTATCCTTTGGTCTCCACGGAGTATAAAGCAAATGATCTCAATGATTGGTAACCTTGTTGGCTGTCATGACATTTCCTCATTCATTCATTTCTTCCAAAGCAGGAGTGAAGGAAGTCACTCTAAAGAGCTGGAGCTTGATAAATTACTCACAAATATGCAACAATAATAACTGTGATAGATAAATACAAGTTCATTTTTGGAGGGGAAGTTCTAGTAGTTGGAAGGGAGAGATGTGGATTGGCAAAGGACTCAAGAAGAAAGTCTTTCTACTGAGAACTGGAAGAAATTAGGGATCAGACAAAGCAGAGGTTAGGAAGGAATACATTCTAGGCATGGAAGACAACTGCACAAAGACATAGAGATAGGAAATCATGAGTCATTTATAAGAGACAGCAAGAAGATTAGTCAAGTTAGACTGTAGCATGAGTAAGAAAGAGTAACATATGCTACAGGTAAATAGTAGGTTTGGGCCAAGTTCTAAAGTGCTTTAAGTAGAAAAAAAGAATCTGTATTCAGAAAAAAAAGGAGAGTTTGCAAGAAAGGTGGATTTGGGGAGAGAAATAATAATACACTTTGCTTTGGACATATTTACTTTAAGATGCCTATATATCCAGTTCAAAATGTCTAAAAGATAATTAGTGATGTGGGAATAGAGCTAAGGGAAATACTTTGGGAGGGTATACAAATCTGGAATTCCTTTGCTTAGAGATAATTCAAATACTAAGAGCTGATGATGTCACCAGAAAAGAGGATTTATATAGAGAAAAGAAAAGAGCCCGATATAGATGCTTGCCATGTCCTTGCACTTGGATAAAAACCTAGTTAATGAGTCTTTAAAAAATAGTTAGATAAGTAAGAAGAAAATAAAAAGAGTAGATTCAGGAAAACTCCAAGAGAAGAGAGTATCCATCAGGAGAAAATAATAGTGTAAAATGCAGCAGAGAGGTCAAGAAGGATGAGAACTGAGAAAATGCCATAGGGTCTGTGAAAAAAAGAGATAAATGGCAAATTTAGGAAGAAAAGTCTGTTGATTAATGAGGTAAGAAGTCATATTATAAAGTTCTGAGAACTGGGTGAGCAGACAGGAAATTAGTGTAGAGAGAAACAATGAATGCAAAGAGTTTTATTCTGAGTTTGACTGAAAATACAAAGAGAAGATAAAAGATGATAGTTCATGGAAACAGAGAATACAGTGAAGGGTTTTTTGTTTGTTTTGGGGGGGGGTTTGGTCAGAGCAATGGGGGTTAAGTGACTTGCCAGGGTCACATAGCTAGTAAGTGTCAAGTGTCTAAGGCCAGATTTTAACTCAGGTACTCCTGAATCCAGGGCCAGTGCTTTATCCACTGCACCACCTAGCTGTCCCTAAGGGTTTTTAATTATATGGATACCTGGATATGCTTGTATTCAGAATGGAAGGAGCTAGTAGAATAGGTAAGCTTATGGAATAGAGAGAACAGGAATGATTAGGGAGGCAATCTATTGAAAGTGAGAGGAGAGGACAGCATCAGTGACATAGACTGACCATGACAAGGAGAAAGGCTACTCTTTTATCATATACTAAAGGGAGAGAAAACAGTGTTGGTAGGGACTGAGGAAATATAGAAAAGGTGGGAAGGAATTTGCAACCAATGGACTTGAATTTTTCAGGAAAGTAGGAGGCAAGGTCCTCAGCTGAATAGGTGGAGTTGGGAAAGGTTAAAAGAATTGATACTGTTGTGCTTGCTATTTCCACTTCTGTCTACATAGTGAGAATACAGAATTCTTGGCCTCTTAGTTGTTTTTTGTTTGTTTGTTTGTTTTTGCTGGGCAATGGGGGTTAAGTCACTTGCCCAGTGTCACACAGCCAGCAAGTGTCAAGTGTCTGAGGTCTGACCTGAACTCATGTACTCCTGAATCCAGGGCCAGTGCCCCATCCACTGCACCACCTAGCTGGCCCCTCTTAGTTGTTTACTTCAAGTCCCATGGGATCCAATGTGCTTGTCCAATCACTGTTAGCACAGCACAGAAGACAACAGAGATGGACCGCACACATGGAAGGAGGGTAGTTACCATTACTAGTTCTGGGTAGTGTTCTGATCTTACCTCCATTCCAAGACTACTTTTAATAAGTACATACAAAAGAAGCAGGGATATATATATATATATATATATATTACACTGCTGGAGTCCAAGACTACTTTTAATAAGTACATACAAAAGAAGCAGGGATATATATATATATATATATATATATATATATATATATATATATATATATATTACACTGCTGGAGTCCAGAAATAGACCCGAGAACATTACATTTACAGTAACATGATTGCTCAGAGGAAGAGGGGAGGGAGGACTCAACTTTGTTACCGGTCAAGAGTTCTTTCTATTGTGTCCTCTATGACCCTGTGAGTAATCCTCTAGTGGAATACATGTCTCACTCTGAGTTTTCCTAGGTCCCAGAAGCAAATGGAGCCAGTATGATGCAAACTGATGAGTATCTGCTACCAGTTTTACAGAGGTTGTATCTCTGAATTATAGCTTTTCAAATCACACTCTGTTTCCTCCCCCTGAACCCATTTGCTCTTTCCTCCTAGCTAGGTGTGAAGTGTGAGAAGGTTAAGAAGCATGGTAATCAGTAGATAAGGTTAGGGGCCTGATTATTGTAGTATTAATGTCTTGATTTTAATGCTTTGCACAGGGAATGCTGTTGTTGAGTAATTTCAGTCACATGTGATTTTCTGTGATGCCATTTGGGATATTCTTGGCAAAGAAACTGGAGTGGTTTGCCATTTTTCCCCAGATCATTTTTACAGATGAGGAACTGAGGCAAACAGGGTTAAGTGACTTATTCAGGATTATACAACTAGGAAGTATCTGAGGCTAGATTTGAACTCAGGTCCTCTTAATTCCAGGAACTGGCACCCTATTCACTGTGCCACCTATGTGCCCTGTGTAGGAAATGAGGTTCTTTATTATGTGAAATAAAGCCATGTGAAGCAGAATAGTATCTATGTGGGTACAGATCAGGGAGCAGGAACCATGAGTAACTACTCACTAGGGTAAATAATCAGTTATAGTTTTAGTATTTGCAGATCCCACCAAACTACTGGAATTTCTTCATTAATCTCTGTTACATCATCTATCTAAGGAAAGGGCTATTCAAGAAGAAAAACAAATAAAAAACCAAAAACCTCTACATCAATATCATCCATGTACCAGATCTTGAATGAAACTAGATAGATAGTGAAGACAGAGCTCCCTCACTGTAAGACCTTGATAGTGCAGAAGAGTCAGGCCTGGGTTAAAATCTCAGGAAGAATTATGTGGCTGACCCCCTATAGGCTATTAGACTGATACCACCAAGGCCTTAGCTTTCTTTTTTTTGTTTGTTTGTTTGTTTTTGAGAGGCAATTAGGGGTTAAGTGACTTGCCCAGGGTCACACAGCCAGTAAGTGTTAAGTGTCTGAGGCTGACTTTGACTCGGGTCCTCCTGAGTCCAGGGCCAGTGCTCTATCCACTGTGCCACCTAGCTGCCCCCGGCCTTAGCTTTCTGAATAATACTTAAGTGGTAGGGGCTCAGTCCTCATCCCCAACAGAAGACTACCAATTGGTGTTTTAGGACCTTTCCACAGAGTCTTTTCCAAGTTACATCCTCCACTCTTGTTACCATATCAATTCCCACGGAAAATAAAGTAGAAAGGACACTCAGAGGGCCATTATGATCGTTAAAAATGTGTGTAGATTTGATCTGTTACAGTGTAATATGATCCTGAAGCCTCTTTAACTATTTAAATTTATACTTAATCTCTGCCTAATTTGTATGTTGATGCCTTACTTATTAAAGAGGCCAATAGATGCAGTTTTAATATTCAAATTGGCAGCCAGCTCATATACATTTCTTATGCTTCTATATTTTCAATCACCTTGGAGAAAGTCACAAATAGATTTAGAATAGTTTCTAAGACCCTTGAGGTAAGGGACTCCACAGGTTGATGGGGTGGGGGGGGACTCCTAATTACACCATCTGCTGGATTCTGAGGCAAAATCTCCCCTAATGGTGTTCCTTATCTCTTGCCTGCCTATATGGCACATCCCTTAAGATGTTTAAAGGATGTTAAATATATATGTAGCCTCCTTATATTAAATAACTGTCCACATCTCTTCCTCTGCTAGAGATTCTACTATTCTATACACACACACATATATATACATATACACATACATATGTATACACACATATATGCATATATGTGTGTATGTATACACACGTGTGTGTGTGTATATATAGTACACATATACATATGTATGTGTGTGTGTGTGTATATATATTCCTCAGGGAGGAAAAGAAGTAAAAAAACATTTATGAAGGCCTAAAGGCCTATGGGGGGGGGGCAGCTAGGTTGCACAGAAGATAAGCCACAAGCCCTGGATTCAGGAATAAACACTGATTTCACATCTGGCCTTGGACACTTGACACTTCTAGCTATATGACCCAGGGCAAGTCACTTAACTCTTATTGCTCCACAAAAAACCAACCAACCAACAAACAAACAAAAAACCGCCTATTGGCTGTCAGGCATTAATTATTCTAATTGTTTTACAAATGCTATCTCATTTGATCCTCACAGTAATCCTGAGAAGGAGGTGTAATTACAAACCCTTTTATAGTTGAAAAAACTGAGGCAGACAGGTTAAGTGATTTATTCCATGTCCCACAGCTAGTCACTGAGTGAAGTCTGATTTGAACTCGGGTCTTCCTGACTCCAGGACCAGAGTTCTATCCATTGTGTCCCTGAGCTGAGGGAACTTTTTGCCCCTCTCTTCATTTTTTTCTTTCTGCTTCTCTCTTCTTCAGATAGCCTTATATACTAAATGAAAGAATGGTCCTATTCAGAGACTATTTTAACCACATTGTCTACATTATTCCTCTTTCAAAGAGTTGCCAGGTGCTCACTTTAACAAGAATTTATTAAGCACCCACTATATGCAGGGCGTACATTCCATGTTGAAGGAAGAAACAGACTGGTTGTAGTAGATAAAGCATAGGACCTGGAGTCAGAAAGACCTGAATTCAAATCAAGTCTCAGACACTTAATAGCTATGGCATCCTGGGCAAGTCATTTTATCCCTGTTTGCCTCGGCCTCCTCATATTTAAAATGGGGATTAATAATAGCACCTACCTCTCAGGTTTATTGTGGGGATCAAAAAAGATAATTACACATAGTCAGCACTATATAAATGTTACTTATTATTATTGCTATTATTATTACTACATGATGGCTCCTGCCCTTATAGAATTTACCATCTGACAAGAGTTATTTGAGATATACTAGAATAACCACAAAACATATTCAAATATGAGAACAAAGGAGATATCCAAAATGTGCCCTGAATGAAATACAAAATATAAAATGGTTTCAAGTCCTTTAATAGACACGTTCATATGTCAACTTAGAGTTCAATAGAACCTTGGAGTACACCTAGTCCAGGGGTCAGCAACTACAACCTATGGGATAAATCTAGCCCACTTCCTGGTTTTGTACATACAGAAAGCTAAGAATATATTTTAAAATCAAGTGTTATTGTATTTTAAAATGTAAAAACCATTCCTAGCTCACCATATAAAAACAGTCTTTGGTTCATAGGCTACATTTTGCTGAAGTCTAATCTAGTCTAATCTATTCTTTTGACATATGAGGAAACTAAGGTACTCACCTGAGATTTTACAGGCCAATAAGCATCAGAGGCAGGTTTTGAACCTCAACTTTCTGACTCCAAAGCCTATGGTTCTTATTGTTTTCTACTCAACTTCTAACCTCCAACCCCATTTGAGTACTTTCTTTATACAGCCATGCTGTCTTGTTCTTCTTTGACTCATAGGCACATAAGATTTAGAGTTAGAATAGAGCATAAATGTCATCTAAGCCACATGTTACATAACATGTAACATAGGTAGGAATTGCTTGCACTTAATGAAGGTCTCTAGAGTAGTGTTTGCTGTGAAGAGTCAGGGCAATCACCCTAGTGAGATATAGAACATTACCTCTTGAATCAAGAGGATTTGGTTTAGATCCTAACGTCTCATACTCACCATCTGCAGGACATTGCACAAATCACTTCACCTCCGTGGGGTTAGTTTCTTCAACTATCAAGGGACATATTACAATAGATAGCTTCTGGGGTCCCTTCAACTCTATGAGGGTGGGGATATGTTGTCTCTATGACCAGAGATGAAGCACTCTATCAAGCCAAAACTGGATCCATTAAACATACTGAGATCCCACCTGTACTTAGAAATCTTAGAAAGAAAGGGGGTAACTAGTAGACAAATGTGACTATGACAGGAGTTTTCTGAATCATAGGAAAAGGCCGCAGAATTGCCATCAGAGCAAAAGAGAACTTGCTTGAGTAGCACTCCCTTTGCATCTTGGGAACTTTATTTTCTGATTTTCCCAGTGGGGATCCTGGTTCATAATAATGTCTCTCCATGAACTAAATTTCCACTTAATATTCAACTTCTCCTAGAAACTTTTCCAAGACATTTTGGATTTCTGCCTCTCTATTATCCTTGCCCCCATCATAATAAATATGTGTTTATTTCCAGATCTAATAAGAAATTATAATTTTAACTTTCTGCCCTCAAGTCCCTTATAATGTTTGCTTCTTGGCACCTGTTTTCTAATTTTATATTATTTTTTTAGTACATATCTTGCCTCTCATAAAAGCTTATATGCACCTTGAGAATGAGTATTATGTCTAATTGCATCTTTTTATCCTCAACACCTATCAAATTTTCCTACACATAGTAGGTGCTTGATAAATACTTGCTGAACTATATTATGAATCTGTCACTAGTCATCAGTTTTATGTTACTTACAGCAGAAGCTGTCTTTATAGCATAGCATGTATTTTAGTGGGTTAAGCTTATTGGATCCCCCATAAAGAAGAGGAACTGATTCATCAATAGACTATCAGAAATATATTGTATAAATGGCTACCAGACCAATGGGCAATAAATCCAGAGAAAAAAAAATCCCCCACATAATTGTTCTATTTAACTGCAGCTTTGTTGGTTCTTGATTGGGGTGGGAATACGGATCGGGTGGGGAACCTGAGAGATTACTACAAAAGAAGAAAATTGGTCAATGATGCTAAGAGCAAAAGACCTTAATGTGCTACATTTTTAATACAAATAAAGAATTTGTTGTGGCTTAGCTTGAGATGCCAGGTAACACTGAGGGGAAAGGTGGAAAGGGAAGAGAAAGAGAGAACAAGGATATTTGTTTTTGGGGAGGGTGAGGATAAATCTGTGACAGCAATTAGATTTAGAATCCAGAGAACCTGGCTTCAAATCTTGCCATAGACATTTAGTAGTCTGTGTGACCCTCGGTAAGTCACTTAACCTGTCTTAGCCGTCTATATTTTTTTTTTATCTGAAAAATGAGGAGACTGGACTTAATGGTGGCTGAGGCCCCTTCTTGTTCTAAATCTATGATTCTATAATTATAGGCCATAGGAGGAGGAAAAAGGGGATCAATAATTTAGTAAAAATTGAAAAGCACCCCTCCCAATCTGGTACACAGTTATTTCAGTCTTTTCTTAATACTCTTAGTTTGGTTGAATCATGTTGGGACCTCATTCCACAAAACAAGCCTGAGGTTTCCAGTGTAGGAGAAACCCAGGAGTTTTATAGAAAGGAATAGGATTTCCTGTCTCTGATGTAAGAGGGAGCTAATTAGCGAGGTGGGATGGGCACATTGATGTCTAGCATAGGGGATTCTAGGTATGGGGAATTCCAGAAAAGTGTCAGGGCAGAGGTACCAGAGAGGAGGAGAGGCACATTGACAGCTTCTGTTTCTGTGTCTCTAATGCCCGGCACAGTACCTATGATACAGGAAATAATAAATGCTTGTTGATTTAATGGAGGGATAAATGACTAGAGAAGAAAAACTACATCACTCCTCCCATGAGCTCCCCTATCCCCCCAAAAAAATCTAGTTCCAAAAAAACTTGGGGTTTTTTGTATGACCACAAACCATATTCTAAGTTCTCACTTTATTACATTCAGCCCAAGAGATCTTTGTCTCAGTCACTGTGTAGGGTGGGACCAAGAGTGACTCAATGGATATGTGTACATATGGTGTATGTATATACACATATAAATACATACATATATATATATATATACATACATATTGTGTATACACACACATTTTTCTTGAATTATGGAACAGCTAGCACCCTAAAACAGTTTTTTCTTGAGTTTATTTGAGTTGTGTATATACATACACACACAAATATATAAGTTTTTCTTGAGTTATGGACAGCTGGGGACCCTAAACAGACTATTAAAGGTATAATGAAAGAATTCCCTTGGATATATCAGAAGAAAAGTTTGATGCCACATTATGATCCTGATATGTTGTTGGAAACATTATACACACACGTGTATGTATATACAAATATACAAACACAATATATTAATACATACATATACATATGTGTATATACATATATACACATAATACATGCATGCATGCATACAGAGAGACAGAGAGAGAGACAGAGAGAGAGAGAGAGAGTGAGCTCAGCTCACTCTGATTAGGAAGGCACACAGAGTTCTTTAATGGAAACCTCTTAACTTCAGTCCTTTTAATGCCACAGCAAAAACTACTTTAAATTCTTGCTATAATCAAGTTAATAAATCTCCCACTTGATCAAGAAGCAAAGTTTAACTGGTTAATGAAGACTAGGAAATGGAAAGGAACTTATTTCCCCTTTTTAAAAAGAGAAATAAACACAGAGAGCAAGTACCTGAATGTGGAGACAAAAGCCCCAATCCATAGAAATTCTGAGTCTTAGAAACATGTATTCTCTCACCTCCTAGACAGGAAGGGTCATCTCTTCATTAGCATCCAAATTAAAATCTTTTCAGAAGGGTCAAAAGGGCCTTGTTTGGACATTTTAATTCACTGGGAAAGTATTTTTTTTTCCCCTTGGTTAGCATGCAGGCCCCAGTACCCAATGCCTTTTCATTAATTGCCTTCATTTTTCAGATTCACAATTTGATTTATAGTCAATTAAAAATACCCTCAAAAGTCATGGCTCATGTATGTAAGTACAAACATGATTAATGTGATTAATGAATGGTCACATATGACCTAACTGTGAGGGGGGTAGTCTCATGGTGACATAACTGAAGAGTATCCTTGTGGAAGCCAGGATCACCCAAGGGACGTACTGAAAGATCATGCAAGGGAATTACTGAAAGGAAATAATGGAAGGTCAAAGACAATCTGGCAGGGTCTCAATACAATAATGAAAGATGTTACTCTAAACTACAAAGCAAAAAATGAATGTGGCTATAAATAGAATGAGAATGAACCCCACAGTGGGAATTCTCTTCCTTTTCCTCTTTCAGTGGCCCTTGTCCAAAGCAGAACTTTGTCAAAAACTGAAGGACTCACTTCCTGAAGATGAATGGGAATATCAGTCCCTTACTATCCCAAGTTAGCTACAAGCTCATATCAATCTCTCTTCCATAAACTATTAAAACCAATCCCAATCATTTCCTTTTCTTGCCAGGTGGAGGTTTTTCTTCCTTAATAGGAGAGTAAATGATGGACATTAAAAACTATAAGATTCACAAGAAAAAAGATGTGAACAAATTCTTTTAAAAAATCAGCAGCTAGGTGGCTCAGGGATAAGCACTGGCCCTGATTCAGGAGGACCTGAGTTCAAATCCAGCTTCAAACACTTGACACTGACTAGCTGTGTGACCCTGACAAGTCACTTAACCCTCATTGCCCTGCAAAAAAAAAAAAGTCTACCAAAAAAAATCAGCAATAAAACCAGGAACAAAATGAGTAAGTTAGAAATCAATAATTCAGATCAATTGTTGGTTTCTTCAATGGGAAAAATGACTCATAGCCTAGAAGAATAGGATAGAAGTGATATAAACAGTGTTTGAAGGTATTGGTATCAATCAGTTAACAATCATTTATTAATTACCAAATATGTGCCAGCACTGTGCTGGGAGAAAATAACATTGACTGAATCATGCATGAGACTGTTGTCATGACAATCAGACAATCTCTATTGGACTTGCTCAGTAATTTACCATGTTAACAGTCATTAGTTGGGGTGTCAAAGGCAGCAGATCACTATAAACTGTTTTCTTTATAAGTTTTACCAAAATAACTAATCATCAGGCACCAAGTGAGTATCTGATCAATTTCTCCTATAGTCCTAACTCAGGTTATTATTTTTTTTTGTTTTTTTGTTTTTGTTTTTGTTTTTGTTTTGCGGGGCAATGGGCGTTAAGTGATTTGCCTAGGGTAACACAGCTAGTAAGTATCAAGTGTCTGAGGTTGGATTTGAACTCAGGAACTCCTGAATCCAGGGCCAGTGCTTTATCCACTGTGCCACCTAGCTGCCCCCTCACGTTATTATTTCATTTTCTTTAACATCCAATGTGAAAATGGAAAAACAACAACAAAAACTGAATTTTTTCAATTTATTTTCCATGTGGAGATGAAAAGTTTTTCTTGAGTTACTGAAGAGCTGAGACCCTAAAACAGACTACTAAAGATATAATGAAAGAGTTCCTAAGAATATCAGAAAAAAAGTTTGATGCTGATTTTGATCCTGATACCTTGTTGGAAATATGGCCTTTTAAAGACTAAATCAAGTGCTATTAGTACCGAGAAGAATAGAATAAAAATAGAAGTTATTTGGATATGAAAGAAAAGGGTGTTTTGTAAGATGAAACTAAAGAAAAGATGTGTAGAAGTGACCACTGAATATATTAGGCAAACATGAAAGCAAAGGGCATTGTCTATAACATTTCAAGTAGAAAAGATGAGTCAACAAGAATTGTGGAGGAAGATGAAAAATGATAAGAAGAACTGTTACTGCTTGTGAACACAGAAAGGAAAGCAAATTGCTGCATTACTCTAAATATGAACAAAGAAGCATATGAAAGTCAAACTGGGGCACAAGGTCATATCTTACTATTTTTCATCAAGATAACAGGTTACACTTTTTAATCACAAGAGAGAACTGGTAGGAAAAGAGATGGCAAATATCCTATTGTTATGTTACTTTTTATTCTGAACACCATGATACCTTTGCAGCCATTGGGATTCCAAAGTTCCAAGATATTGACATAGGACCTAACAGCCACAGGATATGATATGACCACATGTCAGGATCATGACACAGGATAAAACACAGAAACCAATTCTATTAACATATTTTATCTAATACGTCCCCATGCATAGTCAGTATCTCTATGACATGACAATTCATTCCCCATCATATATGTGTGTGCATGCATATATCTTGCTTTTATTTGTATAGCACATATTTTATATATACTTCCCTATGCCACATGTTGTTATGCCTAAATATAACATAAGCTTCTGAGGTCAAGTACTATTAATTCTTATTCAGTTATTTATTTATTTTTGTCTCTAGTGTTTAGTATAGCATCTGGTACACAGAAAGTATTTTAAAAAGTATTGGGTGGCAGCTAGATGGCTCAGTTGATAGAGCACCAACCCTGGAGTCAGTGAGTACCTGAGTTCAAATCTGGCCTCGACACTTAACACTTACTGGCTGTGTGACCCTGGCAAGTCACTTAACCCCAACTGCCTCACAAAAAACTAAAAATTAAAAAAAATATAAAAAAGAAGTATTGGAAGACTGATTATACACGGTAAATGCTTTTCTGATACGATGTGAAACATCAGCATCTATGGAAACTATCAGTCCAATTTCATGATTGTGGCCTGTTTCCATCCAGATGTTTGAATGTCCTCTATACAACAGTTCTCATTTAAAGGAGCTCCTACTATTTATAACACTCTCTGAGTACTACATGCTTTAGATATTCTGAAAGTATTGTATATATTAATGTCCATATCTATACATACCCACATATACACACATATATATACCTGCACATGTATGTGCATACGTATTTTGTGTATACATGTATGATGTATTTTCTTAATCAACCAAATGAATGTAAAAATAAGTCTATATCCATAAATTGTGAAGAAAGAGATTTCATTGTGGCTTTTGTTGTTGTTAGTGACGGAAGAGAACCACCTATACCTAAATCTTTCAGTATTAAAGCAAACTGGGATTGTATCTGGAGCTCTCTGCTAGAGCATAGAAGACATGGTTTTCTTTAATTCTGTACTAACTTGAGACATTGCCTATCCACAACATTAACTTAATTGGCACTATCCACACTAATATTCTTGACTCATGAAAACATGCCCAGTAGCACTGTAAAAAATCAGCGATTCACATCAGAGAAAGCGCACACCCTATACATCCCTTTTTTGTTTTGTTTTGTTTTGTTCTGTTGTTGTTGTTCTAATGGCAAAGAAACTCTCCCTATGCATGTGTTTGGCCCAGTGCTAAGTACAGTTTCTCTGAAGTCATTTCTAGATTTGCTGAATGGGCCAAGTCTCATTTTGCTGACCCAACACACATGCAAATATACAATTTTAAATGTCTCACTTCCTTCCCCTGAACGTGCTACATTGATAATTAGCATAGTTCCATTTAGCGTTAACTAGCCTACACAGAACCAACAACCATAACCCACTTAATTACTAAAGAAAAAAAAAAACTTTGATATTGGAATGTACAGTATGGTCTAGTTTAAATTAAAAAGATCCCCCAAAGTCGGATTGTTTCCTGTTTCTCAGTGGAGAATTAAAAGCTATTTGGTGTAGAGAAGATTACAAAGGCAATCACAGTTAGGGACCTGCTTTGCATATCAACACTCCTAATTTGCATACTCATGGTGGGCCTCACATTACAAAGCATGTTAACATAGATGCGATTTGGGATAATAGCTGGAAAACCCAGAACAGTCAGCAGAATGGCTATCTATCTATGTGCAGATGCCATTTGGAATATTGATTCTGACTAATGCAGGAATAAAAAGACAATGAGAATTTTTTTGACCTACCTAGCCATAGAAATTTTCTCTAGTGGCCAAATCATAATAATCATTCACAGATATCTAGTTATTAGGTATGTTCTACATTTTTCCATTATTGGCTTTAATTATCAAACTCATTCCTCCAGCATCACTGTGAGCATCAGGCTGATAGAGCAGAGCAAAGTTTGGCCTTGTATTCAAGAAGACTTTGGTTTAAAAACTGCTTGGGGGGGGCAGCTAGGTGGTGAAGTGGATAAAGCACCATCCCTGAATTCAGGAAGACCTGAGTTCAAATCTGACCTCAGACACTTGACACTTACTAGCTGTGTGACCCTGGGCAAGTCACTTAACCCCTGTTGGCCCAGCCCCCTCCACCCCCAAAAAATGTTTCTGGCACATACTCTCTGAATAATTCTGGGTAAATATTTTAATTCATTATTGCCCATATGTGTCTCTAAGACTAAAAGTTTCATGATAGTTACCAATTTACATTGCTAGATGGAGTTTCCATACCAGGAGCTCCCTATGTGGATGAAATCACATAGCTGTAGCAAAATATAACATGTAAATAGATATATAGATGATAAACAAATAGACAAAGAGATAGATGATAAATTAGATAGCTGTATATATGGAGAGAGAGAAAAGGAGAAAGAGATGAAGATATTTTATTCTCAAAACTTGGTTGCTTAAGTCCTATATATACATATGTATACAATGCATATCTACATACATACATACATACATACATACATACACGCATACATATTGTGCCCCTTGGGGAAGCCTAAAGTTGGCTATATTCCAGTTTAAGTCACAAGCGTACATGTTCTGCATTGAAAGCTTTTAAGAATGGGGTTCATGAGCCTTTGATTCAACTCAAATTTGCCTTTAGTGACTGTAATGTTCTGGAGGGCAAGACTTCTGCTTTTTACTGTCCTGTGTCCCTAATGCAGTTAAATCATGATGACATCATAGTAACTAGAAAGAGGCTATTGCCATAGATAGTAAAGACATATGGGGTTTGTTTTTTGTTTTTTTAGAAAGTGTAAAACTATACAGTATATGAAATAGGACCTCTCCAAATATCCCTTGATTAGCTGGAAAAACTTGGATTCAGAATTCCAAGGTCACACACTTACATGAGCTAACATTCTTTTACCATTCTTTTTTTTTCTTCTGTTCCATTAATACCAAAGTCAGGAAAAAGGTAAATATTCTAATGAATGAGAAGGCAAAAGCTCCACTCTTTAGCTTTCTACCCTATCCCAGCTAGGTGATTTGTATTTACAAATATAATTCTTTAGGTAGAGAAGAACAGCTCTCTGCTCAGGGCTATCTGCTTCAGGAAAGGTCAGCTGAGGATGAAATGCTAGAAAAGGGACCAATGAATGAAGCTTCTATGATAAGGGCAATTATCATCTCTGCTTGCCTTCTATCCTGACAAAGAACTAACTCAAAACTCTGTCACTGGGGCCAAGTACTGGTATTCGAAAATGTGCAAAGACAAGTTGTTCTCTCCAAAGAAGGCATCCCCCATGAGAAAATGTTCTTCTGTAATGGTGTAGCCATGCCCAATGAAATGGTACATCCATGCTCCTAAACAGTGACAAATTCTGATATGAGTACAGATAGAATGTAACAGATTTTTTCATTAGACATTTCTTACAGTTTAGAATCAATTGGTCCTCAATGAATTCATCTGGCTGTTCAATGTGAAATGTCTTTTGCTGAAATCCAGGGATGCATTCCAAATCCTCTGCAAATGTGAGCAGCAACACCTGAAGAAACAAAGGGAAGGACTATATTAACATCCATTGATTCATTTCTCACAGCCGTTACCCCCCAGAGCTGGGCATTTTTCACAATACTTTTAGATTTTAATTTCTTATTCCAAGGAAGAGGAGAGTGGTAATGGCTCTTGAAGATGCTGGCATCTTTATTTGGCAGTGAGTTGTGGAAAATGCCCCAAAATCAAACAGATGTGGCATGTATTGTGAAGCAACAATTGTGGTTCTTCTGCAAAATTTTGCACCTACTGAGACCCTCATCAATTTCTTGTCATGAATTTTCATTGCTCAAATATGGCTGTGGAACAGGTAGGCCTATAGATACTTGAGCTCCAGTATATTTCACAGTCCCACAAGCAAAGGAACACTTTTATCTTGAGAAGAAAGAAATAAGTGTTTGGCCATTTCCTTGACTGTGACTACCTCATGCAAAACTGTCCCCACTGTCAGACATAGCTACTGTAAGAGAACTAAGGTCCAGCTCTATATACTAATATTTTCAAAATCATTGAGTATAGAAGGAATATAGGATTTCAAGAAGAATGGGATTCTGGAGATCACCTAGCCCAAGCCTTTCATTTGTCAGATGAAGAAACTGGGGTCAAGAGAGAGAAAGTAATTTCCCAAGTATATACAGGTAATAAATGGCAGTACTAGAATTTGAACTCAATTCCATTTCCAAATAATCTTAAATCCAAGGCCAGTTCTGGATTGCATTGCTATTGAGAAGGTGCATATAGAACTACAATGCAGAGGTATGGAAAGAATCAAAAGGGGGAAATAATGATCTTTTTCTGACATCCCCTAACTGAAATGATAAAAACAAGGAAATTCTAGTCTGAAATGGGCTTATATCACTGCCTTCTGCTTTGAAGAGACTGAGGATGTATGTAGCACATTCTCTCCACCTCTTGGAAGACTACAGTCTTAAATTAGCACACCACCTCCTCCTTGTAGGAAGTTACAGCCTGAATCAGACACACTATTATCTGGTCCTCCGAGGAAACTTTAGTTGAGATCAGTAACACTGTATCTTCCCTCTTGAGAGACTGCATTATAATGGTCTGTAACCATCCCCTCTTAAGGAAACTACAGTCTGAAATAATCATTTTAGGAGACCCTTGCATGCACTGATAATATGTTATGACTACATCTGTTCCAAATCCCTCATACGCCCACATCACATGTAGCCGGTATGCAAAATAATTTACATTAATTTGGTTTCCTTCTGGCAAATAGAAAGATATAACTAGTCCTAATTCAGCCAGTTAAATGATAAGTGGTCCAAAGTCCTGCCCCTGTCACTCCATGCTTCCCAGCATACCTTCCCATCTAATTAGTTAATTCTGTCCTTAAATCTTATGAGCGAATTAGATCAAAAACAACTTCTCTTCTCCAAATTCTACAGGGACACAGAAGGAAAGAAATTAAGGACCAATCTGAAATTTATCTGTGGTGATACCTGGGTGAACTCTAGCTAATCCTTGAGTCTTTTTTTGTAGGTAAGTAAAGGAGAAAAATAGTCTCAGGCCAATACTCACTTTAGGATTCTCTGGAGGAATTGAAGGAAAGAACCCAGGCTAGCTTATGCTCTAAGGCAAAACTTGCAATTCAGAATTTAAGAACGTCAATTATTTTATTCTTTTGTAAATGCAGGGGGGTCACTCTCATCAAAAATGAATGGATCAGGTTAAAAGCTGCATTGTGTTGGGCCAGTGATTTATTTATTTATATATGGAACTCCTTCCACTAATGTGGCTGCTTTGCAGTTTATGTAGGCTTAATTGCAGGCACATGGGGGAAAGGAAAGGTGACTTGCCCAGGGTCACACAGGCAGTATTCGACAGACAGTAGACTTAAAAATCAGGCCTTCCTTTCTATCCACCATGCCTCTCACTGAGACAGTCAACAAACCCCAGGCATGCTCAGATCTTAAAGACTAAATCTGAAAGTAGCCTTTATAAAAGATGGAAAAGATATCTATAAATATTGACTTAGGTCAAATGTCTCAAGAGGAAGGAAACTTCAATTTTCCATTCTGTTTTTCCCTAAAATGAGGAAAATCTAAATAGAGATCTGGCCAGCATCAGTCTATATTCCTACATATAGGGCAAGTGTTATGTCAATTTAACAAACAGAATGTGACCTTTTCTCACATAGAAATAATTATCAGATCCGTCCTGGTCTTGCTGTGAAATGTTCAGTTTCATTCTCGCTATGCAACTCTCACCACTTTCTTCTCTGCCAGACATTAGACAAGATGTCAGATTTGTCATCACGTGGAAGCTTTTTATTAATTATCTCACAGAAGCAAAGTCCTTTTTTGTAATTTATTTTTCACACCAAGAAAATTCTTCTATTGAACTAAATGTCTATCTTGTTAAATTGTTTTTCTGCTAAAGGTCTTCACTTTGAAAAATCCCAGAAGAAAAGAAATAAACTGGGCAACTATTGATGTTGAAAGGAAGGGGCTGATCCCATTATGCTGAATGCAGCATATCTTGGAGTTGGCCCTGGCTGCTTGGTATTTGTTATCTAAAAAGACTGAATGCCTAAATCTATGAGTGAATAGGGAAGTCTCTCCAATTGGGAAGCAAACATAATAACCTATAACAGCATCTGGACCCATCCTCATGGGCAGTGAATAGTATTGCATGAGCTTCCTCAGCTGGCATTAGAAAGATGTTTTATCTGTTATCACGTGGAGAGTCGTTTTTTGTTAATCATCTTGCAGAGTTAACATCTTGCTATTTTATAAATGTACTGTGAGTTTACAAAAAAAAAAAACAATATGTACAGTCACTTTTTACCTGATGGGAATCACTGAGAATGGGTTGGAATGTGATATGTGACGATGATATGGAAGTAAAAAAATTATACTGTTCATTATTGAAAGAAATGTGTTAAACAAAGTAGAACAGAAGAATTATATAACAAATCGAGAAGATACACTCTTATATTAAAGTCCATGAACCAGGGAGAACTGAAACATGAAGAAAAACAATTGAGGGAAGAAAATGGAGGGAGAATTAGAAGCAATATTGTAGTGAGAATAAATTACCACCAAAAGGGGAAATGGATCTTAAGTTCTGGAAGTCAATTCAATTCACTCTTATGCAGTTCAATTCAAAAAGTTTTTATGGGTCTATTGTGTGCTAGATAGCCTAGTGGCTTTGTGTGCACATGCACTCATGTACATACACACATTCATGTGTATAAAAGGTAGAAGCAACCACTCTAAAGCATCTTACATTTTGTAGAGAAGAGGGATAACATATTCACATACAAGTGAACATAAAACTTATACAATTTCTAGTATAACAGTACAGATCTAATAGGAAGAACAGTTTGTTGACAAATTCCCCAAATAGAGGAGTCACAGGGAGCACAACAGAAGGGGAGGAAAGGTTGAGAAAGGGACACCAGAGGGACATTGTTGACATAGATGGATCCCAGGGGGCAGTAGGTGGTAATTCAGAAGAGAGTTTTGAACTGGACAGCCTAGAACTCAGGAACATAAGGATTGTGAGTTGGGGCAATAAGGCAGTAGATTGCCTTGTTCTTCACAGAGAGCTGGTACAGAGACAGAGTACAATAATCATGGGAGATTTCAACCTCATGGACTTCTATTGGAGTTCATTCTCTGCTTAAAGCAGAGTAGATGACAAATTATTGCTTGCTGAGCTGAAAGCTTCATTCTTCATTTGTTGGAAGAAAGGATGGGGGAAATAACTATTCTGAACAAATCAGTTCGGTTTGACAACAACAAAAGTTATTACATACTTGCTAAGAAGAAAACATTATGCAAGATATCTGGGATGTACAAACTAAATCATTTTTATCTTTAAGGTTACATTATATTGTGATATTGGGGGAGAAGGGGGTATAGGAGATCCATAGACCCTTATTCCTTATGGCTAGTTGACATGGTGTATGAAGGTAAATAACATGGAATAAGTCTGGAAAGATAGGTTCGAGCCAGATTATGGAGTTCTTCAAATGCCAAAATTGTTAATTTGTGTGTGTGTGTGTGTGTGTGTGTGTGTTTTAAAATTTTGGATTCACTAAAGGTTTTGGAGCAGAGGATAATGGCTACCTTAGGATGATAATCTGATAGATATGGAGGATGCTTTAGGAGAGAAGCGCTGAGGAGAGCAATAAAAGGTTATTAAATGGTACAGGGTAATGGTGGTCACAAGGGGTTGCACTGAAGCAACGGCTGTGTCATTGGACAGAAGGGAGTAGACGGGGGAGATATCATATAGGTAGATTATATAGGACTTAAACAACTGGTTGTCAGCACAGAATCGAGCTTGACTCCTCTCTTCCTCAATTTCTATATCCAACTAATTCTACTTCCACAGTATGTCTTGCATCTATCCCCTTCACTCTTTTCCCAGTCACTGCTCCAGTTCACGCCCCCATTACCTCTAATCTATATGATTGCAATAGGCCACTGTTTGGTTTCCCCACCTCCCCTTTCTCTCCTCTCCAATTCAGTCTCCACACAGGGGCCAAACTGTTACCTCTTTTTTGTTGCTAATATCCTTTACTTTTTTGCCAATTAATAAACATCTTTATTTAAAGTTTTCAGTTCTAAATTCTATCCTTCCTTCACTCTCTCCCTTCCCCACTCCCTGAGGGGGTGAGCCATCAGATTTGGATTATACATGTGCAATTATATAAAACATGATACCTCTTATAAAGCCCTTTTGTTACTTCCCCTCCAGGTACAATGCCTAAATTATTTTTAATATAATATGATGATATGATACAATATAATATAATATGTATATACACACAAATATGTTTTGTATATAAGGTACAAATAATATTTTATATATCACATATGTATTGCATATATACATTTGTGTATAACCTATGTCCTTATCTGTATATATGCCATTTTGTCTTTGTAACTCTAGTGCCTAGAATAATACCTGGTGCTTGGTTGCTATAGTAAATGATTATTGATTGGTTGATTTGATATAAAGGGTGAGAAAAGGAAAGATTCAAAGAGGATTCTCAAATTGCCTACCTACATTACTGGGAGAATGATGGTACACTCAACAGAAATAGGTTAGTTTGTAGGAATGGTAGCTTTGATGGCAAAGACAATGAGCTCCATTTTAATTATGCTGTAATTCTATCAGGTAGAGATATCAATCAGGAAGTTCAAAATTAAATTAAAAATAAGGAATATATATATATGCATATTTATGTATATATATGTATATACACATACATAAACACTATAGATGTTAATATACACAGATATATGTATCTATAATATGCATTTGTATATATATATATAAATTGGTTCTTATATTACATATATAGTTGGGATATGTAGGTATATATGTACAATTTTTTCAAGTAATTCACTAAGATCTCATTGAAGCTGATGAAATCCCAAAGGAAGGAAGAGGTTCCAGGACTTAGCCTTATAACAACTCATTGCTGATATATGTGTGGGAAGAGCTAAGCAGGACATTATTAGATTTCCTAATAGATTAGTAGGGAAAAATTATACAGTCTAGTGTTCACCTAAAATTATTTGACGTGAAATTTCAGAGACTTCAGAAAAGAGATATGTAGGATCATATAGCCTAAGATTCCAAAAGGGAGCTCAAGAAGGGTGGATATTCTCAAGAACACATTTCAGAGAACATAAATCCCAATGATTCCAATAGAAATAAAGGGAAACTGTCTAAAGAGACATCAACTCTAATTTTTAGAACACTTGTAGAGAAGACAAAAGTAATGACAAGTGACTTAGGACATTTTTTTACAGGAGCATGTTTCATAATACTAGGAGAACTAAAATGTAAAATGAACTGAGACTTGATGAGAATAAGGATAAGAAAAGTAACTGAGATGTGTGAAAGGAAAAAAAATAAAGAAAGGCTAGGACCACTTGTTTGGATAGATAAGATAATATTAATGGACAACAGAGAAAAAGCAAAAGTTCTTTTTCTTAATTTTCCTTTAGTAAAATGATCTTCATATTGAAAAATAGACAAAAGATATTTAATGAGAAATTGAAGCCAAACTGAAAAAGGAGATGGTTGGAGATTACCTAATTGCCTTTCAATGAGTTTAAGCCACCAAGCATAGATGAACCTTACTCCAAAGTTCTCAAAGAACTTGCAGGTGAAAGTGAATTATTTACACCACAGATGATTTGAACTGACATACTTATTCACAGGATATGGAAAGAAAACCAGTGATCATTGTGGGCCTCTAGGGGTCACGAATAAAAGGTCATGCAAGAAATTTTCTCTTTTTTTGACAGATTTACTAGTAGACTCTATTGGAATCGCCAGAGTCCTATATTTACCCTGTGACTCAAAGAGGCTGGACTTTGATGGACACGTTAATCCCTCCAATCTTTAGGGATTGAAAGAGCTGAAATTACTTGATATGAAAAAGAGTGAGCACATGGAAATACAAATGCAATGAGAGCAATCCTGAGCAAAAGAGGAGCTAAGGAGCCATATGAAGAGACAACTGTTCTGAGGAGCAGATGCTAAGATTCCCTGACCAGAGCTGTGTGATTGAATCATGAACAAGAGACGTGGAACAGATGCTGCATGGCTCCAACTGCAAGGCTGCTGAGACCAGAACTGTTAGTTATTCATTCCTCTTGTCCTTTTTCTCTCCCTCTCTCTTGACAAGGTCTGTGCCAAGTTCCCCGAACTAATTTCAGTTTCTTAACAAAGCTTGTCCACCTTTCTAGGTGCTTGTTTTTTTAAGCAGGTTATTAAGATCAATGTGGTTAACCATTGTACTGTTAGTCTGTGTATGTCAAAAGCAGCAGAGAGAATTAATAGGTGAAAGAATTCAATTTCTACCACTGTAGTATATTACAGCATAGCCCTTTGATTTCTGGCTGGGGCCCAGAGATGTAGAAGGAAAATTATTGACTCATGTTTTTACAATTTCCTAAGTCAAAGGGAACATTTATTTAGGGACTTCTTTCTCCCCAAGCAGTGAATGAGTCAGCGATTTGCTTGTAGAGAAGATTTTGACTACCTGGATGGAACCAGTGTGTGTATGGAGAAGGCAGGGAGGAGGCAGAGTCATTGCCACTTTCCTTTCTATTGCTGCCTGCTGCTCTTTGAAAGGGAAACCCTCTTCCATAGTGAAGGAGCCCAGGGAGTGGCAGAGAGAATGAAATAAGAAGCAAGAAGAAAGTGAGAGTCAAAGTCATCTCTCCCTTTCTGTCATTATAGGGACAAAGGAAACAAGGTGGGGTTGTTTTGTTATATTAAAATTTAAGCCCTTGAGTGACAAGCTATATGTGTAAAGGAATGTGGTCAGACAAAGCCCTTCTTAGCTCACCATATGCACCAGCAGGGGTGTGCTGTAGCCAGAGCAGATGAAGGGGGCCCTTAATTGCTCCCATTATGGTGGTTTGGAAGAAGAATAACATCACAAAAATTGTCATCATTTTTGGCTGAAATCAAGATATACTAAATCTTTTACACTATGCTTAGGTATAGGAATCACTTGATCCAAAATGTAGTCATAAACACATCATTGTCAATATGGATTGAGACCTTTGCTGTAGTGTCCAAAAAGATCTTCTCATGTCCCTATTCTGTTTAGGGACATATTTAGTAATGTGCATTCAAGGGATAAATAGTATGCTTATCAAACTTGGGGGTTTCACAGAGTGGAGAGGGATTCCTAATATGTAAATCTTGTCTCTAACATTTAATAGCTGTGTGACCTTGGACAAGTCACTGAACATTTCTAAGCCTCAGGTATCTAAGACTGTAAGTTATGTATAGATTGTTATCTGTTCTATCATAGGGAATTCCTACACAGGATCATACTTTTATACCGTAGAGGCCAGCTACTCCAACCTATCATTTTACAAATGAGAAAATTGAGACAGAGACAGGTGAAATGACTTCCCCAACCCTTTCTATCTGCCAACATTTGAGCAGTTTGCATAATTTTTGGAGGGGGAAGAACAGAATTTTAGAGCTGAAATGCTTAGAAAAGTTCCTTTTTTCTTCTCCTATCTGTCTGGAGACAGGAGTATACACTATGCTGCAGTGGAAAAAATGTTCAACTTGGAGTCAGAAAACCTGGGTTCAAGTACCCTGCCACTTACTTAATAGTTAGTTATGCGACTTTGGGCAAGTCACCTCTACTCTCTGGGTGTTGGTTTCCTCCACTGTAAAATATAAGGAGTTAACATCACAATCTCTAAAATTCTGTTTCATCACTGACAGTATCTGTTTTTGCAATGTATGTGAAGCTCTCTGCTTGAGAATTCTTGTGCAATCCAATCTCAGAAATACCAGAAGTTTGCATTAACACCGGCTCCAAACATGCCCCCCCACCCACCTCCTCCAACATTTTTGATCATCACATTGCTCATTAAACCAAATCCAACAGCTTCCTCTTTCAGGGAAAAAACTCCTAACTTCTTTTTCATGGTAAAATTTAAAGACTTCTTTCCCAACAAAGATGTGATATCTCTTAACTACCAAAACTCAAATGGCATCCAGACTTTCTGTGCTTCCTGGGATCCTTCATTTCAGTGTTGTGCACCAATATCTGAGTCTGGGCATATGAGTACATCAAACCAAACATCTGTGTTTTCCACACATATGCTTACATGTACATTGTAGGATGTGTTTTATTCACATATATAGTCAGATGGCACTTGGTCTGAATTACATACTCTTTAAAAAAAGAAATACAATTCTTTCCCACTAGATTGTAATTTTAGGGCTACCCTTAATTTAAAGTGCTGGAGAAAACTACAATTCATAGAGACATACATACTAGACTTTTTGTAAGAGAGGCTCCTGGGGAAAATCCTCTTACAACAGCAACTACCATGCAAATTTTACTCTTAGAGAGTTGCCAGATAACTCAGAAGCTAAATGATTTGATAAGGGTCACAAAGCCAGTCTGAGGAGCCTCTTGAACCCAGATCATTCTGACTTTAAAAGCTGCTTTCTATTCACTGCTTTCATTAGAAGATAATACATCATTAAATTAAAAGAGGAATATGAGATGTGACCCAGTCTAAATGAGGAACATCATATGGATATATCTTATGTCTATATTATGTATATAACTGTGTATGAAGCTCAAGGTGAATTTTTGATTGAACAAAACACAAAAATAATACTTTGAACATATATTTCCCCTAGAAGAATATAGAAATGCAAAAGTGATCTAAAGATAAGACATATTTATATGACACAAAGCAAAACACTTGGGAAAATTTTATTGGCATCTCTGGAAAAAGTAACAGTCATGGGAGCCTGCAGAAAGTTAGATATTGAACCATTCGCTTATTCTATAACATTGGGCAAACTTTCCCCTTTCTCTGAATCTCAATTTCCTCCTCTGAAAAATGGGAATGAGGGGTTGGATTGAATATTCTCTGCAGTCCCTCCAAACTCATTATTTTAAATCAAACCCTACCAATTGTCATGGCCTGAACCTGAGGACACGTTGAAGGTTTCCTTAATATCTTCAATTACTAGTTTGAAAGGACTACTGATTTTGTAACACATTCCCCTTATTCACAAGCAAAAAACCCTGAAGACTCAAAAGGGAAGATAACATTTTCAACATTGTACTCCAAAAGAATTACATGGTCTATGAGAAAATTAAGGCAAACCACAAATTAACAGAGACTGAATGAATGATATTTGTTTGTCTTTTTGTCTTCACAGGCTCAAGGAGCTAAGGAAATCACAGGTTTCCTGGTTCCTGGAGTTTTTGACGGAGAGATTCCTGGCTCTGCCCCAGTTAGTTAGTTAGTTAGTTTCCTTCTTCCTTTCTTCCTTCCTTTCTTTCTTTCTTCCTTTCTTCCTTCCTTTCTTTCTTCCTTCCTTTCTTTCTTTCTTTCTTTCTTTCTTTCTTTCTTTCTTTCTTTCTTTCTTTCTTTCTTTCTTTCTTTCTTTCTTTCTTTCTTTCTTTCTTTCTTTCTTTCTTTCTTTCTTTCTTTCTTTCTTTCTGGGGCAATGAGGCTTAAGTGACTTGCCAGGGTCACACAGCTAGTAAGTGTCAAGTGTCTGAGGTCAGATTTGAACTCAGGTCCTACTTAGTCCAGGGCTGGTGCTTTATCCACTGTGCCACCTAGCTGCCCCATCTGCCCCGGTTTCTAAGATTGAGTCAAACTACTAGAAAGAGAGTGCCTTTTACAGAACTACTTAATTTCCCACCTGAAATAGTCTTCAAAATAAAAATGTTCCCTGGCTTGTCTCCCCTTGGCTTCACAAGCCATGATCCCTACACCTTTCCCTCATGCTTTTCAAAAGTTACATTACACTCATGTCAGTTTCATTTTAATTTATTTATTCATATTCCTTATATGTTTCAAGTACTATCCTTAGCACTGGAGATAGTAAGAGAAAGTCCTTGCTCTGGATAATTTGACAATCTAGCCAGGAGAGATGACATATGTATGTATGTATAGAAAAAGTAGAGAATAAGTAATATAGAAAGGGAAGGCACTAGCAATTCAGATGAGTGGGAGGGCAACAGAGAAGGTCCAATCTTGAAGGTGGTGCTGGAGCAGAAGTTTAAAAGAGTATCTATTAAACCCGACTGCAATTGGGACTCAAAATTGAAAACTCTAACTTCCTTCTTCCCCTTCCCTCATTTAAAAAAGTTATATAGCAGCACTATTCTTGTCTGTATTCTCAAACCCCTCCTGGATTGTCGAGAAACTCCCCAATATCAAGTTTTCCTAAACAAACAGCTTTGAGGGAGATGTTTCAAGAGGAGTTTACGTTAAAGGATTGAAGGTGGAAGAAATTCCAGAGTCCATCTAGCCCAACTTTAACCTGAACAAAAAACCCCTAAATAATATTTCCTTCTCCCCAGATTGAACCATCTAGCCTCCATCTGAAGCAGTCTGGTAATGGTGAATTCACTGCCTCAGGAGGCAGCCCATTCTATTGGGGACCTATTTAACCATGGATTTCCCTTACACAGAGCCCAAATTGACCCCTCTATAATTTCTACCAATTTGTCAGTAGTTTAGCCCTCTTACACTGTCTAGAACAACTTCAATCCCTGTTTCACACAACAGAACTTAAAGTAAATAGAAACCATCCAAAGAAAAGTAGAATTAGATGAACTGAGAGTCATTTTCCAATCCTGGACTAAATTTCTTATATAGCTGAAAATATATTTTTTATGTGAAAAAAAATCTACAGAAAGTTTCATCCCAACAGTGAAATGACATTTTTGTACATCTGTTGATCTGTTGTTTTTTGTTTTTTGTTTTTTCACAAATGTAAATTCCATCAGCTTCAGGTAGTTCTGAGTATCTCTAGCTCAAGGTTATACTCAGGCAAGCTGAAAGGAAAGCAGGGATGTTTCCCTCATCTACTTAGTTTTTACCCCAACATAGCTCCCCCCTCCCAACATACACACACACTTTAAGGATTTAATCTATTTTACCAAGAGATGGTTCAGTGAAGCCCATTTGAGCTGTTCCTCTTAATCTTGATAGTGAGTTTGGGCCATTGTTGTAAGAAAGGCTATTAAGATTTGGCAATAAGATTCTTCATGGGTGATAAGTACCCTTCTAAAGGGACTGCATATCCATTTAACGCCTTGCTCTGTCCTCAAAATGAAAGTCACACTTGGAATACTGAAGGGTGGGTGGGTTATGAAAATGGAAATTAGGGGGATATGATTGGCTCAGATGAATTCAGCTTTCCTGTCACTGAGAAGCATGGATATGATAGGCCTCTGAAAGGACAATGACAGGGGCCCTACGTAAGACAATTCTTATAAGGAAAGTATGTGCTCAAGCATTCATTCTGTCAAATCTTATTCAAGCACAAGTAGAGAAATGTACACCTGATCAAATATCAGTGTTTTTATTCAAGAAGTGATTTATGTATCGATATACACATATGTTATTACTATAAAGATATGTATAGATTTGGTCTCTTTAAGTAGAAGTCTTTAAGTCAACAAAGTCTGAAAAGATATGTAAACAGGATACTCTTCCAGAGGAAACAAATAGAAATGGCAATTTTGGCAGGCTTCTTGAAGAGCGTAAAGGCCAACAGGATAGAAACAAGTGGTATGACCAGGCAACATTTCCATATTCATTTCACCTTCAGGAATCAATATCATTAATGAAAGCATGACCAAGGATTAACCTATCTCTGTTGTCAGCTTATTGGACGTTAGAAATAAACCTATATGAAGATAACTTTTAATTTAAGGCAGGGTAGTTAAGATCCCAGTTCAAAGATGACTTGTCACTTCCCGTGCTTAGAAAATAGTGTAGGATTTCACTCTTCATTCCCTTGGGAGAGAAACTATGGTCAGCTCTTTGATCAAGTAACCTGGAAGGGAACTTCAAAAAACTTATAATAGGAGCAGCTATGTGGTGTTGTGGATAGAGCATTGGCCCTGGAATCAGGGGGAACTGAGTTCAAACCTGACCTCAGATACTTACAAACCCTGTGACCCAGGGCAAGTCACTTAACCCTGTTTGCCTCAGTAAGATATATATTACAAATCAAAATTCTTTGCTATTATAGCTGTGGGTCCCCATAGAATGTGAAGCACCCACTACATGCCAGGTACTCTGCTGGAGTACTGAAAATTAAAGGACAAAAAATAATAGATCCTGACCTTAAGGATAAGATATTCTATTAGGGGAAGCATCTACCCCCTAACACAATGTATAGACACAGTTACGCACAAAGGAATTTTGTGGAGGAAGGGAACATTCACACCTGTGTGGTGAGTAAACCTATATGTGGTGGCCCTATTACTGTCCCAAGTGTAGGGAAAATTAGCTGGGGTTTCTAATATATTTGTTGCTTAGAAATTAGAGACTACTGCACCAGTTTGGGACATTAATTATTTATTAAAGTATATTAGATATTAGTAAAGAGAGAACACGTGGAGTTCAAAAAGTTCAGAAGCCCTACATACCTAGAACAAGGCACTCCCCCACCACCTCAGAGTCTCAGATCAAAAAAAAAGTTCCTGTGCCTTTGAGAGTGGAAGCTACCTCTGGCAACCCCTACACACTGCTCCAAGCTAATTGGCTAGCATCACCCAAATCCATTGGTTCACTGGACTTGAGGGAGGTCCATGAGCAGAATGTGCAAAGGTCAAAGAACCCACTCCCTTAGGGCCAGGCTCTCAGGTAGGTATGGTTTCAATCAAGTCAACTTCAAGTGAGTCAATCAGTAAAGTCAATCCAATCAATCTTAATATAATCCACTCAAACAGGGGGGCTTCTGGGCCCAATTCCAAAACCCATTATTTTCTCAAACCTGGTTTTAAAAATTGTTGTACAGGAGGTGGTATTTGAGAAGATTTGAGCTGAACTTTTGAGGAATCAGGATTCCATGGAGGTATAACAAACTACAACAGTAAAAGATTCAACAAGACAAATGGATTTTGTTTGCTTGAGGCACCTATGTGGTGCAACTTAGTAGTAGCATAACCATGGGCAAGTCATGGAATCTCTGTTGATTTCCATTGCCTCAACAGTAAAAAGTTGATAAAAACCATAGTACCTGACACCCAGGTTTCTTGTGAGGGTCAAGTAACATAATATTTTAATGCAAATCTCAAAGCACTATAAGATTCTATTAAAACGTTTTCCAAATCACTATCCCATGGAAGGATTCCCAATGAAAGATGACCATTAAAGGGGGATAGCTATAGGCTCCACTAAAGAACCCCTTTTAGAACTAAATAAGTAGTGAAGAGACTTAGCATCTTGCCCCCAAATAATAAATGTTTTGGCCATACTTATTCATGAAGACTTTGTATTAAGGTATAGCTTACTCTAATTAAAGAAATAGCACACAATGTTGGAAAGACTGAGTACACAGTTGACTTTAAAGGCATTTTCACATGTAACACTATGTTCAGAAGGAAATCTTATAGGAAAGCACAAAGGTAACTTCTGTTTTTCTGAATAATAATTCAGCATGGCCTAGTGCAGAAGGGTCAAACATATGGACACTAGGCCACATGCAGCCCACAGCTCTCCTGAGTGTGATCCACTGAATCAGATTAAGAGGAAATTGGGAAATAGTTAATAAAATAAATAAAAATACAACAAAACAGAGAATATTAATATGTGATATTCTCAGTCACTATATAGCCTGCAGGGATCAATATGTAAAGTTTAGTGACCCCTATTTTCTATTTGAATTTGACAGCACTGCTCTAGTAGATTTAAAATCAGAATTTCTGGTTTAATTCTCAGATCTGATCATGGTAAGACCTTGATGAAGTCACTTAACCTCTCTGAAGCTCAGTTTCCTCATCTTTAAAATGAGGAGCCTAGACTATATAGCTTCTAAGGTTTCTTCCAGGTCTACATCTCTGGTTTTAAGAGAAATGATTCCTGTAAAATCCTAATTTGGGTTATATTATCATGAAAATAAGGGAAACGTAAAGAGGAAAAGCAATACCTAGCCTGGAAAGTAGGAGACCAGAGCTAGAGAAATGATGATGTGTTTGTAGTAGAATAAGTATTGGATTTGGGATCTTAGAACCTAAGTAAAAATATTGTCTCTTCTACTTACTATCTTCATCATTTGGGATGAATTAAGTAACAGGTTTGGGATTCAATTTCCAAACCAAAAAAAAATAGGCAACTGCACTATATGACTTCTCAGGTTCCTTCTGGCTTTCAACATACGTTCTTATCATTCTAGTTCCAACACTATCACCATGACCTTTTCTTTCTTAAGTTTCAATTCACCCATATGTGAAATGAAGAGATTGGAATAGTTAGTCAAGATCACAGATAAATAATAATTATTTGTCAATTTACTCATTTCAATCTGGAATTCACCTTACAAGTCATTACGTCCAACTACTTTTTATAGAAGAGGAAACTGAGGTCCAACTTTCCTAAGATCATGCAAATTGTGAGTGCAAGAACTGAGGTTCGAACCCAGGTAATATAACTCTAAATTCATCACACTTTTCATGCCATGTCTCAGCTCTCTTTCCTGCTCCAAAATTCTACGATTATATGAAAGATGGACATCAGGGTACTAAGCTGCCAGGGAACCACAGCTCTGACCTGGTTGAGTGGATCATTCATGGTTTCAATTATACACACCATTGCTCTCCTGCAGTAGTGTGGATAATGGAGAGTAAACTGCATAATAACAGGGAAAGGCAAGGCATGAAAACCATTTTTCATGAAAAATGAAAAATATTCCTTTTAGATTTACAATGATTGCTAGTAGTGAGCTAGTAACTAGTTAAAAAAAAAACAGTTGCCAGGTCTCCCACCCTTACCATCAGCACAGTCACTTGTGCATCTGACAAAAAGGAGAAGACATAGGCTGGTGATATGCACCCACAGAGAGTAAAGGTCATATCAAACAATATCCATCCAGTACTTTGGGAAATGTCCTTCTCGTGAGGGAAAAGCAGTTTTCCAGATTGCTTAAAAGGCATTCACCATTCTAAAGTAAATGTTGATAGCTTGGCTTTGAGTAAGTGCACTTCTCTTCTCTGCAAAAGGAGATAATTCCAAATCCTAGTGATTTGCAACCTCTTGGGGAGGCAATATCCTGTCTTTGCTCAATGGAATTGGAGTCTCGCTTTCTAACTCCCCTTCTCTACCTCTATCATCAAGGGCTATGCACTATGTGTTTGTTTATAAATTTTAAGTTAATTTAAGCTAATTCCATTTCCTTTTTCATTTGTGAGAACTAAATGATGGATGTGGTCCCATTAGGATTAGAATCCCCAAAGCATGCAGACAGCTTTTAATATACGGGGGAAAACCCAGAAACAACAAAATCATTTACTTTTTTTTTGGGGGGGGGAGGGTCAAAACCTGTGATTGTATCAATGTGAAGAGCAGCGGATAGAAAAACTCTGTTACCTGCTACAGACTGGTAAATCTGAAACTCTGAGACTTGTAATAATAATAGCAAACATTTATATAGTGTTTACTATGCATAGGCACTGTGCTAAACACTATACAATTATTATCTCATTTGATCCTCAAGAGAACCCTGGAAGGTTATTATCCTCATTTTACAGATGAGGAAATTGAGGCAAACAGAGGTTAAGTGACTTCATGGTCCCACAGCTACTAAGTGTCTGAATCTGGATTTGAACTCAGGTGTTCCCGACTTCTGATTCAGAATTCTATCCATAGCACCATCTTATTGCCCACTAAGATGTATGGTTTTGGAAAGTTGCTTGGGAATATAGAAGAGGTAATGGACATTCTGATGTTCATGCAGTTCACATGTATCAGGGAGAAGACATGAATTGAGGTCTTCCTCATTCCAAGTCTAGCCCTCTGTCTACTATTCTCTATCATCCATAGTAGTAAGGCTTCTGTAGTGTCATGGATCCACGATCACACTGAAGTATCTACTGCCTCCAATGATGCAGATTACAGGCCATCCTTACTCTCTTTTCCTCTGTAATTCCTGTTCATGTTCTTCCATAAATTGCCAATAGAATCTCTCCTGTTCACTCCGAAGATCTACCTCTAAAAACCTTTGAATATTCCATAGGTAATAGTGTAGCATGAGTCTCTCTCACTCTCTGTATAGGGCCAGTCAACCTCCCTTTCCTTGTCATCATGATCATCTTCGTCATCGTCATCAGCCACATATATATATATATATGTATATATATATATATATATACACACACACACACATGCATCTGTGTGTGTGTGTGTGTGTGTATCACTTTAAAGTTTGCAAGGCAATTTGAAAATATTACTTCATTTTATCCTAATAACAAATGTGGGAGATAGATGTTATAATTATCCCCATTTTTATAGGTTAAGAATATGAGTCAGATGGAGCTTAAGGGATTTAGGATTACACAGCTAGTAAGTGTCTGAGGGAGGATTTGAACTCGTGTCTGCCTGAGTGTAGGTCCAGTTCTCTATTCACTGTACCACCTAGCTACTACAAGGTACATGCATCTATACAGTGACTTGAGGTTTAAAAATGCTTTCTTCACCAGGACAAGGAATATATAGTAAATCTTACTATCCTGTTTTAGAAATTAGGAAATGAAGGCTCAGAAATATTAGATTCCCTTGTCTAAGGACACAGAACTAAAATCAGAGCTCAGACCTGAACCCAGATCTTTCTTGATTCTAAGTTTAGCATTTTTTCTCTAGACTATGCTGATAAGTGAAGATTACACTATCCATTTTCTAAAATTATAAAAATGTCTTTGATCTTTCCATTTTGTTCCTGTTTTACTGCTTAGTCCAGTCTTTCCTCAACAAAATAAGTCTGGGAGTAAACAAGGAGGAACGTGTGACCACAAAGGAGAGAAAAAAGGTAGGTAATTAGAAAATTATAGAGCAGCTAGGTGGCACAGTGGATTAGAACAACAGATCTGGAGTCAGGAAGGCTCATCTCAAATTTGGTTTCAGATACTTACTAGCTGTGTGACCCTAGGCAAGCCACTTAACCCTGTTTGTCTCAGTTTCTTCATTTGTAAAAATTACCTGGAGAAGGAAATGACAAACCACTTCATTATCTCTACCAAGAAAACCCCAACTGGGGTCATGACTGAAAGAGAACTAATAATATAAGAAAATTAAACAATAATATCAGATTATACAAAGAAAAGTTTTCTTCACTTTTTAGTAGCGTTCACATAGGTTTTTAGTGCAAATCAAATAAAACCATATATGTGAAGCATTTTGCAAACAATAAAGTATTGTATAAATTTGTATCATTATTATTGTTATTATTATCATTACCCCAGAAAGCCTCCTTAATGATAACTGACTGTGGAGTCAGAAGACCTGGATTCAAATACTATCCTTGATACTTACTATCTATTTAATCTTTGGCAAGTCTCTTAACCTCCATGGAGCTCAGTTTCCTTCACTGTAAATTAAATCATTGGATTAGCTGGCCTCTGAGGACCCTTCCACCTCCAAATCTATGATTCTGTGACCCTATAGCAGCTAATGAGACTCTCCTGGTTAAATTCAAATGGAGTTAATTGTAGAGATTCCCCATAATTCATATATATATATATATATATATATATATATATATATATGGGGGGGGAGACAATGAGGGTTAAGTGACTTGCTCAAGGTCACACAGCTAGTAAGTGTCAAGTGTCTGAGGCCAATTTGAACTCAGGACCTCCTAAATCCAGGGCCAGTGGGTGCTTTATCCACTGTGCCACCTAGCTGCCCCTGATTCCCCATAATTCTTCAACACAGAGACCCATCATCCACAATGAGAAAGAATGATTTGATGGAAGATTCTAACTTTGGTCTCTTCCTGAAATTCAGTGAGCAACAAACTCTGCTTTGTCCTGGGGACACAAAATCTAAAACCAAAATAGTTCCTGACCTCAAGAGGCTTGCCTTCTACTGGGGGTAGGGGCACAACATATCCACAGATAAGGAAAATCAGTGCTCATATAAAGTTATTTCAAGAAAGAGTTCTGACAACCTGTGTGGGGTGTGTGTGTGTGTGTGTGTGTGTGTGTGTGTGTGTGTGTGTGTGTGTGTTTTGCAAACCCATTCTCTGCCTGTTTTTCAATACTGGATAAAATTGTTGCTTAAAATTTCCTGTTTTGTATAATCTCCCTCTTCTCCCCTCCTAGTACAAATGATCAGAATTTGACTAGCTCAGAAACACTGGTTCCCACTTCTTCTACATCCAATAAATTCTAAATTCATTTCAGACCCTCATGCCCAAAAAAGACTTCTGATAAATGGACATGGAATTCAGGATGCCAAGACTTAATTCCTTGATGTCAAAGGTTAGTCATATGGAAGAAATGCAAAGCAGTCATCCCCTATCTCTGAATGCAGGCGGGCAGGTTGCAGCTGAACTGAGAAAATTATTGTTTATTAGAAATGAGATAGTCACAGGCAAATGCCTATATTCTGATTGGGTTCAAAGATGGTTCCCCTCCCATGAGGTGAGTAATATGTTTTCTCTAGAAAGGTGCTTTGTTAAATACCAAGTGTCAATATCATTGTTATTCATCTTCTCTGTGCTCCTCAGACGAATTTTTCCACAGTTAAAAAAAATGCTCATTTTGGCCAGTTTGATTTCAGTGTAGCCTAGATCCTATTCTGTGAGCTTATACAGATATATATGTGTGTATCTCCCCTACCTCACTCATTCAACACCCTCCTCAAGTTCTTCAGTTCAGGCATTGTTCATGGCAGTAGGAGGTTACTCTTGGAGGTCACCTATTCCAGGCCCTGCCTAAAGCATCCATCTTCTCCACAACATCCATGATCTGTGGTCCAGCTAAGTTCTGCTTGAAGACATTTAGAGATGGGAACTAAAACATGATTCTTCTGAGGAAAAAAACACTCATTGTGTCATTGAGTCATTTGCTTTGCCTTATTCCTTGAACACTAGCTACACCCCTAAGCTTACTCAGCTTTCCTGACCACAAGTCTACACCCCTAAGCACACTCTGCCTTCTTATCAAAATATGCCCTTGACTACAAGAGGGAAGAAAAGATGTAGAAATGCATCTGTTCTCTGTGATTACAATTCCCCATGACTGCAAAAACAGGCCTTAACTACCAGTGGTAAATCAGCAGTATCCTCATATGCATACACAGGCAGGGCAACATTATAGTCATCATCATTACTAACATTTATGCAGAGCTTTAAGGTTTGCAAAGATAACTCTGGGAGGTAAGTGCTACTGTTATCTCTATTTTACAGTGAAGAAACTGATTCAGAAGACATTTAAGTGAATTGTCCAGGGTCATAGAGGTAGTCAATATCTAAGGCAGGATTTGGAACTTGGGTCTTCTTTATTGAAGGTCCAGCCCTCTATCTCATGTGTCACCTAGCTGCCTCCCAACATGAATGAAAGAAGTCATCTGCTGCTTCTGAAGACATCCAGTCATGTCAATATATACAACTTGCACTCATCCATTGTTCAAACACATGAATGTATCCTTAGGGGAGAGATCGCCAGATATTGCTGTTGTTGCTCAGTTGTTTCAGTCATTTCCAACTCTCTGTGACCCAGATTAGGGTTGTCTTGGCAAAGGTACTGGAGTGGTTTGCCATTTCCTACTCTAGCTCATTTCACAGATGAGGAAATTTAGGCAAACACGGTTAAGTGACTTGCCCAGGGTCACACAGCCAGTAAGTGCCTGAGGCTGGATTTGAACTCAGATCTTCCTGACTCCAGACCCAGTGTTCTATCCACTGTACCACCTACCTGCCCTAAGATCACCAGATGCCTATTAGGAATGCCTGCTTTGTGTCCTTCTAAAATACATTTACCCCAAAATGAACTACTTGTTTTGAGGTTGATCTGTAAGAGCAGAAATGTCATTGAAAAAGTTTTAGTGTGCTGCATTGTTCTCTCTTGTGGAAGGTAGCAGGGTAGGGGAAGCATAAAAAATCTACTCTTCACTGTAGCCCTGTGCACAGTTTATAAATCAAATTGTAGGTGCAGAAAGTGACATCAGGCAACATGGAAACAAAACATCTGGATAATAGGCTGTAGTTTTCAAGTTTCATCTGGATTTCTGTTGCCAGGTTGGATAAAGCCTCAACTCTAAGATTTAGGTAGTGAATACCTATCTTGCATTGAAGCACATAAATATACAGAAGGGGGAAAAAAGATGAACCCATCAATTAGGGCTGAAAAGCTGCTTCCTCTATTGCCAGAATTATTTTTCCACTGGTTTCAGATCCATAATTAATAGCTAATATTATTCTATCTGTACAAGAATTAAAATAAACAGTGATTTAATGGGATTTCACTAAGCTACTTGCAAGCATTCAATCAAATCTTATTTTCAATGCGGGGGGAAAAAAACATCTCCATGGCTCTTAATGCGTTTAGGGTCAAGAGTAACATCTTCATACATAAAAGATTTCATTCAGCTTTTAAAGGAGAAGTAATTATAAGATAAGGGTTGTGGCTCAGGTCTAGGTTTTGTGTAATTTCTGTTCTAATTAATTTACCATATGTGGGCTTTGCTGTGGCTAGCAAGTGTTGATCTTTTAGAGTTTCTGTGTTCTTCATGATAATGGGTTTTATTTTTCTGAAAAGGTCATCCGTGATATCATGTCCTATAAGTCTATAAGCTTTCGTGCACCTCTCTTTCTCTGAATGGGAAAAGCCATGGGCAACTCCCTCTCCTACCTTTGTCCTTCAGCAATTGTTTAAAGACCCAGAGGACAAAATGTTTGAACAAAAGGTTAAAAAAATCAAGAAATCATCTTGACAGGCCATCTATACCATGATGAATATCTGGAGCCTGTTCACTGAACAAGTATCTCATATTCATATGGAAGTTTGCTGTCATGTAACCTCAGTTACAATTTCCTCCCTTCCTTAGGATTTCAGGAGGGAACTAAACCTAATTTCTCACACCAGTATTAAAATTTTTCCAGCAAGAATTTGTTTATACGCACATTTATTTTTCCCTTCTGTGCCATACAATCTGCAATGTACCAGTCAGTCCTTTGGGCCTTGTAATCCATTCATTGTTTGCAGGGTCAGTTTTGTCCCAAGTATCCCCTCTCTATTGATTACTATACAAAAAGCCAAGAACAGACACATGGTCCAATTCCACAGAGGGCAGTGGAGCTTTTATCTGATGGCTGTGAGGTAACTGCTTCTTCTTATAACTTTTAAAGATGGAAAAATAGAGG
Organism: Dromiciops gliroides; assembly: GCF_019393635.1. Lineage (NCBI taxonomy): Eukaryota > Metazoa > Chordata > Mammalia > Microbiotheria > Microbiotheriidae > Dromiciops > Dromiciops gliroides. The sequence continues at coordinate 486,734,860 of NC_057862.1, read as the reverse complement.
CAAATGACCTTCTGTATCTGGAAACTTTTCAACCACCTGGCATTGTGGCAATATTCCCAGCCTATTTAATTGGCAACTTAAGCTCTTGTCATCCTGAAATTCTTCCCAAAGTCTAACTTACATCCCTCCTGCTGCAATTTAAACCCAATGATTATTCACAGTGCAAAGTAAGCACAGCTGTTCACTAGTTAGTTTGAGATAAGATCCCTTCTTGTGCCTAAATAGTTAGCTCCTCCTCAGGCGTCTCTTCTGTTTATAAAACCTGTTTTTTGCTATTTTCTCCTCTGAATCCTTTAAAACAGATGGTTTTAACCTGGTCGCTGAAGTTATTTTTTAAATATTTTGATAGCTGCATTTGAATACAATTGTTTTTTCTTTGTAATTCTATGTATTCTATCCTTTTAAAATTATGACTCTGAGAGGGAGTCCTTAGGCTTCCTCGAAGGGCCAAAGGGGACCATGACACAAACATAGTTTAAGAACCCCTGCTATGAAAGTTTTCCCTATATTGAACTCATGATATGGGGCCATATTCTATGACTAATTGTGGAAGACTAGTTTCTTAGAATTTCATTTGTACATCCTTGAAGTGTGTTTACATCTTTCAATCCAACATGATATGGAAAAATCCCATTTATTTTGACACCTTTTCTCCATTCCATTTTCTGTCATGCTAATATACATCCAGCCATTTTATACTCTCCCAAAGAAAATTGGCTGGTCCTTGTCTGTATTGACCTTCTCTTGCCTGTCTGACTTTCTGTCGTCCCTGCTATGCCAGGTTCCAATCCTGCCTCAACTGTCTTTAATCTCAGTGCCTTCTTTCTGAGATTATCCTGTTTGTATGCAACAGTTGGCACATTGTTTACTCACTGAGACTGTGAGCTCCTTTGTGGAAGACTGTCTTGACTTTCCTTTTATCCCCAGCACTTAGCACAGTGCCCTGTATATAGTAAGGACTTAATGAATGCACATCGACCGACTATTTCTCCCAGTTTTCTCTGACCCACCTCTCATTTGCTGAATATTCTTTGAAAAGTTATGAAACTATACTTATTAGATTCCTTGAAAATTGATGGTACCATACCTAACCTGCACCCTCACTGTGTCACAGGGCTAATTTTTTAAATGAAGCTCATATTGACTCTTTATTGCATTTCACCTCAGTGACTGCTCCAAACCTTTTCCCACTGTCTTCAAACATTTTCCCTCCTTCCTCTGCCCTCTTTTTAAAGATGACTTCACTTTCAACTTAGATGAGATGAAAATATTTTCTTGTTAACAAATCTGACTCCACTCCTTTCCATTACAAAACATTGTTGGAGCCAAATTTTCACATCAAGGCACTTTGTCTCATCCTTTTCTGCTACTTTCCTATCTCAAGGGAAGAGTTTGTCTTACTTTTTCCCAAAATAAATAATAATAATAACTATAATAATAATATCTATATAGCTCCTATTATGTTCCAGGCATTGTGCAAAGCACTATGCAATTATTATCTCATTTGATCCATGTAATAACCCTGCGAAGTAGGTGCTATTATTAACTCCATTTTACAGATAAGGAAACTGAGGCAGGCAGCAGTTAGGTGAGTTGTCTGGAGTCATGCGGCTAAGTGTCTGAGATACTTCAGAACCACACAAATTCTGAAGTTAACAAAGAATTAAGTTCAATTTACTCATACTCTCATTTGTGGCCCTTTAGAAGTCTATGTATTTTCCATAACTCTTTTATGTAAATGATGTTAAACTCAGTTGTAAATGGGGGACAATGAACCAAACATAAGCATCACTGTGGGTTACATATTGATTTAGAAAGCCAAATACTAATATTATCTATGTTTAATTATATTTTCATTTATTTGTTTAATTTTTCCCAATTACATTTTAATCTGCTTTGGGTCACACTTGGGAGTGTTGTGGGCCACATAAATTCTGTAGGCTGTGCCTTGGACACCTCTGCCTTAATTGATCCCTGTACTGTAGATAAACTTACCAGTGACCCACAAGCACATCATTACATTAAATGCAACAAATATTAGATATTTGTATATGTAATTCTGGAGAAGGGAAAGGAAGGGAAGGGAAGGAAAGGAAAGAGAAGTCCAAAAAAAGATCATTAGCTATTCTACTCATTTGGCTTTTACTATAGATGACCTTTAATTCTTTTTTAACCTTTTTTCTTTGGTCCTGTCTTCCCAACTATATTGTGAGCTCCTTGAGACCACTTTGCATCTATTTCCCCACCCTCTGCCTCCACCCCCACCCCACCGCCATCACAATACCTAAAATATTGTCCTCTATGTGTTCCATAAATTAATGTTTTTGGAGATTACAAAGATGTTCTAAGTAGATGTTTGTGCCATTTTTAAGGACATGGATTCTTTACCCTTCACTGGGTATAAAGGTGAATTTTCTCAAATGAGTACTTTGCTTTCATAGGGGGTAAAAAAACTAAATGAACCAAAGTATTGCTTAATATTCAATAAACATGCCACTAGTCATTTATGCTTACAAGGGAATTAGATGAAGACTAATTAGTGTTTATAAAGTATTTTGATATCCATGTAATATTTAATAAGTAATTAATTCTGAAGACAAAATGAAATCTTTTCCCTTAACAAACAATGGGAAACAGACCTAGTTCTGACTAAAAAGCAGGCTGAATTTCATCAACACATATTTTTAGGGAGCCAGAGAAGATTGGTGATTTTCTAGATGACTGGTTTTCCTTTCCCACTCCTCCCCAATCCTCCACCCAATTATTTCCTTCTTTTCCCTTATCTCTCCCATCCAATCACTTACCAAGCAAGTACTGTTGATTCTATCTTCACAGAATCTTTACAATCTATCTTCTCTTCTCTCTTCACATTTTTATCCCCCTATTAGAGGCCCTCATTGTTATCCCCCAACCTCCTCACCAACATAATATCCCTCTATGCTTCCAACTTCTCCCTCTTCCAAACCATACTTCAGACAACTACCAGTACAATCTTTGTGTACAAATATCTAGTCATGTTATTCTCTACTCAGAAATCTTCATTGACTCATTACTGGCTCCCAAGTGAAAGTGATACTTTTCCATAGAGTATATAAGACCCTTTACAACCTTGAATATGCCTACATAAGCAGCCTTGGCTCATATTTCTCTCCTCTATTCACTAAAACCAAATTGGATTACTTTCTGTCCCCCCAAATACATTGAATTTTCATGTCTCCATTTTTTTTGTCCACAGTTTCCAATGGCTGGGATATCCTTTCCCTCATTACCTATTATCCCAATCTTCAGTTAAAGCACAAATCCACCTTTTCTAGAAAGTCTTCCCTGATCCCCTGTTAGTTGGACTTTTACATAGGGCTTTTGAGGAAAGGTTTCATGGTTCAGAGTTTGATGCTCTTGTTACTATTCTTGATAGTCAGAGGACCCAAGTTCAAATTATGGCTCTGCCACCTGCTATGTAACCTTGGCCAAGTCAGTCCACTGGGGCTTCTGTATATTCACCTATAAAACAAAGGGGTAGGAATAGGCAACATTCTAAGGCTAATTTTGGGTATAAATCTATAATCCTATGATGCCTTTTTGTTGTTGTTGTTTTACTATTTGCTCCCTCAAATGATCCAACTATCAAAGTGATTAACTAACTGAATACTAAATGACAGGGGTGGGGGTATCATTGCCATATATAGAATTGTATTGATAATAATGAAAGCAGAGGTAGATGGAAAAAGAGTATTCCAGGACATCTTTACCCCCACCAGGATACAAATCTTTAACATTTTATAAATGACTTGACCAGACTCCCAGAATCAATAATGCCCATTTCCATCAATTCTTGTGAGTACATTGTGGGCAACAGGCATTTGTTTTTTCAAGTTTCCTTGTTCTATAGCTATACTAAGATGAACTTGAGGAAGGAAAAAGAAAGGAAAAAACCTTGAATTCTGACATTAAATTGCTTATTTTTTACAAACACTTTTTTAAAAACACTAAACCACTCACTCTTTTGGTTCCATTTCCATTTTTCACACACTATTCCTTTCTCTCTTCCTATGTGTTTATTAATCTATTCCCTCAAAAGAGAAAGAATAGTGTAGCAGAAAGAGAATTGGATATGGAATCATGAAACCTCGATTTAAACCAGGGTTGAATGAAACTTTTTAAAACCTCTGATACCACAGAGAAGTCACTTAACCTCTTAACACATCAGTGTCTTGATCTGTCAAGGGGGATACTTACATTTGTATTACCTCCCTCACAAGGTAGGTCCTTTATAAACCATAACATTTTAAGAAAAGTTATCATTATTCTTATTCTTAAAAATCATCTTTGAAGAAGTTTTATTTATTTCAATGAGGAAAAAAAGCCATATCCATTTCTAAACCCCATAGGAATATAAAGGACCACACTTAACATAGGGGGCACTCAGACATCCTACAACAGTAAGGAAATCTGTATCCCTTTGTAGTAAATAGAGTTTAGATTTTTTTAAAAATTATTATTCAACAGGAAGCTATGTAGAGAAATAGAAGTGTATAAGCATTGGATTTGTAGCCATTGAACTTATGTTTGAAATATGGCTAAGCCACTAATAACAATATGATATTGAGAAGGAAAGCAGAGTGGTAGGGGGGGGGAGAATTTTACACCAAGTTTTTCTGATAAAGGACTCATTAAATACATAGATAAGTGAATCAAATTTATAAATACATCTTTATGCATTTGATAAATGGTCCAAGGATATGAACCGGTAGTTTTCAGAAAAAGAAGCCAAAGCTATCTATAGTCATATAAAATGCTTCAATAGCTATTGATTAGAGAAATGCAAATAAAAACAATTCTGAGGTTCCACCTCACACCTATCAGATTTGCTAATATGACAGAAATGAAAAATGATAAATGTTGGAGTGGATGGGGGAAAATTGGGACAGTAATATGCTGTTGCTGGAGTTGTGAATCAATAGAACCATTCTGGAAAGCAATTTGGAACTATGTCCAAAGGGCTATAAAAGTGTGCATGCCTTTTAACCTAGCAATAGCAGTACTTGATCTTATCCCAAATAATGTTTTTAAAGAGAAAAGGACCTATTTGTACAAAAATATTTATAGCAGCTCTTTTTTTGTGGTAGGAAAGAATTGGAAATTGAGGGGATGCCTATCAAAAGGGGATATGGATAAACAAGTTGTGACATAAGAATGTAATGAAATACTATCATGTTATACTTTCAGAAAAACCTGGAAAACTTACATGAACTGATGCAAAGTTAAGTAAGAACCAAGAGAACACTGTACATGGTAATAGTACTATTGTACAATGATCAACTGTGAATGACTTAGCTATTCTTAGCAATACAATGATCCAAGACAATTCCAAAGGGTTTATGATGAAAAATATTAATCACTTTCAGAGAAAGAACTGATGGAACCTGAATGCAGATCAAAACATATTATTTTTCACTTTCTTTATTGTGTGTTTTGTTTTTGGGGGGAAGGGGTCTGTTTTCTTTTATAACTTGACTAATATGGAGATGTATTTTGCATAATTGCGGAAGTATAACATATCTGCTTACCATCTTAGGGAATGGAGAGGGAGAGAGAGAATTTGGAAGTCAATTTTTTTAAATGTCAAAAATTGTTTTTACATGTAATTGAAAAAAGAATGATATTAGGAATGCCACTCCCACCTGAAACCTGAATTTCTTTAGCTATAAAATGAGGGCATTGAAATAGATGAAGACCTCTGAATCCTCTTCCAGCTCCAATTCTTTTCTGTACTATGTTCCCTTCAAATAATCAAGCTACCAATATGGCTTATTTTCTTTTCTTCTAGTAAAGAATACAATGAGTTTAAATGAGCCTCATCATTTGTGAAGCAAGATGTAGGGTAAATTCCAGGCATTGAAAGGATGATGTAGGTATGCATAGCACAATGGTAAATCACTTGAATCAGAGAAAAGAAGACCAAGGTCAAAATCCTTTTCCTATTATTTAGTACATGTGTGGCCTTGGATAAGTATAACTTCACTGAAATCAAATACCCTCAACTTGCAAAAGAGGGGTTTCAAATACAAGAACTGCAAGGTCTTTTCTGCCTTGAAATATTTGTGATCCTTAGTGTTTCATTCCAGGTGAGCAAATTCTCATTAAAGAAACCAGAACTAAAACTTCCAGGGGGAGGCTATATTAGGTGAATGTGCTGTCATAAAGGGGCTGGATGTCTCACAGTTCCAAAGTTTCAAACCCAGTCATAGTATGATCTCCCACATCTATAGCAGTTACCAATCCTTTATCAATGAAAACTTCATGATGTCTGAAAGTACACTTATCCACATTTGTATCAGTAAACATTTCTCCCAGTTCCCACTCTGCATCAAATACAAAAATTAGAATTTAAGGATTTGACCAAATGAATGCTAGGTCAAATGTAACAAGGGAGTGAAAATGATCTGTTCTTATCAACTTGCAGAACAGAGAGTGAACACAAGAACAAGGGCCAGGACAAACCAAGCATAACATTCATTGCGGTTAGCCATGTGGCATGTTACCACAAACTGCGCCATTGAGTATTCTTTGAGCCTTCCCTAAAATCCCAAGGGGTTCCATGGCCTTCCTATCTTTACCATCTCCCATCTGCTCAATTGTGTATTCATGTCTCACCTTTCCATGGTCAATATCTGCCCATGTCATGTTTTAATCACATTTAAATTTTTATGTACAATCTTTAAATTAGCTGCATACAGGCCAAACTGTCTTGCTGTTGAAGCTGCTCCAGTTACTTACTAATCAAAAAGCTTATGGAACAAATTGTAGCATCTGATCATTTATAGGCACTTTTCATTGTACACAGTAATTTAAAATTACTCGAGCACTTCAAGCTCTCCCCCCACCCCAATAAGTGTTTCAATCTGGAAGTGATTGGTACCTTATACCTGTAGTGTGCAAGATAATTTAACATTTCTGAAGGACTTTTAAAATATATATTATAGAAGTACCTATTTCAAAATGAATGGACTTCTGATTATGTGCAATATTGAACAATTTCAAATTCCTAAAATGTTAAAATTTTTATCAATGCCTCCAGTTTGGAAAGGAGTTGGAGACTGTATTTTTAAAAATGCCATAATGACAGTAGCCAGTCAGTCATTCATTTTTTTTAACAATTTCAGTCTCAAAGATTTGAAGCCCCCCCACACACACACACACATGAAGCAGAATGTTAATTTATGCTGAACTCACACACCCTTATGTCAAAGGCCAGAGTAGTTTTTGGGCCCTGATTATAATTGGGCTTCAGAATCAGAGTTCCCCAATCTCACTCTTTCCTTGGCACTAACTTAAAGAACCTGTAATTTCTCATTCTTTAATTTATTGGATCATTTATATATGTATTTTTAAAAATAATTCAATCAAATATGTTCAGATTTCTTACTATGTGCTTATCAAAGTTAGGTAATCTAGATCAATATTTTAACTAACCTGAATTCACTTAAAAATTCCAAAGTCTCCATCCATTTCTGTCATAGTCTATAACTGATATATCTCAATTCACAGATACATCTCTGTCACCAGAGATTTTTCTGGAACTGAAGTTCAGAAGTAGGAATTAGATATGGAGGATTTGAAGATAAGTGTCTTAAGAAGCTGAACAGAGATGGAATTCACCGGTTTGACCTTGGCCCAAGCATCTTCAGAGAACCAGACAATCAGCCAAACTGGAAGTTGAATAGGGACCCACTGGACAACATCCTTAACATATGTTCTATTCAGCCTGTAGGTAAGACCTCTGAGCATGGGGAAAAGGATTACCTCCTGAGGCAGCTCATTCCACTTTAAATACCTCTAATTGTTATGGAAAATGTATGTATGTCAAAGCCAAATCTGACTGAAACTCCAGCCCATTTCTTCTGAGCTGCCTCCTGAAGTCAAGGGAGGCAATTTTAACCTTATGTCCTGGTAGTAATCTTCAAATAAAAATGGTCCCTATCATTTTCCATCAAGTCTTTTTGCTCCAAGATAAACATTCATAAGTTCTTTAACCAATATTTATATGGCTTGATTTCCAATCATTTCAATTCCATGATTGAATGTATCCAGACCTATTCCTGTTTTTCATCTTTACTAAACTGTTATGCCTGTATCCTATTTAATAAACACCAGTGGTTTTCTATCACCTGAAGGATCAAATACAAAATCCTGTGTGGTGTTTGAAGCCCTTCATAACCTATCTCTGCCCCCATCTTTCAGTCTTCTTATAACTTACTCCCACCCATGTACTCTTTGATCCAGTAACACTGGCCTCCTGGCTTTTGTTCTATCCAATCTTTCTTCTCTGGGCATTTACTCTAACTACCACCCACACCTGGAATGTTGTCCATCCTCATCTCCTCCTCCTGGCTTCCTTCAAATCCCAAATAAAATCCTATCTCCTACATGAAGCCTTTCTTAACCCCTCTTAATTCTAGTGCCTTCCCCATTTTAACTATTTCATATTCATTCTATGTATAGCTGCTTTGTACATGTTTGCTTGTTGTCTCCCCTATTAGATTATGAGCTCTTAAGGGGATGAAGTGTCTTTTGCCTCTTTTCATATCCCCATTGCTTAACATATTGATTGACACACTTAATTATTGCTTATTGACTTATAGTTCTCTGGAAATGTACTAAATAATGCAGAAAACAATTAGGCTATCAACTCTCTTTATCTAGTCATGATTCCTCTCTTAATTATAGCTAAATTTGAAATATGGGGGGGGTGGGGTTGTTATGTCACACTACTGAGCACAGATTACACAAAAAGTCACAGATCACACAGAATCACAATTTTTTTTTAGTTGGAAGGGACTTCAACAATCATTTAGTACCACTTATACCCCAAAAGAATCCCCCTTTATGATATACCTAACAAGTGATCATTCAACCTCTGTCTAAAAACCTCATTGGAATGAGGGCAGAAATACTATTACATGAAGAAGCCTACTCTACTTTTGGACAGCTCTATTTTTTTTTTCCTGCCATGAAGCTTAAACTTCTTTTTCTTCTTCTTGTTTCAAACTTCTTCCACTTTTTAAAATGTAGACTACTGTCTAGTTCAGGGCTTCTTAAACTTTTTCTACTTGTAAGCCCTTTTCACCTGAGAATTTTTTATATGACCTGAGGTATATAGATAGATAAAATAGGTATGTATAATCTTTTATTGTTGTCAAATATTTGTGATCCCTACTTTCTGTTACATGATCCCATTTGGGGGTCACAATTTAAGAAGCTTTGGTTTAGTTCATTCTTTGTCTTCTATTCACATTGTAATTTTCCTGACTTCATTGTATAATTTAGTTAACTTTACCATATTGTAATTAGTTCATTGTTCTATCATTTTTGAATTTTGCTGGACACAAAAAGTGTTTGCTATAATTCTCCATATGATGTCACCTCCAAATCTGTTAAAAACTTTCATTGATGCTTATACCCGAGTGATTGATAGAAATGTTTAATAGCATTAGGTCATGGAAAGCTCCCTGGTGTATTCCACTAGTGGTTACCCTTCATCTTGGCAATGATTTATTAAGTACGATGTTCAGTCAAGTTTGTTCAGTTGTATCCACATTTATCTAACTGCACTATCATCAAATCTATATATGCCCATTTTATCCACAAAGATACCATTTTTTCATGAAATCAAGGTATATTATCCCTATAACATTTTCCTGATCTAACTGCCTGTTGAGAAAAAAAAATTAAATTAGCTTAGTCAGTCATAATGACATGTTATAGATGAAGTGAGCTTGAGTCTCAGAGATAATCAATTTATTTCTCAAATGTTCACAGACCATCCCTTTGATAATATATTCAAGAATTTTTCCAGGATTCAAAGTCAAGTCAAAGTCAAACTCAGTGGCCTACAGTTTGCTCTTTAAGTTTGGACAAAACTTAAAATAGCCCTTAAAGACAGGCCCATGGGCATGGGGCAGGGTGAAAAGTTATATGTACAATGATTCCAAACCCAGGTAAGTCTCAGTTTAATAATTTGAGAAGCACAGAGATGAATGGAAAGTAGATATGACCATGTGTCCTTGTACCCACACACTCAGACTTTGTACAGCCTATAACAAGGCATGGGCTTGTTCTTGTTTTCTGTGCTTACTAACGGAAGTCACCTTACATAAGGTTGTAAGGATTCTGAAGAGAAGATAGGTACTTAAGCAGTCTTGGAAAGTGTATGATTTTAGAGCTTGGATACAGAGTGTCTGCTCCAAGACCTATCCAGCCCCATTGATAATGTCATAGTGCCTTTTCTTCCTGTAGCCCAATGGCCTAAAGCTATATCCATTACATGAGCAAGATAATACCCATGAAAACAATCATTAATGTGAAAAGTGAACCTCAATTATGTAACAGAAACTATCTATTCTGCATCTCTTTCTTTTGACCATATCTCCATAAGGCTAATTTTAAAGTACATTCAGATTATCTGGAAGGGAAGGAATACTAGTAGGTGGTGTGTGTGTGTGTGTGTGTGTATGTTTGCGTGTGTGTGTCTGTGTGTGTGTGTTTAGATTTAAACTTTCTAATGGACATACTGTCACCTACTAATAGATAGGTGAATTAGCTGTCACTTTAGGATTCAGAAGATCTCAGATGGAAGTTCCCAGGAAAGGTTGCACATATTAGACGTGGCTTGAAGAAGGGAAGCAGAGATTGGGCTTCTAAACTATGGGACACATTATGATGTACTAAAGTACTTTGAATAAATTATATCCATTTGGAACTTTGCTTAATGTCAGTTCTGCTTGTCTTCTATACACAGGGGCACATGCATTTCAACCAGCCTCATTGTTTAGGATGCCTACGCAAAATCCCCAGATAGTATGTAAATTCTGAGAACAGACCACTAGACATTATAGAACACTTCATACTTTATGCCTGGGAAATCCAGTCATTTGCAATGAATATCATCCTCATTAGTATAAATTTTAAAACTAGCTTCATGCCAAGCTTCTCTTGGAAGAGACATACTCATTTTCTTTAAAGAATCATTAGTGCTAAAAAATTTCCCTTCGGAATTTCACGTCAATGGAACTACCAGGAATCTGAAAGTAAAACCAGAAATAATGATGTGGGGGAAATGTCAGATAAGAACCATGCTTGCATTACAGACCTGTAACCAGTACGGATGCTGCCAAAGTTCAGGAATTAAATAATCATCACTGTGCAACCTCCCATGGAAAAATATCACTCACTGACAACATTCGGGCTGGGGCTTGCCAATAATTATCACTTTAACTATAATTGATTGCTTCTACTAATGAGGAGATGATCATCTGAGGGCCAGGAGACTGTCACTGGTTTTCATAGAAGGTACATTGACTTAGTGAGGATACTATGGCTCTGAGATGAGAGGAAATAGTTCCTTTTTATCTTTACATAAAACCTTACCAAACCTAGATCTTATAGGAATCAGTGTCCATTGTTATCAGTTTCACAACAGTGATACCATTCATCTTGAACTGAAGGACTTTGTTCTTGAATTGGACGTTACGGCCTCCACATCTTTTGAAACCCAAGAGGTAGCTTAAGTCCATCAGCAATTAGTTCAATTGAATTCATTTCCAATCAATGTATGAAATGTCTACTATGTTACTGCCACTTGATCTTCAAAGAAAAAAAATAAAATTATCTCTGCTCTTAAACAGCTTAAATCAATGGTATCAAACTCAAATATAAAGAGAGGGGCAGCTAGGTGGCACAGTGGATAAAGCACCAGCCCTGGATTCAGGAGTACCTGAGTTCAGATCCGGCCTCAGACACTTAATACTTACTAGCTGTGTGACCCTGGGCAAATCACTTAACCCCAATTGCCTCACTTAAAAAAACAAAAACAAAAACAAATATAAAGAGAAGCCACTAAACCATGCATGAGAATACCTGGAACCCAAATATTGACTTAGAAAATCACATATTAACATTCCATATTCTATTCTATTTTTTATTTATTTTATTAAATATTTCCTGATTATATTTTAACTTGATTTAGCCCTCCCTTGGAGAGTTGCTGGAAATGTAGCCCATGGGACAGGTATTTGACAGTTTGGTTTAGTTACAGTGGTAGATGTAATTGTAGTAGTTAGGGGTCGTGGATGTAAATTCAGCATGTATACCCAAAAGAAAATATAAGGCCATTTGAGGGAGGAGAGATCAATAAGATTTAGAGAAGATAAGGGAAAGTTATGAGTAGAAAGTGGCATCTGAATTGAACCTTAAAGAAAACCAAACCAGAGAAAGAGTTGAAGAGGAAGTAGATTCCAGATATGAGGAACAGCAATGTCAACTTTGGAGAACCCCAGAACTGGGCCTCCATGTTACCATCTGGACATTTTCATACCATACCATTGGTGCTCTCATCATCTTTCTCATCCTCCCCAAGTCCCTTCACACCAGAACCTTGGCCTCTGGCCCTAAGATGCTGAAATCTAAATCATTTCTAATGTCTCTTGACCTCTGCCTTACTTCCTGACCATTTTTTTGCTTTGCTGTTATTAATGTAGATGTCTACTACCACCCTTTAGAATGTTAGCCCCTTGAGGGCAAAGATTGTCTTACTTGTCTTTATTTCAATATTTGGCATGTAGGACATTGCCAAGCCCATGATACGTATTTAATAAATAGTTTATCAAGCATTATTCATTTACCAGCAAACTAGTAAATTTGCCTGGATCACAGATTATGTGGGGTGAGCATTATGAAATGTCTCAAGATGTACATAGGAGCCAGATGGTCAATGGCTTGAAATACTAGATGGAGAAGTTTTTATTTCATTCAAGGGGCAATAGGGAGCAACTGATGAGTCTGATCAAGGGAATGACTAGGTCAGATCTATGTTTTAGTAATATTAATTTGGCAGCTGTGTAAAAGATGGATTAGAATGGCTCAAAGAGCCATTTCTTTTCTCATCCCCTTATTTTTCATCCAATGTCAAACTCCAAGTGCTAGTTAACTCCTAGTGTACCAAGATAGTTACAGTATTCATCATACTGGTTTCCTAGCCTTCAATATTCATGAAATAGCACTTGTGCACACTGACATTGCAATAATTCACTTTGACTTTAAATATCTTTTACACATATGACTTTCTGACTGCTCGTGATCATCTAGTACTTCCCAAATGCCTTGTGATTATCATGAAAACTTTCATTAGTTTTCTACAAAGCTCTCTGCCATTTGGCCTCAGCCAAGCTATTCTTTTCTACACCTGTAGAAACTAACCCTGGTCCTAAAACTCCTTTGGGGCAGTTCATGTTAACCCAGGTGAATTTAAACTCAGATGTACTTTCAAGTTCCCCTTTTAGTTAGGCTTTTGGTAGTTTTCCTCTCTCCTATGTCATCTTCTTAAGCTAACATCTTAGAATCCTCTTCTAGCACTGACACTGTGCCTAAGCTCTCTCATGTTTATGGAATAAGTTGCCTCTCTATATTCTGTATAACTCTCCCTTTTAAAGCCCAGATGCTTCCTATTTAGAATTTATATTTGCCTGGCATCTGATGATTTATTTTTATTTTTTTAAAGGTTTGTTGATACTTAAAAAACAAAACATTTGGGTCACTTCTCAATAATTTTCTTTCTCTTTGCCCCTTCACCAGATATAACTTTGGACCTAGAGTCAGAAAGACCTGAGATAACTGGAAAATCTCCATTTCCATGATATAGATTTAAAAAGTCAAGTCCAGAGAGGTAAATGACTTCTCCATAGTGACCACCCTTTAGTGGTAGAACCAAGACTAGTGCTTTGAACTCTACTACTAGTTTCTTATTAACTTCATGACACTAAACTATATCCCTTCAATCAATCATCCAATCAACAAGTCAACGATATGTCAACTACATACCTAGTCTCTCCTAGAAGTCTCTTCAGAAGTTTTTGCTAGGTTAAACTCATCACTTACTTACATAATCTCCAAAATCAAGTGGTTCTAATTCAGTCATCTTTTCAAATTAATTCTATCAATTCCACACTAATATCAACAAAAATATGTTGACTACACATTATCCCCTCTTGTCCCCTCTAACTTTTAGATGGTAAGCTCCTTGCAGTCAAGGACTTTATCCGTTCTTTACTCAGTACCATGAATATAAATCCACGTTGCTTGATTGAAGTCAACACCATTGCCAATCTAAATAGCAAAAAAATAGTGAAATCAGCTTATATGCCCCAACTTTAAAATTCTTAAATAAATTCACCCTAGCCTTTGCCCTCTGGGACAAATGAATTTTATTGACTTGTTATGGTCTAAATGGAGACTTCTCTGAATAACTTTAAAAATCTACAAATTACACAATGTCATCAAATGGCCAGTTCAAATGGAGTGAGTTCATTAAGAACTTATGACTGATAATAGAGAATGCTGAACAATATATATAAAATAGTGGGATGAATCTTTTGGCACTATGAGATCCAAATCCTTTTGGTTGAGTACACCATTTAAAAGTGTCAAGATTCAATATCAAGTTATTTGTCAGAAAAAGAAAGATATTTGCTTTGCTACAACTGTACAACATAGACAGATGTGTATATCACATCCCCACTTAACCTGGGTATATATCACATTTCCAATCTCAGTCCAAATTATTTGTGAAACATTTAAATTGTGTGGTATTGTTACAACAGGGTGCTGGACATCACAAGCACTGCCTGTCCTCTTTGAACACATTGCTCTGGGTCACATTGACGCAGGGGATATGATACCTGAAAGGTCTACGGCAAATAAAATTGGCAAATGTCAAACTGGGTAGACAAAAGGATAAGTACATATTAAGAGCTAAAAACTGAGAGTTCAAATTCAAGAATGAGAGGCTAAATGCTGAAATGGAAGGTGCTATGTGAATCAGAGATTTCTTTATGGAAAAGATAGATAAACTATTTTTTTTGTAAGGCAGTTGGGGTTAAGTGACTTTCCTAGGGTCACAGAGCTAGTAAAGGTCGAGGGTCTGAGGCTGGATTTGATCCAGCCTCCTGACTCCTGGGCTGGTGCTTTATCCACTGTGCCACCTAGCTGCCCCTAGATAAACTATTAATTCTTCCCACTCTACCCTGGTGAGATTTGATATCTGGCCAGTCAAACTCTACTGACTGAACCCTTTTTCTAATACATACAGAGGAAAGCAGAATCCCATCTGAGAAGTTCTTGCCTAAGTGGAAGTCAATCACAATGAGAATAAATCAACATTAGGACTCAGAACCTTAGGTCTTTATCTGAAACTACCAGAGATAGCTACCCAATTATAAATAAGAAAATGGAACAAAACCCAGAATCAGAACAAGGTTGTAAAGGAGAAACAAATGGGAAATAAAAGCTAGGATGATTCAGGCAGCTTTGTCTCCTTCTCAAGCAAATGACAGGGTGTTAAATTGAATAGTTAAGTTGTTATACTCTGCATATATACATATGTGTGTATGTTTATATGCCCTGGGGTGTGTATGTGACCACCCTGCACTTAACTTCTTATTTTTTTTTATATCCCTTCAGTGGGAGAACTCCCATTGTCTTTTCCCTCCTTGTCATCCATGATAATGGGTGTGTCTGTACAGGATGCAATGGGGAAAGCCAGCGAGTAGATAAGCATTTATTAAGCAGAGGCTATGTGCCATGCAAAGTGCTAAGCAATAGGGATACAAAGAAAGGTAGAATACTGTCCCTGACAGCTAAATGATTGAGGAGATAGGAATTTATGGGCCCTCACAATAATATATCTTAACGCAAAAATTATAATATTCAGGTTATGTGGGCAATAGTATTTGTAAAAGATATATAGATATGAAATCTGCAATAAATTCATTGGCTGATGGATATAAAGCTTCAAAGCTCCTTTAATCTGGGAAGTTAGCCTGAGAGCTAACTTCATGTTTAACAGGCTAACATATGTTCTTAAATTAATTTAAGCCAATTGAGCAATGGCTTTTAGCAATTATGGGATTACTCACTTAGTAACCAGGAGATTACTTTGAAGTACTAAAAATATCTTGAACAGTGAAACCTTTCCCAATCAATTTTTATAGAGTTTGCATATTTCTCCTCCTAAAATTCCCTCTCAGATTTCTTGATATTGAATAAATAAAAACAGCCACTGATGCCTGATGTTTTCATTGAAAGTCTACAGAAATATTTCACTACACATCCCAGCAAACTGGTATTCTGCTGTTATTGACTTTTATAAAATCCCCAGGATAGAACAAGCAGATGTTTGCACTGGAAATGCTTTGGAAAATAATTGCCCCTTATTTATTTAAACAATATTTTTAAAAATTCAAATAATATTAGGTACGCTGGGAATATATGGACATATAAATATGCCAAAGCACTGGCAGGAAGGGGAGAGGTAGGAATTTACTCTCAAATCCAAGATTTAATTGTCTTCTTTGAGGGCAGATGAAGGAGGCACACTGGCTGGAGGTCTAAGCAGGCCAGAAGGTCCCAGAACTGTATTCCCCTCCAGAATCAGCCAGCTGCCCCTGTTAAAATAGAGTAGCTTTTAAGGAGCACTAGGTTGTAAAAAGAAAAGAACATTTCCTAGTCAGGCAGAACCCTCCTGGGGGTGGAGTGGGAGGAAAAGGTGAGGTAGGGAAACTTTTGTTGCCCAGTCATCACTCCACTGACCTCATGTTGCTCTTGCTTCTATCCTTTAGAGTTGTTTTGTGTGTTTATATTTTGTCTCCCTGACAAAACTAAGTGTTTAAAATCAGAGATCATGTCTTCTGTGCCTTGGCGACTCAAACAGCAGAACCTGGCCCAGATGATATTCGACAGCCTCCTGCCATTAATTTGAACACTCTCAAAGCAATACCACTCAAGCCTCACACAATTGAGTATCTCAGGGTTTATGTTATGACATCATGGGAAAGATGTTCAAGATGCCAAGCATCCCATAAGATATGTAGAGATTCCCCAACACCTTATCTAGAAAGCAGAGGAAGACAAAGAGCAAGATTGGGGCAATCTTGGGGCCAAGATTTGCAAAGCTCTGATAATAGGAGAAATAAGTACCCCCTTTCTTTGAGGATGCTACCTATATGGCCTACAGAGTGTCTATAGGTTCCTTTAGTCAATAAATTGTGATACTATGAGAAAGCCAACTCCCTCCACTGGGGCTATAGGCAGCTATCTACTGGTTATGGTTTCATAATGTCTTGGGTTGTGAGCTAGATACGGTCATCTGGTCTAATGCCATCATATCTTTCTTTTATTTTTTATAAAATAGTAAGTAGATTAAGAGAAATTATGATTTGCCAAAGTCTTACAGGGAGTAAGTAGCAGAAGTGCAAATTGAACCAAGATCCTCTCACTCCAAATTCAATATCCTTACTACTACATAACAGATTACTCATAATAAATATTCTACTTCCTCAAACACCTTTCCCATTGGCCTTCTCAGTGTGCCAAGAGCAAAAAGACATCTTGTCTGTAGATGTCTCCTGCTAACTAGGAAAATAGGTGACCTGGACATGCTAGGTTACCAATGATAACCCCTTAGTCACATTCCAGTAGCACTTTAAGGTTTAAAAAGTGCTTTTCCCAAAGGGAAAAAAAAACCTATGTGTTGGTAGTTGGAAGCTGGTAGTAACTCTTATTTCCATTTTACAGATCAGGAATATGAGGTCTGAGAAATTGTGACTTGCCTGGGGTGATAAAACTAGTGATATAAACCTAAGGCCAACTGGCTCTAAGCCTAGTGCTTTTCCCACTTAGCCAAACTGCCTCAAGACAAAATAATAAGTACCACAATATAGCATAGATGTATTGACCACTTTTTTTTTTTACCCCCAACCATACTTCTTTTAAAGCAGGATTCAAACTCTAGCTCAATGCCAGCAAATTTTCCATTGCACCTTGCCGATTATGTCATGAATTCCAATTTGGAAATGGCCAAAGGTCACCTACAAAAATAATAGCCCCTCAAAAACCTTAATAATGTGAAAAAGTTGAATTAAAACAAATCTGAGGTTTCATCTCACACATAAGGCAAAAAGAATCCATGTTGGAGTTGAGCAAAAATAGACACCTACAGGCACTAATGGTAGAACCAACAATTGGTTCAATCATTCCAGAAAGCAAATTGAAATTATACTAAGAAAAGTACAATAATGTCTTTACCCTTTGATTTAATAATATCACTGCTTTGTATATTTCTTGAGGAGAACAATTATAAAAAGAAAGGTATGTATCCTCCCCTCCCCCCATGCCAGCCAACAAAATATCTAAAGAAACAGGATTTTTGGTAGCAAGGAACTTGAAACAATGCATATGTCCACAAATTGTGAAACTACTACACAAGTTTTGGTATAAAAATAGTAGAGATTAATGCTCTGTTATATGAAACGGTCTATGATGAATACAAAGAAGCACAGGAAAATATATATGAAATGATGCTCAGTGAAGAAAGAGAAAGAAGATAACAATAAAGACAATGACTCCAGCAATATACATAGAAGAAAAACAAAAAAGAAAGGAATTGAAATTAAATGTTATAACATCATATTGACCAAGCTTGACCCCAAGAAACAGATAAGAGACTATTAAGCATGAGATGCTACATATGTCAAACTTGGTTGATAAGATAATTTTGTTGAACTGCTTTTTTCCCAGTATATCTTTTCTTTTAGAAAAAGAAATCCAGGCACTATAAAAACAAAGTATAGATAAAATATAGATAAAATTAAAACACCCAATAATATATCTCCCTTCATGCTTCTCTGAGCTGGAGAATCCACAACTCTAAAATGAAAGGGTTGGACCATATAACTTCTAAGGTCCGTTCTATTTCTAGATGTATGATCCTATAATAATTCTATGATGCAATAAATACCATTATCCCCAGTACTCTTGGGGAGAGGGGCTTTTCTTGGAAGGTGTGAGTGGGCTAAAGCTGCACAATTCTTGGGAGGAGACCAGCTTTTCCTACTTCAAAATGCTCAGTAGCTCCATGCAGAACTCTATCAGTACTTCGGCTAGCTCACTGAAACAATTCCCTAGGCCAAGGCTTGAGAGTGTCTTGGTGCTGGCAAATCCTTTGTATTTCATTTCTTTTGATTCTGAAACAAAAACAGTAACATATTTTATCAATCCACAACACGTGTCTTGCATTCAGGAAGAACAGTGTTTTCCTTTTTCCCAACAGTCATCTGTGGTGCTAACTGCATATGATTAAGAGCATCAGTGAACTATCTGAAACATATTGCTTCAACAAGCCTAAAATTAATATAAATAAAGCTGTAAAGACCCCAAACTTCAATGAGCATTCCACAAATATTATTCAGGAAAGTAACATTCTTCTATTAAGGAACAGCTGTTCCTTCAACATGGAAGCTGCTCTTTTGAGACCTGAGAATAGAAAGGAAACTGTGGGTGAAGAAGTCCAAAACAAATAAATTCTTTGTTTCAGAATTTTGTTGCTTTGGTGTTTCATCTTCATTTCAGGGAGAGCTTCTGATCATCTTTTGCCTCTTGATTCAGTGTCCATCATATCCTTTACATTATTTCTCTTCAATAAATTCCCTATACACATTTGACCTAATCGCTCCCCTACTCAAGAAACCCAAATGGCTCTCCATTGCCTTGATGATAAAATACAAACTGTTTTGTGGGACATTTTAAGACCATCACAACCTCATTCCAACCTACCTTTATAGCACTAGAATAGCCTACTTTTCTTTTTGTATTCTATAATACAAGCCAGACTGACTTTCTTCTTGCCCCTTACATGTAAACTCCATCTTCCACCTCTGAGCTTTTGCAATGACCATTTTCTATAATTGGAATGTACTCCTTTCTTATCATCCCTACTTCTTAGAATCTCTGGTTTCCTTTAAAGCTTAGTTCAAAGTCAAATTCCTAAGCCTATGCTCTCAACTTCTAGTATTCTCTCCTTCAAAAAAAAAGAAAGAAATTACCTTGTGTTTATTTTGTATACAGTTGATAATCTCACTTAAGTATGTATGTGTTGTTTCCCCCTGTGGAATGTAAGTTCCTAGAAGGCAAGAGCTATGTCATTTTACCTTTATATCCCCAGAGTCTAGCACAGTGCCTGGTACATAGACAGCACTTAATAAATCAAATGAATAAATCAATTTTGATATGTGCCCAATGTTCCAATATAACTCTTTTGTATGATAGATGGGATAGCAGAGAGCTCAGCAACCAAGGAAGGCAAGACTTACTGGACTTGCTAGTAAAAAAGTCTGCTAGATTAGATACAAAATCAGGCAGAGTTTGATCAGACAGTCAGAAGACAGCTGGTACTGGAGTAGGATCAGAGAGTGGCAGGGATAGACAGGAGTCAGAAGGATTTGGAAATCCTGTAATGGCAGAATTGAAAAATCAAAAACTTTTTGGCTAGCAAAAGAACTAAGGAATACTCAATAGTAGGGGTTGAAATTCAATAGTTTTCAGGGGAGAGGAGGAGGAGAGGAAGACCATAGTTCATCATAAGTCAGCTTAGCAGTAGCCAGGAATGAGGGAAAGAAAGACCAGAGGAGGAAGAATCAGCAGAGTTAGTAGGAATAGGCCAGGATTAACAAAAGTACCAGCAAAAGACAGCTGACACTCAACAAGATTAGATACAGAAGCTAGTGATCAGACAATATAGTGATTAGTAATTAAGTAGTCTGGGAGTCAGCAGAATTAAATCAATTAATCAATCAACAAGTGTTTAGTGAGCAAATACAATATGCCAGATACTGTGTTAGGAACTAATGGTACAAAGACAAAAGAGACTCAGTCCCTACATTGGAGAAGCTAATAGAAAAGGCAGGTGAGATAATGGGCACATACACATATAATACACACACACACACACACATATATATATATATATATATATATATATATATATATACACGCATTTATATGTATCTACATTCATATACATATATATTTATATATGAAACAGATGCAAGATATTTTTATGGAAGAGGCACCGGCAGCTGGGGGAATTAGGAATGGTTTTATGTGGTAGGTGGCACTTGAGTTAAAACTTAAAAGGAAACTCAGTTTTCTGAGAAATTGAGATGAGGAAGAAGGAAAGAGACTTTTTCAAAGGAAGAATGTGTTAAAATGAGGACAGAGGGAACAGGATTGCTCCGCTTGAGCTGCTCTTCCAGGAGGGTCACAAGTTGTCTGGGACTTGTAGCCTTTGTATACCAGCTTATGTGGTCATCTCCAATTCTTAAAGTAGTACTGCCTAGTCTTAAAAATACCCTGACCAGCTCCCACAATCTGATCTTTTCAAAGGAAAACATCATTGACATTAGTTGATGAGCTTTCAGTATATTTCTCTGAAATCAGGGCTACACGATTCAGGTATGTGTAGAGAATAGTGCAGAGATCTCTGTCCTCAGAGAAGCTGCCTGGGCAAGATTTCAGGAATGTAGTTCATCTTCCACCCCTAAAGTCTCAACCCCATTTCATGATGTGCTCTTTGCTATCCATGACTCCCATCTAGACTGCCCAACTCCAGATAATGATCTATGATTTTGGATCAATGTATCCAATTTTAAAATGAAACCAAATAACATTTAATGAATAAGTATGGTGTTTAATGCCCTGTGTTTTGTGTAATGGGGGTAGATAAGAGAAGTATAAGGCTTGTCCCAAGCCTAGAAATCTCTAGAGATAACAGTCTTATTAAGGAATTAAGACATAAGGATATGGAATCAGTAAGGAGAAGAATGAAATGATCATACATATGCATTAGGAAAATCATCTTGGTAGCTAAAAGAGAGCCTTGAGACAGGGAGATTGGTAAGAAGACTACTACAATAGTCTAAGTGATATGAGGAACTGAATTATGATGGGAACAGTGTAAGCCCTTGGAGAGGAAAAGGGAATATATACAAAAAAGATAGATTTAAGGGTTGTTTTAAGAGTGGAAATAACAGTTTGAAAACAAATTTGAAAGGCAGAGTTCATGAGAATAAAGGATTAAGGATGACAACAAAATTGAGAGTCTGGGAGATTAGTTGCATCCTCCTCACAACAAAATAATAATAATAATAATAATAATAAAACAACTAACATTTATATAGTGCTTACTATGTGCCAGGCACTGTGCAAAATGCTTTACATTTATTATCTCATTTGATCTTCCCAACAATCAAGAATAGTAGGTACTATCATTATCCCCATTTTATAGATGAGAAAAATAAGGTTAATTGACTTGTCTAGGGCCATAGTGTCATAGGCTGTATTTGAACTCTGGTCTTCCTGACTCCAGGCCAGGTGTTCTATTCATTGAGCCACCTCGCTGCCATAGGAATAGAATGTGATGTATGACAAACAGTGAGAAAAGATTGGTAGTATTGTAATGAGTGTTAGAGAAAGTCATTAGTTTGGAAAAGGAGGTTTTTAGAAAAAGATAATCAGTTTCATTTAATACATTAATTTAAGACAATGTTAATTTTAAGATAGCTATGGGCATCAAAATTGGGATATCCAAAATATGGGGTTTTGGCTATGAAGGACTTTGGTTTAAAGTGATCTTGGGCTCAATATGCAGAACTGTCATAGAAGCTGATGAGATCGTCAAGTAAGGCAGCAAAGAGAAAACTAGAGAAGAGAGTTCAGGATAGAACCTTGGGAGACATTCACATTTACAGTTGTGAAATCAATGAGGATACATACTAAGGAGTGGTTGAATAGAAAAAAAAAAAGAACCAGATGAAAGCTGTGTCACAAAAACCTTTAGAGGAAAGGATGCCTGGAGAGGAAAAGATAATCAATAGTCTAACAGGCGTCAGAAATATCAAGAAGAATAGAAATTGAGAAAATGTCATTATATTTGTTGATTTAGAAATCATTGATGACTTTGCAAAGGAGAGTTTCACTTGAAGCTCTGATATAGAGGAAAAAGTCAAAGTAAATTATAAATCCTGAGGCTGAATGATGCCATTTTTTTTTGGTGGGGCAATGAGAGTTAAGTGACTTGCCCAGGGTCACCCAGCTAGTAAGTATCAAGTGTCTGAGGATGGATTTGAACTCAGGTCCTCCTGAATCCAGGGCTGGTGCTTTATCCACTGTGCCACCTAGCTTCCCCCTGATGCCATTTTTACAAGCAGAAAAACTAGGAAAAGTAGATAGTATTGGGAAAAGATGATTAATTGGGGGGGGTTGATGTGTTGGATTCAAGGAATACTCAAGATTCTGTTGAAAGTAAATATATATACATGTGTGTGTGTGTGTGTATACATATATAAAATTATTATTAGATTTGGAGCATTTGCCTTCGGAAATGAATCATTTAAAAATAGGATTATAGGTTTTAGATTTAGAAGGTAACTTATAGATCTATTATAATCTAATTTTAACCAATGAGAAAATTGAAGGCTAGGGATATTAGTGACTAAGCTAAAGTTACAAGAATAGAATGGTCAAGATCCAAATTAACTTGAAATCCATTGTTGAGTGGCAGAATGGATTGGGAGGCAGGAAGTGGGTTCAGTTATTTACCCAGATACTTAATAGCTATGTGACCCTGAAAATAGTTGGCGTTCAATTTGCACTAGTAAGGGAGTTTCATCCCTTAAAATTCCTTAAAGTGATGAAATTACTGGTCTAGTAAAAAAAAAATGAGGAAAATAGTACCCAAATCACAAGATTTTTGTGAGGATAAAATGAGTTAATGTTAAGTAAATCAATTTATAAAAACTCAAAATCACCATGTACATATGAACTGTTATTGTGCCATAAGAAAATCACTTTCTTGAACACTTGTAGTAATGGAGTCACTATATGCCCCTCCCACAAAATGAGAAGAAAATTTATTACATGGTTGAACACCTCTCTTGTGATAAGATAATGGGATTTGGCAGCTACCCAGGGGTCCCACCTGATTGATTTAGTGTTGTTTGAATTGGGTGAGAATGAGAAACTAAGTACCTACTTGAGTATGGTTGGAGGGGGAACACACCTGTCTGGCCCTGAGTGATGTGTTGGTGTACTACTGACATCAGCAAGAGACCACTCTGAACCAATCAGCTTGAAGGACCTCCCCTTTGGGAGAAGGAGAGAGGAACAAGAAAGTGAAAGCTCGCTCAGAGAAGAACTTTTTTTTTTTTTTTGGTGAGGAAGAGGCACATGCTGAGAGAGGGAAAACAGGAGTCCCCCTTGTTGTTTGTGACATTGGTTTGGTGATGAGAGATTTCACATGAGCTGCTAGGAAAGGAAATTGAGTTCTTTCTCTCTGGCTATACCAAATTAGATTTAAGCTAGGATTTCCGTGCTATAAGGAATCTGTTCTCACTCTCTCTCTTCACTAACTTATAATATATTTTAATAAATCCTTAAAAGACTAAATTCTTGCTGAATTTATCAGTGATTTTAGCCAGATTCTCCCCCAAGCCTGGGGGGAGCAGATTAGGACCCACAATTCAGATTTTAAAAACAGTCTATGTATTATAAAGTTCTCACATTGAGTAACAGCATTCTTTCCTATAACTTCAATCTATTTGTCTTAGTTCTGGTCTTCAAAAGATATCTGTTAAATGAAACAATTATACTGAATTTAAAGATTGTTATGTTATGTGTATGTTTAATTCTGAAAAGTTCCATTGATTGTTTCTCACTTGAATCTTTTGAAGTGTGTTGTCTCTGATTAAGCAAAATACTCCATCTGTGACCTAAGATGAAATAGATGATTTATTACTTATACTGAAAATACCACACTTCTGCTGATAGTTTATGTTAACTTTTTAGGCAGTTAGATCACATTCTTAGTTCCTTTTGAGCTCATGGTCAAATGCAGCTCTTAGATCTTTTCTTAAATGAATTGCTGTCAAGTCTGGTCTCTTTCATCTAATACTTCTGCAATTGATTTTTAAAAAAATACTAAATGGAAAACATTTATCACATTAAATGATATCTTGTTGATTTTGGCACAGTTCTCCAGTCCATCAAGATAACTTTGAATCTTGATTCTGTCATCTATCATATTAGCCATTCCTCCTAACTTTATTTCATATGCAAATTTAATAATCTTGCCATCTATACCTTCATCTAATGCAGTGATAAAAATGTTGAATAAGACAAGGCCAAGGACAGAACCTTGTGGAGCCTTCCAAGTTGACACCAATTTGTTAATCAATAAGTTTTGAATATGGTAGTTCAATCAAGTACAAATCCATCTATAGCTTCCCTGACACCATACTTACAGATTCTTGCAATTCTTTTTGAGTCAACCTTAATTTCCCTTCTTCTTCTCATTCTTAGAACTTTTAGATGGAAAAGAAAAACTAAGATTATCTGAAAGTTTCTTTATTGCCTCTTTGTTTTCTTTATGATATTCCTCTTTTACTGTTCCCTAGGATTGTTGACTAAGGAGTGAGAATTTCATTGTGTGAAATTCCTCATGCCTCATTAACAACTTTCCTTTTGTGAGTCCAACTTTCTCTATCTCTGCCCTTACCTCCATCTCTATATATCTATCCATATATTTGAGTAAGAAAAGAATTGAGCTATTAGATAACTGAGAGATATCTGGTTACATGATATTGAATCAATGAATATATATATATATATATATATATATATTGTTTCTAAGGATTAAGAAAATATCAAGTTGAGGGAAAAAAGGCTATGGAACTTTCTCTGGATTATGCCAATATGTAAAGGTCTTGTATTGAAATACAGAGTATGTTGGCAGGGATTTTCAAGCAGAAGGGCCATATTTTCCCCATAACTTGGAGTAAAAGTAGAAAAAATTGCATATGCTATAGAAACATCTGAAGGACAGAAAGGAGAAATGAAAACTTGAAGATTTAGATGAGACCAAAGTTTAGTCTCTCTCATACCCAAAAAAGAATCCTTTTTAAACAATAACCAACAAATCATCCAGCCTTTGATTGAAGGCATGTGCTGAAGGCAGGGAAACTTATTGTATCCTGAGATAGTACATTACACTTTTAAATTGCTATAATTTTAGGAAGTATTTTCCTTACACCAAGTCTAAATTTACTTCTTTAGGACCACCAAAATTTTTATACATTTTTTTCATTCCACTCTCTAGGACAATTAGAATCAACACAGTTGGTTTTTGTTTTTGGGGTTTTTTTTTTGTTTCTTTTCTGTGACAGATCCTTAAGTACTTGAAGGAACTAAGTGTCTCCAATCCTCTTTCAACTCTTCTCTGTTTTTTGAGCTAAATACGCTCAATCTTCCAACTGATCTTCAAATATTATGCTCTTTAGGCTCTTTATCACCTTGGTTACCTTCTTTTTGAAGCTCTCCATATTATCAGTGTTCATCTCAAAATGTGGTTCCCCAAAGGAAACAAAATATTCACTATGTGGTCTTACTAAAACAGAATACAAGGGAGTCATCAGACCTTATTGCTGGTCCTAGACTACTTCTCAATAAAGCCTGAGATTGTATTTATTCATGTTTTGGGGCTGTAGGTTAGCCCTGGAACCACATAGATTCTTCAGGCCACTAAACTTTTTCATATGGGCTGCTATCTGACTTTACTGTCTCCATCTTATCCTTGTTAAGTTTGTTTTTTAATCCAAATGTAGGTCTCAGAATATATCTCTATTAAATTTTATCACATGCAATTTAGCCCAATATCTAGTCTATCAAGATTGTGACAGATGGCTTCTATTTTCTCACTAAAGTAGGAAGAAATAGGGGCTTCTATGGGGCCTTGAAACAAGATAAGGTTTGGGCTAGTCACTTCATAATGTGTAATAATTAGGTAGGGGAGATTTTTTTTTTTAATTTGTTAAATGGTGACCAAGACTTAGCTAAGATCAGATGACAAATGTTTTATGTTCCAAGTGGTCAGGGTCACATGACTGACTTTAGCAGCATTAAGCAACATGAAAGTAGGAATGAAGAAGGTCTGTTAGAGGGGCAAATCAAGGTTTTGTTTTAGCAATACATGTATTGATTGAATTACAAGGGTGAAAGTAGTTCAAGGGTAGAAGAAAGTATGTAGTTGAACTTGTTAATTATAGGGCCAAGACTGGAAGAAGGAATGATAATCTTGAGAAAAAAAATAGATTCAAGGGGAATGGTGATAATTGGTTTGAAAAACCTATCCAATGGGGGAGTAATCAAATTTTTTGTATTATGGCATCATAAGGAAGAACAAGAAGCAATGTGTAGAAATGGCAAAGAGGTATATTTAAGTTATTATCAAGAAAATTCATCCTAGCAAATGGAACTGTCCAAAAGTAGAATGTATTACTTTGGAATATGGTGGCTTCCCTTTTCCTAGAGGTCTTCAAAGAGAGGTTTGATAGTCATTTATTGAGAATTTTGTAATAAGGATTTGGGGAAGGGTATGAGCTAGGTTACATAATGGCTGATATATATTCCAAATGCAAATGTTTATAATTATGTGACTATAAAAGGAAGAAAAACAGAGTAGAACAGAAGTGATGGTCTGGAAAAAGACAGGAATGGAGGAACTGGGCAGTGGTTTGGATAAAGACTAGATTTTCTGTGTCATCCTTGTTAAGAGTACTTGCATTTAGTCATGAGACAACTTAAAGGATTGATTCTCTACTGTTTGAAGTTTGGTGAGTTCCTCCTCTTCTGCCTCACATTTTCACCTTTAAGGAATTATATGTTTCACTTCTTTGTCAGTCCCATTCTAGAAGTAGAAGATCCTTATAGATAGAAATAAGCAGTAAAATTTCAAGAGTCCTTTCTCCCACCCTCTTTATTTAGATAGGCTGTAGAAAGTTCATTATTCTATGCCTAAGCTTTATCTCCCATGCTCATATGCTCAAAGAATAATGAAATGTTAGATCCAGAAGGACATTAAATATAAAATTTAGAACTTCATAGCCATAAGGGACCTTAGAAATCACCTAAATAGTGTAACAGTCTCAATTTACAGAAAAGGAACCCAAGGCCCAGAGAGAAGAGACTTACCCAAGGTCACACAATTAATTATCTATACTTCACTGAAGAATCCCACTTTTTCTTTGCTAAAGTAAATTAATTTCATATGTACTTCAGTCAATGCTAAAGATACTCCTGGGAACCTTTTAGAGCTAGGAATAACACCTTAGTTATCTAACTCACCAGAGTGTCCTGGAACTTATTAATTGGTCTAAAACATGTTGGTATTCTTAAAAAATACAAATTATTGAAACTATGATTAACATTGCAGAGTTTGCATGTGACCTTCACAATTCTTGCTCCCATTTATGAACATATTCATTCCCTGTCAAGGGCTTATTATCCCCAACTTCTATTTTCCTGACCTGACTTCCACCCACTTTAGAATTTACAAATGTATGCTGTTTAATGACAAGTTGCTATCTCAGGTCCTGAAAACTAATTCTAAAGCTGTTTATGATGGTTTGCCCTTTTTCTTAGCAATCCTTATTTTTGTGTTTGGTACAGAAAAAAAAAATGTCTTGGGATCTCTTTTTTTTTTTTCACGCAAAAAACTCTTGGCAATATATGCTAAGCTTAAATTCAAAAAGATCCACTCCCTTCAGTCAGCTATGAAGGGCTGTCAGAAACTAAGTGATTTCTAATCATTGTTGGCAAACAGAACCAAAATGAAATTCAGGCAAATTACATACTTCCTTCTTGAGGGACAGTACCTTGAAAAGATAGGCTTATGAGGAATGAACTAAGATGTCTTAAAAGCAAGTCAATGTATCTGTTAGTCAAAAAACCTGTGTTTTTTTCTCTCTAGATATCTCATAGGGATCTAAAGGGGAAACTATAAATTGCTCTAATACAGTTATTTCACTGCTGTCCAAAAAGAATTATTTTTGTTAATGGGATGATAAATCAGAAAACTTGTTAGTGGAGCTGTTCAGAAAATGGTTTCAAAAATGAAAGCTATAATATTTGTCAGGTTTCCAAATTCTCTCATGGGAATTGAGATTGTGGCCATAACATATTTGCTAAATTCCATTACCTTAATACATTTATGTTGCTTAAGATATTAGATGTTAAGGAAGGGGCACACATAAATCAAGAGGTAAAACATAAAACTGAATCAAAATATAGATATTATGGCCATAAATCCAGTCATTATTTCAGGGCTACTTTTGTGATAGATTTGTGTGTCATTGCTCACACTTAGAGAAAGGCTTATTATGTTACCTTAGACCCATGGTGGTAGAAATGACCTCTCTTCCCTCACCACCACTTCTACTACCAAACACTAAGAGTGATATCTTCAGATGGATACACCAGCTTTCTAGCTACTTCAAGGAAAAGTTGAAAGGTTCTTTCCCAATTTTGGTCCCTTATATCTCCAAGACTAAATAAGCACTATTTGGAGTGTTTAAATCACTTCACAACCTGCCCCTTCTTATCCTTCCAGCCTTATTATGCTTCACTCCACTCTCCAGTATCCCTGTCCTACTTCATGCAAGACCAATCATTTTGCAACTCAAAGCTATTGCATTGGAATGTTTCCCCTCTGCCCCTTAGTTCCCTGGAAGATTCAGATCAAATACTATGTTCTTTAGAAGGACTTCCCTGATTCCTCCAGCTGTGCTGCCTTCCTTTTGAGATTACATCCCATCTACTCTGCATATTAACAGTCACTTAAATGTTACTTTCTGTATTAGAATATGAGCTGCTTGAGGTAGAGGGCAATGTCTTTTTTTTCTTTGAATCTCCAGTGTTCAGTACAGTTCTTGGAACACAATAAGGACTGAATAAATGCTTGTTGACTGATGCCAAGTCCTAAGAGTTTTCTATTACCCCTGCTCTCTGGCACATCTTATTGCTCCCTTCTAATCTGAAAATACTTTATGGAATTTTTATCAGCAAATACATCTAGAATCTATATCAAAATTTTCCTTCTATTTCTATTAATTAGAAGCTCAAAGTTATCTCCAGCCAACCTCATCCAGAGATCTGAGGCCTCTTTGCCCACTCCTCCTTTTGGAACTTCCACTGTGGTACTGCCTGACCTTAAAGGCTACCAGATAACCTTTTCAAAAGAGGGTATATTCATTATTAAAAAGACTTCCCCTCCTGTCCTCTCCCATAGTTAACACCAGGTCAGACATCACACCTCCTCTTTCCTGTAGAAGAACTAGAAATTCACCAGTTTCTTTCCTGCTGGATTGAAGCAAGAAATTGAAAAAAAACACCCCAATAATTATCAAACTTCATAACTGTTTACTAATTACTTCGGATGAATAATACATATTTATGTAGTGTTTGGTATCCTAGATAAAATAACTTTTGCCAAAGGAAATTATGTTTTGGGAGGAATATATTATAGTAAATATAAATGTACTATTATTAGTGAAAATTACAAACTATTTGACTTAGAGTTTTGCTTGTTAATGCTCAAATTATTTGGCAAAGGGAAAGCAGGACTAAAACTGAAAAGATCTAATTCTGACTCCACTTATTAGCAATAGGCAATTGACTTCCTTTTCTGGGACTGAGTTATTCTTTTTTGTTCTTGTTTGTTTGTTTTTGTTTTTGTTTGTTTTTTAATTTTGGCGAGGCATTTGGGGTTAAGTGACTTGCCCAGGGTCACACAGCTAGTGTGTTAAGTGTCTGAGGCCAGATTTGAACTCAAGTCCTCCTGAATGCAGGGCCAGTTCTCTATCCACTGGGCCTGAGTTATTCTTTCTGTAAAAATGGAGAGTAATATTTGCATTTTTGTTGATTGAGTTAAATAATTAAGACATTCATAGCAGGTGAGACTTAGCTACCAATGACATAGATGTTTGGTGTTGAAGCTACACCTATCTGGTAGGTACTTATAGAGGAAGGGGATTGAAAGGGGAGGAAACTGAGGATAAGAGAGGAATAGCAGCAGCAGCAGTAATGCTAGTAGTCTTTATGTGGTGCTTCAAGTTTGACAAAGTGCTTTATGTTGTCTTTTTATGATCTTCACAACAACCCACTGAGGTAAGTGCTATTATTGTCCCCATTTTGTAAATAAGGAAATTGAGGCAAAAGGGGGTTATTATTTGCCTCAGTTTATAGGGCTCTTAAGTTTTTGAGTTAAGATTCAAACTAAGGTCTACCTGATTCCAATTTCCATACTCAATCCATTGTGCTACCTAGTTGTTAAAAAAAAAAACTTTATTTATTTTCTGAAGCAAAATTGATAGGACGGTAATGCTTTCTACATCCAGAAAAATCTAGCAGACCATTTTAGTACTAAAGAGACAAAGGTAGGGAATCATGCACATGTCTGATCCTAACAGAGGGAGTTAAATTCAATATCAGTAGCTAGGACACTCTAGGAGTCCTGCATTCATCAACATAATCTGAATGATAACACAGGTCCCAATTTAAAATACTTTTACTTGGGGGAAACCAAAAGCCTAACTTCCAAAATTCTTTTTTTTATCTTTCCCAAGTACACGAAGGATTAAGGCAAGATCTAAAATAAGCTCATAGTCTGTGGAAAGTGTAGTACTTAACTTGATATTAATTCATTACCTTTTCTATTACCACTTTGATTAAATACCAAGGCCTTCATAAGGTGAGCTAATGAGATAAAACACAAAGGGAAAGAAAGGAAGTGGGGGCCTAAGCCATGAAAATTTATTGGTGGCCACAGAGATACAATCTAGACAAAAACATTAGAGAGAGGTATAGCATATGTAAGAGCCAGAACTAATGGGTGAATGAAAAACAGCTACCTAGAGAGAAACAGGCAGTTTAGGCTGAAATTCACAGCACTTCCTGATAGCAGATGATCATTGTATATGTTAGAGTACTTTCTGTAGAAATCGTAGTGGTGGTATTTCTCAACTCTATAGAGCTATCTACCAGAATCCTCCTTGGATGTGTCATTATGCTGTGGAGGTAACCCTGGATCCTTGAAGCCTATGTTAGAAGACAGCAAGTCTTTTAGGGGTTTTTTTTGGGGGGGGGCAATGAGGGTTAAGTGATTTGCCCAGGATCACACAGCTAATAAGTGCCAAGTGTCTGAGGTCAAATTTGAACTCAGGTCCTCCTGAATCCAGGGCCGGTGTTTTATCTACAGGGCTGCCCCTGACAGCAAGTCTTGATAGTTGTTACTTAGCTAGAAATGTTTTGAGTAAAGGCCCAGTAATGGATTTAATATCTTGTATGGGGACCAGTCTAGCTAAATTCAAAGAGGTTCATTCTGATATTTGTCACAGGGTTTCTGTCTTGGATCATCCTTAGCTTCCTTCAAGCAAAGCTTAGGCATCACCTTCTAGGGTACTCCTTCCCTGATCAACCTGCTTGCTCACCGTCTCCTCCTTCCCCCCTTATCTTGTGTTTAAATATCTGAGTAAATGTTACATTCCCTAATAGAATGTAAGCTCCTTGAGAGCAAGGATTGGTTTCTTCTTGGTCTTTTTACCCCCACTGAGATACTATTTTTTGTTGTTAGTGTTGGTTAATTTTTTTCACCATAGCAACTCTCAAAGATTAAGATTTAGATAAGTCAGGTGTCAGGTGAGAGAGTGCCTATCCTGACAAAATTGCTGCTTTTTGAAATATAAACATGGAATCTGGTGTTTAACCTAATTCTGATTTCTATTGCTGCATTTGTCTTCCTGAAGAATGCAGCCTACCAACTCTAGTATACCATATTTGGTAAACAATTTCATAGCACGATTCAGGTTTTTTATTAGAAATCCAGGTTTTTTCATTATTCCTTGGAATAAAGGCTGGGAAACAGAGTTCTTAAAACTGCTTCCATCCAAGTTAAAAGAAAAACTGATAAGAAATGCCTGGCATTAACCTATGGGGTAGGGGGTTGAGTCATATGGAAAACTGGTGATTCTCTTTACCATCTGAGAATTGGACTCAATAGGAGAAAAGTTAGTTTTCATTCTGTAGAAAGCTATCTATTTTTCAGGCTATAATATTAGGGATGATGCTTCTGAAGAATAGACTCTGTTAAATGTGGAAATTTAAAATCTGGTTAGCCAAATATGAGAGTAATTCTTTTTATTGTTATTATTTTATCTTTGGCAAGTAGACTGTCTCCTCTAGATTTTGGATAGTTCTATTCACCAGTTCCAGTGACAGAGAGACTTTGCTACAGGGTACTATGTCTACAAGCTTTGGTTTAAATTGCAGGCTCCCCAGAAGAGACAGGCACAGCGAAAATGAAAAACATTTCTATGCTAAATTGTGTGATAGCAAATGTGTGTTGTACTTAATGATGTGAGAATATGAGGGTTTTCTCTTCCCTGGCTATGCTCTAATCCTGTGATTTTCTTCCTCTCTCAATGAGGACAGACAGGCAAGGCTAGAGTACTATATTTTGCATCTTCCAATCTCATACAAAATGAGTAATTATGCTTGAGATAGAGTTTAAATTAATGATAGTGAAATTTTAAATGAAAGTGTGGACTTTAATAGATCTAACAAAAATGAGAAATTACAGTGTATTCCTTTACTCACTAATTAAATTAAATTGATTTTCAATTTTTCCACAAACTTGAGCTATTTTGAGTAGCAGCTCTTTTAAATCTGAGCTCTAATACCAGATCCTTGTTCTAGGTGCCCTTTGAGCATCACATGACAAGTGACTGCTGGTATTCATTTTAAAAGTCCTAAAATAATGACAAGAATTTATCTTCTACTCATTGAAATCTGCATTTAAGAAAAGCCAACACAAGTTAAAGTGAACCAGCTCTGTCTGAACCATTTCAGTTTTTACTATTGTATTCTGGCTGCCAGAAATAAAAGTACAGTCTCCTAGAGATATCCAGGAATTTTCCCTAAGATTCATGACTAGATTTAGAAGAATAATGTTTGGGTTTTTTTGTTTTGTTTTGTTTTGTTTTTGTTTTTTTTTTTTTTGTAGTGAGGCAATTGGGCTTAAGTGACTTGCCCAGGGTCACACAGCTAGTAAGTGTGTGTTAAGTGTCTGAGGCCGGATATGAACGCAGTTCCTCCTGACTCCAGGGCCGGTGCTCTATCCACTGTGCCACCTAGCTGCCCCATGCTTGTTTTTTGTCAAGAAAAATTCAAGAAATAAAAGATTTGAATTTACTAGCAAATGGGCATTGACTATATTATAAAGTTTACATGTGCTTTGTGGTTAATGGTAGGGTTTTTGTTCAAGATTGGTGTTTGATTATTATACCATTTGAACCATTCCTACTTCCTGCTTCTGCATTACTATGAATGTTGATGTTCACTTATTCCCTGGTAGAGGTATAAAAAATCCAGATACTTACCTTATCACTCTCCGGCAATGGTTTCCCAAAACAACTAGTTTCTACTGATATTGGTAGACAGTCTAATGAACTGTATAGAATACTGGTGTCAAACTCAAATAGAAAAAGGGGCCATCAAACCACCTATAAGAATCCTTACAGGTTGCATATTGACTTTTAAAAGCTCACACTGACATTATTTGTGTTCTATTGTGTTTATTTTGTCAAATATTTTCTAATTACATCTTAATATAATTTGGACAGCTCTGGTTTGGGTTTTTTTCTCCTAAAGCCAGGAGAGAACAATATCTTATACAGGACTCTTGGAGTCTTAAGTGAACACCAGAAAACATTTTCCCTTTTTTTCCATGTAAATTAATATTTTAAAAAACATACCAAATTTGCTGCTATATGTTTTAGCTAAGCTGCTAGAAATCTGTTTCATGCTTCTGTGACCAAAGTAGTTAAGGAATCTATTTTTAAAAACCATTCAAATTCTGACAAGATGGAAAGTGCCAGGTGGTATTAGTGGCAGATTTGGTGATAAAGTGTACAAACAGATGGGTTTACAGCAGCAGCAACTTGTCTTCCTAGTACAAAAGTAAGAGATATCACTAAATGTCTACATAGGATTTTACTAAATGCATGGATGGGAAAAGACATCATCATGATCTTTCAGAGAGATCTGTTATGTTATGGTCGGGAACCTCAAATAGAGATTGTTAGTAGGCATACTGAATTCTAGGACTATTCATGGGCTGCTTCTTTATTCCTTCTTCCACTTAAAGAAAAAAAGAAAAAGAGACTGTTTAAGAGTTTTGATGTTAGTTTGAAGAAGGCAGCAGAGAGATGTGAACACCTGAGAGGGGAAGGGGTAAGTAGAATCCACAAAATGAAATACTTCTATATATCCACAAATTACTACAGGCTGTGGGTATCAATCCTTAAATTTGCCATGAGTATCAATATTGGGGGCAGCTGGAGACAGAAATGACAAACTATTCTAGTGTTTTTGCTGAAAAACAGCAACAGCAAGACTGAGTTAATGAAATGATGATGGTGGTGGTGGAGGCGACGGTAAATAACTAACATTTATATATAGCACTTTGTGCTAGGCACTGTTCTAAGCACTTAACAAGTATAATCTCATTTAAACTTCACAACAACCCTGGGAAATAAGTGTTATTATCATATACATTTAATACATGAGAAACCTGAGGCTAACTGAGATTAAACATCTTGCCCAGTATCACACAACTAGTAAGTGTCTAAGGCTGAATTTGAATTCAGGTCTTTCTCATTACAGACCATTCCAGCACCTAACTACAAGGTCTTGAGCCCTGGATCAAGAAAGGTCCTACAAGAATCATAAAAAGAACACTACTTGCCATACTTACTACCCAATAGGCATAGTAAAAAAACTGAGTCATCAGTTCAAATCTGAAAGGTATGGTTCCCAACAGAAAAGCCACAGGAAAGAGCCTTCCGTTCTTCCCTACAGATTCTAAAAACCTAATTTATTAAGGACCTCAATATTGAGTAGTATAAGGTACAGCAGACATATTGGCATGTAATTTGGATTAGTGCTGCGTTTTACTCACAGCCCTTCCCTTAATAATAACACAAACTCTCATTTCCATAGCACACTAAGGTTTCTATGTAACAGCCTCGAGGTTCTCTGCTTGGTGGAAAGACAGCTCAAGTAGTTATAAAATAGAAGGGGACAGGGCTGAGCTTATGTACAGTTGATTGTGGGACAGAAATTTTTTCATGATTCCCCTCCTACCTTCTAAGAACCAGTCACTCCCTTGACATTCATCCTTTTCTACTCAGGCTTTAAAGCCCAACTCAAAAGTCATCTTATCCATGATGATTTCTAGGGTCACCTAATGAGTTGCCATTTTTTCCCCTTCAGACCACAAATCCCACTTTAATTTTAAGTGATATGTTTATTAGGAACTATTGAATATTATACATATCATATTCCCCTATTAGACTGTAAGATCAATGAGGATAGTAATTGAATCTTATCTAGAACCTATGTCCTGTACCTCCTCATAGAGCACCCAGTACAGTGTTTTGCACATAGTAGGCATTGAATAAATGTTTATTGAATTTAATGGAAAGTCAGTGCACTTCAGATACAGAATTGACATTTCAAGGGCTTTGTAGGAGGAGAATAAGTGGTGGGAAATGATGCTATGAGATGACACATCTATAGGTCTAACATTATATGGGAAAGGTAATATAAATGACCAATGTAATACTCTTTTTTGGTGGTTTTTTATAACACTCTTTTTATTAAAATTAATAAAGTATTTTATTTTTGTCCTGTTACATGTAAAGATAGTTCTCAACTTTTGTTTATACAAACTCTCCAATTTCAGATTTTTTCTCCCTCCCTCCCCTCCCTCCCCCCTCCCCTACATAGCAGGTAATCTGATATACGTTTTATATATATATATATATATATATATATATATATATATATATATATATATATATATATATATATATAAAATATATGTGTGTGTATATGTATATATATATATATATACACATAATAACATTAAACATATTTCTGCATTAGTCATGTTATAAGAGAAAAATCAGGGCAATGATTACAAACCTCAAAATAGATAAACATCAGCACCAAAAACAAAAGAAGTAGTATGGTTCATTCAGCATCTATACTCCACAGTTTTTTTTTTTTTCCCCTGGATTTGGAGATCCTCTTCCATCATGAGTCCTCTGGAACTCTTCTGTACCATTGCATTGGTGAGAAGAATCTAGTCTATCACAGTAGGTCAACACACAATGTTGATGATACTGTGTACAATGTTCTTCTGTTTCTGCTCATCTCACTCATCATCAGCCCACGCAAGACCCTCCAGGTTTCTCTGAACTCCTCCTGCTCATTGTTTCTTACAGCACAATAGTATTCCATTGTATTCATATACCACAACTTGTCCAGCCATTCCCCAATTGATGGGCATCCCTTCAAATTCCAATTCCTTGCCACCACAAAAAGAGCAGCTATAAATATTTTTGTACATGTGGGTCCCTTTACCCTTTCCATGATTTCTTTGGGCAAAAGACCCAAAAGTGGTATTGGTGGGTCAAAGGGTATGCACAGCTTTATCGCCCTTTGGGCATAATTCCAAATTGCTCTCCAGAATGGTTGGATCAGTTCACAGCTCCGCCAACAATGCATTAATGTTCCAATTTTTCCACAGCTTCTCCAACATTTATTATTTTCCTTTTTTGTAATTTTAGCCAATCTGATAGCTGTCAGGTGGTACGTCAGAATTGTTTTAATTTGCATTTTGATAACACTCTTAATGGTCAAAGCAAGATATCATAAACGTTCTGAATAGGTCATAGGAATATGACAGGAGAGTTTGTGAGGGAAAAGAAAGAACCAGAACATTTAGGCAACAAAAAGATCTATTTAATGTGAGATTTTTTTTTCCATTATGCTTAGGACTTCAATATTCTTGTGACTCAAGCTATTCTAGAACCATAGACTGTCAATTGTTAAATATGAGTGTACCCAGGAAAGGGGCATAGGAGCTGTTGAAGACTATTCCCTCAGGATATCATCCTAAAGAAACTCTAGATATCATTAGGAAGGCTATGAAATGGGAAGCCAAAACATATTATCCTTCACATAGCAAAAACTATGATATTTCAGTTTTTCATCCCTCATCAGTGGACTTACCTCAGTAGAGTGTATCTGTAGTGCCTAGCACAATGCCCTGAACAGGCATTTTATGAATAATTTCTGATTTATATAGATTGTCTTTGGCAACTCTTCCCATAGTATCTGGTCACTTTAACATAATGAAATTAAAATCACCTCCCAGATTAAAAGTTATGGCATGGAAGTTCTTGTCAAAGAATAAAAAGTATAATCATTTTTATCACTGAACATTATGGCAAAGAATTGATATATGTAATTTCTTTAATGTTTTCAGAAACCAGTCTGATAACTGAGCACTACTATATGATGCTTTTTCAGGGATATAGAAACACGCATATAGCTTCCATGGGGACTTCTTTATTTTACAAGACAGGAATTTGAATCCAACAGAATGGCAAGCAAAGGCATGCTATTGTTAATTGCATTCCTTTTCTGAGGTCCAATGTAAGAGCTTAACTCACTTCAAACATTTGTGTCTCTTAGAAGAAATTTTAAAACCATATCAACTATAATTTTCCACAATGCAGAGATACTACAAGTGGTGCCTATCCTCAGAGATTGCCTGTTAGTGCATGCCAGGGAAAGAGAAGATCAATGTATTGTTATAGAATGAAGAAAAGTATTGCTAGGAATCTACCAGGAATTAAGAAATGACTCCCTGTATGTGGTGTCATAGGCACCATTTGTACAGGTGTACAATTCACTTGTCTACAGCCATTCTCAGATTCTGCAAAAATATTTTAAAGTTGCTGTGAGAAAGACTGTATCTTGATCATCTTTCAGCTCCTATTGACCCCTTTAAGGTGGCCTTAAAATCAGTCATCCTTGGGTAACTAGATGGTGCAGTAGATAAAGCACTGGCCCTGGATTCAGGAGTATCTGAGTTCAAATCCAGCCTCAGACACTTAACAATTACTAGCTGTGTGACCCTGGGCAAGTCACTTAACCCCAATTGCCTCACCAAAAAAAATTTTTTTTAAAATCGGTCATCCTCTCTTAGCTATGTCCCTGCTGTATATTGTAACGATTGGAATGACGCCACCTGCTGGATACTTACTGTAGAAGAGTTCTGCCCATGAAGCGAAGGTCTTTGAGGGCAAGACCAGGAGTCTTTTCTTTGGCGGGGAGGAAGTGACGCAGACTAGTGGGAGGAGGAAGGAAGAGACTGGCGCTCGGTCTGGCTCTCTTTCCTCTGGACTCTGGCGGAGAAGGGAGCTAGAAATGCGCTCTCCCTTTAATAGATAGGAATCTAGACCTTTCTCTCTCTCTTTACCAAATTCTTATTCTCCTTAATAAATGCTTAAAAGTCTAACTCTTGCTAAAGCTTATAATTTATTGGCGACCACTCATTAAATATTTTAGACAGACTAGCTAGAATTTTAGCCCTTAACAATATGTTAAAATATATAATATCAAAAAAACCCGGTTACCAACACCTTTGCTATAACCAACTCTCCATTATCCACTGGATTCCATGATGCAGATAGATCACATTGCTAATAGTTCATAAGTAACTCCTAGAATTCACTTAAACAACAACCTCCTCCCCAGCTCATCTGGTCCATGGACTACTTATTCATGAACTTTAGCCTAATTATGGGCTTCACAGCCTCTTGCTTCCCATTCATGCTCTTGCATAGAGGTGTTGATACAGGGCAAAATGACTAAAATGGAGTCAAATAGGAAAAGCAAAATGAGAAGACATAAGAGGCTTGCAAATTCACAAGCTGAATTTGAACAATTGAAAATTGATTACAATTGAGTAAAATAACTGAACTAAACACAGCTCTAGTGCATTTCACCTAAGACTCTCAAATCCTTGTACAAACTTTAATTAACAAAGCATCAGGGTTCCCTTGTGCTTTGAGTAAGCTCTATTCTCTCCCTGCCACATAATGAAATGTGCTTGTCCAAGGTCATGCAAGAAATAAGGGTATACCATATCTACTTCACACTGTGCATGACTGGTCAACACATACTTTTGGACTTTATATACATAGGTAGCTTCTACAAATTGTATTTTCATTTAATGTAACTGTAGAGGACAGGCCTGTTTGGATACTTTCAGCTATGATTTGATTTTATAGTCACAGAATCAAAGGATTTCAGAGTTGAATAGAGGTTTTTCTAGTCTAACCTAATATCTGAAAAAAAAAAGATTTCCTATGTGATATAGTTTTTCCTTAAAGACATATTTCCTTGAAGAAGACCTCCAGTGAAGTAGAACTATTTCCCTTCCTAAATATGCCTTCTTGCTTTTTGGATAATTATAATTCTTTGGAAGTATTTCCTTACCTAGTGTTTAAAATTTCATCTTTACAACCTCAATCCATTGCTCCTAGTTCTAACCTCTGGGGTCAATCAGAACAAGTCTCACCTATTTTCCCCATAATAACCTTTTAAATATTTGAAGGTAGTCCCCTCTAATTCTCTTCTTGAGGGAAACATTCCTAGCTACTTAACCTATAGCCTTTCGGCATGAATTTGAGATCCTTACTCATATTAATTTCATTCCATTAGATGTTCTATATTTTATCAATAGCCTTTCTAAACACAAAACCTAAGATTGGACACTATTCCAGACATGATCTTACCAAGGTAGTGATAGATAGCATATAATCAACTCCCTATTCCAGGGTACCATGCATCTCTTGTTACAGCCTAAGATCAATGCCCATCCCATCATGTAGTTGATTCATAGTGATCTTGTAGTTCACTAACTGTCACTCCCCCATATCATGGTTGTATAGTTTGTGTCTGCATTTCATAATCAGGAAGTCAATTGTTTAAATATGATTATCCCTTTTAAGATTCATCTAATTCAGTTGAGCCCTGTTGCTAACTAACCTTTCAAGATATTTTGGGATCTTGACTCTGATATTTAGCATGTTAGTTATCCCTACCAGGTTTGGATCAATTGCAAATCCAATAATCTTGTTAAGATTTCATTCAAATCATTGATAAAAATGTTAAATAACACAAGTGAAGGACACGACCATAAAAACTTCCTTCAGAATTTCAAAATGACAGACTTACTTTTGTATACTATCAATTGATATTTTAATGTAAGTTAAAGCATAGTTTTTTTTTTTTTTTTTTTAGTGAGGCAATTGGGGTTAAGTGACTTGCCCAGGGTCACACAGCTAGTAAGTGTCATGTGTCTGAGGCCGGATTTGAACTCAGGTATTCCTGAATCCAGAGCCGGTGCTATATCCATTGCACCACCTAGCTGCCCCCAAGCATATATTTTTGAAAGTTATCATGAAACAGAAAAGAAATGGACAGCTATTAGATACCTTATTGTCAAGGGGAAACACAAAATATCTATACTTTTGGTCACCCAGGATTGCCTGACCCCTTTTTTATTGACTGGCCCTGTGATTTCATTTATCTAGGAAACTGCTAGTGAGGAACTTCTCTCTACAGAAACAGATCTACCATTTTTATTTTACCTATACTCTCAAAGAGAATTCTGGGACACAAAGATTTAAATGACTTTCCAAGAGTCATATAGCCAATATTTGTAATAGGAACAATTTCCTGATTCTAAGACCAATATTATACCCATTACATGCCACACTCTCTCTTTATTTCAAGGATTAGAACTTAAATGGACTTCAGAAGCAGTCCAGTTTAACCCCTTCATTTTGTAAATGAGAAAACTGATC
Source organism: Dromiciops gliroides (assembly GCF_019393635.1). Lineage (NCBI taxonomy): Eukaryota > Metazoa > Chordata > Mammalia > Microbiotheria > Microbiotheriidae > Dromiciops > Dromiciops gliroides. The sequence continues at coordinate 486,693,359 of NC_057862.1, read as the reverse complement.
TGAAACAGTTTCAGCTCTTCAGTAAAAAAGAGATTAAGTGATTTGTCCAATATCACACATGTAGTAAGTTGTAGAGCCAGGATTTAAACCAATTTCTTTGGTTCTAAATTTCTTTAAAAAAAAGACTGGTATTTTCTATAGCACCAAAGCTAGATATGCAGCAGTAATTCACAGACCAATTCTATTTCTGATTGGTAATGGACCTTTGACTTGCTCCATTTTTAAAGATCTGGTTCCATTCACTCCTTCTTAGATGGCCGGATGGAATCCCACTCTTCAAGTTGCACCATATTGATGGCAGAAATTATGAAGAAACTAAATCATATTTGCCCACTACAACTCAGAACTATCTCAAGCTCTTTATTGCCAAATGTAATTGCATTTATGGGCAATGATGAGCCATTGATCCACCATAAGATACACCAGAATTCTGACTTATTTGAATTCTGCTTTATGTACTACCAATTCAACATGGGCAAGACACTTGATCTCTTTCAGCCTCTGTTATTAATATGAAAATTCAGGTTAATAATAGTGTTTCCTCTCAGCAATCCACCAGCTTCTCCTCCTCACATGTGTAGATCACAGGTGTGCACCAAAAATGTAAACCTAAGTTCTAAATTCTAAACCCTTTCAATAACACCACACTGTCTCCCTTATCTAGCAGAAATTTAAGCCAAGCAAATGATGATACAAAGGATGCCATGTGGCTGCATTCAGATTCAGATGATGACTATGAGAGGAGAGATACCTAGAGAGTCAGAATTCTATCATCAGAGATACTGATAATTCAAACCCTCCCCAAACCCCAATATTCAGTTACAGCTAGGGGCAAGTGCAGACAGATGTTTGGAGTGAAAATTCTTCAGATATTTTAAAAGTTAAATTAAATCATCACATATTTTCAAAAGTACAAAAGCAACTTTTTTCCACTTTGAAATGTCACTGTATATCTTGGGCATGTAAAAACTCACCCTGTGAAAGAAAACAAGCAAAGGAAAATTAACTGAGCCAAACCTTCTTTTGCAGCCCAGTGACCAGAATAAACAACCCAAATGAGTTACTACTGAACAGGATTTTCCATTTATTTTCATGTTAATACATGGTGGAATTACTAATGTTGAGGAAAAAAATACCAAAATGATGTGTTTATCCTGCCTGCATTCCCTCAACAATGAGCTGCTCCTAGCAGCTAATGAGCTTTCATAGCAAACTGCTGAGTGTGTCTTGATATTAGGGTTAAAAGCCCATCTTATGGTAAATTACTCTAGACTCCAATTTGGCAAGAGTAAATGATTTGCTGTCCAAGTGGGGATTTGTGCCAGGCTCCTAATTTGGTCTGTATACAGTATTTCAATCCCAACTTTCATTAGTATCAATTTACAAATGAATTATGTGCAAGCAACTGAACCATACAACTAAAATACTCTTGTATTAGAATTCCCTTTGGTTTCTGGTTATCCCTAGTCACTCATAGACACCTTGAGAGACCTCAAGAAGCTTAGTTTATGACCTTGTCCCTTGCTTTTCTATTTAGGGGTGAGAGAAGGCAGAATAGGAAAAATGAATGTGGCTTTTTCATGTTTTCTCTTGCTACTTAAGTTAAAACCATATATGAACCAAGAAGGAACAAAATCAAAATCCCACTGCACTCAATCTCCAGAACCGTATGGACTTTTGCATACTGTACTCGGTCTGGGGCTGATTAGCACAGCAGGTTAGAACACAGGGCTAAGGAGACAGAGGTAGTGAATTTCAGCCTAACTCTTAATTAGCTTCACTCTGTTCTCTAGGCACAGATTACATCCCTGGTTTTGACCAGCCTCCTCACTAATGTGGGCTCTTGATCACTAGGGGGGACTGGCTGGGTGAGTGTGGATGAATCAGAGCAACTCTGCCTGATCACCAGAAAACATCTGCCACATATATACTGCTGGAATGTTTGCAAAGCACTTTACATACATTGTTTCATTTGATCCTCACCACAACTCTGTGAAGAAGCACTATTGTTATCCCCTTTTTTCACATGAACCAGGAGATTAAACTATCTCCTCAGACTCACACAATCTGAATTCAAACAGAAGTTCATGCATTGCTAATTGTGACTCAAGTAGTTATCTTTGACAATAAATACCAGCATGTTGTTAGTGAAGAAAGATATGCACATACACACGTGTCACCTGAAGAAAATTTTTCATGGATACAATCAAAAAAATTCTCTTTATCTGATCATCTACCCATAGTTTATGAGCTGACTCAGGATGGTCCTCAGGAAGATGTAGAATTGGCCCCTGGAGTTTGCCAATGCCTGTAAATAGGAGGGGGCTGGAAAAACCAAGAATGGTTACACACACAAGTTCACACGGAGTATTGTGAAATCTAGCACAAGAATGAAACCTAGATAGAGTTGTTCAATGCAAAGAAGTCTGAATAAGGAATCACCAGATCTGTGTTTAAATCCCAACTCTGCTACTTACAACCTCTGTGGCCTTGGGAGAATTACTTCACATCCCTCAGTTCCCTCATCCATAAAAAAAGGGCTTAGACTATATGACTCCCTATTGTTCATTCTCCCTCTCTGCCTCTCTGCCTCTCTCCCTCTCTCTCTCCATCGCTCTCTCTCTCTCCCTCTCTTGCTTTTACTCTTGTTCTCTCTCTCACTCTTGCTTTCACCCTCTGACTCTCTCTCACTCTTGCTCTCTCTTGTTCTCTCTCTCTCTCTCTCTCTCTCTCTCTCTCTCTCTCTCTCTCTCTCTCTCTCTCTCTCTCTCTCTCCCTCCCTCTCCCTCTCCCTCTCCCTCTCCCTCTCCCTCTCCCTCTCCCTCTCCCTCTCCCTCTCCCTCTCTCACCTTGTCTTTATCTTTCTGTTGATCTCCCTCTCCCTCTCCCTGTCTCTATCTCTTTCTACCTCCCCACTTCCCCTTGTTGCAATATAGGAAAATGGGAGACAGCCACCAAACCATGTGGAAGGATGGAGACTGATTTTATTCAAGAGAAATTAAGGATCTACTACATTCCAGGCTCTAAGCTAGGTACTGAAGATAAAAATAAACATAAATGAAAAAGAATCCTTACCCTGGAAGACCTTCCATATTCCAGGGTATACAAACATGCAATAATGACAGCTAACATTTCTATAGCTCTGTATGGTCTACAAAGCATTTTATATACTTTTTTATCCTCACAAGAAGCTTGTGAAGTAAGTGATAGTATTATCCTGATTTTAGACATGAGGAACATGAATCTGAGGTAGGTCAAGTGGCTTTCTTGGAGTGACGCAACTAGGATGTTTCTGAGTCAAGATTAGAACTCAGGACTCCCTAATTCCATATCTATTGATCTATCCACTTCACCAAGCTATTTTTGCAAGCAAATCAGTACATGATAATTTAAAGAAAGAGAAACTACTCAGAACTAGGGGGAAATCAGGAAGGGTAACTCCTATGGCAGCTGGCACATGAGCTGAGCCTTGAAGGATGCTAATTGGTTCTGGGACATGGAGATAAAAGGAGAGAGCATTCCAGGCATAGGGAGCGAATTTGGAGGGGCAGAGAACCTGTGCTAAGGTTCACAGCCTGGAAATGAAATGGCTGTTTATGGGGAGCAGCAACAAGCTGCTTTGGCAGGAAGATAGAGGGCAAAAGGAAAAGATATGCAAAATTCTTCTGGAAAGCAGCTAGAGAGTAGGGGCAGGGCTCCATATGTATTGAGTGAGCATGCATTGTCAGTTCTAAGTCATTCAAGCCTGATTTATTACACACAGGAATATGCTTCTCCTTAGGTAGTTTAATATGTCTTATTACATACATTTCATATATTCATGTCCTTTGAAGTGATGTTCTCTATACAACAGAGTTCTATTTCCCCAATACATTTTGTGCATCTCAGAGAGCAAAAATCCCAAATCTAAGTGAAAGGTTATAAAGCAAATGAATGAAGACCCTTCCCATTGTTGTGTTTGTGTCTTTTGTCTGGGGCCATAAGCTATTGCTCAGTGGTAAAGTCTAAACCAGAACTTGGCACAGTGCCTAGCACATAGCAGTTCGTGTTTAATAAATGTTAATTGGTTGATCCTTTGAAACCAAACCTTCCTTTTAGAATAGAGGAAGCTCCCTCTGCTCAAGGCCTTTGGTTACAGATATTCAAGTTAGTATGTTGTGATGAAGAACATACTGAGTTTTGACCTCAGAAGACCTGAATTCAAACCTTAAATCTACTACTTCATACCCAGGGAAATAATTTAAACTGTCTGGGCTTCAGTTCTTCCCTTTGCAAAAGGAGAATAACTATACTGGTACCCTCATGGGAGAACTTGTAGTTCCCTCATAGGGCTGTTATGAGAAAAGTGTGCTGTACACCTTAGAACTCAAAGAACTTTATCACAATTTTGTTGTTGTTGTTGTTGGTTGTTGTTGTCTGTTCTGCTTCTCAGAAGAGGACCCTGACATGTCATGACTTGCAGTGAATTAGATTTAAATGAAGCAAGGCTGTTCAAAGTCCCCAGCCTCACTTCTCTCCTCCAGGGTCATTTAGGTTCAGTGGCAAGATATACATTGGGATGACTGGACATAGTCCCAGATGTTTGAGGCAATCAGAGTTAAGTGACTTGCTCAGGGTTACACAAGAGCTAGTAAGTGTCAAATGTCTGAGGCTAGATTTAAAGTCACATCCTCCTGACTCAAGAACCAGTGCTCTATCCACTGCACTGAATAAAGCACAAAACCTCATAAGTTTCACAGTCCAACTGAGCTGATGAATGAAAAAAAATCTTGAAATATCAATTCAATTCATTTCCAAAAAATATTTATTAAGCCCTTAATATGTACAAGGCACTGTGCTTGTTGAGAGGATAAGCCCAAAACAGAAACTAGACTTTCTAGAAGATAACTTAGGCTCTCCTTCATTAGCTGTCCTCCTGGTTAAATAAGGATGAGGACTGGATCTAATATTTCATAGGTTGAAGGAAATTTCTTGGTGAGGAAAGTCCATCTACCAGTGAAATTCAGCAACTCCCCTATGACTTACATTCCTAAAGTGGCCTGAAGTAGTGAACTTTAAGTAATTGACTTATAATACAGCCATCATGTAAGAGGATTGACTTGATTGTCAAAAGATTCCATGGTGTATCCACTATACCATGCTAACTGACTGATTAAATATACTGTTAAATTTATGCAAAACAAAAGGAGAACGAGGAAACCTACTACCATTAAATTGTTTTGTTTTGTCCAGACCTGTAATTTGATTAGCAGAGGAAACTTTTTATGGGGCTAGCAGGAACGTGCAAATCAGCAGTTCTTTTACAGTACTAGAAAAGTCACTAGGGCCCAGAGAGAGATTAATTCCCCATGGCCATTGCTTTTATTATAACTGCTCTTATGGGGCAGCTAGGTGGTACAGTGGATAGAGCACAAGGCATAATGTTAGCAAGACCTAAGTTCAAACTTAGCTTCATATACTTATGGGCTATGTGACCCTAGGCACATCACTTAATCTCTATTTGCCTCAGTTTCCTCATCTGTAAAGTGGGGATAATAATAAGATCTAGCTCACAAGGTTGATGTGAGGATCAAATGAGATAATATCTGTAAAGTATTTATCATAGTGGGGCAGCTAGGTGGCACAGTGGATGGAACACTGTCTCTGGATTCAGGAAGACCTGAGTTCAAATCTGGCCTCAGACACTTAACACTAGCTGTGTGACCCTGGGCAACTCACTTAACCATTGTCCCACCCCCCAAAAAAGTGTCTATCATAGTACCTGGTACATAGTTGGCACTACATAAATATAATTATTGTTCATTATTATTTTATCAGATACAGAACTTGGACGCAGATCTACTTAACTTCAATACAGGCTCTATATCCATTATGTTACTCTCCTTAAACCCTGTTTTCTGCCAAATGACAAGCTGAGAATCAAATTAGCTGATAACACCAAGAAAAATATTCATTCTCATCAGGGCAAAATACAGCTGTGACCTTGTTTTCTAATTAAGCCTCAGCATCTCACCATGTATATGGCTCAATTTATTTTGACCATGGCTGATCTGAGCACAGTTACATCAGACTCAGGTCTCTAAGTCATTGTGTATCCAGCAGAGGATACAATGAGAAGATATGGCTGGCCCTTGATCCCTGATCCCTAGGAACCAAGGGGAGGAACTTTAGGGGAGGAGCTATTGGGAAATTAAATTTATGAAAAATAGTACAAGGTAGGGTTTTTGCCTTATTTAAAATGCTAACTGACAAGTCTCCACACTGGATGTCTCACATTAAAAGAAAAGGATTTGGGGCATCTATGTGGTGCAGTGGATAAAGCACCAGCCCTGGATTCAGGAGGACCTGAGTTCAAATCTGTCCTCAGACATTTGACACAACTAGCTGTGTGACCCTGGGCAAGTCACTTAATCATAATTGCCCTACAAAAAAAAAGAACAGAACAAAAAAGGAGTTTTGTGGGCTAATGACTCCATGGAGAGCTATTAGAACTAATGGGAAGAGAGCCCAAGATTCCTGCCTCTAGAGGCTGACTCTTTTATATAGATTGACCCATGAACTCAAAATAGAAATTGATAAACAGAAGTGATCATGGTCCTAGGCTTCATCACCACCACTCTCCTTCATGGACTCTATGAGACAGCCAGAATCAGCAACTCCTCATTCCCCAAACAGATGGTACATTTGCCTGTTGCTGGAGCTTTGTCCATGTTGATTCTGCTTCCTGGAATGCCGTTCTCCAACACTTTCTTACTTGTCTTCACCTCATAAAACTCTAACCCACCTTGAAAATCCAGTGAAATATTAGATTTTCTATAAAGCCTTCTCTAAAACTACCAACAAAAGAGGTGACATCTCTCTCTTTGGAGCATGTAGGACACTGTTCCTTATATAGCTCTCATCACATCCTATTAAGGGGATCAAATTTGATTGCCCTCTGCTTCAGGAACTAGCCATAAAAGTTTCTAGATGAAAGTAACTTCTGCTACTCTAAGTTTATCTATGCTATGCTTGACAAACACCTCAATGGACACTAAAACTCAGCTGTACCAGTTGATCCATTGGATAATTTCTTTACTTCTCAGAAAACATTCTGCTCAACTGGACTGTCTTCAACAGAAACAATAATATCCATCACTTCCAGTTTCTAGCTACTGATACAGTTCTGAAATCCAACCTTTCACACTATTTTAATATTTTGTGTGTATGTTTGTTGTTCCATACTGTTCTCCATGAGCTCAAGTGTTCAGTACCTTGTCACATTTAAAATAATCAACTGATGCCTCAGAACTTTATTCAGAGTAACTGTCTCTTTTAGAACTATGAACTCATCTATGCTCAAGACAAAGGAACTGTGACCGCCCCTTAAAGGCCACTCTTTTATATATGAAAAAGATGCAAGATAATTTGGTGGGGGGGGCACTAGAAGCAGGGAGAATCAGGGATGGATTACTGTAGAAGGGGTATTTGAGTTGAGCTTTTGAGCTTTAAAGGAAATTGGGCATCTTAAGAAATAATGGAGAATATTCCTAAGTATGGGGAACAACTAACAAAGAAATACAGAGATGAGATGGAGCTCTATGTATATTTTTCAGTTGTATCTGACTCTTCATGACTCCATTTGGAGTTTTCTTAGCAGAGATACTAGAATGGTTTGCCATTTCCTTTTCCAGCTCATTTTACAGATGAGAAAACTGAGGCAAAAATGTTTAAATGATTTATCCAGGCTAACACAGCCAGTAAGTATGTGAGAATGGATTTAAATTTGAGAGAAGTGACTCCAGGCCTGGCCCTCTATCCACTGTGCCAACTAGCTGCCCTCCCCATGTATGAGGAAAAGGAAAAAGGTCAGTTTGATTGAACCATCATATCTGTTAAGATAAGCAATGCGGGGGCAGTTAGAGGGCACAGTAGATAAATCACAGGCCCTGGATTCAGAAGGACTTAAGTTCAAATCCAGCCTCAGACACTTGACACTTATTAGCTGTGTGACCCTGGGCAAGTCACTTAGGCCTCATTGTCCCAGAAAAAAAAAAGTCATCAAGAGAAGCAAAGAATGGGACAAGTTGAAAAGAACTTTAAATGACAATGAATTCCATATCAGATCCTTGAAGGGAGACATTGAAGTGGCATAGTCAGATGTACTCTAAGAAAAATACCTTGGTAGCCATGTGGAAGATCAATTGGAGTTGGAGAACCTTGAGATAGGAAGACCAATCAGGAGGCTATAACAATTATCTAGGTGAGAGATGGTGAGAATATGAATTAGGAGACTGATTATGTGTGGATGCTTACCAGAGTGCCTGGCATATGGTAAGTGTTTAATAAATGTTGGTTGCTTAGTTGATTGATTGTGTATAAAGAGGAAGGGGATAGATTTGAGAGAGATTCTGGAAATAGAAATGATGAGATTTGGGAAGTGGATATGAAAAATGAGTGAGAGTAGGAAATGAGAATAATGCTCAGGTTGTAGACCTTTGGTGATTAGAAGGAAAGTAGTGCCCTTGACAAAAACCAGGCATCTTTGGAAGAAGGATGAACTTGGAAGAAGGGGAAGAAAAGGGCTTTCCATTTTGGATATAAGTTTGAGGCCTCTCTGGGCCATTTGGAAACTTCCCCCTTGCTCAAGTGAAATACCTTCAAGTTCAGAGGGTGTGAGAAAAACAATGTGAAATAAGCAGAAACACAAGAAGCTTTAATTAAAAAGAAAATAAAAGTCAGTAGCTGTGAAGGCCACCACTCTAGTCCTCTGATAGTGGAAAGCATTAGGCAGATTCATGATACAATGTGTACTAGTTAGGATCAAGCCAGATATATCAGGGACAAGTCACTCTCTGGTCTCTGCCTCTTGCAAGCTAGCTCTAGGCAGCCATTGAACAACTGGGACAGAGTCTGAATGGAAGACAGATACTTATGACTAAAACATCGCCTAAGGCTAAGATTAAATTAAGGTAGAACTATGATCAGCCTGTGGTCCAGGCTAGCAGCTTAAGGATAGAGAAGTGGATCAGAGATCAGGCTGATGCTAACTACAATTTTAGACACATACTATTGTTTCTTTTAACTTGTCATTAACATCTGTTCAGTGGCAGTTTTTCGGACACTGGAAGGGCAGTTTTCTTTCATGCTGGGTTGGCCTAGAAGTTTACCAAGAACAATTTCCCCCAACTGAGACTTTTCAGGGCAAGAAAAAAAAATCTTTCCTTTTTGCAGAAGTTCTATAGCCAAGGGAACATTGGGGAAACAGTGTGTTCACATGACATTGAGTTTTGAGGAATTGTGCCTCCTGGACATCAAAAGTAGGACCTCAAAAATACTTCATTTAAAGCTTGGTTGGCATTAATTTCAGAACAGGGAGTTAAACCATGGCATACATCCTATACAAGTGTCCTAATGAAGCTAACATGGGCCTGCTCTTTCCCAATGCATAGACATTCTCTGTGGCTCTGTCTCTGATCCCAGGGGATCCCAGGTCACCACCTGAAGCCTGAATATTCCCCATGGTAAATGCTACAGGAGCCCCCTGAAAATGTCTTCTGATGAGCAGCTAGGCTTCTGGGGTGAAGGTGAATGTGACTATTTCCATGAGTTCCCTAGGGAAAGGCCATTTAGCAAAGCTCCATGCTTTAGGCAGAATCACATGTCAGACTGACTTCCAGAAGTCATATACAAGCAGCAAAGAACACAGCTCTTCCATTAATATGGGAAGGATGCATCTGCTGGAGGAGTGGAGGAGCCAGGGACTAGCCCAAGGACACAGAGAAAAAAGGAGGCATATGGGGGGATTCTATTACATTCAATTAAACTCCACTTCCATTGAATGGAAAAGAGTTTAGAAGGAAGAAATGTTCTAAAAGATCATCTAGTTCTGTCCCCTCATTTTACAGTTAAGAAATCTGAGATCCAAAGGGAGAGAGGAAGTTTTTTGGAACTATATGCATCTCAGCACTGCATATTGGAAAAAAATATTGACTCTGGAGTGAGAACATTTGGCTTCCAATCTTGCCTCTGATGCCTACTATGTGTGTGACTTTGGGCAAGTCTTTCATCTCTGAGCCTCAGTTTCCTCATCTGTAAAATTTTAGGGTTAAGTGCAATGATCTTCAACTGCCCTTCCAGTTCTTAAATCTATGATCTAAGAGAGAGAGAGAGAGAGAGAGAGAGAGAGAGAGAGAGAGAGAGAGAGAGAGAGAGAGAGAGAGAGAGAAACTTTTCTCCAGATATAAAAATTGTGGAGAATTCTTCTAGTGTCAAGAGGTCCAAATGAAGTACAGAAAAGCAAAAAGTTCTCAGGACTTAAAATGCCACCCTCCCCTCCCCAACCCTAGCCCTTAGGAACTTAATGCCTCTCTACTCATGATGGACAAACAACAGGTAGCTGTCACAAACTCTTCTGCAAAGGAGGAGTCAGTAAGCAAGAAGGAACCTGCTTTTGGAAAATCTGTTTGATATTTTTCCCCTAAAACTTCAGAGGAAAAAAATAAAATTTGAAACACAAACAATACTTTTGGAAACATTAAGAGATCAAAGACATGTTGACAGAATATTGGACTAAGGTATGAAAACATAGCTCCTAATTTTAGTCAAAGCGAAATTAATCCTGCTTTTCAGACCTCATTGTTGAATTTGTCACCGGGTACATTCTAAATAGACAACATGTGTAGTGCTTAAATTTGAGCCACTTAGTTCAGACCTAAGAACATTTTTGTAATGGTTTATTATGTTTACCAGTCAACTGAGTAACTTATCTTTGAAGAGGGATGCTTGAAATCAGCTTTCCCCCCAGGGAAGTGATAGACACCCTGGTGCTGGATTCATTTACCACTCTCCTAAAATGTTCTGAAGTGTAACAAGGGGAACTATTTTTGCTGTTGCTCATGGGATTAGGGGACAGTTCCCACATAAGTTAGATTAATGACTCAGTAGGTCTTTCTGTGCCAGAGGAGAGCAACTGCCATGGTCTGTGAAAGCCTGGCATCCTCTGATTTCTAAAGCCACATTTATCAGTATGATTTTAGTCGGAGAGATCCATCTACCCTGAGTATAGCCACTCCAAGCCACTCACTGAGTAGCCATCAGCTTCTAATGACTTTTCCATCTCTGGGAATCTGCCCTTGGTGCTTAAGTGCTCACACCCTGAGATCCTGTCACATAAAACCTTTTGATCCCCTTTCCACGGAGGCCTTTTATTTGCATTAAGAAAAGACTTCGGTCAGAGGAGATTGTTGATGTTAGGTACTAACAGTACAACAGTAATCTATGGAGCAGACAGGTGAAATCAGAGAATAAACGAGAAGGACCAGGGTTTGTTCTGTTACTATATTGAGCATAGAAATACTTGCAGGGTTTTGACTTTTAAATGATGCGGCACAGCCAGGGTTCCTTGAACATGAGGGCAGACTGACACAGCAATACGAATAATCATTCAGGAGAATGGTCTTTGAAACTTAAGGGACTGCATTCAATTGGATAATGAAACACTGGGATCTCTATGGGGTATTTTTTTTTTTACCTCTGCAAAGAACATTCAATTTAAATGCCTTTTTCATTTGCACACTGAAGCTTTTTTTTTTCCCCCTTTCCTTTCCTTTCTCCACAAAAGGGACCTTCCTGGCTCAAGGCCCAAACATTTCTTTTTTGCCTTTTCTTCCCTGCTATTCTTTCCCCTCCATGATCCACATCACCAGCTCCCACTTGCTTCATGCAGGTTGATGGAAATTTCCCACTTTGCCCTTGGAAATGTTCACTAGAAAAGGCACAGCAGCTACCCCAGCTGATGCATCTACAAGCCATCCAATCTCTTGCAAAGCCCTCCATTTCATGGCCCATTTCTTTAGCTGCATCTGCAATACCTCACATCTGTGACTGCTGGGATAAACTTATCCCCTGGTGAATAATTTGATCAGATATGGATTCAAATCCAAAGTCAAGACTGCTTCCCAGCCAGAATTTCATGATTGTATACTAGAGTGCCTGTTGAAATAGGCCTTTTACAGCTCAAGATGAATGGGTTTAATAATCCCTGTGCTACCCACAACAGAGTCCTTGTGAGGAAAGCGCTTTGTAAATGGTAAAGCGCTTTGTAAATTTTAAAATGCTATAGAAATATGAGCCATCATTACTGTTGGGAATTCTTGAAATCCCTGGGAGTAGGCAATACATTATAAGTTATCTTAACAATTTATTAACCCTTAGGATGACAGGGTTGATATGTTGTTATGTGCCAGCAATGTGGCAAACATTAGATGTATTGATAAAATAAGGAGTCATTTAAGTGTATGGAATATGGTAGGAGGAATAAGAGAAATTGGAGAAAGATTTGACAGCTGCCTTCCATGCCAGTTAATGTCAGTGTTTGTTAACCTCATCAATCTGTCCCTGTTAATTTGATCACCCACTCCTATAAGTTCTTCCAAGGGATCCCAAGTTACCGGATACCTCTATCCATCAAAAAGTGAGCTAAAATAGAGGAAAGAAGCCACTTTCCCTTTGCCAAGATGAGTTACACCAGATAATTAGAAGAACACTTGAAGTGATTAGGACAGCTAGCTGGAGAAGTGAAAAGAGTGCCAGACCTGGAGTCAAGAAGACTCATCATCTTCCTAAATTCAAATCTGACCTCAGACATTTACTAGCTGTTTGACTCTGGACAAGTCACTTATATTGCTTGCCTCAGTTTTCTTATCTATAAAATGAGCTGGAGATGGAAATGGCGAACCACTCTATTATCTTCGGCTAGAAAATGGCAAATGAAGTCATGAAGAGTAGGACAAAACTTAAAAATGACTGAACAACAAAGAAATTATTACAATATCACCATAGAAAAAAGTCTTGCTGACAATTTCCTGAATATAACCTTAACCTTAATAGAAACATAAAGAATAACAAATTTAAATAGTGCTACTCATCAAAAAGTGAATCACCTCCAATAATAGTTGATATGAAAATCTCTCAAAATATAAAGAACCAGTGTAAGAAATTAAAACCATATGGGAAGAAAATTAAATACATATTATCCTGATCATCCCGTTAGCTAGTATTTTTGTATTACAGATGTTTTCAGTGATATTATATATACAAAGCTACTATTCAGTATTCAGTTACAAAAAACCAACATATTTAATCCATCTCTGTTATGGTTCTTCAATTATTAAACATAAAAGAACTGTAAGAATAAGACTTGTCCCAAGACCATTTCTCTCTGAATTCCATTCAAAATAAGATGAGAAGAATGAATATAATTAAAGCTTCATGAGATTTCTTTGGTACTTTAAGGCTTCCAAAGCATCTTACATGAATTTTATCTTCACAACACTGAGGTGAGGTGCTATTATTATTACTCCCATTTTATAGATGAGGAAATTGAGTTGGAAAGAGTTTCAGTGACTTCCTCAGGGAGTCCCACAATTAGTGAGTATCTGAAGGATAGGTCTTTCTTATTGGAAGTCCAAGATTCAATTACCAGCCTGAGCCTTCCTTTCGGGAAAATAATCAAGGCAATTCTTATAACTCAGTCCATAAATAAGCCAGAAAATATTTAGGATAAAACATGATTCTCGTCTTTCCTGAGACATGTTTCAGACTGATCTGAAACAATATGTATTGTTTTCATTTTTAAAATGCTACTAACCAACAATTACATTGAGTCCTAAGAAAAGTCTAGAGGTAGAAGCAAAAGGAAAAGTGGCCAGTGATCAAAAAGGGTGATTGCAATTCTCTCTGGTGGATATGGAGAATGTTTTGAGACAGAAACCTATTATAGAATAAGATATCTAATCAACTTCAAGGGATTCTCCAAGTTGTGAGAAAGCATTCCCTAATCAGTTTCTCTCATTGTTTCAGAATCCCCTGGCTGTTACCAAAGAGCATTAGCCCCAGTGTACAAGATGTTATTAAATGGCATGGGGAGAGTGGTGGGGAGGAAAGCTGACAAGTTAACTGAAACTCCTGGTAACCTTCCCACTTGGTTCTCAGAGCAAAGAACCATAGATACCCTAGCTGTAAAATGGGAGAATAGGGGACTATTTGATCTCTACGGTCCCTTACAGTTGAACGAGCATTAATTCACTAACTGAAATTCTAAAATTTTGAACCATGGGGCCTCACCATCTGACCTTTCTTTGAAGCCTAAGGACTCATGGGTTTTGTGCTCTGTCCTGCCACTTCAGACTAAACATGACTAGGGCTCTCTATCTGCAGTGTAGCTGTAACCCTTCTCTATGCGTCGTCTACCCTAATTAAAATGTGAGTTCCTTGAAAGGAGAAATTATTTTGTTTCTGTTTATGTTCCAAACAGTTAGCACAGTGCTTGGCATGTGGCAAGCACTGAGGCCTGCATTACCTAGCAGCCCACCACCTTCTATTAATGCTTGGAAACAATAAGAAAACCCTGAAAGAAAAAAGAGAAACCATCTCATTTGGAAATCACATCTAATAGGGAAACATACAACTAACAAGGTTGATAAGTGTTTAATCCTTGCTTTTCCATTTAGTTAAAATTCTGATATTCTATATCTTTGGAACCTAGAAAGAGAAGGAGACTCACCTCAAGACACAGAGAGATTGATTGCCAGATCTAAAACAAGAGTCCAGGATTCCCAAGGTCCAATTCAGAAAACGTTCTTTGATCTTGTCCCTTCTTTGTAAGCATCCTTACCAATGGGGAACCAAAGTGGATGCTGACCCTTTCCCTCTTCCAATGACCATTGGTTCATTGTATTCTGACAAAGGCAAACTTTGAACCAGCATGGGGGTACTTACAACATTCCAACACAGACATACACCTAGTAACTGAAATAGTTGATCACCACCACTACCTACCACCACAATCACTCTCAGCAGGTATAATTTAATCATAGCTATCATGGCTAACATTTATATAGCACTTACTATGTGCAGGGCACTGTGCTAAGTGCTTTACAAATATTATATCATTTAATCCTCATAACAACCTTAGGAGACAGGTGTTGTTATTTTCCCCACTTTACATATGGGAAACTGAGGCAGGCAAAAGTTAAGTGACTTATCCAGAGTTACACAGCTAGCAAATGTCTGAGGTCAGAATTGAACTCCTGATTTTAGGTCCAGTGCTCTTATCCCCTGAGCCACCTAATTGTCCAGAGTGAAATATCCTTCCAAAGAAATCATGTGAAGCAGTAATGTTCAGATATTTAAAGCATTTACACAAATGCCATCTTCTATTGTTGGTGTTCAGTCATTTCAGTCCTGTCTGACTCTTTATGATCCTACTTGAGATTTTCTTGGCAAATATACTTGAGTGGTTTGCTATTTCTTTCTCCAAGGCATTTTATAGATGAGGAAATTGAGGCAAACTGGCTAAAGTAACTTGACCAGGGTCACAGAGTAAGTGTCTGAGGCTGGATTTGAACTCAGGAAACTGAGGCCTACATTACCTAGCAGCCCACCAACCTTTTATTAATGCTTGGAAACAATAAGAAAACCCTGAAAGAAAAAAGAGAAACCATCTCATTTGGAAATCACATCTAATAGGGAAACATACAACTGACTAACAAGGTTGATAAGTCAGACAAAATGAGTCTACTCTCTATCCCACCCCCAACTCATTCCTGCTGTTGATACCAGAGTTCTTCCCCCTGTGACTCCAGCTTCTCCAAGGAAAGGTTTACCTGAAAGCTTAATAAGGCAAAAGGTATGGGGAGCTGTGCATGTGAATAATACTACTGATTCCTTGTTTCATTAATTGGATATAAATGGCATCACCTGGGCTCCCTGCTGGAATGTATGTGACTCTTTACTGTTGTCATGCAGCATTCTCAAGCAGCCTATTGGGATGGGCCTGGCAGGCGAGGGAGGCATTAATGGGGGAAACTGCTGGCTTTTGCCAAATTCAAGAATGTTGGCAGGGAAGACTAGAGATAGAATGAGGAATCATTTCATGAAAATTTCAGTGCTATTCCCTGTGGTCCAAGATTTGAGATGTCAGAGAATATAAGTACTCCTTCTGTTAATAGAACAAAGAACTAATTCTGTCTGATTTTTCCAAACTGCAAGTAAGCTACTGTCAAGCCATGGAGAGACAATCTCTATGAGTTTACATGAGAGAGGGGAGAAGCATGGAAGAATGTAGTATCCTCTGAGAAAATAGAAGAGCTTTTTAGGTGGGGTCGGGATAGTGAAAAAGCTTCTCTATGTCCCAAAGATTGAGCTTGCCTCTCTAAGAGGTGCAATCATCTCTCAGGAACTTATTTGAGAGTTTCAGGGAAGTGACATGGCAAGTCATGTTATATAGGCTGCTTCTGAATGAAGAAGATGGATTATACCTTAGAGATAAGCATAGTTGTCTTAGCTCTGGGTCTGAATCTGAGAAGAGCTAGAAAAGATGCTTCTCTTTATACTCAGGTAATACTCTTAGTAGCAAGAAAGCCAGGAACCATTTCCCTCCTGTAGACATGGTTCTCCTATTTTCTTTATATAGATGTCGTTCTCCTATTTTTCTGTACATACATATCACCAACACCCACATATATCACATGCTTTCCCACCTCTCTGCCTTTGCTCACATTATCCCCTTTTATTAGAATTTTCTCTCCTGATGAATTTTTACACATTCTTTAAAGTCTATCTCAAATTCTTTCCAGAATCCTTTCCCAAATCTCCTCTAGTCAGCAGCAAACATCTCCCCTATGTACCTCACATTTGTTTATTAATAAGCAAGAAACCAATAGCATTATTGAGATGTCTTTGAGATATAAGGTTTCAAGAAGACATATGTCTACTTCTCATGGAACTTGTAATCTAGTCATGATATTGCTGATTATCAAGACTTTATACCTCAGTGTCAAGCCCAGGGCTGTACACACACTAGGTATAACAAAAGCATCCACTGATTTGAACTCAATAAACTTAGGTCTTCTGATATATTTTCTCTGCCAAAATGCACTCAATGGATACTCAAGGACAATGCAAATGTGATTCTTCTTGAAATTCATTCTCATATTCATGTAAGGTATGTTATCAAGCATGGAGAAATTTGGGAGGAGAACATAATTAATGAAGTGTGAGGTTTGTTTAGCTGAAATTTATCTTTCTGGTACTCTCACCTATTATTATAGTCCTAACCTCTGGAATCAAGCACAACACATTTAATCCATTTCCCACAAGCTTTTAAATATTTCAAGATTGTTATATCTCCCATTAAGTCCTTGTCTAACATGTCATCACCATCTGGAATAATATCTTCAGGTACTATGTCTTATGCCCTGAGAATCATCATCTAATTCTGGGTCTCACATACAACTGAAGTTATCTTTGAAAGTCCTCCTCATTATTGACTCCTCTTTTTTTACCATATCATTGACTTTGATATTCAAAGGAAATAAAAATCTTGGCCAGAAGACAATAGACATCTGGGGAATGGATAAAATGACACAAACAAACTCTTTCCTGGCTGGTTATCACCTTAGGAAGGTGACATCAAGATACACTGACATCAGGTCTTTCTCCTTGGGGAAAGCCTTGCACTATAGGCTTTCCTCATCTTATTCTCCTTTTGTGAACATTCCAAACAATCAGAAACCAAGAACAAAGTTAAAAGACACACACACAATTAAATTCTCTGTTACCATTCCTTCTCATATATTCCCAGTGAGGCCAACCTCTTAGTCTCTAAAGTGCAGAGCTGATCCAAATTGATTAAGGGAGTTCCTCATGAGAAGCTACCTACCCCAAATGAAGTCACAAGTCTAGTTAAAAAGGGGAGGCACATCCTACCACCCACCCCCTATGGAGAATGTTATTCAATTGAATTGGAATGGTTCTCTATTATCTATGAACTCAGTGCTGACCTAGGTAAGCTACACTCTGGTTTTGGTGTGATCTGTTTTCAATGGTACTAAAGATTAATCAAAACAAACAAAACTACTATATTCATTCTCAGTGGTAAACCCCCTTTCTAAAAAGTGAAGCCAAGAACTGAACAAAGCACTCCAAATGCACAGTAGAGAAGAGAAGAGATATGACCGCCCTCATTCTTAACATTATTCTTCCATGAATGAAGCCTCAGAACCCACTGGTTTTTAAATTACTACTAGTATTTGTATAACACTTTAAAGTTTGCAAAGCACAGTACATTTAATCCTCAAAACAACTATGTGAGGTAGGTGCTATCATTATAATCCCCATTTTACAGATGAGAAAACTAAGATGGAAAGAGCTTAATTAATTTAGCTAGGATCACATGGCTAGTAGGAGTCAAAAGCAGGGTTCGAACTCAAGTTTTCCTGACTTTAGGTCCTGAGTTCTTACCCACCATGCCACCTAGAAGTCTCCTGACTTTTTAAGCTAGTGTGCCATACTATTTTCTCATGTTGATCTTGCCGTTAGTTAAAACCAATAGTTCTTTAAAATTTTATTCTCTCTTCCTGCCTCCCTTATCCTGTAATTGTGCAATTGACTTTTTAAATCAAAATGAGTTTCTATTTATCCTGATAATTATATTTTAATCTATTGAAACCATTTTGGGTGTTGATTCTATTATCTTTTATGATAAACAAGTCATCTATGCCTTTAGGTAATTTTTAAAAATGAACAAAATTAGGCAAGAATAGCATTCACAAATAGCTCCCTGCACTGAACACGACTAATCATACTAGCACCTATCTTATTTCTCTCCATTTCTTCTCGTAATAATATCAAAGAATCACTGAATCTCAGAATTAGAAGAGCCCTTGTGCAGTATCTAGCCAAACCCAGACATGAAGTATCTTATGAAAAATAATATAATGATAAAAGCTGTCAGAAGTCTAGGTGAAACCCAAGTATCCTATTTCCCTATCATTTCCCTGCACAATCAGCTGGTTCAGAAAAAAAAGGATATGAGGTAATTTTGACTTATCTTGACCTTGATGAATGATGGCTTTTATAAGATCTGTACTTCTTCTATATGATTACAAGTCATTCCCTTAATAATTTGTCCTAGAATTTTGATTAGAAAGGAATTCAAGAACATTTCCTTAGAGTTTCAAGAAACCACCATCTTCCCATTTTGCAAGATAGGATAATATTTTCCTTCTCAGTATTTCTTGTTTCTTTTTCCATTTTCCATGACCTTTAAAAATCACCGATGCAACTTAGCAATCATATCCACAAGTCATTTAGTGCACTGATATGTAATTCATCTGTAGACTTTGAGATAGCCTCTTACTATCTCTTCACTTACATGGCTTTGCAATCACCTATTAAACAGTTGTGTTATATTTTTCCCAGTAGGATGATCAGTATTCTTTTTAGAGAATATAGAAATAAAATAAGAGCTAAGTAGTTCTAACTTGTCTCTCTCTTGTGTTATCCTTACACTTCCCACTCCAAGTAATAGTACCATCATCTCCTTGAACTTCCTTTACCTGTAAAATACCTTTAAAAGGTCTTCATTTTTTAGCATTTCCTACAAGTTTCATTTTGCTAAACTTTAGCCTTTCTTATATAATTCTTATATGACTGTGACCCTTTGAGGTGTTCAGTCTTAGTTGCTTATCCTTGATTCCATATATGTGTGTGTGTGTGTACATTTACATATTTATATACTATTATTAAAATATTATATATGTGTTTATATATGTATATGTACATATAGACATATATATGTATATACACATACATTTTACAGATATTTGGTAAATGAATTTCCCAGGCATCCACATTCATCCTGTTAGGTGCTGCAGTTACACTTGGAGTCAAAAGACCCAAATTCCAAATCTGGGTAGAAATTAGTTGTATGACCTTGTTAAGTCATTTAACCTTCCCCCTTAGTGTCCTCATCTATCAAATTGGGGCAATAGTAGCACCTTCCTCACAGTGTTGTCATGAGGATCAAATGAGATATATGTACAGTACGTTATAAATCTTAATGTGCTTTTATAATAATAATAATAATTCTTTTCATTATTATTATTTCTTTATATAGCTTCCCTCTTTTTATTGGAATAATTTGTTGTTGTTTTACCATTGGAATTTCCTTCTTAAGATCTTCTCAACCTTGATCAAGTTTAATCCATGAGATTCCAATCATTCTTTCTCTGGACTGAAATTCCCTCTCACAAAAGTTGGGTACGGATTGCATCATTCCTGGCTTCCACCTCCTTATCCATAAAGAACTATAAGGTACGGTACAACTGTATCCAAGTTCCTATTTATTTATACTTTGGAAATCAGTTTCTAGAATAATAGCCACCCCATATTGCTTCCTTCACCTCCTAAAAACAAATGTAATTTCTCTTTGGGCAATCCTTTCTGAATAATAAAGCTGGCCATAATCAGAACTTCTAATCATCTAACTCTTTTGCCCACAAACTTTGACAAATGTCCTTTGGGACATTTCTGTAGGCAACAGAAACATTACACGTTAATCAATAGAAGTCGGGAGGTCAAATTACCTAAAGAAATTCACCTAAAAATAAATATGCCAATCTGAAAATAATCCCAATCCAAAAAGGCCTTTAATGATAAGAGCATAGGCTAGTTTTGTCATTTGACATAAAGGAGTTTTTACTTGTAAATGCCATTTTGTTTTATGGGGCCATCTATTTCAAATAAGTACAGCAATGACTCACTGACAATCCTGGATCCTCACATGGTTCATACCCCTGTTGATTTAAAAGTCTTTAAGGCTGTGCAAAGTGAGTGATGCTTTATTGCTAAGTATCCCCCACGACTCTTGTCCAACTACCCTTGAAAATAATGTTATTCTGTCTTGGAGGAGCATGCAGTCATTGCAAACCCTTAGGTACAGCTATCTTAGAAGCAATTTTACATTTTAAATGGGCCGACATCAATTCCAGCCAAGAATTATACTGTCAGTCCATAAGAAATTGTGACATAAAGAATATGTTTCCAACTACCCCCTTCTCTTCTGCTGATTGACAAAGTATATGATTCTTAACTCCTCCCCAACTCCCCCCAACAACAAAAAATTGTCAATTAGGAATCCATGGGTGGTTTGCTATTAAGATTCTAGACTAGAGTGCACAATTATAGACAGAGAAATACTGAACCAGACGGTATGTGTTATTAAAATCAAGAGCATGATTAATTAGTCATTTGCTTTGAGTGATTTATCTTGTACCTTTCTCCATTGGTGTTGGGATTGCCTGCTGTGGACATCAGGTATACTGCTGTCGTCTGCATACTAATAAGAGTCCACAGAAATGTGCTCTGCCTGCATATTCTAATTTCATAGCACATCCAATTTAAAGGACTGATTTTTATTAAATAGGCCAAGTGTCAAGAATGCCATAAAACTCTAAAGAAAGGGGATATGCTAATTTAAGCAAAAAAATGGATTATACTACAGAATGGAACAAACATTCTTTACAGTCTGCTTTTCAATTATTCACACAAATGCACCACTTTCAGATTTAATGAGTCCTATTCTCCAACTTTTAGGTCAAAAGATCTGACATCTATGAAGCACTGGCCCCTCACATGTCTGGTAGCAGAGCACCTTTTACACCTTTTACAATGAGTTTCCTTGAATCCCTACTTATAGGTGTTCTTATCATTCTATTGGGTCTCTAAGATGCTGATATTTTATCTCTTCATATCAATCTCAGAGATACACATAGGGCAGTTAGTCTGGCAGTATATGGAATGCTTGATATGGCTCAACTATTGTCCTGTAAAATCAGCAGAACTCTGAGTCAAATAGAAAATGGGATTTAGGCAGATGGCTCCACAGTCCTGGAAGTGGAAGAATTTAGAGACTCCTTTAATGTAGGACATACCATAAACATGAAAAGCTTTCCTTTTTAACATGCTTTTAACTCTTTTAACTGATCTTCCTTCTTTCCACACTGCCCCTTCCCCAACTGTTTCTCCCAGACTGATAAGAAATGAGATTTTAAAAGCCTCTTTTCAAAAACAAACAAACAAACAAAAGATCAGGGTTTATTGATGAGAACAAATTT
Source organism: Dromiciops gliroides (assembly GCF_019393635.1). Taxonomy (NCBI): domain Eukaryota; kingdom Metazoa; phylum Chordata; class Mammalia; order Microbiotheria; family Microbiotheriidae; genus Dromiciops; species Dromiciops gliroides. Next base: position 486,671,418 of record NC_057862.1, on the reverse strand, counting down.
GGACATAAGGACAAAGAAAAGCAGGAAATATGACCTGTAAACTCTCCCACCATACTCAGCTGCTTCCCGTTTAACTCTCTCTATCCCTCTGCACATCTGCATTTAACTCTCTTGCCTGCCACAGTGAACTCTTCTCTCTCTCTCTCTCTCTCTCTCTCTCTCTCTCTCTCTCTCTCTCTCTCTCTCTTTCTCTTCTCTTGTCTCCTCCTCCCTTTCCTCTAAACCCCCCCTCCCCCCGCCCAGAATAAAAAAAACCCTTCTCTCACAGGAAGCCTGGGCCGACCACCCACACACCTGAAGCTTATTCGTTGGCACCCCTAGGGGTGCACCCAAGGCCTGCTGGGGCACAGGGTTTCCTTGCATATACCCACTTGGCGAGGGAGCCAGCCTTGGGTTTTCTGTGCATACCCCTGCTGGGTGGAGGGAGCCAGGGCATGCCTGGAGCAGAGGGAGCCATACGGGGCGGTCCCGAGGCTTTCTAATTTTAGCCAAGATGGGATCTCCAAATCACTATCAATTTTTTTTTTTTTTTGGTGAGGCAATTGGGGTTAAGTGACTTGCCCAGGGTCACACAGTTAGTAAGTATTAAGTGTCTGAGGCCAGATTTGAACTCAGGTCCTCCTGAATCCAAGGCCAGTGCTCTATCCACTGGGCCACCTAGCTGCCCCCACAATCAATTTTTACAGTCTGGAAAGTATTTTGAGGACTATTATTATTATATTATTATTCATCTTGTTTTCATCAGTTTTAATGTAATTTAGGTAGAAATGGTTCTAGGACAATTAAATATCTTGTGATTCTTTTATATTTAGCATTCTGTGGGCTATTGCACAGATGGAAAAAACATAACATTTTTATAATTATTGAATATAAACTCTTCTGTAGATTTTCTGAAAAGATGTTTCGGGCAATTAGAATAAAAGAATACATATATCTCATCCTGCCTCCACCAAATTTTGATTTCTTCTGATAGATCTTTATATTTTGAAAGCTCTTCATTCAATACAGATCAGATATTATGAGGACTATGAGTATTTGGTAAAGTTGATTCTATTAAAACATTGTTCTTGGGTTTTTTTTTTTATGTGCCTGTGATGGATCAAGGTGATTGTGGACAACAGTTCAGTCTGTAATAACGATTCATTTACATTATAATTTGTTCTTTGAATTTTCTAGGATATTTTTACATCTATATTTGTAGTAGAAAGATGTGTTTTCTGTCAGACCATGAGTGCTAATGAGTTTTGATGTTTAATTCTAGCCATCAGATCCTATCTTGCAAGATAGGTTAGCAGTCCTAACTTTTTCATATGCAGTGGCGTATTGCAGCATGTCTAGTATCCCCTCAAATAATATCTTGGTCACTAATTCTAGGCGCTTTAAAGATAATCCCTTTATAAATTCTGGTGGCAAAGACTTGGTCCTGAGTGGTCAACATGGACCCTTCCTTTCCACAAAGAAATCTGCATGATGCAGCTGTTTCCTCAATGCTTCTTTGTCAACACATCTTTGGTTGAGTTCATGTAGGCTTTGCCCATATGGGACCTTTGGATTCCATTATTGGATGTTTGTCATTTTATAGTTCTTTCTGAAGGTAATCCATTCCATATATAATTGGTGAATCTAATGGTATGGATTTGTTATCAGAACAAAATATGGTTCAGGGATATCTGTTTGTTCAAAAAGTATTTCTGTAAATTTCATATGCTCTAAGAATGTCTATCAATGTTCTTCCTTTCAGATACAGAAGTGTTCATCTTTCTATAGCTACCTTGTAACATATGGGTTTTATTAGGATAATTTCAAAAAATTATAGTCCATTTTACGATTGCAAAAGCATACATTAAGATTGGTTATTGCATAAATGTTAATACTTTAAATATTCTTTGTATTCAGCTTTGATTTCATATTGCCAATAAGTTTTAAGATATTTGGCCATAACCTCTTTTATATTTTTGTTCTTAATGTGTCTTGCTTATTATCATAATTCTCATAATTATTGTATCCTTCACATCTTTTTGATGCTGTTCCAACAGCAATGATTCTGGGACATATATCACCAACCTCTTATGCTTCTTTGATATTTAATATTTTACAGACTGTTGCACAGGTGAATAAAATTATGGCTTATAAGTGAATTAAGGTATTATTCTCAATTAACCTCATTATTATTATTCTTATTACTAAGAAGCCCTGTAAATTGGGAGATGCTTATAAAGGATTCAAACATTGAGCTGCAATAGAGCTATCTTTGCACTGAAATTGGCATCTAAATTAGCCAGCAATTCCAGTTTGATAGACTACAATCCAGAACTTACTCCTTTCCCCCAAGATAGTTCAAGGAGAGAAATAACACTGACTGCTGACTTTGCAGAGAAATGAAAAGTTCCTTTTATATATCTCTGGAACCTTGATCAAATAACTGGAGCACCAAAACTCCCTAAGAACAATTTTCTCTTTCTCTCTCCCATCCCCTACACTGACTGTAGTAGGGTTAAAGCTTTCCCCTTGTGCCGTTTTGGAAACTTTTGCAGAGCACATTAATCTAGCTGAGTTAATGATAACACATTCCTTCAGCCACTCTCAGAGGAAGCTGGAAGCAAGGAGTCAATTGGGCCAGGAAGCCTTCATTTCATTTCCCAGCCCCCTCACTCCCTCCCCCCGCCACCCTCTGGTGGTCAGTTTTTGTATGCCTTAGACCCAGTCTACCACTTATGAGAATTCCACTGCACCGGCTCTGTGAACTGCTCAGAGGTTTGACCCTCCAGCAGAGGTGACTGGGCAATAGCAGGGAAGCTATTTCTTCCACAGGATATTGCCCTTCTTGCCAACACTGAAATCACAGAATGGAATTTTTCTTCACATTGAACCACACCTGTTATCAACACTCATTGGCTTCCAGCATATTCAAACACTGGAAGGAAAGAAACAATATATTTCCCAGGAACTCCTAGCACTTCCTGCTTCTCTGCACCTGGGAGAGCCACAGGGCACTCACACCTCACTTAAAATGAGATCCAGAGGCCCTAGGAACTACTTTTCCACTTTCAGCAGAGATGGCACCCCATCTGGTAAATACATAGAAGCCCACCATGGGTTCACAACTGGAGGACACTGCAGCCACTCATTCAACATAGGCTAAAAGTCAAACTTGTGCCCACCAAGGTTCAGAGAAGCACTTATACAGGCCTAGAAGAAACAAAAACAGAGCTGGGAGAAAAGATACATTTATTCCTGGATCTGAGCCTACTCTTCTCTTTCTTTTAAAACCCTCGAACCCAGACATTAATTCAAAGAAAGCCATCATAATGTATTCAGTGGAGGCTAAGTAATTCTATTTCTGGGCAACAATCTACTACATTGGTTCTTTAAACAACAATTCGCCAACACTCTCCTTGCTGTTAGGCAAGACCTCTATGAATTTTAACCAACCAAAGACTCAGGAGATCCATTATCATTGCACCTCCATTATCTCCCAAGGAGAAGGACCAGAAAGCTTTGGAGGAAATGTATAAGACTACAGCTAAACACGTACATCCACAGAGCCACTACTCTTCTGTCCCTTTGGAGTTGTGATTGAATTCCAAAGAGCTAGAGCTTTAATTAATCTGATATTCCCTCTCTTCAGATAACTTCAAGTAAATGTATTCCTAGGCTCTTGGGATACATCACAACTTTTAACTTCCTAACCTGGAATGATTTGAGGGGCCCCCAAAAGATTGGCCCTGGAAGAATCTATCTTATCAGTCTGCCATGTAGTTTAAATCCCCATGCATGGAGCCACTCTTTCTGACCCCCTGCCAAAAGGCAGACCTGTTACTTGGAATAGGCAGTATATTTATTCATTTTCACTTTAGAGTACATTACTGTCACCTAGCAGAAATAGAGAAATAAAGAGACCAGAGGGAAAGGGATATAGAACTAGTAAATTCTGAAGGAGCAGGAGAATAAGACTTGGCATGGAGCTGCATTGGGAAGCCCTGAGGCTCTATTGGCTTCTAGGTCACTGGCAGGAATGGAAGAAGAAGGTACCAGTGACAAAGCAATGGGTTTGAAGGCAGAAGCCATGGATTCAATTCCTGGTCCTGATGCTTCCTAACTACACAGTCTTCAGCAAACCACTCTGAGCCCAATTTTCTTGCAATGAAGAGGTTAGGTTCCATGTCTTCTCTCCTGCTGGATCACCTTGAAACTTCCCCCAGTGCATGGGGTCTTTTGGGCCTGGAACAACCTTCTCCTTGAATATTCTTCCACAAGACCCAGCCCCACTTCTCACCTTCTCCCATGGGTGGTGAGTTGCAACTGAAGCATCCATTTTATGGAAGGACCTGAGATATCCTCATTTCGTTTTCCTCCTGGCACTCTTCCTGACTTTCTTAACTTCAATCCCAGTAGTACATTTATCTCCCTCAAACCCCACCTCCCTCTTGTGTGTTGTCTTCCCTGACAAGAGTATAAGCTACTCCAGAGCAAGGACTGTCTTTCTTTTTGCTTGTATTTGTATCCCCAGTGCTTAGCACAGTGCCTGTCACTTTAAAGTACTTCAAAAATGCTTTTTCCCCTTCCTTCTTTTTCCTCCTTTAAAAGGAAATTGCTCTGAGAGGGGAAATAGGCACAGAACAAATGATTCTCCCTAGTGTATGCTCCATCCTACAAGCCCTCCTGGATCAGTCACCAGGGCCAAAGAGCAGCATGGCACATTTGGGGCCTGCCTCCAAAGTCTTGGCTAACTTTGAAGATGTAGTACTTCCTTCTATCAATACTAGATTTGACATGGAGGAACCCACAACATTCACTCATGATCAAATATCTAACAAAATAGAGTGGACTTAAGGACCATAAATAAAGGCAGAAAGCAATGTTTCTAGGGTCATTAAGTTTCTGATTTTTACAGCAGCAGCCACATCCCATCACTCACTCCTCTGGGATAATCATGCCTCGGCCACTTGGAAAGAGAAGCTGTAGTGTTCGTGAAACTTCATCAAGACTTTTTTTTTTAATTAGGAAACATCATTAAAATTGGGATTTAAACAAGTTATTCTAATTGTTAAAGCATTGATTTTTCTCTTGATCTAAAGTAATGGCTCCTATTAGCTGTGCTACTCTGTTTTAAATGATCAAAACAGCCTATAAAGCAGATGAAAATTTGAGATAGTGGTAATTGTGAGAGACTAACAATGTCTAGAATCAACTCAATATTAACAGCATGGGTGACAGGGAGTAGAGTCGATGAAACCTATGTGCTGAAGTCCTGTTGTCACCCATTTGTCTTATGAATGTAGACTGTGCATTTATGGCCTTTGATCCTCTCTCTAATGCCATCTTTCCACATAACAACTGGCATTATCCATCCTTTATCTGAGAGCAAGTTCTTCTACCAGTTTCTATTCATTAGCAGGAATTTTTGCAGAAGGGTAAGAAGCTTTGAAACAAATGGTTTCTGTGAGACTTTGGGTTACTTAAGTGGGGCTTTTACTTAGCCAAACAAAAATGGCCTTTTATTTCTCTGGGACTAATAGGGGGAAATCCTTGGTATAGTCCTCCTTTAAAGAGGCTTGGGACTAGCTTTTCAAATAAAGAAGCAATGACCCATCTACTCAGAGATATCACAAGAGGTACCTAATGACATTTTCCTTGATTTCTAAAGATACACATTTCAGAACCAAAGACACACTTCATCTGTGTCATCATTTGACTTAGAACTGGCTCACACAGCTTCATGTCTGATGAGCATAGGAAGAGAATTAAATATTATCTTATTTTCATTACTCATAGCATTAACCCAGACATATAAGTCCAGGTACATAGGCTCATATTTGCTACTGGCTCACAAAAACACAGGTCCATACTCCAATATATACCCAGACCCAACCACTCAGACACACAAAAGTGGAAAGCACAATGTCTCAAGAGTCATAAAACTCAGGTTCAAATTTTTTCTCTGAGGTTTATTACCTGTGTGTCTTTCGACAATTCATTTAGCCTACATAAGTCTCAGGTCCCTTATCTATAAAATGTGGGAATTATACTAGTAGGCCTCTAAGATCCCTCCTATCTTTACAGCTCCATGTTCCTATGAACAGTTCCATCCTGAAGGACACATACAAAAATACATTCCCACATTGGCCTTCGTTGTCATAATCCAGATTCCCAGAATCAGATTATATACAAAGACAGGCACATGTACAAACAGAATAGTATAATTTGCCTAATATTTTAAGAAAACTGAGAAGCATTCCCAATATCTCCTATAGACAAGTCCTCTTATATATGTCCAAAGACTCCAGTGCTTTTTGTGTCAGAAACCTGAGAAGAAGAATCGAGATCCCAGCTTCTTAAACTGTGGGTCACTGTGTTGTGTAACTGAATGGGGGCGGGGTGGGGGGTGATTGTGAAAAATTTGGCAACAATAAAATGTTATGTATACCTATTTTATTTACCTATATAACCAGGGTCACATAAAAGTTTTTTGGATGAAAAGGGAAAAAGAGAGTGGAAAAAGTTTAAGAAGCCTTGATCTAGACTATGGCTGTGAGAGCATGGTAGGACTACAAACAAAAGGTCAGGAATCAGATTGATCATACCCACCATCTGTGCTGACCACTATATCAATCCAAAAGCATCAAGGCTAGAGGTGGAGGAAGCTGGGAATTTCAGGAAGCTATAAATACTATATTCAAGACAACCACAAAGAAGCAGGGGAACATTTATCTCAGTTTACTACATAAAGATTCACAAAACCTACCTTTCAATGTTTAAACAAATGGGATTCAATGAGATTAAATTGGTATTTATTAACCACCTCCTGGGAGCCAGTCAAGGAAATGAGGACACCATCTAGACAAGAGCCCTCCCTATCTCACTGCCTCTTCCCATGTAGTTGCATGGTTTGTGGGTATGTCCTGCTGGGAGACTCCAGAGAGAAATCTTAGAGGATACCTCTAGACCCTGAAGGAACATTCTGTGAGCCAGAAGAATTCATTGATAGGGCTCCTGTGGTCTTATTTGGAGCTAAAGAATTCCAGTGTTAACCATTGACTTTTGGTGTGCCTATAAGACTCTGGAATGTATAGGGACAATCCTTAAGGACACTGGGCATTCCACCTGAGATCTGTTATGGAAACCTGAGCTGAACTTACCTGTCTTAAGTTATAAATATTAATACTATTTTGGGGGTAAGGGAGGGGGGAATTAAGCAAAGCTCTGATTTCATTTACATAAAGAACTTCTAGTGAGGAAACTCCTTCTCCCAATACAAATCTGCATCTATCCTGTAGTTTATATTTATAGCCTTAGAGAGTTCCTTGCTGACTTGCCTAGGACCACATAGCCACTATGGGTCAGCAGTAGGACTTGAACCTGGGTCTTATTGACTTTGAAACCACTTCTCTCTTCAAAAATAGCTAACATTTATTAAGCACTTATTTAAATTTTTTTTTGTTTTATTCTTACTGCTTACTGAAATAATTGCTACATATATATTTATCCCCATTTTACAAAAAAAGGAAACTGAGGCACAGAACATTGAAATGACTTGTTTAGGATCACATAGCTAGTGACTCAGGTAGGATTTAAACCCTAGTCTTTCTGAATCTCAGTCCATTCCTCTGTCCATTATGCCACTCTTCCTTTTCATCTTCAACTTCTCCTAGGCCTCAGGCTCATAAAAGAAATGGAGGGAATCATCTGCGATCTCACATGACCAGAGTTAGACCTAACTTTGGCAGGCCTCAGTCAGGGAGGGGATGACTTCCATAACAATGGCAGCTAGTTTAAGGTAGGAAATCTTGTGATTAAATGTGAAGGGATGAGCTGCTGTAGCTGTAGGAGAAATAAAAGTGGTAAGACTTTAGGGAAGCTATAGTAAAGCTGCTCTCTAATTCCTCCTCAAACTTTTTTTTTTAAATCTCTTATTGAGGGGCAGCTAGGTGGCGCAGTGAATAAAGCTCCGGCCCTGGATTCAGGAGAACCTGAGTTCAAAGCCAGCTTCAGGCACTTGACACTTACTATCTGTGTGACCCTGGGCAAATCACTTAACCCTCTGTCATGGGGTGCAGAGCACCCCAGAATTTCTCTGGGGCACACCAAGGAATCTTCTCCTTGAGAAACTAAACCAGAGGACAGATAACACCTAGAGAGATAAGCTGAACCAAATTGGACTGAGCTAGCTTGGGATTCCTACCCTTCATTCTGGTCTCCCTTACCCTGGGGAGATAAATTTGGGTGTGGTTGCGGCCTTTGTGTCCTGAAGAGGGATCCGTAGCCACCCCTCACCCAATTCCTCTAGTCACTACCAGTGGGGGATGGTTCTCCACTCCTCACCCAATTCCCCCAGCTACCACCAGTGGGGGATGGTCCTCTCTCACTAAAGGAACTTTTCACGGGCAGATGGGCCACCCCCATCAGTCCCCTATAAAAGTACCTTCCAGTCTCCTGTTCGAGGAGATTTGGTACCTCGGAGCCATGTGCTTCATGCCAATCTCCCCATGAAAGTCTAAGGATTTCTTTCATGGTTTCCCTCCCCCCACCCTTCCCTTCCCTTGCTCCTAAATAAACTATCACCTTATTCTAACTACATTTTGTGTGCAAGAGGGTGTAATTCTGTAAAGAGGAATTCCCAAGAATCCCAACCCATACCCCATTTTCCCACCATATCACCTCATTGACCAGAACAACAAAAAAAAAATCTTATTGATTATCTGAATTTCATTGACATGCAAAAGGCTGAGGTCTAAAACCAGGAGTCAAAAAGAACCTGGTCTTATAGAAATCACTGAGAAAGAGCTTCATTCTTAAAACCAGATGCACCTCTCCAAAGGAGAGTGTCCAGTGGAATATTGAAAGCTCCAGAATAGGGTAAACTCAATCCAGAGACAGTGAAAAATGAGCAGGAGGTTGCTCAGCCAACAATCTCTCCTACTTGGAACATGGCTGAGAACCCCAAGGCTATGAGGTATTTACACTGAAGCTCATGTACTGTGTTTATAGGTGAACCCATCAGAGACTGCTGTTGTTGTTGTTAATGTAGGCAACATTCTAATCATTTCCCCTACTCACAATGGTTTAGAAGGAGCAAACAGGAAAAATGATGGGATATGGACTGCTAGAAGAAGACCCATAGAGAGCCACAAGAAAAGAGCTAGGGAGGTAACAAAAACTTGAAAAGCAGACAGAACTCCAGCATCCTCATAATCTGTTACCATTATGTATGGGAGAAAGAGCCTTTTACACCTCAACATCCCCTGAGGCTACATTCTTACTGACTTAGAAAATCATTTTTAAAAAGGGTAGATTGAATGCCCCTGTAATAATAATAATGCTTATATAGAATTTTTTAAAAAGCAAAGTATTTTACAGATTATCATTTCATCCCCACAAAAACCCTGTGAGGTAAGCACTATTATTATTCCCATATTATAGATGAGGAAACTGTGGCTTTACACAGGTTAAATAGTAATAATAACAACAAGAAGACAACAATGAAGAGGAAGAGGAAAAAGAAAAGAAGAACAAGAAGGAGAAGGAGAACAAGAAGAAGAAGGAGAAGAACAAGAGCAAGAAGAACAAGAACAAGAAATAGAAGAATCATTTATAAAGCACTTGCTATCTGCCAGGTATTGTGCTAAGTGCTTTACAATTAGTATGTCATTTGATCCTCACAACAACCTTGAGGAATAGGTGCTATTATTATCTCCATTTTATAGTTGAAAAAAAATGGAGGCAAACAAAGGTTAAATGAGTTAAAAGTGTCTGAGAGTAGAGTTGAACTCAGGTCTTCCTAAGTCTAAGTCCAGCACTTTACCTACTGTATCTCCTTGTTATCTGGTTAACAAGGCAAGAGGGGTGGGGGGGGGGGATAAAACATGCTGAGATGAATTCTACTGAAATAGTTTTCAAGTAAAGTTGGGTCAGAGGAGTAATCTCCAGTTATTTGGAAAATTCACTTCAGTAAAACAGCTAAAGATGCTGGATAGATGAAATATGAATGCAATAAAGTTGTCAGTGAGATCTTGGTCCATGATGTTCTAAGAAACACCTTTCCATGATGCAGATGTGAACAAATCGGCAACAAAAGATAGCATCTAAAAATCTTTAAAGCCAGGAGGCAGTGGTTCATTGATATCTCTATGACAGAGTCTAGAAAGGTATTTATGTGAAGCTGTGCTGTTTGGAGGCCTCACTATCTCCTGCTGCCAGAGCACTCACTCCCATCTGAAGATAAATCACTGAGTGATTTCCCTAAGCATTTGCTTACTCATGCTGATTGATTATTTGATTGCCATCACACAATATGAATTATGTTAACTCACATCCCTAATACTGAATGATGATTACATTAACTGCATAACTTCTGCAGCCCAGGGATAGCCTGGCTCTGTATCATGGAAGGACATTGGAACAATGCACTGGGGAAAAAAAAAACAGAGAAAATAAACAAAACAATTAATTTTTTAAAAAGGCATTAGGCAATTTCAAGGGCATGACTGCTATTATGTAGCGTAGAAAGGTCACTGTGCTAGGCATCAAGAAGACCTTGATCCAATTCCTTACTTGAGTGCTGATGGATATTTGATAAGCCACTTCATGTCAGGTCACTGAGTATCAATTGCCTCACCTATAAAATAGAGATAGTGATCTCTGTTCTAATTATGCAATGAGGCTTTTCGAAGTATCAATTGCTTAGCATATATAAAATATTCTTCACTATGGAGTCCTATAGAAATGTAAATTATTGTTATAACACCTGCAACTTCCTGAGATCCATTTCAATGATGCAGAGAAATTAATCTTTTCCTTAGGTGGTACTTCCCAGATTGGTTCAGTGGAAAGGTCATTAGATTTGAAGTCAGAAGACCTAGGTTCAAAAGCCAGCTCTTCCAGTCACTTCACTTCATGGGGCTAAATTCCTAATCTGTTGTGGCCATCCTTCTAGTATACTATGATATGATCTTATAAACCACTAGGGACATCCCTGGTCCTATGTGGTCACAACAAAGTGCTAAACAGAAATAAATTTGCTGCTAGCACTTTACAATTAATCTATCAATAAAGATTTACTGAGCATTTGCAATTTTTTGTGCTAGGCACTGTGCTAACTTATGAGAATTTTGTTGTTGGGTTGTTTTTCAGTTGTGTCTGACTTTTCATGATCCTATTTGGAGTTTTCTTGCTAAAGATACATGGAGCAGTTTGCTATTTCCTTCTTCAGCTCACTTAAAGATGAGGAACTCAGACATACAGGGTTAAGTGACTTGCTCAGGGTCACACAGCTAGTAAATGTCTGAGGTCAAATTTGAACTCACAGAGAATAGGCTTCCCCATTCCAGGTTTGGTATTCTATTTGCTGTGCCACCTAACTGCCAATTGATGGAAATAATAAAACAAAAGTGGACCCATCCCTGCCCTGAGGGAGTGTAGTATGGGTGTGTGGTGTGTTTGTACAGATGGTAGTATTTCATCAATTCAAGATCCACAGTACAGATCTGTTTACAAACATTTCTGCCTGAAATTTTGGTTTAAATTTGTTTGTTCTGTGTGGTCCTTCAGTGTGGAGATTGAACCAGAACAATGAATCAGATTGCACCTTCAGAAACACAGACTTGGGCCAATCAATTACACCAAAAGTTAGAGTTAGGAGAGTACAGCTGCTATGATGAGTGTAAACAATTGTAGCCACAGTCCATTGACCTCATTCTGCTTTGCTAAAGAAATCTATGTAGCAATAGTTGCCTCTCATTCTTCAATTATGCTGGCTCCTCCAAAGAAAGACTCTGTAATTCCCAGTTAATTCCCTGACACAGAAGTTATGTTACCTCAAATTCATATGTTAACACCATATCACATTTTTTAAAGATTTAAAGAATTAAAAAGTGATTTATTAAAGAATATTAGCAATTGATGAATGGGCTCATCAATAATCTTATAAAGATATTAGTCTATTTCACTGAAATAAAAATTCAATTCAATTTAATCTATCTCAATTCAAGACATTTTAATAGGTCTCAATGTACAAGGAACCCTATTAGGTGCTAGCAATTCAAAGACCCTTATTTTAGGTAGATCCTGACCTCAAGATTACATACTACTGGATGAATATATGTTCATCTAGTAAGTATAAAATATGTGATAAAGTCATAAAATGTCAAGTTGTAAATAAGCAAAAGGCATGGTAGATATTTAGAAACTATTATCTTAATTTTAAAAAATAGTTCTAAATGGAATTAAATTATAGTCAAATACCTCACCTCTGTTTAGGACCATACTAAAAAACTGTAAATATTATCTGAATTATCCAGAGAGTTTGAAGACTGACTAGACTGGCCAGGGATAGCAATAGGCAAGTACAAAATAATTGATTAAAGTGTAAGAGAACTCTGAAAGCCAAGTTTACAGAAAACTCATTTCAGTCCTTCCTGCAGGTGTGATTTCAATTGTAAAAATATGTGTAGGACAAATCTCTTTTGAGAGCAAATTGGCTTCTTAACTTACCCAAATGCATGCCTTTCTTTGTTTTAAGGTCATTTAAAGTTGCATACTTAACCATCTAAATGACAAAAGGAACTGATTCAGAGAAACCTAGGAAGGCTTATATGAGCAAGGCAGATTGAAGTGAGAACTAGGAGAATAATTTATAAAGTGACATTTGTAAAGACAACTTGAAAAAACATAAGATCTCTCATCAATGCAATGACCAATAGTGGTTCTGCAGTCCAGTCAAAAAGTGTTAAGCACCTACTATGTGCAAGGCACTGGCCTAAGCACTGGGCAATACAGACGTGCAAAAACAGACTGACTTCAAGGAGCTCACAATCTAATGGTGCTTATGTGTGTGTGTGCACATAAACATGCAGTGTGTATATGTATACATATGCAATATATACACACATTCTACATTTATTCATATATAATGTATGTATGTACACACACACACACACATAGAGGGAAGGCACTAGAATTGAGGAGGTTTGGGAAAGCCTGAGTTCTGAAGATCACTTATGCTGTCCATTCCTGACAGAAAGACAGAAAGAGGTGATTGACTCAGGGCACAGAGGGAGGCATAGATTTTAGGACTTGTACAAAGTAGAAATCAGTTTTGTTTGACCATGTATATTTATTACCGGGTTCCTAATTATTTTCTTTCCAATTGGAAAGGGTGAGAAGTCAAGAAAATAAATACTTGAAAAAGAAGAGAATACTTGATAATTGAAAAATATATAAAAATGAGTATTTTAAGATGTAAAATATATAAGACGTCATTCTCTTACTAGAAATACTAAATAGGTGGATTCACTGGCTAAGCTTTGATTCAATTCCTAGTGTGTGTTTGTCTTTCCCAATGAAGTTATTCAGGCATAAGGGGCGGGGCTGGGGAAAGAAGGAGTGGCATCCCTGAAAAGATGCAGTTTTTGTTTGTTCAGTCTTGGGCCATAGTGAAATATAGTCAATCTTTGAGATTAAAAAATAAATAAATTTAAAGGATGATCATTCTACTTGAAAAATGCTCGCCTGCTCATAGGGCTTGACAATAATCAGCTGTAACTATCCATTTATGGGAGAAGATGGCTGCTTTGAAATCAGCTACCCCCATGATTGGCTCAGCCGTGGGTCCATGGGCACAAATATCATTTGCTTTATCCTTCTTGCCTATGTGATGCGAGGATGGTATATGTCACAGGGGAAATCGGTGGTGCGGGAGCCGGGGGGGGGGGGGGGGTTGCTTAGGTATTTCTCTTTAAAGAATTACACCCTCTCACACATGAAGCCAATTAGAATAAAGTTGTCTTTTATTTAGGTGCTGGAGAAAGGAACCAAGAGAATTGACTTCTCTCAAGGGAAGATGATTCAGAGACATGATTCTCTGAGATACCTATCTCCTCGAACAGAAGAAAGGCAAAATCTTTCATAGAGGACAGACCGTGGATACACAGAAGCTTGGGGTGACCACCTGACTATGGAAAGTTCCCTTTAGGGGTGAGGAAAGCTTGAGTGAGGAATGGTGGCCTTACCTCTAGAGTTATCTCTGTTCTCTGGCTCCAACCAGGCAGCAGCCATGCCCAATAGGCTTATCTCTCTTACTTCTCAAGATGTGTCTGTCCTTTAGCTAGTAGGCCAGTTTAAACTTTAATAGTCCCAAATTTCTTGATATGTCCCAATCCCATATCAGTATACTTTAAAAATAGCCCATTTCCTAATAGAAACCTATACAAAATGAGCCATGTGCCACTTGCTGCCCCCATGCCACTGCCATGGAGTGATTTAAATTTTCTTAGCATAATTAGGATTGCCTAGGAACTTGTCAATATTCTTCTGCCACCTCATCAAATCACCCTCTAAATACACCTCAGACCAGGGTGATTTATTTGTTGGGGAATTATTTCAAGTCTCAGGCAGGGATAATTACAAATGCAATTATTACATGGTGTTGGGTTAATTAAATCTGATAAAGCCATTTGCCTGTGACTTAACAGGCCTTTTTCAATTTGGATGATGCAAAATGGCCATAACCATCTAAGGCAACACAAGTGACCTCCGAAGGGATTAGTCACACCTGGAAGAGAATCCTGCTAATGATGTTCCCAGGCACGCAAGCTGATCTGAATTGCACTATGTGTCCTTTTAATCAGAAAGATGAATAGTCTTGGATTTTTTTCCCCTACCATAACCCCAGAAGAAAATTTGAGACCTTGAAACTACCTCGAAATTTTTTCAAAATACAAAGCCATGAAACCCCTGCCTGCATCATTAGAGGTATCAAGATAAATATGCCAACCTTGTATTCTGGTAGAGATCCACTTTATTAGACTAGGCCACTCAGGGTCAGATATAAACCCAAACAACCCCTGGGAAGACAGCTAACAGCTTAATGAATAAGAAATTATGAATAGGCTGTGTCATTCAAGGCTGAGGCAAAACAATTCTGAAATAACTGGACTACAGAGACTTTTCCTCATAGAACCTGGTGTTCTTAACTTGGAGACCATGAAAGTGTTGGGTTTAAAATATATATACATATATATATAGATAGATAGATAGATAGATAGATAGATAGATAGATAGATAGATAGATGACATATATATAACTGTATTTTGTTTCCTTTTTAATCGATGGATTTTAGTTCATGAATTTAAAAAAAAAAAACATTTTTCTGAGAACAGTTCCATTGGCTTTACCAGACTGCCAAAGGGGTCCAAGATACACACACAAAAGTAGAGAGTAGCGTTTCTGATAAATACCAGGCCAGGTTGAATACTGGGTCTTTATGCAAATGTAGCTAAGAACCAGTCAGGGGAGAGGGAGGGTTAGGGGCCAAGAGAAGCATAAATGACAGCAGTACATTAAAATACATTGAAAATGGAAATGAAGGAGAGACACGATTCCCTTCCCCTCTCTCTTCACCCCACAACACACAAAGAGGTGCCAGGTTAATATTTCTGATCAAGTCTGATCTGATCAAGTCACTATTACCTTCTCACCACCTCAACACTAAAAAGATCTTCAAGGGTTCCTAATTTTTTCTCTAGGACAAAATATAATGATCCTCAAGTTGACATGTAAAATTCCTAATGCCCTACTAGTCTTTTTTTTTTTTTTTAAGCTTCCCTTGTATCTCCATGTTGCTTGTTGCTTGGTAATTGTTTCCCATCCACTACATGTCACCTTCTACCTCTATACGTTTGGACAGTGGTGCCCAAGTCTGTAATGCACTCTCTACTCAGCTCCACCTGCTGCATACCCCAAAGCCAATCCTCCCCTTCTCCTCCACCTCCACTCAATCAGATCTAAACTCACGGAAGGAAATTGTTTTCCTATCTTTTGATCCCTTACAGACAGCACCTGCCTTGCACTATTAGATTCTTCAGAAATGTTCGTTAAATTGAATTAAATTTCAAGATAGGAAGGGTGTGTTAAGTTTGATTTTTAGAGTTAGGAGAATGCAAACAGATATGCAGTGGCAATTTTTAAGTTTTATTGTTGCTTTTGTTTTTGTCAGTGTCACTTCTATATATACACACACCTCCCAGCCTCTTTACCCTAGATATCTTTTTTCCTTATAACCACCACCAACAACAAAAAGCAGCCAAGTACAATCAAATGATGTAGTGGTCATATCTGACAGAGTATTTGGCATTCTTCACCTGTAGTCCACCAACATATTCAAAGTTTTAAGGGGTAAATAAATTATGTGTAATTTTAAGTGCTGAATGCTATCATACATTTAGAACTTCCACAATCTTCAGCAGTAATACTGAGGCAATAGTTATGATACCCACTCCATCTCTTCAGGAAGTCATGTCATTATGTTTGTATTTACATAATTATAAGGTGGCCAAATAGATGGGACCTTGAACATCATTTAGTCTGACCCTTTTAATCAATCAATAGGCATTTATTCAGAGCCTATTATGTGCCAGGCACTGGGGAAGCTAATACAAATAGGAACTCCTATTCAACTTCTTGAACTGAAGAATTTTAAGGAAATTCATATTATAGGCAAGTACATATATATGTATATGTGTGTATACACACATATATCTGTGTGTGCATGTATGTATCTGTATATATGTATATACACAACTCCCATATGTTATATCATATATACACAAACATTCACACATTATTCTATATGTACATACATAAATACATAGTGATGGGGAACCAACAACTGAGAGAACCAAGAAAGGCCTCTCATTTTATAGCCAGGAAACTTAGGTCCAGATAGGTTATTTCTCTATAAAAGTCACATGACATATTGCCATATCACATGATAATGCCTCTTTTATTTGGGTAGATAAAAATAGATAATGAAGAGAGGTGGGGACTAAGATGGGTTAGAGGGACACATTTCCTAGGGAAAGCCATTCTACTTTGGAGTATACGTTAATCGTTAGGATAAGGCAGTAAGATGGTTCAGTGGATAGAGTACTCCGCCGGAGTCAGGAAGACCTGAGTTCAAATCCAGCCTCAGACACTTACTAGCTGTGTGAACCTGGGCAAGTCACTTAGTCTCTGCCTTAAGCCACTGGAAAAGGAAATAGCAAACCATTCTGCTATTTGTGCCAAGAAAACCCCATGGACAGTATGCTCCATGGGATGACAAATAGTCAGACACAACCGGACTACTGAAAAATAAATTGCTAGAATACCATCTCCCCCTATTAAATAAACCAAATTCTATCTCTCAGCATTTTCTTTTTTTTGCTCCTAGTTGTGTCCTCTAGGGACAAATAGAAAAAAAAATCTAATCCATCTTCTAAATGAATGATCTTCAGATACTGGAATAAAGTCATCCCCCAATTCCCTATTCTCTAGGGTAGACATTCCTAGTTTCGTTAAGCAAGCCTGATCATCATGGTCATCAGTCTCTGGAAGCCCTTCCAGTTTATCAATATACTTTCTAAAATGGTGTCTTAAACTGACCACAGTACTTCTGATGGGGTCCAATTAAGGCAGAAGACAACTATACTGTGATGTGCTTTGTCCTATAAACTATTCTCAACTGCAGTCTAAAATTACATTTGCTTTTGTGGCAGCTATGTTATACCATTAACTCACATTGATTTTTCAGACAATAGTAGTATGTCCTGAGATTTGGACAGTCCCATATGTTACTATAGCATGAGCATACTTTCTTTCTCTCTATCCAAACTTACTGCCCTATATAATTTACCAAAGAGGTCCCCCATTTTCTGAAAGGGACACCAAGATATTTTAATAAACTAGTCTCAGTTAAACTCTTCATGGGTGTTAATCCATTACCTTTTCTAAGCAAAATCTGAGCATATTAAAAGGGACCTAGTAGAGATATTTAATGGGCAGATACATTGGGTTTTTGCAATATTCAGGGACTGAAGGCAGCCTTGGGCTAATGTAGAAACATGATAGAGTAGTGCATGGACTCTGAGGGAGGCACTGTAGGGAATTACACCTGAAAGAAGGGTAGTGATTAGCTGCAGGTTATGTAACATGAGTGACAGCTATGTGAGACAGGTGATTTCAAACTATTCAGGTATCATCCTCTTGAATGAAAGTTCAGAGCTTCACAGAATGTATTAAAGAGACCAGAGAATGGTATTCAGTTTAACGTGTTAATAGAGACACAGTGGATATCATGAAGACTCAGGTTCATATCCCCATGTGGCAGTGACTGTAGTTTTTTATTGATTTAGTTGGTTCAATGGGACATAAGCAGTGGAGGATGGAGAGGAAGGAAAAATGTCTCATTTGCCATCCTCACTTCTGCCTTACTTACTGCCCTAATTCATTCCAAGGCTCAGGTCAGGAATCATCTCCTGGGATCTTGGGCTCTGATTACCTTACCTTCCTTAGTGCTAGACCTACCTCAATACTGACACTTATCAGCCAACTCCATGTCATTCTGTATGCCCTTTCCCCTTTCCTATCCTACTTTCCTTAGATGGTTGTCTTAACCTTTTAGGGCATAAGCCCCTTAAGGACAGGAACTGTCTATCTTGCTCTCATTTGTATCTGCGTTGCATAGCACAGTGAACAGAACACAGCAAGTGTTTAATAAATGCATTTTTTTTGGTGGGGGCAATGAGGGTTAAGTGACTTGCCCACGGTCACACAGCTACTAAGTGTCAAGTGTCTGAGGCTGGATCTGAACTCAGGTCCTCCTGAATCCAGGGCTGGTGCTTTATCCACTGCACCACCTAGCTGCCCCCAATAAATGCATTTTCATTTATTGATTCATTCACTCCTGTATACATCCTTTCCTGATCTACCACTTGCTGGTCCTCTCCCAATTACTCTGTACATACTTTGCTCACATTTTGTATCTATGTCTATATATATATGCCTCTCTACACCCCTTCATGAGAATGGAAGCTCCTTACAGTAGGAATCCTTTTATTTCTGTCTTTGTGTCTCCGGCACTGCTATGGGCCTCAGCAGTGAACTATTCAGGGCAGTAACAGCATAGGTCTCTAACACAGGAGCAGAAATAGCTTTATGATTTAAAATAGGAGTAATAACAGCAATAATCATATCTTGCATTTACATAGCATGTTAAGGTATTCAAAGAAATGTACATTCTCATTTCATTTGATACCCCAAATTGTATGGCCTCCTTGCCTGCTAACTTCCAGGACTGTCACCCCAGGACACAGTCACCTTTTGTTCCCTTCCACCTTCTGTGCAAACACAGCAGGAGAGCTGCTGGGGGAATGGACCAAGGAACACTGCTCCTCAAAGGGATGCTTTACACAGCCAAAAGTGGCTGGGATAGGATGCATCATCTGGGAGAGGCTCAAACATCTAACAAATTATATATACTCATGAAGATGATTGTTCTTTCAGGGTCATATGATTTTTCTGTAAGAAGTCATTGTTCAAATATAGGTTCCCCATTGATACTGATATTATAAAAGTCAGTGAAGGAAAAAAGGGGGGTGGTAAGAGCAGTAGGGACCCATCACTAGGTTTTCAGCCAGGAGCAATTTAGGGTATGATTTTAACATTTAAAATAGATGAATTCAGGATTTTATTTCCATTTATGACTTTGAAAGCAGAGCACTTGCTGAATCAAGGTGAAGATGGGGGACTTCTCATCAAGCTGAGGACAATAGTCCCTTTACTGGAAGGGCTATAGTGTGCCTGAGGGGGCTGATTCCTTGCTACCAATGATCCTTTTGTTAATTCAATGAGGATCTTAGGATGCTAAGTTTGCAGGCCAGGCCTCTGTCTGAGGTGCAGTGATCAGGCATTCTGGCTCGGTCTCCACACTCTGGCAAGGTGATTGGAGAGGTGAGCTCATCAGTCCTCAGAATTTAAGCAAAAGAGTCACCAGTCACAAATCTATCCTTTCAATTATGTGGATAGTTCAGGTGAAAGCATTTCTTTGGGCTGTATTGTTTGGGTAATTGCCTTTACTTCTCTTTGTGTCTGTGAATGAGGGCTACAAAAGGTGAGCCTGGTGCTAGCAGGCTTGTATATCAAGCCTTTGGGCCCTGGGTACCCTTTGTAAATGTCCACTTAGAGTTGTTTCATTGCTTTGACTAGGTCGCCAGCAGCATTGATTCTTCAAAGAAAATCATTAAGCAGTCTCAATAACTAGACAACAGTGGCTTGATAAATACTAGCCTGAACTACAAAGCATCTCCAGATATTGTAAGAAAGTAACGGGTACTAGTTCGAAAGCTTGGCAAACAAAAAAGAGGTGTCAAGGCAAGGGGGCTCATATGCCTCAATGGACCTTTCTTCCCAATGGAAGAGAAAAATTGATATTGAGTGATGCTTTTATAGGATTTTAAAGTCTCTGAAGCACTTTCCCTCACAGGCCCTAGCCAATCAGTTGTCAGATATTGTCGTTTCTACCTCCATAACCCTTTTCACATTAGTCTCATTCTCTCCATCTTATGGCCCCCAGCCTAGTTCAAGTTTTCATCATTTCTTCCTGGGCTATTGCAATAGACCTTAATTATCCTCCCTTCCTCCAGCCTCACCCTTTTCCCATCATACAAACAATTGTCAAACTGATACTTCTAAAACACAGGTCTAGCCAGGGAAATTCCAGAGCTCACAAAATTCTAGACACTTCCTATTGCCTTCAATATAAAATGCAAACACCTCCTGGCTATTCCAACAAAACACTACAGATTTGCTTTCCTGAACATTTTCTCTAGTTGTCTCGCATGACTGGAATGCTGACTATTGACCTACCTTGCTTCCTTTAAGACCCACCTTTTACAGGAAGTCTTTCATAATCCTGCTTTATTCCAGTCCATTCCCTCTTGATTATTTCCCATTTATCCTGCATAGAGCTTACTTTGGATGTATCTGTTTGCATGTCATCTCTCCCCATTAGATTATAAACTCCTTGAGGGACGGGAATATTTTTTTGCCTCTTTTTGTATCCCCAGTGCTTAGCATGGTGCCTGGCACATAATAGGTAATTAATAAATCTTTATTGGTTGATTTTTATTTAAAACTTTGCATAATCTGGTTCTAAGCTATCTTTCATTATTGATTTTACATTCCTTTCTCTCACACTCTACATTTCACCCAAAGTGGCCTACATTCTGATCTATAATTTTTAATAACCCATATCCCTTCCCTTCTACAGCAATCTCTCATGCCTGGAATACTCTACTTCTCCACCCATCACCCTTGCCAGTTGGAAACCCTGGCTCCCTTCAAAACCAAGCTCAAGTATTCCCAATTACAAACCATATTTCCTGATCCACATAGTTACTAATGGTTCCAGGACACTCTCTCCCCTCATGAAAATTACTTTATAGACATTTTGCTTTTTCTTTTCTGTAGATAGGTCATTTCCCTCTCCTACACACAAACAACATTCAAATGTAAGGTCCTTGAGAGCAGAGACTGTGTTGGTTTTTTTTTTTCTATTTCCAGTGTCTAGCATATAGTAGGTGCTTAATAAATTTTTATTGAATTTAACTTCATTTATATGTAATATAGTATTTGACCCTCATATAAACCCCATGGAATGGGTATTATAGATAATTTTCTCTATTTTGCAGATAAGGAAATGGAGGCTTATGTGAGCTATTACTCCTGCCATGATCACACAGTGTTAGAGGTATAATTGGAACACAGGTACCATCTGATTCCAAGTCCATTCCTTCCATAATAAGTACATTTGTTTTCCTTCTCTTGAAAACATAAAGTGAATCTCTAATTTCTTTCCAAAACTCACCATTCATAGGGGGAAATCTATTTAAGTTTCTCTCTCTCTCTCTCTCTCTCTCTCTCTCTCTCTCTCTCTCTCTCTCTCTCTCCCTCCCTCTCCCTCTCCCTCTTATCTCTCTCTGACTCTTTTCCTATCCCTGTCTCTGTCCCTCTTCCTCTCCATAAGTTTAATTCCCAATCTATATTTTGTATACCTGTCTGACACTTCCTTAATCTCATCATCTGGATCATGCCTCCTAACTTTTGGTGTTCCCCAGGATTTCATGGCTTTCTTTCCACTTTCTACCTTAACTTCATAAGTTCCCACATGTTTATATATGCAGATGACTCCCAGGTCTATAGATCTATCCCCAGTCTCTCTCCTGAGCTTCTGTCCTACATCATCAATTGTCTATTACACAATTTTAAACTGGATGTCCCAAAGTACAATGATCAGTTCCTCCCACTCCATCACCCTTAATATTAAATCATTTGCAGCTAGGTGGTATAATAGATAGAGAGTTGGGCCTAGAGTCCAGAAGACCTGAATTCAAATTCAGTCTCAGACACTTACTAGGTATGACCAGGAGCAAGTCAATTAACCTCAATTTCCTCAACTACAAAATGAAGATAATAATTGTACTATCTCAAGATTTGTTTGGAGAATCAAATGAGATAATATTTGCACAGTGCCTGGCACATAAACGCTTATTCTCATCCCAAAACTATCTCAATTTTTGCCATTCCTACCTCCGGAATATTTTTTTCATTTGACCTCTTCTCTCCACAAACTCAGCAACCACTTTAGTGCAGACCCTCATCTCTTGCCTAGATAATTACAACAGTCTCCTAATTGGTTTCCTTGCCTCAAATCCCTTTCCTCTTTACACCACCATCCAACATACGGCTGCCAAAGTAATTTCCCTTAAGCTCAGTTTTGACTAACATATTTTTCTACTCAATCACTCAGTAGCTTCCTATTGCATATAGGATGAAACGTAAACTTCTATGCTTAGATTTTAAATCTCTACACAGCCTGGCCCCAATCTATCTTTCCAGGCTCACTGGGCATTATTTGCCCTCCAGCACTCTGAGATCCAGCCAAACTAGCCTCCTCTGTGTTTCTCATAAGCAACATCTCATTTTCCATCTCTCTGCCTTTACACTGGCTATCAAACATGCCTGAAATATACTTCCTCCCTTACATCTGCCTCAGAGACTCCCTCTCTTCCTTTAAGATACACCTAAAGTACCATCTGTATGAAGTATTTTCTCATCCCCAAACTACCTTGTCTTTAGTTTTTAATGTCTTGTTATTTGTTAAATTTACATTTATGTTACATACACATATTTTATGTGTACTTTGAGTCTCCTCCTATAGAATGTAGCTCTTTGCATGTAGGGATTTTTTTTCCCATTGTTTATATGTGTATCCTCATCACCTACCACAATTTCAGGCATGTAATAGGTACTTAACATATGCTTGTTGATTGATTGATAGTGTATTTTGATTGTACTTTAAAATTTACCAGAAGCTTTCCTCCCAACAGAATAGTGAGATAAATACTATATCCCCATCTTACAGATGAAAGAACTGAAGCTAAAAATTAAGAATTGCCCATAGTCATCCAGGTATTTGAAATCTGGTCTCTTGACTTCAAAACCAAAAGTGTTGACAAAGTCCCATAGCAAAATTCAGAGTTTCCTTGTTTGACCAAATGAGTCTCATCAGAGAAAATGGAACCATGGGGAATATGGAAGTCCCTGGAGTGCCTAAACTCAGGTTTAGCAATATTTCCAATGAGAGTCTGAGTTCCAGTTTATTATTGGTTTAAATGGAGACAATTTAAGTCATGAGGATTTACTTACTGTTAAGGAACATAATTTTATACATATTGCTTATTAATGTGCTCTGCTAAATTCTGTAAGGTCCAAGGCTGGTAAAATTTGTACATTAAGGGATAATATTTTAAGAGAGAGTCACAGGTAAATTTTGTGCCAAAAAGCACAATCCAGGATACTTTTCTCTTTATAAAGAGTAAGAACAATTCAGAGGCAATGGATTATAATTTTATTTAACTCTGTGAAATTAGAATGGTTTTAAGCTGGATGTTGTTGTTATTCATCCTTCATTATAGAAAAGGATCAATGACATCACAAGGGTGATGTCTTGACTTGTTAGTGGATTGGATTTAATTGAGGCTTAGTTGTGTAGTCCTCATCTTCTCTCTTCCAGAGTCATCAGAGTCCAATGGCAAGACAAAAGTCAAGGCAACTGGTGATGGCCCAGTATGCAGTGGGAGACCTTGGCCTTTTTAAGCTAAGGTCCTTTCCAGGTCTCCGTTTGTCTAAAGGAATGCCCATTCAGTGATTAAAGGGTAAGTGAGAACTGAGACAAAAGATGGCCTAGTTTGCCACCATAGAACAATCATTCTTGGAGGGAAGACCCTCAGAGTTTTTGGCCAGAACAGAAAACAGTTGCTATTTATAGTCTGAGCCAACCAAACCCAAACAATGATCAAGAGAGGATTGGACTGGGACTTCTTATTAGCTGGAAAGGGCCTTAAAGACAAGTCATCTCATCTCAATCATTTTACATATGGGAAAATTGAGACCCAGAGAGAGTCAATGACTGGCCTAAGTAGGATCATGTAATGGTTAATACAGTTCTTTTTCCTATACCTTACTCAGATTTAGCATTCCCAAAGGATGTGGGCTTGAGTCTAAGCTCTCACAACTAGGTAGCTGTGAGCCTCAGTTTCTTTACTGAGACTCAGAAGCTCATATTTTCCTTACTGGAAAATGGGCAACAAAATAATTGTGCAGCCTATATAAAATTCACAAGGCAGCTATGAGGTAGGTACTTGTTTTGTTAACCTTAAAGCAATATTAAAAAACATATTACTATTATTATTATTATTATCATTATTATTCAATTGCAAATGTTAAAGGAGTAGCTAAAAACTGAGTAACCTTAATTCTGGTGCTCTCTGTGTCTTTAATTATTTCTCTTTTCACTTTCTTTGCCACTAAGGAACTTCTCACTTTGCCCTTCTTGCCTCTGATAAAATAAAAACCTTTTTTCTTTTATCATTTAAAAATTTACATACTATGGCTCCATCATACCTTTCTAGACTTACTCCACACTACTATCCTTTACATACTCTGCATTCCGTCCAAAATGGTATATTTGCTCTTCCCTCCATATGACATTCCATTTCTCTTCTCTGTGACTTTGACTGTTAACCAATGTGTTTCTTCCTTACCTCTATATCTTGTATTTTCTAGCTTCCCTTGAGGCTCAGTTCAAGTGCTACCCCTTACAAGAGGTCTATCTTGTCATTCTAGCTACCAGTACATTCCCCTGAAATTACTTTGTATTTTGCTTTTTATGTGGTTTGCTATGGCTATATGTTTATGAACTATAATAGCCCCCCCCTAAAAAAATAAAAAGAACAAAAATTTTTTAAGCCAGGGACTTTGTTTTTTCTTTGTATCCCTAGCACCTAGCACATTGTCTAGCACATAGCAGGTATTTAATAAATGTTTGTTGAAAGAATATGACACAATGCTTGGGTAAGTTGCATGACCTCCCAACCCACTATCCTCCCTACCCCCCCCAACAAATAAGATTTTTATTCCTCAGAATTTGTTCAATTTTATTAATAATGACAGTTACTGCCTGATGGAACTGAAAGAACGCATTGAATTCATTAACCTAAAATAGGTTCTGATCAGTGAGATATCACCAGCACAAGCCTAGATTCATAAGTCACTCTGACTGGGTGTGACTGAAGGAGCGCCAGGAATTATCCTTTCACCCAACCAGGTTGTCTTTCTTCCTATCCTAGATGACTTAAAATCCATGAATAAAGATCTTTCTCATTTCTTTTGGGTTTCTCTCTGCTCCCTTCTCCATTTTCTCTCCCTTCTGCATTTTCTCCTCTTCTCTCTACTTTAATAATTGGGAGAGTCTTCATCTAGTTCACCAGTCTATGTTAGAGTAGCCCTGCCTGGTGCAATAAAAAGGGAAGCCAATGAGCAGCCTAGGGCTAGGGAGCCCAATACTCTCATACTTTGATGGCGAGCAAGTCTCCACTTCAATTCATAGGATAATAGATTTAGAGCTGAGAGGAAGCTCTAAAGCCATCTAGTTTAGAATCCTTCATTTTACAACTGAAGAAACTGAGGGCCAGAGAGGTTAAGTCACTTAACTGAAGTCAGTCAAATAGTAAGAAGCAGAGCCTGAATTTGAACACAAAGGCCTCCAACTTTAGATCCAATGCTTTCCATTCCAGTATGCCTCACTTCCCACTGAACCACATTGCCATCTAACAATGCCTAACTGGGCAAAGAGAAATACTAAAGGGAACGATGGTCTAACTCAAAAAATGAAAAAAAGAAAAAAAAAACAAACCTCTTCCAAGGAAAAAAGCATTTCATATGGCATTCGCAGAACAACCAAGGGGATTTTCAATCTCCAGGCTTAAATTATGGCTAAATTGTAAGCGGTAATGTGAGTTATTACCAAAGCACATGTACACTTCTAAATTGCAACCGTCAAATTGCTTCTACCGTTCAATTACCCTGAAGCTGAGCTTTAAATGAAAAGCCAGTTATGCCATAAGCCCTCAAGGCAGAGGAACTGTATCTCTTGCAATTAAATGTTGACATAATCCTTTCATACCAGTTTTTACTCTCTCATGCTATAAGACTTTCTCCAAGGCACTCATGTACTTTCCTCCAGTTCTTTTGGGGAAAAAAAAATCTTGAAAAAAATGTATTTAGAAACCTGTGCTAGGGAAGGAATCGTATATATGTGATCTTTCTTGGATTAAACTGCAATAGTGAAAAGTTAGAAAATTTTAGACACAGCCAGGATTTGAGTGAAACAGTTCTTTTCTCAGAAAAAGAGGCATTTCTGAGTCTCCTTGGGCCTTGACCTGCTGCCCCTAGTACTAATACCACTCTTTGAAAATCGATATTGGAACAGCTCCAAGGGTGCTTGTAAATACAGGAGAGAATGAGTAGTAATGGAAATAGAGCAATGGGGACACATTAAGAGGAATCCTGATTCTGTCTACACAAGGAAGCTCAAAAGGGGGGAGGGAAAGCCTAATTGTGTATAAAAAGGACACATTCTACTTGAGTTTGGAGATGGCCAAGATTGCAGATTTAAAGGTGATACTTAGAAGTCCTTATTCCTGTAAAACTCTGGTCTGAAAATGTCACTTTGTGAGAATAACATCAGCTCAAACCCTACTTGTGACAAATGATGCTTGATTACTATATTTGTAGGATTGCTGTCTAGTGCGTGGTAGAAAGATGGGCAAGTATGACATTCTGGCCACTTCTGCCGGTTAAGATCAGTTATCTGGAGTTCAACCACCAATGAGAACCTCTCATTATTTAATAGGTAGAAAAATCTTTATCTCTACCTAGGCTGCCCTAGCTCCAAGGTGCAGGTATCCTCAGCTAAGGGTAACATCTTAGATGATAATAATAACAGTGACATTTATGTAACATAATAAATTAGGAAGAGCAGCAAGGTGGGACAGTGAATAGAGTGCTGAGCCTGAAGTCAGGAAGCCTAGTCTTGCTGAGTTCAAACCTACCCTTGGACACTTACTTAGCTGCGTGACCCTAGGCAAGTTTCTCATCCATAAAATGACCTGGAGCAGGAAATGGCATATCACTCTACTATCCTTGCCAAGAAAACCCCAAATGGGGATAGGAAGAGTTGGGCATGACTGAAACAAGAGACAAATGACAACAAAAATATGAAAGTGAATTGTCTTATTTGAGCATCACAGAAACAGGTATTATCTCTATTTTATAGATGAGAAAACTAAGAATGAGAGAATTCATTTGCCCAGAGTCATATAGCTGGCAAATTACATCAGGTAGGATTTGAATTTAGGTATTTGTGACTCTGGTCTAGTACTCAACCTACTACATGTCACTGAGATAAATACTGCAATAGCTGTTATATCTCCTGCACCATGTATCATGAGTTTGGGCAATTATCATTCTTTAAAAAAAATTTGAGGGGGTGGGGCAATGAGGGTTAAACGACTTGCCCAGGGTCTCACAGCTAGTAAGTGTCAATTGTCTGAGGCCAGATTTGGACTGGGGTCCTCCTGACTCCAGGGCTGGTGCTTTATCCACTGTACCACCTAGCTGCCCTCAGGCAATCATCATTCTAAATGGAGGATATTCCCCCAGCAATATGGTACTAAGAGATAACTGCACAACCATATATGGTGTACAGTGCCTGGTACATAGAAAGCACTTAATAAATGTTGATTCTATTCCCTTCCTTTCCCCCAAGCCAATAATCCCCAAGGAAAGATAAATTTATTATAGAAACACCCTCACATATACACAAATGCCTCCACTCAGTGGCTCTTTGAAGAGAGAATACCTTTTGAGATACTATAATAAGAGTCCTAGATTTTGAAGATTCAGGGTTTAAAAGTCACTTCTGGAATTTACTAGCTGTGTGAACTTGGCCCATTTAACCTTTTCAGGTATCTAACCTTTCTGGGCCCTAATTTGTTCATTTATAAAATGAGAAGGTTGGGCTACATAACCACTAAGGTCCTTTCTATCTATAAATATTATGAATTGAACATTTTATGCTCAAAAATTATCATCTTACCCACTTGGTCTCCCTTCTAGAGACATTAATAGGCTAGGTGCCTTCTCCTGATGCAATATCAGCACAAGTCTAGAACATCAATTCTCAGTCATATGAGGTATAGTTACTTGGTATAGTTCCTTGAAATGATGGGAGGACAGAGAAGGGCACCTCAGACCAAATAAAGGGGTGTGGGGGGATAGTTGATTATAATTAATATGAAAGTACTTAATTCCTCATGTGGAATCGGTGAATAGAAAGGAAAAAGAATTGGAGAGGCAATATTAGGTATGGTGAGAAAAGCAATGAACTTGCAGACAAAGAGAGATCGAGGTCCAAGTATTACCTTTTACTTGTATTAAATATGAGATCTGGAGAGTGCAGTGTGACTTTTATTTTTTTTTTGAGCAATCAGGGTTAAGTGACTTGCCCAGGGTCACAGAGCTAGCAAGTGCCAAGTGTCTGATACCAGATTTGAACTCAGGTCCTATTGAATCCAGGGTCAGCATTTTATCCGCTGTGCCACCTAGCTGCCCCCCAATCTATGTTCTAAGTAGCCTTGTTTTGTGGATTTGGTGGGGGCAGGACAATGGGGGATAAGTGACTTGCCCATGGTCACACAGCTAGTGTCAAGTGTCTGAGGCCGAATTTGAATTCAGGTCCTCCTGAATCCAGGGCCAGTGTTTTATCCGCTGCACAACCTAGTTGCCCCTGAGGGCAGTGTGTCTTAGTGGAATCTGGAGGACCTAGGTTCAAATCCTACCTCTGTGATCCTTGAGAACAAGGACTATATCACTTTTATTTCTCTGTCTCCATTGCCCAATATAGACCTTTAGTAAACACTTAAAATATCTGCTGGTCAATTAATGGATTAATTTGTAAAATGGAGATGATAATACTTCTAATCCCTAAATCTTGGGTGAGGAGCCAGGAGAATGTAAACACTTTGGGGACAAAGTTCTCTTCTTTTTTTATCTTCCCAGGTCGCAGAGTGTATGGCACATGGTAGGTACTTGTCTCTTGAATTGAATTAAGAATCAAAAGAGATGGGGCAGCTAGATGGCACAATGGATAAAGCACTGGCCCTGGATTCAGGAGGATCTGAGTTCAAATGCAGCCTCAGACACTTAACACTTACTAGCTGTGTGACCCTGGGCAAGTCACTTAACCCAAATTGCCTCAACAAAAAAAAAAGAAAAGAAAAAAGAAAAAAAGAATCAAAGAGACAATGCATATGAAGTGTTTTTTGACTTAAAGGCTGGTATAAATGTCAATGAACATTACTATTTAAGATGGCTAGGAAGGTGCAAGTTTAAATAATAACCAGTTTAAATCTCTTTCTAAAAGTTGAAAGTTGGGATAAGACACAGCCATAGGCAGTCATAATAAATACATAGCAGTAGATGATAAATTCAATAAAGGACATGTTAAACAATGTGCTTTATAAGCATAAAGGAGAACATTGTCAGCCAAGAGTATCAGGGAAACTTTCTAGTGGACACTTCTTGAGTTGAGTTTTGGAGAATGGAAATGAAATCAGTAAATGA
Source organism: Dromiciops gliroides (assembly GCF_019393635.1). Classification (NCBI taxonomy): domain Eukaryota; kingdom Metazoa; phylum Chordata; class Mammalia; order Microbiotheria; family Microbiotheriidae; genus Dromiciops; species Dromiciops gliroides. Next base: position 486,641,579 of record NC_057862.1, on the reverse strand, counting down.
AGAGGGAAAAAGAAGACATTACAGGTACAAAGAACAATATAAGCAAAACTAAAAAAGTAATATGACTGACACTCTTCCCTCCATTCTCCTCTGCCTCCTAACCACTGACCGACCATCAGAAGATGTAGGTCTTCAATCTGAAGAAGATAAAGTTCCACATCACTCTTTTCCCAGGAAAACAACCACCCCTTCCTTTCACTTTAAGCTGATTGCTTCCAGAATTATTTTCCATACAGCATGTATTTATCTAATTAATGAGTTCTGGACTAAATTGACCTGGCAATAAGAGCAATTTAGACTTTCTACAAAATGGCTGAAGTCTTCAGGATACTGTTTTCTATGAGGGAGGGGGGTTGGGGTGCGGGGGAATTGGTCTTCCTTTCAAAGACAACATTTTAGATTAGAACAAAGGTTTTAAAAACTTTCAGTCAGTCAACAAATATTTATTTTCGTGCTTACTATGTGCTAGGTAAAAGCAAAAACAGGTCTTGCCTTGAAGGACCATACATTCTAATGGGGGAGAGTTAGGCCCTGAAAATAATTAGGTACTGAAGAACTAGAGAGAGTAGAGGTAAGAGAGGAAGATCCTAGCATCTGTGGGTTGGGAGGGTAGAGAGGGGATCAGGAAAGCCCTCCTGTAGGAGGTGAGATTTGAACTGAGGAAGCCAGGGAAGCTAAGAGGTACAGATGAATTAGCAGAACATTCTAGTCATGGGGAACAGCCAGTGCAAAGGTTCAAATTGCTTTCAACATCAAACAAAAGAGGTTATAGTTGATCCTGGAGAGAAGGAACCATTTGGAACTCATTAAGCTAAGAGATAACTCAGTCAATTCCTTAGAAAAAGCATCTCAGAGGGGCAGCTAGGTGGTGCAATGGATAGAGCATGGGCCCTGGAGTCAGGAGGACCTGAGTTCAAATCTGACCTCAGACCCTTGACACTTACTAGCTGTGTGACCCTGGTCAAGTCACTTAACCCCAATTGGCTCAAAAAGAAAAAAAGAAATTTTAAAAAATAAAAAGAAAAGGCATCTGAGGGGGCAGCTAGGTGGAAAAGTGGATAAAGCACCAGCCCTGGATTCAGGAGGACCTGAGTTCAAATCTGCCCTCAGATACTTGACTCTTACTAGCTGTGTGACCCTGGGCAAGTCACTTAAGCCTCATTGCCCTGAGAAGAAGAAGAAGAAGAAGAAGAAGAAGAAGAAGAAGAAGAAGAAGAAGAAGAAGGGAAAAAAGAAAAAGCATCTGAGCAGTTGAGTAGAAGACAGATTGGTGTGTGGAGAATTGGGAAATGGAGAGGATAATTACAAGGCTAATTGCAATAGTCCAGTACTGAAGTAATGAAGGCTTGATCTAGAGTTGTACCTATGTGAATGGAGAGGAGGGGACACATATGAGATATCATGAATGTAAATATCATGAACACAGAAACAATTTTTAGTTGGGAAGGTGGTAATAACAAGGAAGTTCAGAAATAGGGAAGTATTGGAGGGGGAAAGAGTGATTTCTCTTTTTAATCCATTCAGTTCAAGATACCTAATGGATACCCAGTTCAAGATATCTAAGAGGCAGTTGGTGATGTGTAATGGTAGCTCAGGGGAAAGGCTAGAATAGGGCATATAGATCTAAGAATCATTTACATTGAAATCCTGATTGAATCCATTGGAGGTTGTGAGATCAATAAGTGAGATAGTATAGAAAGATAACAGAAGGCTCTGTGGTATGGGTAGGGGAAGAACACTCACAAAATAGGTAGTTGTGATCTAGATGAAGATTTAGCAAAGTAGACTGATAAGGGTAAGTCAGACAGGTCAAGACTGGAGGAGAATCAGAAAAGGAATGGTCATAGAAACCAACAGAGAAGGCATATCCATCTGGATCAGGTGATTGACACAATCAAATACTCAGAGAGTCTGACACAAATGAGAATGACAGAAATCTGAGTGGGAGAAAAAGGATGTTAGGAAAGGAGGTGATGGTAACATTTAGCAAGAAAATATAGTAAGAATAGCTCACATTTTATGATACTTTAAATTTTATAAAGTGCTTTCTTTCCAACAGCCCTTTGACTTAGACAGTATTATTGATGACATGATATCAAAAAAGATTTAGCTCAATTTATCTTAATATATGTATTTGTATGCTGATCAACTTGATACTAATTTTGGTCTACCACCAATAAATAATGCTCTGATTCCCCTGGGGGAGGAAGGAAGGAAGAAAGAAAGGAAGGAAGGGAGTGAGGGAGGAAAGAAGGGGGAAGGAAGGAAGAGAATCTATATATCTACATTTAAAACAGGTAAGGAAACTGAGACCAGGGAAAGGAAATTACTTTCTTAGTGCCTCAGAACTGATAAGTGTTAGGTCTGAGACTATAACATAGGTCTCTTCACTTCAAGCGAAGTAGCATGATACAATGGAAAGAGCACTGGTTTTAGAATCAGGGGACCTGTGTTCCAATCGTACCTCTAGTCAAGCTGAATTGTTTAAATGTCCTATCTTCAGAATTGAAGGAACCTATGCACTCTCCTTAATATCCTGTCTTTCTTGAGGATAAGATTCTAAGTTGGAAAGGCATTTGTAAATTAGCGAGGCATTTAGATATATCCAAAATGAGGAAAATCTGTATTTTTTAAAATGTCTCAGAAGATATTGGTGAATTTCTCTTCTCTGCAAATGTGACCTATTGAAATATTTCCATTCTTATTTTTCTGGCTGTTCTAGTCACATTGCCACCATAAGTATACTCATAAGGAGTGGTCAGGACAACCTTCTGGGAATCTGCTGCACCTCTAAGCAGTCACTTTAGAGTGAATATATGAGCCAAAATCCTCAACCCCAGTTCCAGTTCTACTAAAAGTGGAGCACTTCTTTTGAGGATTCCTGATACAGCAGCCTTCCCCTTTCCCCCCTCTACTTCAGAGGAGGCACCTATCCCCGGCTTTCTTTCTGTCAGTCATAATGACATTTTACTATTGACTGCTAACCAGAACTCTGTTGATATATTAACAGGTAATCTCCATCCCTCAGGTCTCCTCTCTTTGCCAGCCTTGAAGTGCAGAAAACTATGTGAGTTCCACGAGGGTTGGGCATTATTCTTCCCTAGACCAGCACATAAGCTGTGAACCATGGCCTTCTGCACAAGTGTATGCCTAGAAGGAGACTGCTGATTATTTGTGGCAGCTTTCATTTGGTCAAGGCCTTGGGAAATCTTAAGAAGCAGCTGGTATGGGGCAGCTAGGTGGCAAAGTGGATAGAGCACTGGCCCTGGAGTCAGGAGGACCTGAGTTCAATCAGGCCTCAGACACTTGACACTTAACCAGCTGTGTGACCCTGGGCAAGTCATTTAACCCCAATTGCCTCACACAAGAAAGAAGCAGCTGGTACCTACTACATGCAAGGCATCATCATAGGTACTGTTGAAAGGAAAATTAATAATTTGGAATTTCATCCTGATTAATGAGGCAAAACTCAGGACAAAGAGAACTGAAAGAGTTTGTTTTAAGTATCTCAATGTAGCAACATGTTGATCACTGAAGAACAGCAATGGCTTCCTGGTGGGGACAGCTTTTATCGTGAACTTTCATAATAAGAAAGATAATTCATATAGGTCAATGTCAGCAAAAGAGGCTAGGCCTGTGAATTTCAGTGCTTCCCCAAGGTAGCAAGAACATGATAATTTAGAGGTAGGATATGTGACAAAGAGTACATAAGGCAAAAAATCTACAGAATTGATGTTGTCTTCCTCAACAGAGCCTCCCTCAGAATTTATTGAAAAGAAGGGCTGAGAACACTGGGTAACTGTGTCAATGTAATTTTCTTTTTTCTTTTCTTTTTTTTTTTTTTTGCTGAGCAATGAGGGTTAGGTAGTAATTTTCAATAGTTTGTTGGACAGAAAGAAAAAAATGAAGCAGGACTTATCCACCCATAAATTAAGTTCTTCTAAGAGAATACATAAGTAAATATAAAAATATAAAAATAAACTATAAGTAAAATATTGATATATTTATTAATATAATATATATGTGTATATTTACATAAAATATGTTTTTTAAAAAATAGTTATTTTTGGAGGCAAGATTCCTCACAGGTGTTGTGGAGGTAACATTTGAACTGGGCTTTGAACTGGGCTCCTAAGAGGGAGAGATGAGGAGGGAGTGTATTTGAGACATGAGAAACTACTTGTACAAAGGCCTAGAGCCTAAAGGCAGATTGACATCTACGAGGAATAGAAAATAGTTCAACTTGGCTGAAATCTTGAATTTACCGTTGCCTTTGTAATATGCCTGAATTGAAGAAATTTAGCTTTTGTACAAAGTCACATGGAATTTGAAAAAAAGAGCGCCTATCTCTCTTTTACTTGTCAAACTAAACCATGAAAAAGTCTCTCTCCCAAATCCACAGTTACCAACATAACGGTACTCACAGTAATATGTGCCATGGTGTGACTGTATTGCTTTGGAATTTCCCCTTAAAATAATACAAGCTCTAACATAAAACATCTTTACAGTGACATAAACCAAATAAATAACTAAAACTATGTCATCGTGTGCTGTCTGTGTGCCCAGGAAGAGAAACAGATTGCAACCAGCAATATTTACAGTATGTTTGGGGTTTCATCATATTCCTATTAATAGAAGGATGCATAGTAAATGCACTGGCTTTTATATATTACTTGAGAGAGAGTAACTGGGTGCATACAAAAAAGGGAGGCCTTTGAGTGATTCTTCAGCATTGTATCACATTAATATCACAATAAAACTTAAGTCATCTTTACTACTTTTAGAAATTTAAAGAAGCATAACCGTCAATTCCACAAGCTTTGTGGAAAGAATACTCAAGCTTTCTCCTCTGTTGGGAAGTTTTGTCTATGGCTGACAAGTCTCTACAGTGGTCAAGGCAAAAATGAAACAAAACAAAACAAAAAAGCTTGTAGGTTTCTACAGCAGCTTTCTGCTGCTTATAATAATTCAGCATGGAATATCCATTTCATCTTTATAGTCTGGAGAAAAGGACAGAGTTGAGTAAAGGGACTGATGACATCACTGGCTGATTAAAAGAAAGAACAGAGTAATGGCTTAGATTAATGCTCTAAAGTGGCCCTAGCAAAGACTTCCATCACAAAAAAAGGATACAGATGGATTCTTGCTTAGAAATAGTAATTACTGGCAGTTAGGATAAATGGAAATTTATATTTATATGAATCATAGGAATGAAACCTGTTTTATGTTTGATGCTCTCCACCTCAGTTTTTCTTTCTTGGGAGAGTAGGGGTACCTTTGGTCACCTAATTCAATCTAGAAAATAGATCATAGAGTCACATTTCCAAATTACCATGCCTCTGAACTGAGCATATGAAGGGGATCCTGGGGATGGGGTTGGTCAGTATAATCCTAAACTCCAATCTGCAAGGAGTTCTAATTGTAGATCTAGGAACCTGCAAAAAGGAGTCAGATTCCCAATTTATCATCTTGCAGTCCTTACTCAACTACTGGGAAATGCTAGATAAGCTACTTTATTACAATGCCCTGCAGGGTTCCAGAAGTACAGGCCTCAATTATAGTATCATTGAATTTAGAGTTGCAAAAAACCTAGGTAGTCATCTAGGTAAATTTTCTCATTTTCCATGTTAAAAATGGAGTCTCCAGGGGGCAGCTAGGTGGCATAGTAGATACAACACCAGCCCTGGATTCAGGAGGACCTGAGTTCAAATCCAGCCTCATACACTTGACACTTGCTGGCTGTGTGACCCTGGGCAAGTCACTTAACCCTCATTTCCCTGCGCCCCCCCCAAAAAAATGGAGTCTCCAAGACTCCATTTGGTAAATAACTTGCCAAACATCATGAAATTAAGAACAGAACTGGGACTGAAGCTCCAACTTCCTCCATCACATAGTAAGCACTCAAAAAATACTTGTCAACGATTGACTGTATTATAGCATATAGGCTCTGAGTCTGGGGGAAGACTATATGGAGTGGGGGCTGAGGGGGACAATGATGAAGTCCATTTTAGACTTGTTGTTATCCCAAGCATAGCATCCAAAAAACATTGGGAAATTTTGTCCTATAGGTAAAGAATAACAGAATGGCATGTATTGAGAAAGAAACCATCTCTATTGGTATGGCAACTAATACTTTGTATATGATATGTAGAAAAAAGAATGGAAAAAAAATTAATGGAATAGACCTTCAAAGATGCTCATAGTAAGTAGGTGGAGGAGGAAGGGGAAAAAGAGAGAGCTATCAGAGAGGAAAGAAGAGAACCAGGTGAGAGCTATATCAAACATTCAAGTCAAGGCAGGAGAATTCTCAAAATAAGGGAATGGTAAATGGTAGAAAAATTCAGTTGCATCATACTGCTTGCAATGGACTCTGCAAAAAGCCATAGCCTTTCCAAGAAGGGCACAATCATTGTGGCATAGTCAGGTTTCAGAGAGTAGATGAGTTTTGAGTTCAACCAACAAAATGATTTAGGAACATGAGTAAGGTATTACACTAGCCCCTGTCAGATAGGATTAGCAGAAAGAAGGGGTATAGTATTCTACAAGCCCAGGAAAAGAGGCAAGTTGGCCTGTGGTAAAGCTCAGAGGCAGAAAAAGAGAAAGATTTTCTGTCTCCATATGTCCCCTTTCCTCTCATTGCCAAGAGAGTAACAGAAGTTGACAGTCACAAGGAATTCACTATTAGCACAATTGTATTTCAGTTATTATTCTATTCATTGTACTCACCCCTCAGGCCATTCTATTTACATAATGGGAAGACTGTTTGGCAGTGAGCAAGCTCAAGTATTGATTGTAGGTGACCTGTCTTGTTAGTTTAGAGCATAAATAACACAATTGTTTTTCAGTTCTTGCTATAAGGGAATTCTGTTAATTGCATTCATTTTCCTGTTCACCAAATATACTATTCAAATCCTGAAAAGACCAAAGAGATGTAAAAATTGATTTGATATGCTTATTATCTATATTGTTTCAGCTGTTTCTCTTCCTAAAGGATATTCTCAATGAATCATGGCTCCAGATTTCACTGCTATACTTTGAGATTTCTCATTCTAGGTCTGAATCAAAGATGCCTAGCAAAGATGAATAGTAAAGTAACACTATAAATTCTTTACTTGTTTTGTGGTTTGTTGTTTTTTTTTTTTTGATGAGATGGCATAAACAAGCTTACAAAAGATAAGCATACATGAATAGAAAGTGATTTGCATCATTGGAGGAAAACTTTCCTTTGACAAGATCATAGTAACATTGGAATATTATTTTTTTAATACAAAGAATAAGACTATTTGAGCTTTAGGACAAGGCTAGTCCAAACTGCATATAGTAGAGGCTCAAGAAATCTCTGATGTATTCATGAAAGCTACTTCATTATAACATGAAAATGGAAATCAAGACATTTGTCTTCCTTCTCTTGAATGGACAAAAAATTCTTTATATGAACTGAATCTCTTGTAATTGTCAAACTAGATGTGCCACACTATTTTCTTAAATAATTTCCCCCCCTTTGTTTTTAACGGATATTTTCCTCGTAACACAATGTTCTTCATACTGTAAATATCTAAGATGTATTTGTTGAATGCAAGGTCAAAATGCTTATATGCTGGGTGAGAGCAATTGAAGTGTGAGCAATGGTTAAATACTCTAATTTTGTGCAAAGTCATTCATATCTCTTCAAACATTCTTGGACAGTTTTCAAAGGTTATTTTGCTAGTGTAAACTTCCAGAAAAATATGCAAGAAAAAAGCACACTTAACATGAGTTAAGGATGTAAGTTAATAAGTCATTTTTTCATATTGTTGTATTTTCAACAACTTAAAGTAATTCTGTAGATTTTAGTCTTGTGCAAATTTATGTAGATTAAATTGAGCAGAATCAAGAAAATGTACAGAATAATGAAAAGGGAAACACTTAAATCTATTATAACTCAGATCAATACAAATATCAATCTTATCTCCAGTGAACTTATGTTGAAACATACCACTTTTGTCTTTTTAGTAAGGTGATGAGAACAAGCATAGAATGAAGAAGAATGTGTTGGTTGTCCTGGTCAGTGTCAGAGTTTATTTGCTTAATGATATGGGGATGGGATATATCAAGGAATCTGGGACTATTTAAGTTTAAACTGGCCTACTGGCTAAAGGACAGACATACCTTGAGAAGTAAGGGAGATAAGCCCATTGTCAGGTGGTGCTCACCCCATCTAGGTCTATAAAAGCTTTTGCTTTTCTTCTATTCGAGGAGATAGGTATCTCAGAGAATGATGTCTCTGAAACATGTCCCCTTGAGGGAAGTTGTTGACTTCTCTCTTGGTTCCTTTCTCTAGTGCCCAAATAAAAGACAATTTTATTCTAATTGGACTTGTGTGAGAGGGTATAATTCTTGAAAGAGGAATACCTAAGGACTTCCACCACCAATTTTCCCCTGACTTAATTTTACCAATTTTTTTAATAAAATAGGGTTCTATGGGTGGTAATCATTGAGAAATGGGTGTAATGTAAATATATTCGGGTTTTGGGGTTGATAACCCCATTTGTAGTCTACATATAGCAGTCACCCCTTAGCCTGCTATTTTATTTGCTACCTTATCCTTTCTTATTATCCTGAATTATAATGTAATCCAGGCATTTGATGAGACATTTCTTTATTAATTTCAAAATTTGCAACATCTCTAACACTAAACCATTACTTCTAAGCTCACACCTAAGTTTATTAAATATTATCTAATATGCTGAAGAAACCTCCCATAAACAGCAACTTATCTCTAGTTATATATCAAAACTTAAATCTCCTGAACTTACATAAACAGTCATTGAATATATAAATTATTATCAAATTAACAAATAACAAAAGAAAGGCAAATCATTATGTATGAGATTTCAGCTGTGGTAAAGATCACAGCAAGTACCATATAGAATCATCACCATTCCTTTTGACTTCTCACTTCTGGGAACACTGTCCCACCATTCAAGTGGTTTTTTTAGGTTAACAGCCACTCTTTTTCAAGAATTGTCTTTTTCTTTTCTTTTCTTTTCTTTCTTTTCTAGAGGCATTTGGGGTTAAGTGACTTGCCCAGAGTCACAGAGCTAGTCTGAAGTGGATTTGAATTCATGTACTTCTGACTCCAGGGCTGGTTGCTCTATTCACTGTACTACCTCCCTGCACCAAGATAAAAGTTAAAACAGTTCTTCTAGGAAAAAAGTCCTTTTCATTATCTTTCTTTCTTTACCTCCCCAGTACCTCTTCTACCATGACATATAATAGGCCTTCCAGAATGACAATTAAATTGCCAGTCTCTCAAAATTCTACTTCCTCTTAAAGATACGTTTATAATATCTATAGTCTCTGTGGGAGAAGCTATTGAAGCTGGTGTTACATTAAAACAAATCAATAACACTTACAAAAAAGATAAGGCATAGCACTTCCAGCCACAATGGCTGACTGAAAGTAGGAGGCAGCAGTTCAGCTCCCATACTCCTAATCCAGCAAAAATTTAAAAATAAATGGGATATTGCTCAAGAAATCCAAAGAGCAGATAGGGTTAGCACCTCAGAACTTCACAAAAAAAACAGCCAGAAGCACACAGGCAATAGGAAAGGGGGTCCAACTGAAAGACCATAACCTATACCCCACTGAATAAATATAAGCTGGAAGCCTCTGAGGATGAAGAAATGTTTGTAGCCTGGCAAACTCTCGATTTGCAAGGCAGGAAGAGTTGAAGGCTCCCCCAAGAAGCTTCTGGGGTGGTCAGAACACTACAATAGGGACCTTGGAAGACACCAGAAGAGGCTGCAGTTAGTAAAGTATGTTTGTGCTCATAGCAGTCTTTAAATTAAAATTTTAAGTCCCTAGAACTTTGCCCTGAGATGCAAGACAGGGCCCTGAAGATTCAGTTTTCTAGACTCCAAAGATACAGGAGGTACCTAACCCTACAAGGACTCAGAGATCAGTGTAGGATCCCAATGAACTCAGGTAAAAAAAAAATAGGTTCAATTATGTAACCTGAAAGCATAGCAGGGAGTACAGTATGGCCTGGCACCTAGACCCAGTTAAGTAACTAAGCCTGGAGTGATGAGTAAAGACAAGAAGATGTAGACCATTATAAAGAATTATAATAGATCCAAAGATAATGAAAAAATCCAACCTGGGGAAAATAGAATTTCCCCCCTTCCCCTCCAAAAAACTGCAAGTAGAGACTCAAAGGAACAACAATAATAAAAATTTCCATAAGAAACTACTTCTCTAAAAAAAAAAAAAAAAGGGCAGCTAGGTGGCACAGTGGATAAAGCACTGGCCCTGGAATCAGGAGGACCTGAGTTCAAATCCAGCCTCAGACACTTGACATTTACTAGCTGTGCGACCTTGGGCAAGCCACTTAATCCTCATTGCCCCACTAAAAAAGAAAGAAAGAAAGAAAGAAAGAAAGAAAGAAACTACTTCACTAATACCTAGAGGAAATGAATAGATTAAAAATAAAATACAAGCTCTAGAGGAAATGTATTGAAAGAGAATAACTAACTTAGAATACAAATGCAAAAATCAGAATAAAAAAACAGAAACCAATGACTACATGAGATCATAAAAAAATCTTAGAATAAAATTCAATGATTTAAAAATAGAAGAAAATGCAAAGTATAAGATATAAAGAAGAATAGTTAAGGTGAGATAATTTTAGAATCATTAGACTCTGAAAGAAAAAATGAAACCCTGGAGACACCATTTCAAGCAATCATAAATGAAAATTACCAGGATTTATTAGAAATAGAGGACAAAGTACAAATAGAAAGAATCAAGATTCTGAAAGAAATTCCAATTTCTGGAATATCATAGCCAAAATTCAGAGCTTTCACATCAAAGGAAAAATATGTTGCAAGTAGCAAGAGAGTTTAAGAACCAAGGAACCATGGTCAGGATCACACAAAGCCTGGCAGCTACTACTATAAGTGAGAAAAAAATATCTTAGAATACAATATGACAAAAGTCAAACATATGGGTTTAGAAAGAAGAATAACTTACCATACAAAGCTTAGTATAATGCTGTCAGGGAAAAATAGAATTTTAATGGAATGGATGATCTTAAAACATTCTTGATGAAAAGACTAGAGCTGAATAGGAACTCTGAAATTCAATTACAAGGGTCAAGAGAAGAGTAAAAAGGTAAATTTATTTGAAAAGTTGGGAGGAGTAAATGATGAGAAGTGATCATTTTCAAATAGAGGGAGAAGAAACAAGTGTCCCTTATAGAAACTTCAAAGGGTGAAATGAGCAGAACTAAGACAAAGTTGTATATAGTAAGAGTAATATAGTTTTAAGAACAATTGAGTGAATAAATAATTTTGACTATAAATACCTAAATTAATTACAAAGGACATTTGAAGGAAGATACAATCTGTATTCATAGAAAGAACTGATAAATGGAAGCATGCATAGGATGATTTTTACATGTGTGTGTGTGTGTGTGTGTGTGTGTGTGTGTGTGTGTGTGTAATCATAGCTATCTGGTGGGAGGAGGGAATAGAAAAGAAAAAATAAATTTACATGCTAATTTTATTGTATATTTAAAAGAAAAGCAAGTTGTACATAATCGATTTGCAGTTTTATATGTAGTCATCTTTTTATTATACTATGTTATAGAAATGCATGTTTTATTCCATAAACTAAAAATAAAATAAGTCAAAAAATTTTTAAAGTTCATTGAAGAAAATATAAAAGGAGGGATCCTAAGGATGGATTGGTTCTGTGCTAATGCTTTCAAGAAAGGAAAGAAAAGTAAGACTGAAAGGAATAAAGTAGTATAAATAGAAGAAGAAGGGGGTAGAAGTTAGTGTTTCTTATAATTTCATTGTGTGAGGAGTATTCAGACACGGAGAAAAAGAAGCAGGGGAGTGGACACCACATGTACCTCACTCTTATGTGAACAAGCCAAAGGAAGTTTGGACACAGATAAATTTGCACCTAACTGAACAGGAAAACATTGTAGTTATAGGAGGAGTTAGTTTAAGCCAGAGAATAATGCCAGGGAGGGAAGAGTTGCAAGCAAAATCACCTTCCTGATCCTGAAGAGCATTTTAAAAGGAAACAAAGGAAAGAAAATATCTAGAAAATAAGAGAGGACCCCATCAATTGTAAAGTGATGAAATATTATTGTACCATAAGAAATAAAGAGATGGTTTCAGAGACTGGCAAAGTATGAACTAATGCAGAGTGATACAGGAAGAACTAGGTTGATAATTTATACAGCGAAAACAACATTGTAAAGAAAAACAACATTGACTTTATCAATTTTTGTTTTTATGCCTTTCTCCTACAAAAAAAAAACAGAGCAGAGAAATTATTTTCATAATGTCTCCTACAGGAAAAACCAGATCAGAGAAAGACAGGAAAAACATAGTACCAGTTTATTTATCCCAAGAACAAACAAGCATGAATCATGCAGAGATCCCTTCCAAAGAAGGAACTGGAAGACTCCCTCTTTCTGAGGGTATATAAGGTTTCTTTGCTCACTGGTTACAGGGTGTTATCAGTTTCCTTAGCATGATACAACTCAACCTAAAAGCAATTACTATAACAGGAATGGACATAATGAAAATCACTTTAACAATTTCAGTTATAACAAGAATGTAGGAAATACCAATCAGTTTGGTAGTTCGACTTAATGGAAATACTATGATAAAATTATATGATTCCAAAAACAGGGTTTGGTAAGGATGAAGATGCCCAGATGCTTTTACAAGATAGGGACTTACTATCCTGGAGAAAGAAGTCAACAGATAGGGACTTATCTGCTAGCTATCTGGGTTCAATTTAGAGTTCAGTCAAAGGGCTTTTTGCTCATATTAATTCAGTGTTCCATAAAATTCCTTTGGGTAATAAGGCAGCTCCATCAAATCCAGGTGGTACATACATTCATCATAGCAACTTTAAAAGATTTTAAAACTTCACCAATATTAATGACAAACGGTGTCTCCTAAGGTCATATGTTACCAACCACCTGACAGAAAACTGATCAACTCGGGTATAGAAGAACACATATATTTTTGGCCATGGCCATGGTATAAATTGTTTTTGTTAAACTATGCTTATTTTTTTCCAGCTCTGGGTGTTGTTTGTTTTAATTGGCTTAAATTTAATTGCATTTGTTTAATTGGGAAGAGTTAATAATAGAGATGTTAAAAGAAAAAGAAAAAAGAATAGGGCCATTGAAACATATTCTAAAGTATAAAGAAAAGAAGTAAATTCAAAAGGAAGAACAGACAAGCAGGACAGTTTTAAAAGATACATGTTTGGGGCAGCTCGGTGGCACAGTGGATAAAGTGTAGGCCCTGGATTCAGGAGTACCTGAGTTCAAATCTGGCCTCAGACACTTGACACTTGCTAGCTGTGTGACCCTGAGCAAATCACTTGACTCTCATTGCCCTGCAAAAAAAAAAAAAAAAAAGAAAAAGAAAAAGAAAAAGAAAAGAAAGAAAAAGAAATAGAAAAAAAAGATACATGTTGACACAAAAAAAGCAAATGACATGGAAAAGAGATTCATAAATCCATATGTAATTCTGTTTTTGTGTTTTACTTTGTAAATGAAAATGGTCATTTTATGGGGTGTCTAATAAGTTCATAATTTTTTAAATCATATTAAAAACAAAACAAAAAAAGTGATAGGAAAGTTGTTATTACCCAAATTAGATGTCACTGCTGCTTCCCCATTCACAGTATAATAGAACCTCAAAGTTGGAAGAGACTTGAGAGTCCATTTTGAACCTGATGGCAAATCCTTTTTATGACATTCTCCCAAGGTGGTCTTCCAGACTCTACTTGAAGACCTCCAGTTTGGGAGAACCCCACTACTTTCAGACATAGTTAATTTTACTTTTGTTACTTCAAAGCCTTAAAGGTGCTTAACAATTTCCCTACAAATTAGTTTCAAATGCTATTGGGAGAGTATAATGCCAGCTCATAAATAGTTATTGCTTGCTTCATAGTCTCCAGGTTGCTTTGCAGAAGAAAAATAAGAATTAGGGAAAACAGGGTTCATAGGAGGTGGAGAGACTTTTGGGAAGTATTTTCAGTATTTAGATGTCTCCAAATATAGCACCTAACCTTGCAAAAAGTGCTGTTATGTTTCATTTATTGATTCTAACTCTACTGTATCTTTGCTTTCCAACATGACAGTTACGGGACTTCCTCTTACTTCATGCTGGGGAGAATGTAGATTGGGCTAGTCTTTATGCATTCTTCCTCTCACCCACACCAGTCACATCTTAGTGATATAAACTATCAAGGAATATAATCAGCTAGGATTAAGCTACAGGAAAAATCATTTTCTAATATGTTCATTGTCCATCGTCTTACTGACACTATCTTAAGTATGCAATGGTTGCCCCAAAAGGTCAGGGGGTCTTGGGATGCAGGAGTATGACTTCAAGGATTTAAGGATGTGATAGTCATTCAACATTACCTTTGTTAGATCTTATCAGTAGTATTGTGTTCAGTGTTGGACACCATATTTTAAGAAGAATATGAATAAACTAGAGATTGCTCAGAGGAGACAATCAGGATGGTAAGGGCCTTGAATCCACATCCTGGCAATTGGTTGAAAAAATTAGGGACATGTAGCCTGGAAAAGAGAAGATTTGGGTGTGTGTGGGGGGCATGGCAGCTCTTTTGAAGTATCTGAAGAGCTGCCATGTAGAAGAGGGAAATGATGGCCCATTTGTCCAGAAAAAATAAGTACCAACTTCAAAGAAGCAAATTTAGATTTGATGCCAGGAAAAAAACTTCCTAGCAACTACAGTTACCCCAAAGTGGAATGAGATGTTTCAAGAGATGGTGGGTCACCCTCCTCAAAGATCTTCAAGCAGAGATTGGGAGAGTATTTGTGGTTCCTTCTGCATATGGATTCGACTGCATGGTCCCTGAGATCCCAAGTTGTGTGATTCCCTACTTACAAGGGCACATGCAGATAATGCAATAACCTTGTAGTTTAAATTAACTCTATATTGAATTCAATTCTATAGCTAGGAAGTTAGGCACAGTAGATAAACTACTGGTCCTAGAGTCAGAAAGACGAGTTCAAATCCAGCCTCAGACATTTACTAGCTGCATGATCCAAGGGAGTTGTTTAACCTCTGCCTGCTTCAGTTTCCTGACTTGAAAAAAGGGTATCATAATATTACACACTTTTTAGGGCTGTTGAGAGGATCAAATGAGACAATATTTGTAAAGCACTTAACACAGTAAATGGCACCAAGTTGGTGCTAAAGAAATGCTTGTTTCCTTTCTTCCTACAAATATTTATTAAGCATTGACCTAGATGAGAGGATACAAAGGCAAAAAACAAAAAGAAATTGTCTCAACCCTTAAGGAACTCATACTCTAGTGGGGAATTGTTGTTCAGTCAAGTCCAACTCTTCATTGCTTCAGGAACCACAGCACACCAATACTGTCTCTGGGGTTTTCTTGTCAAAGATACTGGAATGGTTGCTATTTCCTTCTCCAGTGGATTAGAGCAAACAAAGGTTAAGTGAACCATCCAGGGTCACGCTGCTAGTAAGTGTCTGAGGCAGGACTTGAACTCAGGTCTTCTTGACTCTAGGTCCAGTGCTCTTATCCACTGAGCCATCTAGCCTCCTCTCTTCTAGTGGGGCTACCTTAAGAAGAATAAGCAAATGCCAATTATATTTACTGTAATAAAAACAGGGAGAGAAGATGAAGAAATGGGATGATCAGGAAAGGCCTTATGTAAGAGGGAGCAGGGAGGGGGTGCTTTGAAGGTAGCTGAGGTTTATAAGAGGAGAGGAGAAGGAAGTATAGTATATCCTGGTTATGGATAATTAAGAGAAACACAGAAGATGGAGTCCTGTCCCAGGAAGCTATGCTCATGCACATGACAACTCCAACAGGGAAAGGTAGAAATATATAAAACCCTCTGGATTCAAGTGCTTTATTACGAGCGTCCTTCATTCTTAGAAACAGCCAAGCTTATCTGTTTTAAAGTATTTATTGTCTGAAAAATGCAATGTGCTCATTAATATGCCCCAAATGAGAAATTACAGGATTCCTTATGGATCTTAGAGTCAAGGGGAGAGAAAATACTACAACTTGAGGAAGAGAAGAAAACAAACATGAATTAAGCATCTGCTATATGCCAAGCACTATACTAAGTGCTTTACATGTTATTTCATTTGAGCCTCACAACAACTCTGTGAAGTAAGTTCTGTTATTATCCCCATTTTATAGTTGAGAAATGGAAGTATTTGGAAGTGAAATGACAATTACACAGCAAGCAGTTGTCAGAAGCTGTATTGGAACACAGGTCATCCTAAACCCAGACCTGGTGCTCTCTTCACTGTACTACAGTGTACTCTGCAGTCTTTATGTAGAAATCAACATGTTTATTTGCAAATAAACCCAAGCAATCCAACCACTGAGGCTATTTCAACCCATTAATCAGGGAACAAAGATGAATTCCCCAAACTCCTTTCTACACAAAGAATAAAACAAGAAGCCCGATTTATATAGAAGGTGAGTGTAAAGAGGAAAAAAAAAGATGGAGGGAGAGAAAGGATGGAAACAGGGCTGGAACCAACATTGTGTTTATGTCAGGCTTTAAAATATAGATGAGAGAAAAGGACACCTTCCCCCATGCTTTCAAGGCACTTAGGCACATTCAAGTTGTGAACATTTTAATTTCCTTACTCAGCTTTAAATAGATTCTATATCTTGGCCAGAGTGGCCTGACCATCTGCTTCCTGAGTTTTGATGATATCCCCAGACATATTATACTTTTTGCATTCTGGGCAGATTTCTATTTGCTTAACCTGAACTTTCTGCACTCTAAACTAGGCAACAGATGACAAAAATATGATTGTTCTTTCCATGTAGCATGCTTACGAAACCATAGAATCTCTGAGCTAGAATGGACCTTGGAGGTTACCAATGGAACCCCCTCTTCAGCATCCTTGACCAATAGTCATATGACTTCTGTTCAACCTTGACAATGATGAGAAGCTGTTTTTTTCTTGAGATCCATTGTTAAATTGCTCTAATATTTATAAACTAAGGGTGGTAGGGAGGATCATTTTTAGTCATACTTTGCTCCTCTGGAATTTCTAGCCCATTAAAGGAACACTGAAGGAACCCTTTGGAAGAACACTGCATAATTCTATTTCTTCTTTGAGATAGCCACTTTTCCAATTTTCTATCATGTCCTTTTCCCTAATTCTTCTATTTTTCTGGATTTAAAATACCTTTCAAATGAACTAGTGATGATATGCTTTTCATGACTTTCGACATCATCATTATTAGTTTCTTTGGACAATGCCTATTTTGTCAATATCTCTTCTCAAATGCGGTACACAGATTTTAATACAATATTCAAGGTGTAACTCAAACAATATAAAGAATAGTGGAATTATTATGTCCCATGTTTCAGATAATATATTTATAATAATGTAGATAGAGATAAAAGTAGTTCTATTACTATTTTCATTACCTCTTATGCTCACATTGGGCTTGGAGCAAAACAGAACTCCAGGTTCTTTTCCCATGAACTACTGACAAGCCAGATTTCCATTTTTTAATTCTGTGAACAGTTTTATAAACCCACAGGCAGCACTTACAATTTTTCAGGAATAAATGTAATCTTGTTTCTTTGGGACCATAAATCCAGATATCAAATCATTTTTTGTTTGTTTTTTATTATCTCTTCTAATAGAGTTACTATCCTACCAGGGTTTATGTAATCTGCAAATTTGATTAATATGCTTTCCAAGTTATTGATAAAAATATTAGGCAGGACAGAGAAAAGGACAAGTCCTGTGATATTCCATAAGACATCCTCTTCATATTGACCTTACCCAACACTATTCAAATGTGTCTTCAATCATCTGCAAATATGTCTTAATATATTATCATCAAATTCATGTCACCATCTTATCCACAAGGATTATAATGATTAAGCTTTGTCAAGTGCTTGGTTGAAATTAAACCATGCCTCGTTTATTTCTCTTATCTATAAATCTAGTAATAATATATAAAAATAGTGAGCATAGCATGACTTGAATCTTAGAAGACAGTGTCTAATAAAGAGCCCAAGTAAGAAAGGAGTGAAGTTTATGTGTAAAAGTATGTCACTAAGAGTACTTTTTTAATAATTATAAATTTATTTAGAATTTTTCCCGTTACATGTAAAAACAAATTTTTACATTGATTTTCTTAAAACTTTGTGTTCCAAATTCTCTTCTTTCCTTCTTCCCCACCCCTCCCTACGAATTCAAGCAATTCAATATAAGTTATACATGTGCAGTCATGCAAAACATCTCGCCATTAGTCAGATTGTGCAAGAAAACAGACAAAATAACTTTAGAAAGAACAACTAACATCAAAAAAGTATGCATTAATCTGTATTCAGATACCATCAATTCTTTCTCTGTGGATGAATTGCATTTTTCATAAGTCCTTCTGAGAGCATCCTGTTCATCATTTCTTTCACAGTTACTATTGCTAATTGTATTATCCTCTATCATATTCCTTCCCCTTGATAATTACTCTATTTTCTATCTTCTTTCACCCTATCAAGAGGGACTAAGAATTCTAAGTCACCAAACTTCAGAGTTGAAATTAAAGGGACCTTGAAAAATATTATTGCTTGATTTTATTTGTTGATTTATTGGTTTGTTTTCACTCAAAGACCATGTTCATTGTAAGATGTCACTTAGCTCCTCATGAGTTGAAATTAATAAGTCAAATTTTCCTAGAAATTTAAATAAAATATTCTGCACACATGGAAAAGTTATAATGCCACTCAGTAGCCCAATCATAATCACAAATACTGCCTGAAATCTCAATTAAGATAAACATATATTGGGGCAGCTAGGTGGTGCAGTGGATAGAACACTGGCCCTATAGTCAGGAGGACCTGAGTTCAAATCTGGCCTCAGACACTTAACACACACTTACTAGCTGTGTGACCCTGGGCAAGTCACTTAACCCCTAATGCCTCACTAAAAAAAAAGAAAGATAAACATATATCAAAGAGCACTAGATGAAGAGTAAGTCTTGCCTTCTATTTCTAGCTCTGTCACTAATTAGAAGTAAAACTTGAGTAAGTCCTATAACCTCTCAAGTACCTAGCTTTTTAAGATGTGAAATGAAAAGCTTAGACAAAATAGATTTTTAAGATCTGTTCCATCATTAACAATTTATAAGTACTGATAATGATATCTATGAGATAAGATTGCTAAGTAAGAAACCTATTTTTCATGTATGGCATATAGAGCTGGTTTCTTTTACTTTAGAGTATTCAAGTAATCTGATCAGCAAAAGCTTATTTTGTGATGCCAAAAGCTATTGTGTATGGTAGGGAAAACTTTGAAGAGAATACCTAATAAGGCAGCCAAAATCAACTAAAAAGCAACATATGCAGACAGCATTCATCTGATGACAAAATTTTGACATTTATAGCTAAAATATTGATCAGGAGGGTGAGGATCTAAAAGAATAAAGAAAGTCTAAAACAATGGACCTAATCTAATTAAATGTAAAGTTTTATTCTTGGACTCAAAAAAAAAAAAACAAAAAAACAATTCCACAAGTAGAACATAGGGAAGATATAACCATAGAGCAGTTCATATGACAAATGTACCTGGAAGGTAATAGGGGGTAGGGAGTAGTCAATGAACTGCTGAGTTATTATAAATCAGAAGGGAGACATGATGGCCAAAACAACTAATGTAATCATAGAACACATTAATAAACTTATAATGTCCAGAAGGAGAGGAGATTACTTCACTATACTTGTCCCTGTCAAGAGGAAAGTAGTATACTCTGAATCAAAAAATCACTTCCATTGAGCCCTGGAAGCCACACTTTATGGATGGCACTGACAATCTAATGAAGATCTGAAGAGGCTAACCAACTAGGATACTGAAGGCACTCAACATCATATCCTATGAGGATTAAAGGAACCTAAGAAAATTTGTCTGAATAAAAGGATATCTAGGTGTGACATAAAAGTTCTCTTCAGGGGGCAGCTGGGTGGCACAGTAGATAGAGCACTGGCCCTGGATTCAGGAGGACCTGAGTTCAAATCTGTACTCAGACACTTAACATTTACTAGCTGTATGACCCTGGGCAAGTCACTTAACCCCAATTGTCTCACCAAAAAAAAAAAAGTTCTTTTCAGGAAAATGAAGGGCTGCCATGTAGCCTCATCCCAGAAAATAAAATTTCGGCTCAATTTAAGAGAAGATTTCATAACAATTAGAGCTATCCTAAAGTTTAATGGGCTGTCAAGGGAGATAAGCTGCCTTAGGCTACACTGGAGGTCTTCAAGCAAGGCTGAAAAAAAAAACACAACATCAACAAAACACTTGGCAAATAAGAATCTATTCCTATTCATGACTTCTGGGGTCCCTTCTATCTATATGTTTCTGTGGTTCTGAACAATCTAGTGTTTTCATTCAATTTCAAACACATGGAGAAGGGTAATGAAATATTATTTATTAAAAACTGCTAACAATCCCTAAGTTTGGTAGAGTATTTTCCTTTGGGAAAAACTGTAGCATGAATTCATTTCTAAGCAAGAGAAATGGGACATGTGAGTTTAGACAGCTTTCTAGCTCACCCACTTGCAAAGAGAACAAGGGAGTTATCTTTTTTTATTTTTTTTTAAATCTGCAAAATGACATTGTTACCTTAAAAGAAAGGTTTCTTACCTGGGTTAACCATAGAGATTGCAACTAAAAAGTTTCAAAATTCTGCAATGTATTGGGAAGAATCCCATAGAAATGGCTTTTCTTCTAATGGCCTATTCAGGGATTAATGCATACATGTCTATTTATAAAATTTCTTTGTCCTTGAATTTGAAATATTCTGTGGCTACTGCCAATTCCCATTTTAGATATTTACCTCAGTGAGACAAGGACTTCAATCATCCACTGTAGTTGTGGCTTTCAACAAACTAACTAGTCTAATTCTTTACAATGCTTGGCAGTGTTTAGTAAATGCAAGTTGGGAAAGTTAAGTTGTTGAAAGGAAATGGGATATGGAAGGAATCAAAGCAGGATTTAGTATATGCAGAGCATTCCGCTAAATATTGTGGAGAACATCAAAGACAATGAATATTGTCTCTGTCCTCATGGATTTGTAATCCACTAAATGAGTTTGATCTGCAAAGTCTTTATCTAATGGAGATGGTATCAAGTAAACAAGTGGGTGGGTAATATGACAAGTAGGAAAGCCATTTCATGTTCTGAGACTGGAAGGATGGAGAATAAGATAGTTACAGGTATAGTAAATAACATCGATAGGATATTAAAACAGATTAGAATCAACTCTGAGTTCTCTCCCTCTTTCCTCAACTCTCATTTCCAAACTTTGACCTTGGATCATTGGAAAAAGCATTATCATCAAGAGAAATAGTGACATGACATTATTTGTCACAGTAAAAATCTAGAAATAACCTATTCAACCATAGGGGAATGATTTTATTGTAGTTAAATGATTACATTACATCATTTTTTTTTTTTGCGGGGAAATGAGGGTTAAATGATTTGCCCAGGGTCACACAGCTAGTGTCAAGTGTCTGTGGCTGGATTTGAACTCAGGTCTTCCTGAATCCAGGGCCAGTGCTTTATCCACTGCGCCACCTAGCTGCCCCCTACATTACATCTTAATGTAATAGGATGATATAAATCAACTAGGAAGGGTAGATATTAGGAATTGAGATCTAGAAAGATCTTCATGAAATAAAATAAAGAGGGGGCAGTTAGGTGGCACAGTGGATAAAGTACTGGCCCTGGAGTCAGGAGGACCTGAGTTCAAATCCGGCCTCAGACACTTAACACTTACTAGCTGTGTGACCCTGGGCAAGTCACTTAACCCCAATTGCCTCACCAAAAAAAAAAAAAGAAAGAAAGAAAATAAAGATTGGGAGAGCAGAACCAAAAGAGAATACAAACTATTACCATATATAAGAATTAATGAATTGTGATGAATTGACCTGGTCTAGACTATATGGTGAAATTCATTTATGTAAATAGCTGGAAAGCAAGTGCTATTATTTATAACATTTTTTTTTGCGGGGGGGCAATGAGGGTTAAGTGACTTGTCCAGGGTCACACAGCTAATAAGTGTCAAGTGTCTGAGATCGGATTTTGAACTCACATCCTCCTGAATCCAGGGCTGGTGCTTTATCCACTGTGTCACCTAGCTGCCCCCTATACCAATTCTTTATACTAAAATAGAATATGACTTTTTTTAAAGCATGGAAATTTGAAAAAGGTCAAATTTAGGGAAGAGGAATTCAATTTTAGACAAATATGTTTGGTGAACTAGTAGAATATCCAATAGGAGCTCTCTAATAAGAGTAATAATGCTAACTAATATATACATAGTGCTTACTATATGCCACACATATAGTAAGCACTATGTATATATTAGCTAGCATTATTACTTTAATTTTATATGGAAAACATGAGGTCAGGGCTCTTATTTTTCACATTTGTATAGATAGTGCTGGGTAGCTAGATGGTGAAGTGGATACAGCATCATTCCAAAAGTCAGGAATAGTCATCTTCCTGAGTTCAAATTTGGCCTCAAATATATTTACTAGTTGTTTGATCCTGGGCAAGTCACTTAACCCTGTATGCCTCAGTTCCTTACCTGTACAATGAGCTGGAGAAGGAAAGGGCAAAACACTGTATCTTTTCCAAGAAAATGGAGTCACAAAGTTCAGATATGATGGAAAAACAACTGAATAACAGATACAATAAATAGTGTTATGGACAAAGGCTTCAGTGGAGTGGGTATGTAATGAAACCTTGTATTGAATTGGCCATAAATTTCCAGGATCTAGCAGCTGTACATACAGTTAGTATTTCTTAAAATGTCTGTAAAAGTCACCTCTGTCTATCTTGACTTCAGGCTGGTCAACTTCACAATTTTCTCACCAAATTACATATGCCTTTATATGCAACTAAAAAAAACTATGCAAATAACAGTAAATAATAGTATCCTGTAACAAACTACCACACATTATCATAAGTAACTTAATTATGCTTGTGAATCAGTAGTTAGAAGGCTATATAATGGCTAGAAAGGCAGTTATTAAGTCAGGAGGACCCAGGTCCAAGGGTTAACTCTAATATAATAATAATATAATAACCTTATATGTTGCCCTCCACAAGAGACTTAGACTCTTAATACCCCACCCCTCCCTGGGCAATTCTTTAAGGCTATGTTACAAAAACAGTCACAGCTAGACAGCAGTTGAAAAAGCTTCTTCACTGAGAGGTCTCTATACTGATAAAGTACCAGCATTCTATAAGACAATTAATTAATTAATTGATTGATTTTAAGTTTTGCTTAAGATATGTAGGGATATTGTATTTAAAAGGAAAAAAAGTCATGAAAAAATGGTGGTCATATGAACCAAGCCAAGATTTAAGTATTAGGCGTTTAAAGAAGGATTAAGTGGGGAAAAATGAGTTACTTCTTATAATCTCATATCATTTTATTTGAAATTTGTAATTAGCAATTTTATGCTGTTAAAAAAATATGCAAGTGTCACTTACAATTTACTGCAGTGTCCTGGAATTAAACCAATCAATTTATTTTTAATGGACTGATGGAATAATTTTTGAGTCTATCCCAGAGACTTATAGTTTTCCACTGCTTTTTCCTTAGGACATGATGGATTGTTCTTTTTAAAAATATGGCACTTACTGTGTTAGAAATTAAATCTCTTCTCTTCCTGGAGTACGTGCTATTTGGAGTTACCACCATGCAAGGCACTATTATACATTGGCTGTCACTCCAAAAATTAGATCTTTGGCTGTCCTTATATAGACTATGAAAAACTTCAATCCACTCAGTTACAATTATAGGTAGTATTTGTTTTAAAAAGCAACTTTAATTAGTTAATGTATTCTTCTTCGGTGATTATGGGGACAAAGTAGAAACCATTCAAGAAAAATAATAGTAAAGTTAAACTTCACATTTATACTCTCATACTCTGATCTATCTCTTGTATCATTTCAGAAAAAAATTAAATGAAGAAATTTCTTTTTTTCTCAAGTTCATCTCTTTGGATTGTACCCCAGACTTCCTTTTAAAGAGAAAATGTATCCATTAAGAATCCATTAAAGGGGGCAGTTAGGTGGTGCAGTGGATAGAGTACCAACCCTGGAGTCAGGAGGACCTAAGTTCAAATCTGGCCTCAGACACTTAACACTGGCTGTGTGACCCTGGGCAAGTCACTTAACCCCAATTGCCTCACACACACAAAAAGAGAATCCATTAAAAACAACATTTGCCTCATCACATTGTCTAGACTGAACAAGCATTTTATATTGTATTAATCTGTGAAGTAACTAAAGAACCTGCAAGTGGATGAAAGAGTCAGTTAATTTCATAGTCATTACAAGACTAATATGGCATAGTGTCACCTCTAGGCCTTCCTTCTCTGCTATTGCTAGGTTTCCCTCCTCCAATTATTTCATGTTTAATTACTTATCTATGTTTTTAAAAAAGGTTAGTACATTGTAAAGTTCATCTGAAGGGCCATTTCCTACAAGAAGTTTTTCTTGAACTTTTACATTGCTTGAGCATTCAGTCAATTAAACTGCAAGTATTCATTAAGCATCAACCATTTGCCAGGCTTTATGCTAAAAACTGGGGATACAAAGAAAGGCAAAAGCACAGTCCCTGCCATCAAGAAACTCGCTTTTTTTTTTTTTTTAGTGAGGCAGTTGGGGTTAAGTGACTTGCCCATGGTCACACAGCTAGTAAGTGTTAAGTGTCTGAGGCCGGATTTGAACTCAGGTAGTCCTGACTCCAGGGCCAGTGCTCTATCCACTGCACCATCTAGCTGCCCCAAGAAACTCACATTTTAATGGGAGAGAAAACTTGTAAAAATGCGTTACATATATATGTGCATATACGTATATGTATATGTATATACATACCATCCATAGATACGCATACAGGGTAAAGGGATGGTAATCTCAGAGGAAAGGCACTCCTTGGGGTGGAGTGGAGGAGAGAAGGAAGACCTGTAGAAAGTGGAATTTAATAGGTATCATGAAGGAAAATAATAGCAAGAGGTAAGGGGGAAGAACATTCTGGGTTTGGGGGACAGCCAGTGAAAAAGTTCAGAATTGGGAAATGTAATATGTACAAGGCAAAACAAGAAGGTCCATTTAGCTGGATCATAGAGCACATGGAAGGAAATGAAATCTAAGAAACCTGGAAAGGTAGTGTAAGATAAATGTTGGCTCCTCTCAGCTGATTCATTAAATCTGTCTGGGAAAACACCTACAGGTGCCTGGAGAATGGATTCAGATTCAACTGGGAGAACAGAAGCATGTACTCAAATGCTAATGTCCACAAATGGGGGTTAATTCAAATAGAGCACTTCCCCAGAAGGTTCCCATGAGAATTGTAACCCTAGGGGGAGGGGCCAGGACTGTTAAGAAATAAAAAGGCCTTTGAACCTCCATTTTGTTGCTCACTCCACTAGAGGGCGGCCCGTTCTCAGGAGAATGAAAATAAATGAGGCTTTGATACATCACCAATGCTGAGTTTCAGAAATTATTGGAGTTCTATTTTCTCTCTTTTTTTTTCTTTTTTTTTTTTTCGGGGCAATGAGGATTAAGTGACTTGCCCAGGGTCACACAGCTAATAAGTGTCAAGTGT
The DNA here is from genome assembly GCF_019393635.1 of Dromiciops gliroides. NCBI lineage: Eukaryota > Metazoa > Chordata > Mammalia > Microbiotheria > Microbiotheriidae > Dromiciops > Dromiciops gliroides. The sequence goes on along the minus strand of NC_057862.1, from coordinate 486,615,893 downwards.
CTGAGGCCAGCTTCGAACTCAGGTCCTCCTGAATCCAGGGCTAGTGCTTTATCCACTGTGCCACCTAGCTGCCCTCCGGAGTTCTATTTTCTCACAGGTAGGAAGGGCCAGATTGGGAAGGGCTTAAGGGTAAGCATCATTTGGGGTTTCTATTTATTTATTTATTCATTTGTTTATTACCTATCTATGCATTTATTTACTTATCTATCTATCCATTCATTCATTTGTTTATTTGTTCATTTGTTCATTCATTCATTCATTCATTCATTCATTCATTCATTCATTCATTTGTTTAATTTAGCCCCAGAGTCTAGAACATTAACTGGTACATGGCAAAGTGTGGTGCACTTCACCCATTGTTAGACTCAATCTGGGTTTCCAATTGTTATATTGTCAGTGTGGGCATTTGCATCTTAGAAATCTATATACACTACAAATCAGGGCTGGAGTTATTGTTTTGATGATTATCTAGGCTTAATAAAGTAATGTGAAAGTACTAAAAGTGTGTCATGTTTCCTTTTTTCCCCCCTTCTTGTGGAAAACCAGTCATTAAACATTTACCAGCATAGCCTGGGATTCAGTTGATGTGTTGGTTAGTTTTGCTGAACTGTTTATCTCCCCTTCCTTTTATCCTATATTGCAAAGGATGGCTCTCTGGAGAAAGGAGGTACAAGGAATCTATTAATAAATGCTTATTGAGTTAAAAAAAAAGGCTTTGATGGATCCATAAACTGATTGGTATAGATGCACCCTGCAGCTATGTAGATCAGAATGCATTCATGCTTACTCATCCTGTGTGATTCATGTCCATCACTCCATCAATCCTACACATATGATTAATTCCACGTAGCTGTAACTTATCATCAGAGTATTCTCAAACTTACACAAATAAAATTCATTTTACTATTATACATGCATATGTACATGTACAAACACAGAGAACTGGAAAGGTTTTGAGAATGTACCTGTCAATGGACTGAGTGTCTTTTGTTTGGAGACTAGGCTGGTTTATTTCAGAGAGGTAAGTTAGGAAAAAGGTCCATTACAACAACTCATGAAATGTTCCAGTAAGGCAGGAAATGAGTTCTCCTATGAAATCAATTCTGTTGATGAATAGAAGGGCATATAAACAAAGAAGATGGCTGTATGTATTCAACATTTGAAAGCTGCAATAATCCCATTTAGTTTGTAAGTTAACGCATCACAATTATAGCTGAAGAAAATATTTAGATTCATTTCAAACCCATGTAATTTTAATAGTCACTCTGCCCTTTTTCTACCCCCTACTAGGTGACAGATGTCTTTAATTTCCATTTCTAGAAGCATACAGTCCATCTTTGAAGGATGATACTACTGAAGATTTTGAGCTTTACTGATGGATTGCGCATTATATGGAGAATGAGCTAATATATAATTTGAAGTTCAGAATGATTGACTATGTCCAGTTTTCCCAATTTTAAAATCTGTCATCTGGGAGGTACTGATAGAAGTTCATTCAGAATTTGAGTACTAACATATTTTACATATAAAATAAATCTATTGTTGATTGTGTAGGACAGACATGAATTATAACAAAATACAAGCCCAATAGAGAAAACACATATTCCTATTGTCAATTAGAATATGTTTGTTCTTGTTACCTCCTCACAGTAAAATAGTGTTTTAGGTAGACAGTAACCTGATGAACAAACACAAAAGCATTTTAATCAGGTTGAAATGAGCATTCTTATTCTGCTCATTAAGATAAAGAAAGGTTTGGCAGGCAAACTTTTATTAGGCTGTAATTTGCTTTCACATGCAAATTAAGGGGTAATTAGTTTGGAATATCTGAAGAAGTAGAATCTGTGTGTTTGACATATTTTTCTGTGTCAAGTTCAAGTATCTTTTCTGCAGAAAAAGTTCTTTGAAATAAATGTTTGTTAAATTGAAACTTAAATGTAAAAACAATGGGAAAGGGTTCTTTCTAAGTATCTGTGCATTTGCTCTGCCCCATGATGCTCTTGTGGACAGTCAACTCAGGTTTCTGTCTGTTATGGTAAGTCATGCTGGTAGTTTTTAAAAGGCTTATGGGGATGAAAAGTACCACCATAATTTCTCTCTCATTCTACATGTCCTTAGTGAAGACGTGACTTTTTTTTTTTAAGTTGAGAGAAAACATGAAATGAAATAATTGGGCTTGATGAATCAGTCTTGATTAATCCTGTCCTAAGCTTATAAGGAAGTATCTTTTGGAAGCTGGATATCCAACTGTCCAAATGTTGTAGGACACATTAATACAGCAAATTCTCCTCCTGAGATGGCCGTTCCAGGGAATCCCTTGGTTCTCTTTCTCCCTCTAGTCAACCCTCTCACACTATAAGGAATGAGAAACAGACCTAGGTAATTTGAAACCCAGTTTTCTCCAGGTAAATGCAATAGAATAGAATGGAGGGGAAATGGAAAAGGCAAGAAGGTTTGCCTCTATAATTGTATGAGGTAACACCACCTGATTATTGGTAAGAAGGAAGATTTAGGATGGTTGAGTTACCCTAACCAATATGATCCTACTGAAAATTATAAGACAAGGGGTATTGATGCCACTGGGAAACACTCTGGATTTAGATTAGAAGCCATGGGAGGAGGCAGCTAGGTAGCACAGTGGATAAAGCACCAGCTCTGGATTCAGGATGACCTGAGTTTAAATCTGGCCTCAGACATTTGACACTTACTAGCTGCGTGACCCTGGTCAAGTCACTTAACCCCAATTGCCTTGCAAAAGAAGAAGGGAGGGGAGGAGGAGGAGGAGGAGGAGGAGGAGGAGAAGAAGAAGAAGAAGAAGAAGAAGAAGAAGAAGAAGAAGAAGAAGAAGAAGAAGCCGCCGCCATAGGAACCATATAGTACATGCAAAAGTGTCAGATTGAAGTCAACTTAGTATTGAGCTGAATTTGAGGCTATAACACAATCTTTCATCATCAGAACTCTGAAGGATTCTCCCCCAATATGGTTCATGATAACTGGTTTCTTTGGAAAGGGAATTGACACTAACTCCTTGTAACTAAGGAGACTTGTATGTTGAACCATGGCACAATGAAAAAAAAATGAAGAGGTAACTACACGTTAAGCAACAGTGTAGGACAGCTGAGTAACTATAATGGGCAGCAGGAACAATGAGTAACTTTGAGTGTTTACCTGGAGTTGGTAAGAGTATTAGAAGGTGATATGCATGAGCCACACTAGATACCAAACAAGTAAGTATTCCCTACTCCTGTAAGTGACTGAGGCTTAACAGGCTGACAAGAATGGACAGAGTATAAGCAGGTATCATTGTAAACCATGAATCCTGAAATGAGTTGCTTGTTTTTTATGGATCTACAAATAAATTTATTCATTCTCTGATCTTTGTGAAGCATTTGCTTGTAAATGGAGTTGTATACAATATCATAGATTGTGTTAGTTCAATTCCCTAAGGTAGAGTAAAAATGCTAAAAGGTGAGAAATCCTTCAAAGTATTCCTATATCTTTTGTGTTATGTTAGAACCTTTGACCCAGGGTTATGCTAATAATAGGTCCCATGGGATTGTAAGAGACATATGTGAATTTCCACAGGAAATGGGACCTTTGTCCAATCAATATAGCAATGACCATTGCATATCACTGCTTCTTTCATGTTTTTCATGTATTCCTTCAATGCTCTCATAGTGATGGGCAAGTCCCTTACTGGGTCTGTGGAAGAAATGGAAGTGAATAAGCAGTCCCTCCCCTCACAAATCTTAAACATTATTTAGGGGGCAACTAGGTGGCACAATGGACAAAGCATAGGCCCTGGATTCAGGAAGACCTGAGTTCAAACCCAGCCTCACACACTGGACACTTACTAGCTGTGTGACCTTGAGCAAGTGACTTAACCCTCATTGTCCCACCAAAACAAAAGACAAAAACAAAAAAAAACCCAAAACCCCACCATAATTTAGGAGCTCAGATTTGTACAAAAATATGAAAGGCATTGGTCTGTACCAGAAAGACCTCTGGATTTGAACTCAGAAGCCCTGGGTTCAAACTCTGGCTCCACCACTTTCTGCCTAAGGAAGGATATCATATAAATTCTCTGAGTCTTGATCCTATTTCCTGTGAAAATACACAGATGTCTCCTATAGTATCCTAGCTCTTATGTCAGAGGTTCTAAGATGGCACAAAAGATCCAGGAACACTTTGAAGTATTTCTCATTCCTCTAGCATGTTGCTGCCACCTTTGGGTACTGGATTAACATCATTTAGGATGTTATATACAACTCCACTTAAAAGCAAATGCTTCACAAAGCTTATAGAATGTCTGAGTCATTATAAAGTAGGGATAATAATATACTATCTACTTCATGAGCTACTTGGCAAGGTCAGATAAAAGTACTTGAAATATTCTTTAAAAACTGTTACCATAAAGTGCTATATAAATATGTTAGCACTATAATGAATATGTGATAGTAACTAAATGTGACATTAAGCATAGTTTTAGGGTGTGGTGGTATAAACCTATGATTCATGCTATTACAGAGGCTGAGATTAATGTATTACTTACTCAGGAGTTCCAGGGTACACTAAGTGATAGTAGAGTTGGTGGTGGTCTATGTGAGCCTATGATCTATCTCTGGGGAGGCTGTCTGATGGATCACTTGAATTCAGGAGTTCTAAGCTTCAATAGGGCCAAAGATCCTAAATCTTGCATGACCTCTCCCCAGGAGGAGAGGTCCACCATGCAGCCTAAGAAAGGGGAAACTCACACAGGTTGGAAAAATGGAGTATTGGGGAGGGGGAAGAGAGAGAGACAGAGAGACAGAGACAGACAGAGAGAGACAAAGAGACAGAGAGACAGAGAGAGACAGAGAGACAGAGACAGAGACAGACAGAGAGAGACAGACAAACAGACAGACAGACCTGAATGAGCATATGTGATCTATGCAAAAGAGTGGAGGGGAGAGAGGAGAAAGTTGAAGAAAAAAGAATCAGATCTTATAAAACTTCACTTGGCAGTAGACAAGGAATGATCACTGAGTAAAAATAAAATGTTCCTTTCTGACATTGTGCATGTTTGTCATTATTTCTTTTTCAAACAGCCTAGGGAGCTAGTTCAGAATTCAAGGAGGTTGTATGTGAATGATTCTCATTGGTTCTCACTTAATCTGTGTAGATTCTCCCAGTGGCTACTTTGGTCAGCCCAGGTAAATTCCAAATGATCCATATGAAATCTAAATCAGGAGAGGAAGGCCCCAAACTGCTTTTCCCCTGTTTTCTTTCTTCATTACCAGAGACCCTTTGGAGACAAACCAAGTGTTCTGTCAGCCAGAGGAGTCAGAACTTTTTGGCAAGATAAGCTTCCAGGCTAAAAATGAAACGTGCTAAGTAGCCTGTCCGGAAGCCACTGTCCTTGGCAGAGCAGGGTGCTTAGCTTGAACAGAGGGATTTAATAAAGAGTTCTACTGGATGGTAACAGTTTGGTATCTGCTTTCCTCAAACCACAATGGGGATAATGAATTCTAAATCCATTTAAACCTTCCATTTCACTATAAACCACTCATTCTTTCAATGTCAGCCAACATTATACTGCAATCAATTTGCTATAAATAAACAAATAAATGAGTGAGTAAATAAGTGAATTTATCCTCATAATATTCAATGTGCTCCATTTAATATGGAATAAATATGGAATACGGGTTAAAGTTCCCTGGCACACCAATGGGGTCACTTTATAGACATCTCAGGGCCAGGGCATAGTTTTTCATATTATCCAGTGTGGGAAGATGTATAAATTTGTATCCAACAGCACAGAGCCAGGTTTAAGAACTCTATCTTCCAGCTGTCTGTCCTTTGAATGTCACAGGTTGTCCTGGCAATACTTCTGTGACAGCTCCTCCTCACACCAATGCTTAGCTTTTGGAAGGCTAAGAAAGACACACAGGATGTGAATCTGTTCTGTTTCTTAAACACATCCAGTGATGAATTGGGTCCAGGATGGTTTTCAAACCAAAGATTGGGAATATTCTTAGCCATCAAGTGAGGGATCAGAACCAAAATGTTCTCTAGTTAAGGGTACACTTTATGGGACCTTTTTGTTGCCTCTGCCTTGCCATGGTTCCCTTCCTCCTCTGGGTATGAGATTTGAGGCACAAAACATATGATGTCTTAAGTAGAACACTGACACCTCTGATGCTAGCCACCTGTGTAACCTTGGACAAATCATTTATCCTCCCTTGGCTACATTTTCTTCACCAGTAAAGAATAGATGCAATGTGTGGATGTATTTAAATATACATATATGTGTGTGTGTATAGTATACACACATATATGTATATATGTGTGTAACAATATCTGAAAAATGAGAGGTGATTGTTCTCTGCTCAGGTCAGACCACATTTGGAGAACCATTATTGGTTTCGGGTATCATTTTTTAGGAAAGACATCAGCAAAGTAAAGCATAAAGGAACGTGGCCGGGATGGTGAAGGGACTGGAAGCTAGAGGGTTTAAAGCTTGATTGGAGGAACTGGGGAGCAGGAGGGGAGGAGGAGGGAAGCAGGGTGTTAAAGGAATAGCTTTGATGAGGAGTTGGTTGGAGAAAGAGAACCGCCTTTAAGTATGTTTAGGGCTATCATATGAAAAGATTTTATTCATTCAGCTTCGTCCCAAAAGGCAGAAGTTTCAAGGAGACAAATTTTGATTTCATATAAGGACACATTTTCTAATAGAGTTTTTCTGAAGTCAAATGGGTTGCTATGGGAGGTAATGAGTTCCCCATCACTGGTTACCTCCAAGCAGAGTCTAGATTACACTTACTGCAGATATTGTGGAGAGAGTCCCTAATTAGGTATGGATTGATTAGGTGACCCTTGAAGCTCACCTCTTAGATATAATTCCATTAAGATAGTAACCAGGAATACAGTTCTCTTAAGATGTTACTACTTGAGCACAGCTTAATTTTCCATCAAGCTCCTGACAGGGTCTAATGTGTTGGTTAGCACTCTGCTTTAGCCCTGATGCTTGTTGTGTCTTACTAGCTGGTGTCCAGTCCAACCTTTCAGTGCCAGATAGAAACTGTTTTCTCTGTAAGCCACCTGAGCTTCAAACCAGTGACTTCTCCCTTTCCTGAAATCTTTTCTTTTCTTTTTTAGATTTTACTTTTATTTTAAATTTTTCTTAATTACATAAAAAGATATTTTTTGAGTTCCAAATTTTTCTCCCACCCCTGTCTTTTTCCTTTCATGGATACACCACCCAAACCTCACCTTTTACCCCTAATACAGTTCCCACTGCATTATTAATCAGCCCTTTCTCTGGAAATCCTTTTTAGCTGAATTACCTCTGGTCAATGAGTAAACCCTTTTCTGGCCCTAAATGATACTACACCCTATATCAAACTGTATTGTTCTCCCTTCCCCTCTTATCTTTTATTAATTCATTCTTACCACTGGCCTACATGGTTTTCAAAGAAATAATAGACAACGTTTTGACCTTACATTCCTTTTGGTTTACATCCTATTATATGTATGTCAGACTCACATAATTATGAAACATGTTTTTCTTAATCTACAGTTACAACGGGTCACAAACATGAAATCCATGTTTAGGGGTCTGGAAGGATTTCATAACACATCTCTATATACACAGAAACTCTATATTTGCATTGATAAAAAAAAGTACCAATCTCACTTTCACCTTTAAAATGGAGTACAATTATAAAAGCCCCAATAGAATATGGATATATCCCTAGCCTCAGAGTGGAAAAGAAGTGGAGAGATGAGGAAAACGGAGTGAGGATTAGAAAATTCATAAGCAGAAGAACCTTACCTTGTACCTGTATTGCATATTTCAGACATTTGGGAACATGAGAACCTAAATGGAATCTCCCAGTGTCATCCCCAGAATGGACCATCTCCTTCCCAAGAGCTCAGCCTCTTCCTTCCTAGCCTTACTACATGTCCTCAATGACCAGACTAAAAGCCACAGTGTCACAAGAAATCTGGGAGAAATAAATATATGACAGGGCTTCATTGCTGATACATGCCCTACATTAGGATTATAATAAACCTTGGGAAACCAGCTGTCAGACTGCACTGGTCACTAATAAATGTTGTAGAAAATTAACTGCTTGTGGCTTTTGCCTGAGGATGGTTTACTAGGAGAGTAGTCATTAATTACTTGGCCAATTTTCTTGGGAATTACTTATAAATGATTGGAAACCTATCCTGTTGATTTGAATGCTCCAAGCTCTTGACGGCCCTAGAAGGAACATATCCATCCTGATTTGTCTTACACAGGCACATCAGTAATAAGAGATAATTATTGGAATCCCAGGTGGGGTATACCTGGATGTTAGAAGTTACTAAGAAAGGAAAACTCAATTTCAAATAAGTAATAGGGGAATGACAGCTATATGTTATTGAACTGACAGTGTAACCACTACAAAGGACTGTGCAAGTACCTCTTCTCTCTCAAAACTCTCAAAACTCTAAAAATCTGTCATTGTTCAGTCCCTTCAGTTGTGAATGACTCTTTGAAATCCCATTTGGGGTTTTCTTGGTAAAGATACTAGAGTGGTTTGCGACTTCCTTCTCCACTTCATTTTACAGATAAGGAAACAGAGGCAAATAGAGTTGAGTGGTTTGCCCAGGGTCACACAGTTAATAAGTGTCTGAGGTCATATTTGAACTCCAGAAAATGACTCTTCATCACTCTAGGCCTGGTACTCTATCCACTATACCACCTAGTCACCCCTGTATATATAGTTTGTATTGATTTGATGTATGCAGTACAACACTATTAGAATGTAAGCCCCTCAAAGGCAAGGAACATTTTATTTTGTCTTCCTTGTATCACTAGTATCTAACAAAGGTCCATCCATACACAGCGAGTTCTTAAGAAGTGTTTATCATATGCGATTCCCCCTCACAAATTTTGGACCCAATTCATTGTCTAATGGTGGTTTCCATCTTAATACAGCTCTATAGGATCATTTTGCCAGTAGCTCTCTCTTATTCTATGCATAATCTATGCGAAACCTTTCCTGATCCCTTCTCCCCACACTGAGAGCACATGCCTCCCCTTTAAAATTACCTTGTATATATTTTGTATATATTTCCACATTATCTCTACTCTCAGAATATAAGATTCTCAAGGGCAGGGGCTCTTTTCTTGTATCTCTGCTGATTGGCACAGGGCTTGGCATAGAGGAAACAATAAATGTTTGCAGAATTTAATTCAATTGAATTGTCAGTTAGACAATAAGCTGAGTCCCAAATCTATTAGAATTAGTTGTCTGGTTCTATTTTTTGAAACCAGAGTGCTTTTTAATGAAGCCAAGCTGCTCTTTGACACAGACTCCCTTCTTTTCAACACCTCTTTTCTCCCAGTAATAGGGCATAGCTAAAAATCATGGAGCCTCACCAAATCCAAAGAATCAGAATGTCAGATGACCTAAAGGGCAATGGAATAGAATATGATGGCCAAAAATAGGCCATAGTATATAAACAATGATAACTTCAGTGTAATAAGCATCACTAAAGATACCAGCAAGGACACATGCCTGGAAAGGAGATGGATATGAGTGCTCCACAAATCTTAGAGTAAGGTCTCCGGTACACTCTGAGTAGATTATCTATTGCGTATGTATGGAAACATGTATACAGGAACTACACAGGACGAGAAGTAATAGAAAGGTAGAGAGAGTTCCAGCTTTGGGGAGTGAGACCAGATCCATCACAATATTTAACTAACATGAAGAGTTGAAGAATTGCTCTTCTTCTCCATGATTTTGCCAATACCGTCAGTGTGTCTTTATCAGGGAGTACCCAATGGTGTTTCCAAAAAAGGGTTCTTGGGAAAGTTGGCAAGTAAGTGGATGGTGATGGAGGGAGGTTGAGTTAAGTGACAAGTGGAAAGCAGCCATTACTTAGCATCCCAATTACCCTCTTAGTTCACATTTGGGACAGAGCTGTCGGGTTTACATTTGGGATGTGCTGTCAAGTTTGCAAATTGCTAGAGGTTACTGCTATAAAATGTGCATTTATCCTCTAAGACAGCATTATTCTTTCTTTGCTAATGCACTAAATTAGAAGATTAGCTGATATTCATTTTATCTAAAAAGAAAAATTTTAGCTTAAATCACAAGTGTCTGTGGTGCACTTAGAAGTCTGACAGCTTCTAACAGGCAGCAGTTACTCTATGCGCCCCCCACCATCCCCTGAATATTTTCAGGATTATTGTGATGTAGAGATGCATTAACTACACTTAAAGTTCAGGATCAACTTTAATTCTGGGACACCTCCTCCCTAAGTCAAATGGGGGAAAATGCATGCTTTTTACACTGATGTTTTATTCCATCTTCTCTTCTCCCCCTACTATCAGTTTTGCAAAGATAAAAGCTAAGAGAAAGCTGTCAAGTAGATTCTGTACTGGTTTGGGCAGTCTAGATTGTTTGCAACTAAGTCAGATTTGACTGAAAGATGAAGCTAGTATGGATACATGGGGGTCAGTTTACAAGGCTCTGCAAGGAATGCAGATGCATCAGGCCCAGCTTTCCTCAGGACAATACGCAGAAAGCAGGACATGGGATGGGCCACTTCCCTAAGTCCCTGAGCAATCTTTACCATATCCATACCAGATTTACCCATAATTATGTGGAGTAGCTGCCATTATCAACAAGAAATCTTTCAGACGGTCTCCTGAAATGCTTCTAAGTACTGAAATATAGTTGACTTAGTTTTCCATGATGTATGCCTTTTTGATAAAAGAACTCTTAATTCTCTCCCCTCTATGAATTGGAACTCGTATAGGAATAATGTAGCCTCCAAATCACATGGGCCAGTGCTGTTTTACTTTTAATAACTACCTTATTTGGGTCCATTCATGCATGTATCTGTTACTCCCAACCTTCTCTGGTTAACATAATATAGCCATTTAATACATTGTTCTTTCTTATACCTAAACTACCCTGCTATAATTGCACATCCATTCAAGTCTTTGGATCTTCCAAGGGAATGCCAGTAGAACAGGAGCCATGACAAGTCCAACCACTCTGGGAAGACTTTGAATGCGAGCCTGAGTACAAATCTGAGTTCTAAATCTATACTCTTAAGATCACCACTGTCTAACAATTGAGATAAACAATGAGAGAAAGAAAAGCATCATATTAATTAGCACTCTGGTTGGCATTTTGTAGGAGATATTACAACTCAAGTTTAATCTAATTGAAAAGATGCAGTCTATATGAACTGTCAAGAAAGCTTCAGAAGATTAAATAGGCCAGGAGAGACAAGGATTCACAGAATATGGGACTCTGCATTATTTGAAAGGAGCATAAGTCAGCCTATAAATCAACATGAGCTTGAATTCTGAGTTCCCAGACTAAAGCAAAATGATCATAAAGGCTAATCCTTTCCTTCATTTCAGCATCTCAAGGATGGACATGGACATGTTTGCTTCCACTGATGGCAATGTTCCCTTTCCAATCATCCTTGATCCTGGTTACAAATACTCTGTGGCATATATTTGAACGAGACCACTCTACCGTTCAACCCCCTGCAACAATCACACATGTACATACATACACACACTATCAGGAACATCCATGGGAGTGGTCTGGATTGCAGATTTCATTGATGGCTAGTTAATTTCTACTAGCACACTTTTATGCTAGGCAGCTAGGTGACACAGTGGATAGAATGTTGAGCCTGAAGTCAGGAAGACTCATCTTTAGCAGTTCAAATCTGGCCTTCAGACACTTGCTAGTTGTGTGACAAACCACTACAGTGTCTTTGCCAACAAAACGCCAAATGGGGTCACAAAGAGTCAGACACAACTAAACAACAATGACAATGTTGTGACAGGGAGAAAGAAAGGTCAGCAAAGGCTTTCAAACCCATTGCAATGCTCTGGGAGATCAGTGGTCCTTAAGCAAGCTCAGAATCATTCATCTTAGACTTTACCCCTGAAAGAAGCTATCTATAGAGGGAGAAGTTCCCCCAGCTGCCTCCCAAGCAGGTACTCTTTGATCCAATGACACTGGCCTCCTGACCATTCTACAAACAAGATACTCCATCTTTCAGCTGTTGGCATTTCCTCTGACTCTCTTCCATGCCTGGAACACTTTCCCTACTCCACTCTATGAATCTCTCTGGCTTCCTTTAAACCTCAACTAAAATTCCACTTTCTGCAGTAAGCCTTTCCTTCTTGTTCAGTCATTTCAATCAAGTGTGAATCTTTATGACCCCATGAGGGATTTTTTTTTGGCAAAAATACTGGAACGATTAGCCATTTCCTTCTCCAGCTCATTTCACACATGAGGAAATTCAGGCAAAGAGTGTTAAATGACTTGCCCAGGGTCACACAGCTAAGTAAATGTCTGGGACCAGATATGAACTCAGGAAAATAAGTCTTCCTGACTCCAGACTTGGCCCTCTATCCACTGTGCCACCTAATTGCCTGCCCCTAAACCTTCCCTAACTCCTCTTAATTCTAGTGATTTCCCTCTCAATTATTTCTTAGTAATCCTGTACATATCTTGCTTACTATTTGTTTACATGTCTCCCTCATTAGAATGTAGGCTCCTTGAGGGTAGTTATTATCTTTTTCCTCTTTGTAACCCCAGGGTCAGAACAGTGCCAGGCACATAGTAGGTACTTAATACATGTTTATTGAATCAAATTTAATACAGAGCTATGTTTCTGGAGATAACTAACTGACCCCAGCAGGCTTCCAGCTAAAAGCCTCAGAAGCTACCAGCTTCAGTCAAAAGTTTTCCCTAAAATATCCCAATTTTCTTTATATCAGGACTATCTGTTTATGATGTCAATGTTCAAGGAATACTAATTTCTGATCCAAACCAATACAGCAAGCACTTTTAAGCACCTACTGTATACAAATTATTCTAGGTAGATGACAAAAAAAAAGATAAATTGTCTCTAATCTCAAGAAGCTTACATTTTATGAGGGGAAGACAAAACAAAAACAAACAATTGGAAAAGAAAGAGCTTATTAGCAACTATAAGTAGTTCAGGAAAGGACAGTGGAAAGGCACATAGGGGGCACAAGTAGGCCACAGCACATAACCACTTTTATGTAGGAAGAACCATTACTGATACCATCAAGGACACATATTGACAGAAAAGAGATGAACTTGAGTATTCCACTCTTATCCATCACATCCCCAAAGCCCTAGATCAGGGTTTCTTAATTTTTTGTGTGTGTCATGGACCCCTTTGCCTGTATACTGAAGCCTACAGGCTCCTCAAAATAATGTGTTCAGATGCATTAAATAAAATATGTAGGATTACAGAGGAAACCAAATAAAGTTATCCAAACAGTTTTTTAAAGACAAGTTTATGGATACCATGTTAAGTGCTATTTTTATCCCACATTTTATAGTTAAGGAAGAAGAAACAGAGTTAAGTGACTTGCCCAGGGTCACATAACCAATAAATGTCTGGGGTCAAATCTGAACTTGGCTTTTCCTGACTCTAAGTTCAGCATTCTCTCCACTGTGCTACCTAGTTCCTGGCAAAAGGATGCTACATTAAAGGACAACTGGAAAGCAGCCATTATTTAACTTTCCAATGAGCCCCTTAGTTCACATTTGGGACAAAATGACTGGGTTTATATACCTATAGGGGGTATCATGTGACCTGAGCCATGAAGGAAAAGCTACAATTTTAAATGGTGGAGAGAGGAGTCTATTCCAGGCCTGTACAAGACTAATCAGTTTGCTAGATGCCCATATGGACAAAAACACTTTTTTAAGTGTTTCATTTACTGCCAGGGTGGGACTGTCTGGCAGCACAGGGGATTGTTTCTCTTCTCTCCAGCCTGGGAGGGTTGGAGCTGTGCTAGCCAACTGTTATATCACAACCTATTTACTTTCAATTTGGTTGCCAACTGTAATAGGAGGACTGGTCACTAGAGAGAGAAGTAAACCAGCAGTGTGAGCTAATCACATTTTCAAAAGAGACAAACAGGCACAGACTCAGCCCTGTTGGCTTTATAGAAATGTTGCTATTCTCTTCCTGCAGGAGGTCTAAAGGAATAGCCCTTAGATGGGCAGGAAAACATAACTCAAAGTAATGAACAAGGACTGCAGGAAAGAGACAGTGGAGTGCTGTTGTCAGCCCATGTGATCACTGGCTCTGACTGGACCCAGTCAGGCAAAAGTCTTGTTCCCAGTGAGTTCTTTCTAATGATATTTGGACATTCATGGAGAAGTGACCAAGTGATAGATGGATCTCCTACCAGCCAACAGCAGGCAGACATTCCTTTCTGGTCTTTATCCTATCTCTCTCCAGCTGAATTCCAAAACCCTACTTCCTTCTTTGCAACTTGTACAAATTGACCCCTGGAGAAACTAAGCACCTTGCCCTTCTTACCTTTCTTATTTGGGGTAACTTCTACAATCACTTGATTATAAGCTCCTTCAGGAGAAGAATTATTTTTTTCCCCGTTTTGTCTGTCTACTGCCAGGTCCTAGCATAATGCCTAGCACATAGTAGGAATGAGTGCTAAAAAGACTTTAGTGGTCATCTAGTCCAAGCCTTCGGTTTTACAGAGGAGGAAACTGAGTCCCAGAGAAATTGAATGACTTACCCAAGGTCAGAACCAGGATTTGAGCTAAGGTCCTGGGACTCCATGGACTTTTCACTCTATTATGATGATTTCCTGCTTGACTGATGTCTCCATTTTGTGTCTCCATTTCCAAAGCACAGTAACAACCTGACATTTATACAGGGCTTTTGCTATATGATCTCACTGAATCCTCCCAATAGTTCTCTGTGAGGCCAATACTACAGATATTATTATCCCCATTTTAAACATGAGGAAATTGAAAGTAAGCAAAGTTAAGTGACTTGAGTAGTATTGCCATCTTGTTGGGATGCAAAAAAATGATCCTGCCACCTGTGGGTTTTCTATTCAAACATTAATGTATAATGAAAAGAAGGATACAGTGGATAGTATATTGATCTTCAGACCAGAGCTAAGAGCTCTGGTGTTGGATGCAGAGCTGAAATATTTCATTTTGTTTTGTACATAGCAATCATCTCTCCACCAATTATATACTGTGCTTTAGGCCTTTCACCTTGAGACTGCTGACAGAGTAGCAAAGCATGGGTTTGTGAATGTTTGTGGATCTCTTCTCAAATCAAATGTACAACTGGCTGTTCTCACTTTGTCAGGTTAAAGCCTTGGAAATATTGAGCTGTGATATGGAGTCAGGAAACTGAAACAGCTGAAAACCAAGAGGTGAGAGGACTTCAGTTGGTCTCGTGTTGATGTTGAAGTTTACTCTTCCCAAAATGGTGGGCCCAAATGTTATCATCCTTATCATTCTAATTTTGTAGGCTCTAAGTACTATTCTAGCTATAAAAAATTGCTCACCCATGAACCTTATATAAATTCAACTTTTCCTTCCAAGTTTGCTGCTTGAATGTCTGTGTTCTGGTTTTCAGTTGACCCTCTGTGCTAGTAGATGTTCTCTTTTTAAACCAAAGGTATTCCTCTTCTGTGTCTGCAGACACTTCATTGTGAATTATCTCTCCCTCCACACAACCACTCCTAGATGAGGAGCTCAATATGTTGTTTTCTTTTTTTTTTGGGGGGGGGTCCTATAGCAATAGTCTCCTAATTGGGCCCCATATATCCAGCCACTCCCTTTTCCTACCCATTCACCACAAAGCTGCCAAAATTCATGAGTACGTGCCTAAGCATGTTAATCTCTTGTTCCCAAAACTTCAGTAGATCTTGATTGCCTGTGGGATAAAATATTAACTTTTCAGTTAAAGCTCTTTGCAATCTGGTACAAGCCTCTCTTTCCACACTGATTTAAAATCATTCTCCCAAATATGCTCTATGTTACTTTTCTCTGAATGTTCCTCCAAGTACTCAGTTTCCACAGTGGGCCACTGCTCTTTTGGTCCATCTCCCTCAGAGGATAGAAAAATTGGCATTGGTGATAATATTCTTTTAGGCCCTGAAGTCTCTGTAGTTACCATCACTGCAGCCAACAATCAGCTACCACAAGCCTCACACATTTTATTCACCCTGAAGTCATCTTGGGGATGTTGACTTCTTCAAATCCCATGAGGCATTTAAGTCCTTGTCCTGTCTTTCTGAGAATCAAATTTCCAGGCTCTCCAGAGTTGCCCTATGGAAAAGGAATGACTAGAGGGTTGAGAGTGACTTTCTTTCCCTGTTGCCCATTATAATATCAGGGGAAAACTGTCAGGGGTGAGGGAAAGAGAATTATCAAAGCCTTGAACCTCATACCAAAAACCTGGGCTCACCTTAAGAACTAAGCTTGTCTCAAGTTTTGAGGCATCATTCCATGTTAATGGACTTTATATACTGTCTGTATAGTTTAGACGATGTTAAGAAGAACCAAAATATTAAATGGTAATAAAATTATAGTTCTTTGGTGAGGGAACAGAAAAGATTAAATTTAAGAGATAAAGAAAGAAAGCTGCCAAGGGATATTAGGGAGAAGAGAGAAGGATTCCAGACTTGTGACCTCTTTCTCTAGGTTTAGAAATTCCCTTTACCAATAGAGATCAACAATTTCTCCATTACTTATAGTCTTAGAGAATTGCCTGAAACAGTGAGTGGTTAGGTAACTTACCAAGCCTTATACAGCTACTATATTTCAGAGGTAGGAACTTAACCCAGATTTTGCCTCCAATGCTATTCTATACACAATACCACACTACCTCTCTCTCTATTCATATTAAACATTTTTATTTGTATTTTTCTATTCCAATCTCTATTCCCCCTTCCCTCCCTCTCTTCCCCCTTTGCCAAGGCCACAAACAATCCAATATGGGTTACACATATATGATCATGCAAAATATCATCATATTTATCATTTAATGAAAAAATGTGAAAAATAGCTTGCTTTAGTCTGTTCCATCAATATCAGTTCTTTTTTTGGAGGTGGATAGTATGTTTTCTCAATATTCTTTTCAGGTTATCTTGGATTATTGCATTGTTGAGAATAGTCAAGTCATTCACAGTTCTTCATTGAACATTATTGCTATCTCTGTGTACAGAGTTTTCTTGGTTCTGCTCACTTTCCAGTACATAATTTCATACATGTCTTTCAAAGCTTTTTTGAAGACATCCTGTTTGTCATTTCTTATGGCACAGTAATATTCCATTACCATCATATACCACAGTTTGTTTAGCCATTCCCCAATTATGATCTACATTAAATGTATACAGAAGACATTTACTTTTTCTGGGAAGGGAAAATCTCTTGGGCAACAAGAATAAGTCTGGGGATGCATCATTTTTGCATATTCCCTATGTACTGCTGAAGAGGCTAATTTCTGCCATATAATTTTCAATCTGATTTTAGTGAATCAAGATCTGTCACCATTGGAAAGGACTGAAATTAAGTAAGGGACTCTGTCTTCATTACCCCCCAGATACAGCATTAAGCATGGGGAAAACCTCAAGCATCTCCTACACCATAATTTCTTATTTCCACTTTTAGTAGGTCCAGACAGTTACTGAGATCATGGAATACTTTCATTCAGGTCTTTGGATTTAATATGGGAACCAGAGAATTGCAGAATCTCAGAGTAAGAGGCAACCTCAGATATCTAATATATATGTATAACTAACTCAAAATGCCTGTCAAGTGTTCATCTAGGGGCAGCTAAGTGGCGCAGTAGTTCAAATTCAGACTCAGACACTTGACACTTACTAGCTGTGTGACCCTGGGCAAGTCACTTAACCCTAATTGCCTCACCAAAAAATTAATAATCATAATCATAAAAAATATTAATCTAGCCTTCTTTTGTAGGTTATGTTTTATGCCTTCTTTCCACCACCAGCATTTAGCACAGTGCTCAACAAGACATTAGAAGTGCTTTAAAATTACTTGTTGACTGAATAACCTTTAGGAAAGGGAAATCTACTACTTCTTAAACCTGCTCAATTCACTTTTGGATATTGCTAATTATTAGGAAGCCTTTCCTTATTTTGAATAGAAATACACTTCTCCGAAAATTCTATTAATTGTTTTTACTTCTGTCCCTTTGGGCCATGAAGAATCAGTCTAATCTCTCCTTCACTTTAAAGTTCAGGTACTTAGAGGAGTCCCACCATCTCCTCCATCTTTTCTCCTCCATGAATAACTAACTCAACCTTTCTGAAATTCAGTTTTCTCTCTTAAAAAATATATTCAGAATCTACCTCTGAAGATTGTTGTGTGGGGTTTCAAAAGTCTTGGTGTAGTTTTAAGCTGTGAAATCCTAAAAACAATACTTTGGGGACATCCTGCATAAAGTTAGCTGTCATCATTAACTTTGTTCCCAGCTCTTTGAGAACTTTTCTCTTGCATTCCTCTATCTTTTAGTAATTATCTTCTGTTATTCCCACAGGGACTTGGATCCATCTTACTTTGATCTCATTCATGATTTCAAAGGGAATATATTGCACAGCTTTGAACCGAAAAGACTTATACTGGGTATAATAGGGGATACATAGATTAAAAAAAATCCCTGCCCTCAAAGAGCTTCCACTACAATAAAAAGATAAGATAGATATACAAATACTTATAATATAAAGGAGAAAATGGAAAATTTCATATGAATACTAGTAAAAAGAGCTAAAGATCAGAAGAAAAATTCATAGCATTGAAAAACTCATAATGGAAGAGGTAAGATTTTGGCAGTTGGAGATGTTGGGGCTAACTCTGTTAAGCAGAGCCAAAGTACAGAGGCAAAAAAGGGCAGGAAATGTCCATGCCAAAGTCATCTCAGTTATATGGAAAATAAGCTGTGTGAAGGAGCATATGAAGAGAAAGGGCAGAGGATGGAGTTAAAGACCAAATTATTGAAGAATTTGAAAGTCAAGGGATGAAGATTAATTTATTATTCAGTAGACAGAGAAAGTTTTTGAGCAGTGGGATAGCATGGTTCAAGCAATGAAGGATGATCTGAAAAAGGAAAGATGAGTTAGGTAGACCAGTTAAGAGCAATGAAAGAATTGGTGAGAAGGTCTTAAATAAGGGTGTTTTTTACAGGAATGTAAAAGTGAGAACAGTAAAAGAAAGAACCTGGTTGTTGATTGGTGGCAGAGGATTAAAGAAAAGCCAAAAAACAACAGATCAAGTTTTCAATCCTGAGTGATTGAATAGGTGATTGAATTGAATTAGCTGAGAAAAGGAAGTCAAAGAACAAAAGGGGATTTTGATTGGTAGATGAGCAATTTCTTTTGGGGCATTTTCAGCTCAAGGTACCAGTAGATGAATGATGGAGAAATTGCAAGGACATAAATGTTGGAGTAGAGTTCAGGGCTAGAGACATAGATTTGGAAGTCTTTTGGAGGACTTCTAAAAATTATACTTTATGTCACATGGAGTAGATATGATTACCAAGGGAGAAAACAGATATAAGGATACGGTCTGAGGGGATACTGGCCTTAAGGGAATAGGAAGAGGAAGAGGACCTGCTTCAAGAAACAGAAAAGGACCAATCAGGGTTTCAGGAAGAAAATCAGGAGAATAGAAAAGGATCAAAGATGCCCAAATAAAACAAAGTTTCAAAGAGCAGGCACAGTCAAATATGTCAAATGCTATAGAAATTCTAGAGCAAAAGTGAAGTCATCACTGAAATTGTCAGTGGAATCCAGGATGAGTAGAAAATTAAGTAAAGCCATAAGACACTAAGAAACTAAGATTAAAAGGGGTTTTCAGGAGGCCAGAGGTCATGATGAAGTGCAATTTCTTTCTTTCTTTTTTTTGGTGAAGCAATTGGGGGTTAAGTGACTTGCCCAGGGTCACACAGCTAGTAAGTGTCAAGTGTCTGAGGCTGGATTTGAACTCAGGTCCTCCTGACTCCAGGACTGGTGCTCTATTCAAAGAGTTAGTGTCAGTTAGTGTCATGGAGAGACACACAAGGTACAACAATTTTGAAGCCTGACAAGGCCCAAGTGTAGTGTGGACCAATGTATGGCTGAAGTGAAGGAGAGATGAAAGCCAGTAGAAATGAAGAATCATGAGACCAGAATGTTAGCCATGTCCTTAGGATGGCAAACAGAGAGAAGAGGGGGGAAAAATAACAAAACAGGTCCTGAGGAAATTAGGGAAAGTAAAACGGTGCTGATGAGTTTGGGAGATTAATCCTTCTTTTAAAATACCCTAAAATGAGATTCCCCCTTCACTTATATCACCTTACCCTCAATTAATGTAAATTAGTGTAGTTTTCCATATATTTAATGTTCATCAGGGTCATGAAAGATAGAGAGATGGCATGCAAATATGAATGCATTCCCAGGGAGAAGGCTGGTCAGCCACTGAAAGGCAGCATGTTACCATGGAAAGGATGCTGGATTTGCAGTCAGAGGTCCTGTATTCAAATGCCTGCTTTGATCCTTACTTAATGTATGACCTGGGACCTCTCTGGATGTCAGTTTCTTCATCTGCAATATGAAGGTGAAGAGGAGAAGACTTCCAAGGTACCTTTCACCTCTAATGTATTATCCTGTGATACTATGAGGACATGTTTATTTATGTAGTTGTTAATTGATGAAAATTGTATAAGAAGGAAAATAAGAATCTGCCAAAGAGCCCTCATTACCAAAAGACTAATAATTCACTGAATCTTAAATACAACACCTACTTAAAAAAAATCTAATCTTATCTTTTATCAACCCCATAATAGAATGTAAGTTGCTCTGAGGTAGGTATTTACACACCCAAATTGTAGTCCCATCTGTGCCATTGACTGCTTGACCTTAGACAAATCTCTTCCCATTTAAAGGCCTCTATTTTGTTTTCTGAAACAGGAGGTGGGGTGGTTTGGTGAAATGTAAGTACTTCTCAATTTCATTGCTGAAGGATCACGCATAATGTTTAATAAACCTTTGAAACCTCATATTCACATAACTTTTATGCTGTTGTGACTTAAATGATTACATTTAATTTTGGATCTTGTTAAGGAAGTGGGGAAATCAAAGTTGGAAAAACTAGGAGAATCTTAGACCTAGGAGACAATGCCGATAACTTACTTGGATTTTAGAATATGAAAGGAAGTGGTTTAGTTGCACAATTACTTGCTTCTTGTTCTTTGGCCAGGCTTTGTCTATTTCTTTTGGGGGGGGGAGGTAAAGGAGGGAATAGTGAATGCCTAAAAGAAGCTGGATCTAACACTTATAGGATATATAGAAATGCAACTAATGTTCCATAGGTGCTGGGAATGGAATGTTCTTTTGAAGCAATTTAACCAGAATCTTTAAAAAAAAATTTTTTTAAACATTTTTGGTGTCCAACTGCAACTGTTACTTTCAAATAGCATCAAATGAATATTTTCTTTCTCAGGAAATGGAGTGCATGGTTGTCCTGGATTGTTCTGTCAAAATGTGACTTAATTTCCCAGTATTCACTCAGAATGCAGTTTAGGGCACGTGTCCTCAACCTTAGTAGGACACAGACCCTTTAGACAGTCTGGTGGAACCTATGGACCTCTTCTCAGAAAAATATTTTTAAGTGCATACAATAAAACACACAGGATTGAAAAGGAATTACAATACTGGGATACAGTTTTCAAAGGAAAATTTAAACAAGTTCACAGATCCCAAGTTAAGAACACTTGTAGATGATTCTGAAGCATTTTTTTTAGTGAGACAATTGGGGTTAAGTGACTTGCCCAGGGTCACTTAGTTAGTAAGTGTTAAGTATCTGAGGCTGGATTTGAACTCAGGTACTCCTGACTCCAGGGCCAGTGTTCTATCCATTGTGCCACCTAACTGCCCCCTTGATGCATTTTTTTAAAAAGAAACCAAGCTTAAAACTGTGGAGTAAAAGATATTCATTTTTGGAGGAAAAGGGAGAGGGAGGGAAGAAGCAAAAACCCAATACAACCTCTCTACCCCAAAATACTTCAAAAGATTTCCCTAGAAATAAAAAAGCCCAATAATAATAAAACTAGATATACAAACTAGTACTTTAAGAAAGTTTTACCTTGTGCTGTATATGGCATTCAGAACTAGCAGAACAGAAACCTGAAGGGACAGTGATTTGCTTTGCAAAGCCTTCATCATTGTACATAAGGAATTCTACATAGAGGATTACTTTAAATAATAGGCTCTCCTAGTGTGTCATGTTATTTGAATTCAGCTTCTTCAGGCAGGTAGGTCTTCAGGAGCCCATCTCTTACCTACAGAGAGGCACTCCTCTGTTTTTTATCACTTTGGGCTACTACATAATGGCCAAATTATGCAAAATTCCTATCCTGGGCCCAAATTTCTAATGTTCTTTCTTCAGTTTGATGTGGTGCTTTTCAGGCTTTTCAGGTACAAAAAGAAGGAGCAGGGGAGGAAAAGACAAGACAAAAAGAATTTATAAAGTCTTTATTCTCTAGCTCCAAACCCCTCTTTACAATATTTCTGATTGATGCCACAGGTATTTGTCAATAACACAGGACCTCATCTTACCATTTCCTGGATAACTGTTTACTCTTCCAATAGTGATATCGTTGAATGACCAATTTGGAATGAGATGTAAAGAAAGGGTGATCATCCCATGAGTAACACATTTATGTCATGTGTAAGGTTCAATGATGTAGGTCTGCAGGAGCCTTCAGATATGGAAGTCTGAGATTAATTATGAGGAGATGACCATAAGGGCTAAATCATAGCTGATTCCTGCTCCTGGAACCTATGCTTTAGAAATAATCTCCACAGGGGAAGGGATTTGTACAAGGTCATACAGCCAGTGGCAGATCTGGGACTATAATCCAGGTATGCAAATATCTATCCCAGAATTATTTTCATATTATGTAGTTGGATGCTTTATATCCATTCACTGGATTTATCTTTAGCTCCTTCTTTTAGAGCTAGCTGTACTAGCATCTTGCTGGACTGTAAGCTCTACGAGAGTAGGAAACATGATTTATGCAAACCCACAGTGCCAAGTACTAGGCTCTCAATATAGTCAGTGCTTAATGCACTTTTGCTGAATGAATGAATTGTGGAAATCTCTAAATATCAAATGAAGAGGATTATATTTTATCAGATAATCAGTGAAGCATCATTGAATGCTTCTGAGTATGCATTTCCTTTGCACTAGGAAGATGATTTTGGCAGCTATGTTAAGGCTGGATTCAAGAAAGTAAATACCAGAGATAAGGAGGTCATTTCAAAAGTCCTATCAATTAATAAGCATTTATCAAGCATTGTTATGTGTCAGGCACTGTGCTGGGTACTAGAGCTACAAAGACAAAAAGAAAAGGTACCTGCCCTAATGGAACATACATTCTATCAGAATGTCCAGCTGAAAGTTTATGGAATAAATGGGTTTGTGTGTGAGTATTGAGAAAAGAGAAAAATGCAAGTGATACCATGGAGACAGAATCAGTGGGAGTTGGCACCTGAATCTGAGGAGAGCTTGGTAAAGGAGAGGAAAGACTCAAAAATACCTCTGGAATGGTCTTCTGAATAATGAATTAGCTTAGATGGGTACAGACAACCTCATTAGCAATGTTTTTTTCTTTTGTTTGTCGATGAAAAAACAATTAAGCATAGAAACAGTTGTAATTAGTTAAACAGGATATGACTAAATAAATGAAGGCATTGATCATCATTTATCCCCATTTACATTTCAGGAAGCAAAGCAATTACCTTCAATATTGGGGGACAGAATCAAAATTCGTACAGTGCAATGCAGAGTATATCCAGTGAATTTAGATCATTTTCCCTTGCTCTCTTATTAAGAGACACAAAACACTGTCAAAAGTATAAGAAAACACTAAACTGGTACCTGGCCTGACAGGTCAGCGGTTAAGTCAGGGAGCCATTGCCTCAGTGAGGGCAATGAATAGTAACTGAATGAATACCTTCAATAGATGTCAAGTATTTGAATCTGGGGAGATTTCATTTGGCAAATGAAGAAGACAGTGAATCCCTAAACATGCTTTAAAAGCTAACAGCAAAATTAAAATTATATTGGCATAAGATAAAAGCCTATCTTTTTTCTAGAATTATGTTAGAACTGACTAAAGTCAATCTTGCTAAGCTTCTCAAACTAAAAATGATTTTTCAGCATCCCTGGGCAATTGCAAAGTTCTGAGACATGAGGTTGAATGAAACAGCATGGGAAGATCAAGTTTAGGGTCCTTCAGATAAAATATCTCTTTAAAAAATGTTGGAAGAAGGGAAAATTTATGCCAAAATTTTTTTTCTCTGTTACAGATTATAAGCTCACAACCCCCAGCAAAGCCTGGGTCCTAAATTAATTCCTTCTTCCTCCATGGGATCATAATGTAGAAGAGGAAAAAAATCAGACTTGCACCATGGGAAATATAGTTAATTTCCAAGAACACGTGTTGCTTTTACACATGTACCACTAGAGGCAATCGCCTACCTTTCTCACTAAGGATGCTAATTAATGGTGATAAATGTGTTTGCAAGAATAAGTCCATGTCAAGACTAACATTCACTGCATTTCCTTTCCAATCCCAACTTATTTAAGTAAAACACGCCAATTAGCATGAATAACTAGGTTATTTTTTCTGAGGGTGTCCGTAAAGCAATGTTACTTAAAGAGGAGAGTCAGGAAAATTTGCCTTATCGGGCACAGGGGAGAGAGCTGGATATACAGTCAGAAGACCTGGGTTTGCCAATTCTGACACTTTTTACCTGAATGACTTTAGGCAAGTCACTTCTCCCCTCTGACCCTCAATTTCTTCATCTGTATCATGAAGAGATGAGATTGGATGACCTCCAAGTAACCTTTCATCTCTAAATCTATGATCCTTTCACTCTATGGGTTCTTCAGAAGATTCTGGTCACAAAGAACATGTGTACTTTTGAGAGCTTTTGTGAAGAATTAGTAAGAAAAACCACTTATTGAACTGCAGAAAGAGCACATTTAGAAAGGAAAAAAAAACTACCAAAAAACCCCCATTTAAGCTAAGATAGTTAATCATCCTCCCTGCCACATCAGCACCTGTGATGGCTGTCTTTTTTACAGGAAGCCATGACAACAAAAGCTCCCATTGTTATCATTCTTTGGAGCTTACAAAGCTTACCAAGGAAGCCTTCCCTTAGCACCAGTAGAAAACAATGAATTTGGACTCAGAAAATTGGGGTTTAAGTCTCAGTTCTGCTAATTTCTGTTTGAATGACCTATACAAATAGAATCATTCCCATTTCATAGAAGAAAAAACTGAGTTTTAGAAAGACAAGCACTTGCCTTTTGTCAACTAGCTAGTAAGTACCCAGGCCAATTCTCAAACCCAGGTTTCTGATATCAAATCTAGTGCCATGACCATACTTATGCTGCAATTATAGTAGCAATAGTTTTTCTTAGTCATGAAGAACCCAAGTATAACATTACCAGCTAAGCCAAAAGTACAAAACATCCCTGTTTTTAAAACACATTGTAGATAATCTTCATTGTTCTTTGGGAACTTGTTTGGATGTGGTTGTAGATGAGTAATATCCCCTTTGCAATAACAACTCAAATATTTGAAAGATTAGTGGCATATGGTTATTATTAACTCAGGGACTAGCTTAAAAAACAACATTGGAGTGTAGAGATAAGAACTCAGGGATCCCCAATTTACTTCAATTCAATTAATATCTCTTCAATGAGCATTGACTTTGGGTCTAGAATTGTGTTAAATTCAATGGGATGTGGGAGAAAGAACAATAGTTTTTATTTATACAGCATATACATGTATTTATATGGTATGTGTGCATACCATATAAATAATGTGTGTATAAATGTAAAGTGATTTGCAAACTATTTCATTTGATCTTCACAATCACCCTGTGATAGAGGTGATAGTATTATTCCCATTTTGCAGAGGAGGAAAATTAAGGCTCCAAGAGGTTTACTGACTTGTTCCCAGTTTTACAGCAATTAAGTGTCTGAGGTGGTAGAATTTGAACATGGGTCTTCCTCACTCCAAGAACAGTGTTCTTTCCACCATACATAGTCCTTCTCAAAGAAGAACTATAAGAATAAGATCTGGTTCCTGCTGTCCTGGATCTCCCGGTCCCACTGGGGAACACCTGAGAATAAAATAGAGAATGACAAGACTAGTTCTAAGCTCAGGAGTCAAGCCTTGAGGGCTCTAAGGAATATCCCTGGAATGTTCAGGTGCAAGGCAATTGAGGGCTGTTGCTTAGCACAGCACTTTCATGCCCCAGACTTCAGCCACCGTTAGTTCCACAGGTGATTTAGAAGTCCCAGACCATAAATCTCAGTGATCACCTCTGCTATCCGCACCCTTTACCAGGGCAGCCAAACCCCTTTCTCTTTAAGAAACCCTGTGACCTGTTTTGGCTGGTTTGGATGACTGTTTCAGATGAGAGCTTTGAAAGCTATTGGAGAGTCATTGAAGTAATTTATGGAAGGTACTTAGACCTGCTTAGAAAAGGAGTGCCAAGAAGATGGAAGTAATGCAATTCTGTGATGACAATATTTGGGAAGGAAACTGTAAGGCTCTGCAGTAACTCTGACCCCACTGGGCTGTAAGCCAGGTGAGACCTCTCTAAGAGTGGGGAAGCCAGGAAGAAAACCAAACCCATCTATTTGCGGACCAGAAATGAAGAAAAGGGTTTGGGAGCCTCCCAGAAAGGACTTGATGTTAAATAATCAATTTTGATGGATGGTACTTTGGATTTCGACATGAAGTAATATAACTCATAGGTATCAGGAACGAATAAGGGCGAAGTACCTCTAATGGGAAAAGGCACTTGGCTAGAGCCCTCCAGGTGCCCCTGCATCCTCACAAGCTTCCATCAAAGCCTCCCCTTTGTGCTAGTACAAAGGACATTGAATTTGTACTCAGAGGACTTGGTTTGAAATCACAGCTCTGCTGATTCTGCTTTTATGACTGCACGGAAGTCACCCAGCCCTTCTGAGTTACAGTTTCCATGTCTGAAAATGAGTATCAGACAAGTGACCACTGCTGTTGTTCGAACTCTGAAGTCCAATATTGCTAAGCAAAGTTTTGTTCCTCTGAATATCTGTAATTTTTGTTTTCCAAGCAACTCATGAACCCTTGGTCACATGTGACCTTGTCATATCTCTTTTTGTCTTGATCTGTCCATTAAATCTGATATTATAATTCATCCTTTTATTTGTTCCTGTCTTCTCTCCACAATTATATTGTGAGTATCATGAAAGCAGGGACCAGAAGAATCTTATACCTCTGGGCACCTTGGATAGAACAGAACACAGAGCCTCTATGGCAAGAGAACTTGCCTTTGTTCTTGCATATGCTCAGTTCTTGCTAAACACCTATTCGTTTGATTTACAAATACACCCACATGGACATAGGTTTAGAACCAAAAAGGATTCTCCAAGTTATTGAATCCACCTCCCTCACTGTAGAGATTAAAAAGAGGAAACAGATTTTAAGAAGATAATTTTCTTGCCCAAAGTCACAGAGATGGTATTTAGCAGAAAGGAAATTAGAACCCAGGTCCTCTTACTCCAAATTCTTTTTCTTTTATACTATGCTGCCAAGTTACATATATGTACTGGTAAGTCCCTACTAATCTACCACTGCTCTTAAAATCGTATTAGGAGGGTCAGCTAGGTGGCACAGTGGATAGAGTACCAGCCCTGGAGTCAGGAGGACCTGAGTTCAAGTCCAGCTTCAGTCACTTGACACTAGCTGTGTGACCCTGGGCAAGTCACTTAACCCCTATTGCCTCACCCCCCCCAAAAAAAAAAAAACGTATTAGGATCTGGCTTATAATCATGAATATTTCCATAAGTCCAGAGTTCACCTTTGAGTGGGTGGAAGTCCTCTTCTGATTTGAGCAAATATAGAGGTTCAGAGAAACCAGTGGGAGCCAAAACTATTGCAGCTACACATTCCCATGCCCTGAAATTTTGATTGACCAAAGCTGAGTCATGGGGAGGCAAACAGAAAATGATACAAATGGAAAACTGTCCCAAATTCATAAATAAAACTGGAAAAACTAAAGGCTTCAGAGACGCATTTCAGAGTCATCTGGAAAACCCAGAACCTATTCAGTCAATAAATAAGGCTTGCAGAGAATGTTTCTCATTGAAAAGACTGTCCAATTCTTACTTCTATTCTCACAGTCCTATCTTTTCTTACTGCTCCAAACTTCCTAATAATCCCTCCTCTTTCCCCTCTTGCTGATTTAGATTTAAAACATCACCATGAAATGTCATCCATCTCTATCTTAGGAAGAAGCCCTTGGTATATATACATGTCTCCCACAGTGCTAGTCTGGGAGTGATGGGAGTTTGAAAGAAATTCTATATATCCTAATGAAGGATATTCTATTTTAGAACTACTCCCATTTGGGCAAGTACTGTTCCACTTCCAGGACATTTCTTCAATAATAAGCTCACTGAAACAGTTTCATTTGAATACAAAATGGAGGGAAATAGTTTTTAAAGAGAGAGATTCTACAGGTTCTCTTTTTAAAAATTGTGTGTTCGGGGGGCAGCTAGGTGGCGCGGTGGATAAAGCACTGGCCTTGGATTCAGGAGTATCTGAGTTCAAATCCAGCCTCAGACACTTGACACTTAACTAGCTGTGTGACCCTGGGCAAGTCACTTAACCCCCCTGCAAAAATTAAAAACAAAAAACAAACAAACAAAAAAAACAACAAAAAGTTGTGTGTTTGCATTAAACATTCCTTAGAAGTAAAGATTTCAAAAGGAAAAATGAATAGCAATTGCCACTGAGAAAAATACACATGTTTGATTTGTTTAATGTTCAGTGTCATTAACTTACATTTTTTAATCCTCCCTTGGAAGTGTTAGAAATATAAGGAAGCAGTTACAAACAAGCTCTGTGCCTTCTCCTTCCTTCTTTGGATGTCTCTCTGACAACCCATTGTAAAAGCAGGAGATAGGAGGTAGGAGCTCTTCCTCAGCTACTTCATAGTCACAGCAGGCAGAGGCTGTTTGGTGGCCTGTTCTCAACAGGATAAGGCAACGGTTAGAAAATATCTTATAGAAAACTTCTGTGTGTATGTGTGTGTGTGTGTGTGTATGTGTGTGAATATACTCAAGATTTGCCTGTCAAGCAAATTGTCTGTTATTAAATGCCTTCACCAGAGTTTTACCAGCTCTACAATAAGGCCAAAAAGGAATTATGTAGTCGCTTAACCTTGATACTGGGGAGAGAAAATAGATGGTGAGCATAAAGCCAGGGCTGAAGTTGAAAATGTCAGAGAATTAATGTTTCTCATATGTAAATAAGCCTTCTGCCTCAATTGAGTAATTTGCATATTTAGTTAGCATATCTGGAATTATCATGCTACCATTTCTTGTTGTTTGGCTGGTGACATAGTAAGAAGCCACAATTGCTCAGAGGGTTCAATCTGAAAAAGGGCTGCTGGGCAGCTAGGTGGTGCAGTGGATAAAGCAGAGGCCCTGAATTTAGGAGGACCTGAGTTCAAATTCGGCCTCAGACACTTGGACACTTGTCACTTACTAACTGTGTGACTCTAGGCAAGTCACTTAACCCTCATTATGGGGGGGGGGAAGGCTGCTGGCAGGGGAGTAAGCTTGGTTCTATCAACCAAGCCTAGCTAGGTATCACCAAAGTCCTCAGCTCACAGAAGTTGTCCAGCACTAAGCTTAGGCTGAACTTACAGAGTAATTCACTGACAAAAAACTCGGATCCATGAGATCACAATGGCTGCAAGTGGGAGGAGTTTGCACTTTACTTCTGGGTGTGTAAGTTTTTTGGTTCCTTGCCTGGTTTTAGATATTAATCACTGGCTCATGATGGGATTGGCTGGAGGTCAGGGTCCTGTTGTGGGACTCTACTATTTTCTATGTATGTTGAAAATGCTACAGAGTCTTTGGGAGGAAATTTTTTGTAAGCAGAATCAAAATACAAGTGGGCCGGGGGCTCTGAGGAGATGTGGCTTACAGGTAAGATGAAACATCCAAAGGTCTCACCTTTGCTTAAGAACAGGTAGGACTAGAAGGGGGAAAACCAACCAAGCATATCAAAAGAATTACAAATATCAATATGAAAGTCTATATAATAGATACCTCAGTCACATTGTTAAAGTTTTGTGAGGACAGGTACATGTTAGGGAGGATAAGGGCCAAAGGCCCAAAGGCTTAAGATAGGCCTCTGAGGTCTTTTCCCACTCTAATTTGTGATTCCAGGAGGATAATCAGTATTGGCAGCGAGGTGTCACAATGGACAGAGTGCCTGGCCTGGAGTCAGGAACAAACAATCATGTTCCTGAGTTCAAATCTGTCCTCAGATACTTATTAGTTGTCCCTGTTTGTCTCAGTTTTCTCATTTGTAAAATGAGCTGGAGAAGGAAATGTCAAACCACTCCAGTATCATTGCCAAGAAAATCCCAAACAGTATCACAAAGAGTTGGACAGGACTGAAAAATGACTAGAATAAAAAAATCAATTAGCAAGCATTTATTAAACCTCCAATGTATCAGATCATGTGCTAGGCACCGGGGATACAAGGACAAAAATTATGTAGCCCCTGCCCTGAAGGAGTTTATATTCTAGTTGGTGTGGAAATTTATTTCAATTTAGGGACCCTGCCTTTGGGCTGAGATTAAAAAGCTTTAGGCCCTCAGGGTTTTTTCTGTGTAATAGGGGCTGGTTCCCCTATCCCTCTGCTTCAGCTGAGCCAAAAAGCCCGTGGGCTTTATGGGATGACAGGTCAGACAGCTGGGGAAAAACACCCCAGCTCCCTCTGCCCTGGGGGGATCTACCCCAGAGATTCCGGGCTCATTCAGGCTGGGCTCTGGCATAGGCTGTGCAGAGGTCCCAGGCATGCAGCAGGGGGCACAGGCCCCTGGTGCCCTGGGTGTGGTACACAAGGGACACTTGAGCATCACCCCCCCCCCGGCTGCAGCGCTAGTGCGGCCAGATTAGCTTGGCATCTGTGGGGGTGCAGGGAGCCTGAGGTTTGAGTGGGTAGAAGAAACATATATAGAGGGGAAAAGACAGTGAAAAGGGAGGCCAGGAGATTAAGAGAACAGAAGGGGGGCTCTGGAGGATAGAGAAAGGAGAGATGCTGAAGGGGGCAGAAAAGAGAAGGAGTCCAGAGAAAGAGTAAGGAGCAGGGGGGCTTTTCAGTGAGGGGAACGCTAGAAGAAAGTCCATTGGTATGCAGGAGGAGGCTAAAAATGTTCCAGGCGCACTAGGTGGAAAGAGACATGCTGGAATGCAGTCAGGTTGTACATTTTATTTCCCTGTATTCTTAATTTTCAATAGTATCTCATAAATAAACCCTCTGCTGTCAAAATGGAAGAGGCTTCGTAATGTTTTGCTTATCAATTTGGAAGGAGCAAGTGTGGTGGAACTTTATAAACGGCCCATATTAAATTAATAGCAGTCAGATAGCCAGCCAGTCAAAAGTCCACAGATTAGTCCTCCAAAATTAGGCAAACTCGTCAGATTAGCCTCCCAGATAAATTAGGCCCAATTAGATTAGCCCCAGTAAATTCTTACATTTGAATGGCGACCATGGCAGGACTTATGGCCCAATTATAATATTTCTAAAGTTATAATTTTCATAGAATCATAATTTTTCATATAAGTATAGTTATATAATTTTTCATATAGATATAGTTATTAATTTTTTTACATTGGAGGTAGGAGGCCATAAGAGAGGAAATGCCAGGACACCATAAAGACCATAAAGTACGTGAAGGGGAGATATCTATTGGACCCACATTCACCTGAGGACACACTGAGAGTGGTACAACTGACTTTCAATTGATATACAAGTTCATCTAAATGGCTAATTTCATATGCTTCTTTAGATCTGCAGTTTGGAAGATGAAAGTTGTATGACACAGTTTCATCAAATCTCTGAGGTATATATATATATGTATGTATGTATGTATATGTGTATATATACATATATGTATATGTGTGTGTGTATATGTATATATATATATATATATATATATATATATATATATATATATATATATATACACACACACTTTCTTAAAGATCACATGGCTGCTCAGCCTCCCCACTTTTGTGTATGGGGTACACACCTCTTCCTCAAAGTCACATTGTAGATAATGCCCTCCTTAATTCCTGACACATAGTAGGTACTTAATAAATGCTTTTCTATTCATTTATCCAGCATGTTCATCCTGTGCAATTTATACTCTTTTCTTTACAAATGCATGACCTATACTTTCCTTTCCATTTCTTTTTCTTTTGTTTTTAGTGAGGCAATTGGGGTTAAGTGATTTGTCCAGGGTCACACAGCTAGTAAATGTTAACTGTTTGTGGCCAGATTTGAACTCAGGTACTCCTGACTCCAGGGCTGGTACTCTATCCACTGCGCCACCTACCTGCCCCCCTATCCTTTTTTTCAGACATATGGTATAGCTCTCTTACTCAGTCATACAATGCACCTTTTACCAGATTTGATCAACTAGCCCAATATACTAGATTTTCACACTTGTTAGGACTATAAACAAGGAAAGGAAGTGAAGGGAAATAGCTAACAGAAAACTTTGGAACACCCACTGGGGCCAAATAAAAGGATCATCCTGCAAAAAAGCTCAGAACCCTGAAACCTGGGAAACATCTTCAGCCCAAGTGACTGGCACTAACTGGATCATTCTGACACTCATTTAGTGTGTTTTGGGTTTGTTCCTGACTGGTTCCACTTGTCAGAAAGGAAACAAAGAAAATGGAGCCAATACATGCATCCATTCTACACACAGGAAAGTAGGTTTTCATGCAAATGGTGAGAAAGGATGCCAATTTGGGGAATGAAACTTGGTCTGCTGTTCCAAAATGGTTAAAAATCAATTAGGTCATGGATCCTGTAGCAATAATATTAACTCAATAAGCAGTTTGGGGGGTTCTTTCGGACTTCAATTTATCCTGTTTATACATTATCTGTACATAATTATTTGTATGTTATCTCCCTCATTAGATTGAAATCCTGGAGAGAAGGGATTCTTGTTTTATTTTGATTTTGATTTTCTTTGTATCTACAATGTTTAGCATAGAGTTTGACATATAATAGGTGCTAAATCAATGCTCATTGACGGACTGACTGTAACAACTCTGCATGTGTTGAAGCATCTTTACCACTTTCTGTGTCACTATAATGTCTAGTTCACTAAAAAGTTATCTTTCTCAAAAGATTATAGCTCTAGCATTTGAAGCTCAACTTAGTCCAACTCCCCAATTCCCTCATTATTCAGATGAAATAAAAGCCCTGAGAGGAAATCACTAGTCCGAAATGACATATGAACAAAGAATAAGAGATAGTATTTGAACCCACCTGATCTGACTCCAAAGACAATTCACTTTTCAATAGTCCAGTTTGCCTCTTATCTACCCCACCAGCCAACTCCTGAAGTAAATGTCTATTAATCACTCCTTGAAGATACAATATAGAAGACCTTGATTAAAAATAAAATACCCAAGTCAGAAACTATTTATTAAATACCTACAGTGTGATCATAACTATTTTGAGCTCTGGGCTTCGAAAGAAATATGTAGCTGAGACTCTGCCTCCAGGGACCTGACAATTCACACCTATAAAAGAAATTTGTATCTGTTTATCATAGGCTGCCTTGTTCTGTTCTCTAATTACCGAGAAAGGGGTAAAGGAACAAAGAAGAAGACAAACTCTGCACTCTGTAACTTTGGTATTTGATTTTTGTCTCTTTTTTTACATATGAGAAAAATCTGACTCTCACCAAAAGAAATGGGATGACAGATTTCTTGTTTCCTGTTTTAATATCGTGCATTTTGTTCTGTCTAATATAAATTGCTTACTGTACTGATGTTTTCTCTAGGTTTGCCCTCTGTAGTAGGGTAGATCAAACAAGACTTTCATCATAATGCTAAGCAAGCATTAGATGGATTTGAGGTTAGGTAAGAGCTGGGTTTGAACTCCAATTCCAAAATTCTCTAGCTAGGTGATCACTTTCTGCCCTTGAAGATCAGGTAGACTAAGCTTAATCTGTCTTCTTATGAGAATCTTTCAAATACAAGAAGCCAGATATTATCTCCCCCAAATTTCATCCTCTTCAAGATGAACATCATTGGCTAGGTGGCATGATAGATAGGGAGCTGGACTTAGAAGTTGGGAATCGTTACTATACTACTTTTTATTCTATATTCTGTTTTGGTTTTTGGGTTTGGGGTTTTTATTTTTGGCGGGGCAATGGGGGTTAAGTGACTTGCCCAGGGTCATACAGCTAGTAAGTGTCAAGTGTCTGAGGCTGGCTTTGAACTCAAGTCCTTCTGAATCCAGGGCCTGTGCTTTATCCACTGTACCACCTAGCTGCCCCCTATACCACTTTTTAAAAAGTCCTTTCTTTAAAAGTCAATTGATTGGGGCAGCTAGGTGGCACAGTGGATAGAGCACTGGCCCTGGAGTCAGGAGTACCTGAGTTCAAATCCAGCCTCAGACACTTAACACTTACTAGCTGTGTGACCCCGGACAAGTCACTTAAACCCAATGCCTCAATCAATCAATCAATTATTTTTTTAAAAAGCCAATTGATTATGAGTGACTTAATGGTAATCAACTGATAATCTTGAAAAACAGATGAATGGAGGCTCATGAACTATGTAAACACACACACACACACACACACACACACACACACACACACACACACACCTCAATGCCTCAGGACTATACCTAGAGCCCTGAGAAGATATTGTAAATGCATTCTGAGGACTGACTTATTAGTTCAAGGGTGAGTTAAGATAGTAGCTCCAGAGCACATGTTACATAAATGCCCTTAACCAGTCTATCATCATCTAGATGCTCATTAGCATCCATTTCCAAAGGTATTGAAGCAAAAACATCAATCTGATAGGTCAGATTGGAATACTGAAGAACTATCGCCACCTCTTTTTTTTTTTCTCCTAGATGTTAAGGCATATTGAAAGCTAGTGTGTGCTATAGTAGATAGAGAGCTGGCTACAGAGCCAGGGAGATGAAATTCAAGTCTCTATTCCCAACCCCCTGCTTAGGTATGGTTAACTTTTTGGTTGCCATGGTATACTGACTCATGGTAAACTTGAAGTACACTGATTCAGCCCATTACTCTTGCCTGTTGAGATCTTTTTGGATCCTTACTCTTTCATCCAACATGCTCTCTCTTTCTCTTAGCCCCATTTCATTTTCAAATTTAATCTATATGTTCCACCAAATTGCTGATAAAACAAAAATGTTTAACAGCACAATCTCAAAGATAGACTCCTTCCTCTTCAGATCTCACAGAGAACTTTGTTTTTTCAACTCTATAATGTAATTATTTTGACATGCAAGTGCTTTATGGAGGCAGATACCTTTACTTGGCCTGTACCAGAAAACAAGAGAAGAAAGGGAAAGGAATTTCTCTCTTCTTTTCTTCCCCTACCCCCAATTAGCCATGTCATTAAAGATACTGGACTAATTAAGAGACAATGAATTCAGCCAAGAAGAGATACAAACCCAGGGACAGACAATATGAAAAGATTGTCACCCAAAGGAAAAGAATTTTTTCCACAGGGAGCATGACTCTTCTTGGCAGAGAAGACTATCATCATCATTCAAGAAAGAAACATTCCTTTGGAGCCCTGTTGAGGGGTTCACTCAGCAAAAATACTGAAATCAAAGAGAGCTGCCTGAGGGTTCTTCAAAGAAAGAAGGGACTTTCCATCCCTTCAGAACCAGGAGTTGTACTCTGGGCAAAACTGAAGCAACAAAGTACATTCAGCGAGAGAAAGAGGTAGCATGTTTCAGGTGCATCAAACCAACATTGCCTCAACTATCACCTCCCTTCAAAAGCCAGTAGAGATAGACCAGGATCAAGAGTACTAGGTAACATCAGCAACCTCTATACCACTGACCCTTCATCCAGCCCCATTCTTGGACTTTTGTTACAGGCAGCAATTCCTATCAAGAAGAGGTCACCACTACTAACAATTGCCATTGAAAAGCAGATAATTCTAAGACTCCTGAGAATATAAGTACCCCCAACACACACACACACACACACACACACACACACACACACACACACACACACACAACTTTTTTACTATTAGCCTAAACATTAAATAACCCAGGGCAGTCAAACCACAACTGCTATACACAATCTCCCTATTAAACTAATGTGCTCCGTTTGGACAGTAGGATAGTTGGAGACCATGTACCCAAGAGCCATAGGAATAGCAGTGCCCTGCAGACCACTTATCCTCCTTCCAATCCAGCCCTTATAGAATAGTTCAGGAAAATAGTTTGGTAGAAACTAGGCATAGATCAACATCTCACAGCAAATACCAGGATAAAGTAAATATGGGTACATGGTTCAGACATAATGGGTGATGTCATAAGTAAATTATGGGAGCATGGGAAAATATAAATGTCAGATCTATGGAGAAGAGGAGTGTTTATGACCAAAGAAAGTGATAGAGAAGATCATGGAAAGTAAAAAAGATAATTCTGGTTACGTGAATTTTTAAAAAATTTTGTACAAACAAAACCAATGGAGCCAAAATTTGAAAGAAAGCAGGAAACTGGAAGGGGAAAAATTTATAGAAAGTTGATCTAATAAAGGCTTCATTTCTCAAATATATAGGAAACTGAGGAAAATTAATAAAAAATAAGAATCATTCACCAATTGATAGATAGTCAAAAATATGAATAGTTTTCAGAAAAAGAAATCAAAGCTAACAGTAGTCACATAAAAATGCTCTAAACCACTATTGATTAGAGAAATACAAATTAAAACACCTTTGAGATACCACCTCATATCTATCAGATTGGCTAACATTAAAGAAAAGGAAAATGACAAATGTTGGAGTAGATATGGAAAAGTTTGAACACTAATGCATTATTGGTATAGTTGTGAACTGCTCCAGACATTCTGGAGAGTGATTTGGAACTATGCCCAAAGGACCATAAAGCTGTACCTAGCCTTTGAACCAGCAATACCACTACTAGGTCTGTGTCCAAAAAAGATTTCTAAAAAAGGAATAAGACCTAGATATACAAAAATATTTATAGTAGCTCTTTATTGTGGAGGCAAAGAATTAGAAATTGAGAGAATACTCATCAATTGGGGAATGACTGAAAAAGTTGTGGTAATAGGATTGTGATAGAATAGTATCGTGTCATAAGAAATGACCAGGGGGATGGTTTCATAAAAACATGGGAAAACTTATATATACTGATGCAAAGTGACTTGAGCAGAACCAGAAAAATGTTGTATACAGTAACAGTAATATTGAAAGCCTGATCAACTGTCTAAGACTTAGGTTGTTTAATCAAGTGATTCAAGACATTTCCAAAGGACTCATAATGAAAAATGCTATCTACCTCCAGAGAGAGAACTGATGAACTCTTAGGGCAAAATAAAGTGTACTGGGGCAGCTAGGTGGTACAGTGGATAGAGCACTGGCCCTGGATTTGGAAGGACCTGAGTTCGAATCCTGCCTCAGACATTTGACACTTACTAGCTGCGTGACCCTGGGCAAGTCACTTAACCCCAAATGCCTCACCAAGAACAAACAAACAAATAAATAAATAGATGAAGTGTACTTTTTTCAATGTCTTTATTTTTTTACGGTTTTTTGTTTTTGTTTTTGCAACTTGCTTAATAGGAAATATGTTTTTCATGACTTGACATGTGTAATTCATATATTGCTTATCTTCTTAATGGATTGGGGGAAGGTAAAATGGAAGGAAAAAACTGAAAATTCAAAACATAAAATAATGGATGTTAAAAATAAATAAATGGGGGCAGCTAGATGGCGCAGTGGTTAAAGCACCGGCCCTGGATTCA
Source organism: Dromiciops gliroides (assembly GCF_019393635.1). Lineage (NCBI taxonomy): Eukaryota > Metazoa > Chordata > Mammalia > Microbiotheria > Microbiotheriidae > Dromiciops > Dromiciops gliroides. Next base: position 486,578,125 of record NC_057862.1, on the reverse strand, counting down.
GGAGTACCTGAGTTCAAATCCTGGCTGAGACACTTGACACTTACTAGCTGTGTGACCCTGGGCAAGTCACTTAACCCCCATTGCCTGCAAAAAAAAAATAAATAAAATAAATAAATAAATGAATGAAATTTTAAAAAATAATTAAATAGGGAAGCAACCCTTGCAGACATGTGATTTTGTAGCTCCTGACTCCTCAGTAGCCACAGATAGTGAAAGTCCAGAAAAGAAATTTCTTGAAGCCAAAATCCTTGACACCATCAAAATGTATTTTAAAGAAAACTGATATATCTTTATCCATGAAAATTACACTAAAGAAGAATTACCTTTTGTTTTGATGCTATACTGATAGGGCCACCAGACCTTTCCATTTAAGTTTTATCTGTAATATCTCTTCCTATTAGAATGTAAAATCCTGCAGGATAGGAGCTTTCTTGCTTTTCTCTTTGCATCCCCAATGTTTAGCATAGCACTTTGCACAAAGTAAGCATTTATGAATATATTCAAATTATTTATCTCTTTTTTTCTTAATTTCCTTATTAAGCTAATAAGCTTTATTTGGAGAGTATGTCATGGCGTATCTATATTTTGTTTCTCCCCAAATGCCTAGCACAGTGTTCTGTATATAGTAGATGACAAATAAATGTTTATTGAATGAATTAGTAGGGAAAACCCTTAATAGGTAGATGAACAAATTTGACTTTCATCTCCCAATCAAAGGGGAAATACTGAGGTTTTGTTATTAGAAGAATGGATCTTAGAGTTCAAGTTATTTAACCTATGTGTGATGGAGGAGCCCTTCTCCTCCATATTTTTAGCAAGCAAATATTCATTCAGCCAGAGTAGGGAAATCTCCAGTAAGGGACAATCTGTCATTTCCAAAGTAGTGCAATCTGATTTGGGGCAGCTCTGATTGCTTAGTTTTGTTTTTTTGTTTGTTTGTTTGTTTGTTTGTTTGTTTGTTTGTTTTACTAGCAATAACATAGTTCCAGGAGTAACGAAGGTCATTGTGTGCATCAGAAACAATATTCTGGCATGTGTGAACAAGAGAGTATAGAGGAAAAAGACTGGAGTCATACAAACAAATTAGAAGGCTCTTACAATAGCCCCAATGAGAGATGATGAAAGACTGAGTGATGTTGGTGGCAGTATGAAGAGAGAAGAGAAGACAGGTCCCAAAACCACGGTGGAGATAGAATAGATGGGACTTGGCAACTGGTTGGATATCATAGTGTGAGGGTGAAGGAGGAGTCAAAGCTAAATATGATCTGGATGGTTATAAGGATGGTAGCACCATCAATAAAAATGAAAAATTTAAAAAAAAGATTTCTGCAGGGTAGATTCAGGGTAAGTTCAGTTTTCGTTATACAAGCTTTGTTTGCAGTACCTCTGGGACTTATTCAACAGAGACAAAAAGTCAAGGGAGAGACCATATCTGAATAGAGAGACTTTGGGAAAATTTTTTGAAGGTCATAATTGAAGCCATGCAATTAGATAAAAATGATCAAGGAAAACAGTATAGAAATTTTTTTTTTTTAAAAAGAGATCCTGGGTCAGAGGGAGTAAAAGGAAAACTAGGCAGTAAAGGAGAAAAAGGAACAGTAAGTACTAGATAAAAGCCAAGGAGAAGAAGAGAGTATTAGTAGGAGAATAGGGTATTTCATAGTATTAAAAGCTGCAGAAAGTTAAAAGAGGATAAGGATGAATTAAGTAAACATCAGTATCATGGAAAGAACTTTAATGATGCAGGAAAAAAGTTTTATAATTCATAGATTTAGCAAGGAACTTAAGAGGTCATGTAGTCAAATGATTATTTTACAGATGAGGTAATGGATACCCAGAAAGATGAAAGGTATTGGCTAAGATTATAACCTAGGTGCTTTAGTTATCTCTGGGACTCTTTCTATTTTACCTCATTGCCAGTACAGTAGTGGGAATGGAAGCCAAATTTCAAGGGACTTGGGAGTAAGGGGGTAGTTTCTGCCAAAGGCAAAATGTGTGTTTAATAAACACGTTAGGCTCAAGGCTGTGGTTGTCTGGTTGGTACTAATAATAACATTTCCAATTTACAGCCAGGGTAAAGGTCAGAACTACCATGGAAATTAATATTATTACTTTATGGTGTTTTTGCCCAGAAACTAATAAGAGCAGGAAATGGAGCAGGATGAAGAGAAAGATCCATGGAAAGAGAAGAAAGTGGAGTCAGACAGAAAAGGAAAAAATATGGTGGGGAGACAAAGACATTACTAGGAAATTTTTTTTGCTGGGGTAAAAAGTTTGCTTTCAATTCATTTAGGAAGTTGGGGGTGGGGACCAGGAGAGAATTCAGGACATCACTAATGAGGCCTCCACTATGGAAAGGAAGCCTAATGGGATGGGGGGGGGCATCAAGTTACCATTTGGTAGCTTCCTATTGTAACTAATTATTAATTCTAACTAGGTGCTAAGCTCAGTTGTGTCTATTCTTCTGGAGGACTAAAAGCACTATCAGTGCCCCCTTCTAAATTGCAATGCCTTGGGGAAAAGCCCTGATCACCCCAGTCAGATATAGTTCTGGAGGGGAAAAATGTGAAAAATTTTAAATTGAAGGCACAAATAATACAGGTCCAGTAATAAGTGAAATTCAATGTCAGATCACCTGAGAATCTAGAGGACAGTAGCAGAACCTAAAATGCAAACCTGATGGATACAGAAAAGGAGGGCTCATCCCTTTTTTGGTTACCTAACAGGAGACCTGGGAAGTCATTCTGGTCTTCCAGATGACCTCTCATAGCTAAACACTGCACATAGGGAAGCAGGTCTTGAGGAATTGGAAAGTGACACCGGAACATTCAATTAAATTGTATCCTGACAGCAAAGCAATCGATGACATCCTCCATTAGGGCAGCCCGGCAAAGGAGCATACAACAAAATGTGCTGTTAGCTAGCTGTCATATTTATTTGCAAGCTACTTTCAAGGTATTATTAGACCAAGACTTAAGTAGTTGGCTACGTACCTGAGGAATGCTAACATTTAACAGTATAGTCAGATCTTTTAAATTCTCAGGAAGTTATAAAAGCAACTAAAAGATTTCTTTCATGCTGATGCCAAGTACTTAGCCTTGTCAGGATGTCATTCCCCAAAGGGCAAACTTTGACCTTTTGAAGATGTGACTTCATCCATGAGCTCTCTGTTACTCAATAGAAAGAGAGGAACCCTGGACAATTCACAGGTGATCTTTTGAAGATAAAGCTACACCTTGGAGAAATTCATTCAGGACACTGATAACTCCAGGATGACTTGGTCTAATGCCAGTTAATTCCTAATCATTCTGGTCAGATAGTCTGTCATTTCACTGGCAAAGTAACCAATCAACTTGGTCTAGTAAAGTCTTAGACCCAAGCTTCTTAAATTGTTGGTTGCCACCCTGTGAGGGATTGCATAACTGAATGTGGGGATTGTGAAAAATTTGGCAACAGTAAAAGGTTGTGTATACCTATTTTATATACCTGTATACCCAGGCTCACACAAACATTTCTTGGGTGAAAAGGGGTCAGGAGTGGAAAAATGTTTAAGAAGCTCTGATCTAGGGGGCAGCTAGGTGGTGCAATGGATAAAGTACCAGCCCTGGATTCAGGAGGACCTGAGTTCAAATCTGGCCTAAGACACTTGATATATTTATTAGCTGTGTGACCCTGAGCAAGTCACTTAACCCTCATTGCCCTGCCAAAACAAAAAGAAGGAAAAGCTCTGATCTGATCTATACAATTAAATAGAAGCATAGTTAATTGCTTAACTTTTCACATGCTTTTGATTTACTCTGGACCTGTGCTATAGAGAGCTCCTGAGAGGAAAATCCCTCCTTCAATGAAGATCTCAGCAGCTCCTCAGAAACTCATGATCTTAAATGGTTCCTATCTGATCTAAAAGACTAAGTGGCCGCACATGGTCACATAACTAGTAGATGTCAGAAGCACAATAAACTCATCTTCCTCACTCAAAAGTCAATTTTCTATCTATTCATGCCTTTCGATTTTTTACATAACATAATTATCATGATAAATAAGAGCAATCATAAATATACTTCAATGGATCTATGATCTGATCAGCATGGGTACACCTTCCAATGGTCTGAGTGGCAGGGTCAGCGTGATGCTTTCATCCTGTTTAACTCTTGTCTTTGTCCTCTCATAAATTCCCTACAGGGCAGATGTTCAGTCATACTGTGGGCCATTCTGTAGGTCCCTGGTATGTAGAACAATTCCAGTGAAGCACATGGGTTGTCCATAGCTTATTCTATACCCTTGCTATATGATCCATTCACTTTCTTTTTTGGTCACATGTTTCATATCATTCCAAGCCCCCCACTTAGGAAGCTGCAATGACTCCCTATTGCCACTACGATAAAATGCAGATTTCATTGATTTGTCATCTAAAGCTCTTCACAAAATGGCTCCAGCCTATCTTTCTAGTTTGATAACATCTTACCCTGCTTCTTGCCCCATCTATCCACCACCAGGTACTCCATGGTTCAGTGAATCTGAAGTACTTCCTGTTTTTCAAGCATGACATTCCATTTCCCATCTGTGAGGCTTTGAATAGGCAGTAATGGATGCATGGAAATCTCTCTTTCTTGCTTCAACCTTTTACAAAACCCTAACTCTTCTCCAAGGCTGTGTTCAAATATTACCTCCTTCAAGAGGACCTCCCTGATTTCCTAGTGGTTAGTGTCCCCATGACTGAAGAAACATATATTTCTTGTATTTACTTAATGATTTTTGAGCATTAGAGCTGCTTTATTTTTGTCTTTGAATTGTCAGTGCCCAACATAGAATCTGGCACAAAGCAGGCACTTAAACACCTACTAAATCGAACTGAATCTCTGATGACATCCTTTCTACCACATTTTCTGTGGTCCTAGGAATAATGAAATAATAATAACAACAATAATAACGATAACTTCCATTTCTATGAGTCCTTCAGGACTTACAAAGTACTCTCCTCAGCACCACTGTCTGAGGTGGGTGGTCTTTGACTGGGCTCCTGACAGTACACAGAGATTCCCTCCAAACAGTCCCCACCAAGTGCAGACCAAGTTCTGCCAATATGCTGGAGCTCAGACAAAATGTGACCTCCTCTTTGTTATCGAAGACCTTTACCTTTCTTGTTTTATTACAATTCTCTATCATTAGTTATGGGTGGTAGAAGATAGGAAACTAATGTTTCGGGGGGTTTTGTGGACTGAGTAAAGAGATTCAGAATGGATACAAAATTAAGAGATTTAGAAAATGCCATAATTACCATATAGAGTTGTTTTAAACATATTTTCTTAAATGCAATTGCTTAATTTAACTAGCAGAAAGAACAAGGGTAAGCACTGTATGGTAAGGAGGAAGATAATGGACAGGCATGTTAACAGACTGCAAATTATGTATTTGAACATGTGACCCCTTCTCACCTCAACCCTCCACCTCTCTAAAAAATCAGCAGCCTCTCAGGAGCATATTAGGTCACATTAAAATAATTACAGAGATTGAGCCCAATGGACTATTCTGGGTTCATTCGGTGTTTAATGTCATCAGTAGCTCATATAGAGTCTGTTAAAAACTTAATGTGCTCTATTATACATCTGAAAATCACTTGACTCCATTCAGCCAGCCCACTGAACAGAGAAGAGCCCTCTCTTCTGGATTTTCTGCCACCTTACACTTAGAGGAAGACACTGGTTATCAGGGCTGGTCTTTCCTTCTTCTCCAAATATAAGGGACATGTTCAGGAAAAGCCAAGAGAGGTCAGTCAGGGTATACCTGCTGCAGCAGACTCCAGGAAAATATGATTTTGCTAATTGTACTCCCCCTCCCCCCCCCCAATTCTCACTGTACTTCCATTGGGGGCTATTCAGCCTATGTGGTGATAGAGAAGGAAAAATCTATTTGCATTGCATCCTCCCCACTCTCAGACAGCTGCAGTTCTCCCTAAAGGACACAGAGATTTTGGAGAAGAGTGAAGTTAATTAAGTTTATTAAGCAATTGTTATAAGCCCAACATCATCCAAGAAAGTGGTTCAGATGAAGACTAGTCTTGCCTTCAAGAAGCTGACTACTGAGAGATGAGGTAAGATATACATAAAGGAAACTGCTAGAGAACAACACAGGGTTTCCAGGCTATCATAAGCACGCATTCCTGTCTGGAGCACACTCCTCCTTTCTCTCCTCCTCTTAGATTCCCAAGTTTCTTTCAAGGCTTGGCTCAGGTACCACTTCCTATGGGAATCCTTAGGATTCCCCTACTTGTCCCTGCATATGAATGTTTCCTTGCTTACTTGTACCCTTCCACTCTATACCCAGGAGAACGGAAGTGCTTTGAAGGCAGAGGCTGTTTTGATTCTTATCTTTGTATCCTTTAGCACAGTGCCTTGCATGGAACTTAATAAATAGTTCTTTTATTGGATAGAATATGTGATAAAAACCACAAGTGATATGGGAATCCAGAAATGGAAAAGAACAGCGTGAGGTGAACACATTATCAGGGATGGCTTTATGGAGGAGACAAGGCTTACAAGGGTACCTTAAAAGATAGTTAGGAGTTGGTATGGTAGAAATAGAGGGGGAGGAAAAAGAAGGAGGAAGCATCAGTTTAATAGTCTTATTATAATCACAGTATAAATAAGGTAGAAATAAAGCAGGCTCCTTCATATGCCTGCAAGTCATTGATTCAGCTAAAAAGGCAATTACCCAAGTAGAATATGAACATTGTCTATCACATTGACATGCAGAGAAAATGCTGAATGCTGCAATGATAGGGAACAGTCCATAAAAAAAAAACTTGGGGAGGTGAAATACCAAACTCTGCCTGTCACACTTTATTATAAGGAACTCAAATAAATCTGCTCAATCTCATCTGCTCTGAGCCAAACATCATTTTTTATTGTAAGGAGGAATGCTGTGACATTTTCTATAGAAATATCTGTAACTGGAGGTCGTCAAGCAGACTTCTCTGCATAAACAGCCATATATGCCCATTAAAATGTTAATTGACAGTGGGGAAACAGCTTGCTGATCCCTGCTTTGTCTCGATGGTCCTATGTCTTGGAGCCAGAAAGGTACCCTTTTTGAACATAAAGCAAACACAAAAAATCATTTTCTCCCCATGCTCTGCTATCCAGCTATGCCCATGGCTTCAAGATCTCTCCAGAAACTCTGGACAACACCAGACATTCCCACCCTTTTCCCTGGGTCAAGAAGAGCCTGGCACTAAAGAAAGTCAGCTTTTATATGTACACAGCCCATGGCATTTAATATGTAAAGAACTGCATTTGAGCTTTTTAAAAAATAACTATGCAAATAAAGACTGAGGGAGTTGTAAATTGACAGTAATTTGTGTGGAAAAGATCTGGAGGTGTGAGTGGACTGCATGCAATACAGCACATTGCAGCTACTCAGGCCAAACCAGGAGTATTATGTTTAATTCTGACTATCCCATTTTAGAAAGTAAGCTGACAAATTGGAACAGATCCAGAGGAAGATAACCAGGATTGTGAGGACTATAGGCATCAGTGGAGGGGATGCTTAGGCAGAAATGAAGAATTATGGAAGACATCATGGGTGTCTTTGCATATTTAAAGGGTTGTCATGTGGAAGAGTAATTATTCTTACTCTACTTGGTCCCAGGAGGAAAGTACTAGGAAAAATAGATTGAAGTTACAAAAAAGGAGATTTAGGTTGTGGTGTCAGGAAAAAAAAAGGAAGAAAATTTCCTCACCATTAGAAATGCCCAAAAGTAGAATAGATTGCTTTGGGGGTGCTAGGATCCCCTTGAATAGAGGTCAATATAACCAAAGGTCACATAGGAGAGGATTTCGTCTACATGTCCTCCCAAATCTCTTCCAATTGTCAATTATTGTGACAATATTAGTCAAGTGGTGTTGCCTCTGCTCTTGGTAGGAAAAAGTATCCCAAGTCATAGTCTAGCTGTACAAAAAGAAATAAGGGAATGTGGAGGAGCTCACCCCAACCAAAGGGGATCAAAGAGGCTACTTTCTTTAATAAAAGCCAGCTTTAAGACCTCAGACACTTGACACTTACTAGCTGTGTGACCCTGGACAAATCATTTAACCCTAATTTCCTCACTCCTCCCCAAAAAAAATAAAAATAAAAAAGCCACCTTCAAGATCACAGAGGGTTTTCTTAGAGTGATGATAGAACTCTTCTCTGAAGAAAAGAGAAATTTGGGTTGAATAAAGGAAATCTAGGGAGATTCCTTTCCTCCTCAAAAAATAATAATTTATTAAGTGATGGAAGGAAGAAATTGAATAAATAGGAGTGTCAAGTACTTGAAGGAAGGGGCTGCTTCACTTTTGTCTTTGTATCAAAGGGCCTGGCACTTAGCAAGTACTTGACACTCCTATTAAGGGAGATAGCATATATTCATTAAAGTATATTCAAAATAGTTAGAAGTCTATTTATCTAGGTAAATCAGTGAGAAGGACATGTACAGTGCAGATATTTAAGAAGAATCCACTACATAAATTCCCGGATATGCTTTGGGCCACAGTCAAGTGAGAATGAGGTTAGGAATCCTGAAGGCAAAGCCTAAAACAGGAAATTCATTTTTCTTTTCCCTGAGGCAATCAGCATTAAGTGACTTGCTTAGGGTCACATGGCTAGTAAGCCTCAAGTGTTTGAGGCAGTATTTTAACTAAGGTCCTCCTGACCCCTGGGGGCCAGTGCTCTGTCCACTGTGCCACCTACGTGTCTTTAAAACAGATAATTTTGTGTAAGTTGAACACACCCAAGACATAGTTCTCCCCATGCCTGATCACCTTGGGGAACCATAGGTTTACTGTCAGCATTCAGAAGCTCATTAGGTCCACAGAGAGTTGCTGTTGCTTTGTTTTAATCACATCACCATGACTGTCAACACCAACCTGGTTGGACTAATATTCTCAAAGGAGGAAGTGTGAAGAGTATTGATTTGGTGACTGGAAATTGTGAAAGCCATGTTCTTGAGACAGGTAAAAAAATAGACAACTATTTAACTTGGAATTTAGGTAGAATAAACTGAGAAGTAGAAGTCACAACAGATTACCTGTTATTGTGGTTATGGGCTCAATTCAATTTAACAAGCACTCATTAAGAAAGGCAGATAAATAATCCTCTCATCTCCTTCCCAGGTTCTTACACAGAGGTGACAACAGAAAAAGAGATCATCTGTAAAAAGTTTCCCTCCTTTCTGTCATTCCTACAAGACAGAAGGCTATGATCTTGGAGCCATGAACCAGACTCTCTCTGGAACCAGGGGCTCCTCAGGGTGGATCATTAGAATATCATATACTCAGAGCTCCCTCCATTGGTCATTTATAGCACAGTGGGATAATTACCTTTGGATAAATGTTCCTTATTATTGTTGCCCAAAGTGGGGCTGCGACTACAGTTTGACCCAAAACAGGTTGATATTTAACTAATGGAAGGTGGAAAGATGGGTCAGTCATGGACTTATCTACCACACAACAACAGTCCATAACTTGTCTCCCATATGGCTGTCCCAGGTATGGACCTTCAAAGCAGTTTTGTCCCAACAGGCCCAGGTACTTGCAGCAACTATCTAGGCAAAACCCCTTCTCTCCCCCCCCCCCCACACCTCTGGAAACTACTACTCCTCACTCTATTGTCTACTGGCTACTCCAGACACCCCTCGGCAGGTTACTCTAGAGAATTCTTAGGACAATTACTAGTATTTCCCCTATCATCTCACCCTACATACACACACACACACACACACACACACACACACACACTCTTCACTTTTTCTGTGGACATGAGGGGCAGTGTGTATGGCACTAGATATCTGGCTTCTAAACCCAAAAGATCTGGGTTTAAGTCCTGCTTCTGACATAAACTGTTTGTGTTACTCTGGGAAAGTCTCTTGATCTCTCACTACCCTACCCTAGGCAAATCTCCAAGACTAAGTTTCAGAGACAATAATAGCTTGCATTTGTAAAGTGTGTTCCCTATAGTATATGAGTTCTTTATACCAAAGAAATCAGAGATCTAACCATAACCAAATGATAAGTAGCACAGGATGAGCAGGCTTGGAGGGGTTGATGGCTACATTAACCTTCCTCCACCCACTTCCCCACAACCCAACACTGTTCTAAATTTCCCCATTTCCTTTGGGTGGCACTGACATCCTTACAGTCGCCTGGATTTTTTCCATGAAGAAAAGGAACAAAATTTCAATAAATGGTACCTGAGAAAGGTCTACAGTAATAGAATAGAGAAGATATGCAATGGCAATACTAAATATACCCACTCAGCTCTGACCCTGGCTTGGCCCTACACCTCCATGAACCACTGGATGGTTTTCAAAGATTAAGTAGCCTACTTTTGAGAATTCCAACATTGCTCCCTCCACTCCATGTGATGGGGACCAGGCTACCTTGGATTATGGAGGTTGTATAATTGTAATCCTATTTATGGGCAAAGTTGACTTAGGTTTTGCTTCCTGGCACCAAGAGGGAAGAGAGCACCTGGGTAATTAATTTGTTTGACTAGACAAACAAGCAAAGACTGTATCTTCAATATTGTAAACTTCTGGGCAGGTAATAAGTTCAGAACAAAAATTCATTTTTGGTCCTTCCATAGATTCACTGTCAGTTGCAGCTAGGCTCTACCCAAGAGGACATCCTGTGCTTAAGTACTACACTGTAGAGTGGAGTGTAGGCACCTTGAAGTCTGGAGACCTGGGAACAAGTTCTGGCTCTGACACTAATTGTTTGGGTGACTTTTGGCCAAGTCCCTTCTGCTTTCTGTGCCTCAATTTATCTATAAAATGGAGACATAAATGACAACACTTAGCCGCCTTGCTTACAAGTTGTTATGAGGAATGTGCTTTGTAAACGTCATGGTGTTAGAGAAATGAGTTAGCGCCACTCATGAAGGGGCTTCATGGTAATGACAACATCTCTAATCAATACCATAAAAGAAGCATCTTTTTCCTATTCCTGACTGGCCATAAAATATTCTTCAAGCCTCAGAAATCAGATAAATATTGAAATGTAATTATGACTGTTAATGTATGGTATTGTGTCTAGCAGCACTCCAGAAATATTTACTATTAATGATGATACACATTATGTATCAGCCATAGAAGTATAAGTTGACATAATTATGTGGATTCATATTCTTTCTGTGATGGTTCAGTGCATCCATATGGCCTATACATATATGTTTCTATTCAAATAGTCTGTAATATACTATACAGATGCTACCTTTCTGAAGTGAAGATAATTAAGAAGCTTCAAACCCCAAATCTATACCCTAGAGTTGCTAACTAATTTATAGGAAAGAAGAAGGAGGGTGATATTTTTCTTCCATCCTGGATTTCAGCAAGAGATAGACTGCAAAAATCACTCCCAGATCTTTTAGCAACCACAATAACATTGCCACAGGTTTACTGGGACCCTGATAGTGCTTCCAATTCAGATTTTCCTGAGCTGAAGACCAATGCAAAGATCTTTTTTTCTATCAGTGAGCATGCAGAAAAATAGCTGTAGAGGCTAGAGTAGTCCCCAGGGCACCATTTTTGATGTTACAAGTCTAGTTGGCCCCATACCCACAACTATTGACTTCAGTATGATAGACCTTGTGATTTTGAGGGTATTGGCTGAACTGCCATGCTACTTACTGCTTTGGAGGCACAGAAAACAGGAAACATTTCCTCAACAGAATCCTTTCTGCACAATCCGACTCCCACTCACAGTTCTAGACTGGTTTAATGTTACTCCTCTGTATACACTCTGTTAGAAACTGGCCAACAGTTTCTTCCATATGTGACTTTCAATTTCCCATCTCTGTGACTTTCAACTCATGGGCATCCATGAATCGAATATGATTCCTTTTCACCTTTGCCTCTTGGAATCCCTAGCTTCCTTCAGCACATAAGTACTATACCATCTCCTTCACAAAACCTTTTCTGAACCTCCCCCCCCATTCTTACCACTCTCCTCTTCTTGAAATTAGGTTGTATCACTGTGCATGTGCTCTTGTTTACTTGTGTGTGCTTGTGTGTCATATCCCTCCAAATAGAACTTAACTTCCAGGACTGCAGGGAACTTTTATTTTCCTTTGAATCCCCAACCCCTAGCAGACTGTTAATAAATATTTATTGCATTCTTATTCCTCAAAATTTCACTCAGACTTGAAGTATGAGAAGTATAAAGAACAATTCAAAGGAATTCTTCATATTTCAACAGGGACTCCTTCTAGTCTTTTAGGATTTGGTGACAAACGCCGTGCTCCCTTTATTCACATTCTTCACAATTCTGTAGATTTCAACCATATCCTCTCTAAGCTCTTATCTCTTGATGCTAAAGTGGCCTAGCCTCTTTGATCTGACCTTATACAACAGCTTCCCTGTCCCCTTGATCATTTCCTGGCAACTCCTCTGTTCTGTATCTCATTCCATTGTTCATTTCTAAGGATATGTCAGTCACAAAAGGAAAAGAAAGGCACTCCACTGCACTGCTACATGACCTAGAAACCCAGCAGTGAATGGGCAGCAGACAGGCGGATGATGGACTGACACTGATGACTCAGGGGATGGCTTGTAGAGATCCAAGTATTGTATGCTGCACTTGTCTTGGGGATTTCCTTTCATAGACCTGTCTTTACTATTAGTGTGGGTATTCCATATTTTTCCATTTTTCAAAGTCCTATGTAACCTGTTACTCATGGTTCAGCAGGAAAGCTAGAAGAAATTAAACTCATCTCGTTCTCTCAATTCTTTCTCAGCTGAATTTTATTAGAATGATATCCATAATCAGACCCACCTGGATGAAATTATCAGATCTGCCTCTGTGTGATTATCAGACCTGCCTCAATGCAAAGTTATTGGTCCATCTTATCAACCTAGAAGACCTTGCCCCTATCCCTGTAGTGAGGTTATTAGACCCTTCTATATGAGTCCATAAGACCTTCTATGTGAATTTATTAGACCTCATATAAGGTAGTAGATCTGTCTGTATGAGAATATCAGAACTGTTCCTATGAAACATAAGTTCAAAGACTTCCTCTAACATATTACCCATATGACTTTAGGCAAAATTCACCGGGCCTCAGTTTCCTCATCTATTAGGGGGATGGATTATATGGCCTCTGAAGTCCCTTCCCAACTCTAATTCAATGATCCAATTATTATCAGAGCCACCTTTATAGATTCAACAGGCCTGATTTCAAAATATTTCCTTTTGCCAAGTGGTAGCCCAGATCCAGTTGGTAAAATGAATCATTGAGATGATCTTATTCATCCCATGCAGAACATGGATAGGCTTCAAACAGAAGCCTCCACCAGATTCCCCATGAATTTGCAGTACATGGCCGTGTATCCTTGAAGACAAGTCCTTTGTTGGATCTCCATGGAGGTAATCAGAGCCCTGTATAGTCCATTAAGTGTTCATAAGGAATATACACAGAAATCGACCCATTCTAAATCACCTATTTAATGTACATAAAGAGAAAAAGCACCTGGTGCTCCAGATTATTTCCTGAGACAGAGCACTTACCCATAATTCATAAGTTTGCAATGAGGCGTCATAACGGTCCATGAGGAGCTAACTATACTAGGTAATCACCCTTTCAATTAAATCCTGGATCCTTCCACTTCCCCCATACACACACACACAAAGTCACACATAGGGCTGTGTACAGATATTTCCACTGTGCCTGTACAGAAAGTTTATGCCTCACAATCTCATCTATTGTCCTTTCAGTCTGTATTGTACCACATTTGACCTGAATTTGCTTTTATCCCTCACCTTTCATTTTCTTCATTGTAAATGTACAAGCAGAAAGATTAATAGAATGGAAAGAGTCCACAGTGTAGAGTCAGAAAACCTGTGTTTAAATCCTGGCTCTGTTATAACCTAGCTGTGTGATCTCAGGCTTATAGCTTTACCTACAATAACAGATGCTACTGGAGAGCACTAGGTTTTCTCTTTATTTTTGTATATCTATGACCTAGCACATGGTAGGTCATCAATAAATGCTTATTTACTGGTTGATTGGTACCACTTTTAAGATATTTATGAACGAAATAGATGCTATAGAGTGACCCAGAAAAATTTATTCAATTAGGTCAAATCTCATTAATGATTACTTCTAATTTTATCATTAAACTTAACGGCTCTTGAGATGCGTTTCCCTTTCATAGATAAAATAAAGGTTTTTGCCAGTTATTTCTGTAAATAAGAAATTCCACAGCCTTAACTGGGGTTGTTGTATCTATAAACATTGCTAACAACCAGTTCAATTACTATAAATAAGTAAATAAGATATTATCTTGCACTGATATGCTCTATCTTCTCTGTGCCCCAGTAATAGGTATCTCTGATGATGGATCAGAGAAATACTCCCTGGCTCCAAGCCCATTCTACATTTCCTTTTCATACCAGAATGATAATTCAGATTCACTAAAACCTGACTGAGCTATAGTATCACACTTCTCTGTTTATTTCCCTCAAGAGTCTGACTGGTTGGCATTAGATCCTGAGGAAAGCGGTGACTTCCATATACACACCCTCATAACTGTGCTCCTCTTCCCATCCAGGAGGGGATAGAGGTTCAAAGACTTCCTCCCTTCTTTCCATTTGAGAGTCAAGAAGAAAAGAGAAGCTGTTTCCTGACTGGAAGAGGGCAGAGGAATTTTGAACCTTCATAGCCTCCTGAATGATGAAAAGAACACAAGAGTGAGGGTGGTTATAAAGGGAACACCATCTTCTTTAAGAATTTCTCTAATTCCCTCTCTCATTTTCTGTCTCTTCTGCTCTTGCTCTTTCTCCCTCTCTTAAATTCCTTTCTCTCTCAATTTTCTTTCCTCCTTGTAATTACTGCTAAACAATAATGGCTCTATCTTCATTTCTGAAGTGTTGTCAAATACATTTCTTGGCTATAAAGTGATTAAGTTTAGAGAAAGAGTCTTAAAAATAATGTAGTGTACTGAACCTGAAAGGATGGAGAGAAATACATCCTAACTAACCTTAAACCTTTAGGCACTTATAATTGATACTGGAGAATAATCAGGACCTGAATTTTCAGTCTTGGTTCATCATCTCCTCTGGCCCCAGAGAGCCAGTTATTCATTCCCGAAGTTTTAATCTAAGAAACTAAGAACTCATTCGTTCACTTCAGTTCAATTCAATTCAATTCAATTCAACAATCATTTCTTCTACTGTACCAATTTAAAAGCTTTGATGAAATGTTTCTGAGGCTGTTTCAACAGATAGCCAAACCATGCCAGAAACTCTCTGGATACTGTCATTTGTTCTCTATTTGTTTGACATTTGGCTTTTCTCAAACAAGATGTTTATTAGCATCTTGCTGGGAGGCCTTTTGTCCATTTTTGGCTGTGATAATGGGAACCTCAACTTGGACTCTTGTGCTGAAACTGGCACTGTGAGGGCAGGTCCTAAGTTGAGATGAATGATTTTTATTTAAAGGAGGCCTACCCCCATAATATATCTTATCTCTCCCTCAAATAGTCCACACACACACACACACACACACACACACACACACACACACACACACACACACTTCTGCACAGACCTTTCAAGATTCCTTCCTGTGTTGTAAAGCCACACAAAATAAACACAAAAGAAATGTTTTATTTTGTTTTGGTTGGGGAAGAGGATGAATTACAATGAGAAATCTTATGGATGTGCAGAGCAAGTACTCTGTTCCACATAGAATCTAGCAGTGGTATGCTGGAGCTAGCTGGACAGATTCTTAAATTTTTAGGATAAGCACTTATACTTCAGAAATTAGCCAAAGATGGAAATCAGTGTTTAATTCATTGTTTTGTTTACATTTAGATTCAGAAAGAGATGGAAGAAATGTTAATAATGCAGATTATACTTAAAACTGGGTCATATCTACATTGTTTTCAGAGAGCCAGTTGTTAAACATTTACCATCATACCACTGATCTGGTGCATAGGTAATATATGGGGGGTGGGATCCAGACTAGAGAGATAACAGCCTTGACTCCACTTCCCTATGGATATCTAGAAATAGCTTCTATTCTAGTGAACTGATTAAACCTATTCATAATTTTGTTTCATCTTGTATCTATTGTGGCTGGTCATAGAATCCTAGATAAAATGAGCAGCCTACTATCAGATGGTTGCAGAAGAAAACCTTGTATGGGAATCCCTGAAGTAGGCAGTGAGGGACAGGTGACTCCACCAAGTTCCCAAACTTGGCCCCTACCATATGGCCATTCAACTCCACTCCATAATCAATTTCAGCTTTTTTTTTTAACCCGTTGCTAATGGAGCACCTTTACATTTGGTTGCTTCACTTTTAATTAGTGTCTGAATATAAACAAGACCTTTGCTCTTGGTTTGCAGAGATCAATCAGAATAAGAGTGACAGTTCCTAAGGATTTCATCCCATACTCTTCTCTGCAACTCAAAATTCTCTGAGTAGTAGTATCATTGGTAGTCCACACAGCTGCCAAGCAAGGAACAGTTTAGACATCTTTTCCCAAGCTACTGCTCAACTTGGACTCTACTTCTTTACTTGAACTTATAGCACTTCACGTGTCTTTCCCTCTAACAACTAACCCTTTTACTTATGATGCCTAACTGTCTGGATTATTGGTAATCTCATCTCCCTTTCATCCAACCAGAATTCCCCTCCTGTCCTTTCCTTGCTTCCCCCATTGAAGTGCTAGCCAAGGTCTAGGTAATAGATCAACCCTTTAAGCCCAGAGGTCCAGACAATACCTCTCCCTCCTACTAATAGATATCATCATACTCTACTGGGACTAATACAGTAGGTGAATGATAATGTGGCTTACTCAATATCAAATTGGGAGTATGGACCACAACAGGACAAGATTGCCTAAGAGCTATCAGGTGTACAAGTTTAGGTAGCAAAAGGTACCTGGAAGATACCATTGGCCTAACAAGGAAGAGGTCAGATTTTAGAGAGTTGGAGAAAAATTGAGAATAAGCAGGGAGACAACAGATCAAGTCTAGGAAAGTCAGCTAAGGAAGAAAGGGCAAGTGACATAGGGCTAGGAAAGCAGGGACAAGATCTTAGAATGTCAGAGAGCTGGCAGAAACAGTAGTACCAGCAAGCATGAGACATCAAAGTTAGACCCTGATTCTAGGACAGAGGATATTGGATCTGCCCTCTTTTATTTATGGGAGCAGAATAAGGGACAGGACACCTAGGTTTGTGCTTATAGTCAGTGAAACAGAGCTCTGCGCATAAATCTTACTCCTAGTTAAGCTGGAAGAAGCGGAGAAGGTGGGGGTTACTGCACCTTCCAGGAGATTCTCACAGTACTTTCTTTAGATGCTTACACATCCATTTCCTAATTAATTATCTACATTAGCCAAGCTGAATTACTTTGTGTCCACCTCCAAGAATATGATTTTCTCCCCAGAGACTTCCTATTTGAATTTCCATGGGGGCAAACACTGCCAGAAGCATTTCTGCATGTAATTACATATTGTAGATATTTCACTCACTCTCTTTACTTAATGATTATTGGATCCTCAAATTAACTCCTAACACTGGCTGCTGATTCTATCAGTCTTAAATGAAAGAAATACATGACTGACTTAATACTACTTGCACCTTTGGGGACTTCTGACTAGTGCAATTATTAGCAAAACAAACTCACCTTCCCAAGCCCCACTCTACTCCCTCCAGCCCAATATACTTCTTGTATAAATAACAACAGTCTCACCCTCAGGGAGGCCCAAAGAAAATAAAAATCATCCTTCTTCTTCAGTCTTTTCCTCCTATGAACTTGGCCATGAGATGTGCAACCGAGATCTTACTCAAACAATCATCATCATCAATGTATCAACACAGAACCTCATGAGTTCTAAAGAGGCAGATATCATGCCTGACATCCCTTAGGAAGAGACAGCTCCCTAGAGCTCAGAAAATAATGGCTTGCATTTATATGTCAAGTTAAGATTCGCAAAGGACTTTTGATGCACTGTCTTATTTGATCCAGGTGAAAATTTGGTAAGGTAGGTACTATTACTGTCTATATTTTCAGTTGAAATAAATGAAGACCAGAGCCATGAAGTGACTTCTCCAGGGTCATTGAGCTAATAAGCATCTGAAGCATATTTCAATCTAAGTCTTCTTGAGCACTGCCCATTATGCTTCATTGCTTCATTGAGAAATGCAGTTGAGGTGTTGATATACAGTAGGCTCAGTAGAGGGGCATATACAGACCATCCCTAACAGTAACTGAGGCTTCCACCATCGCCTAGAAGGAGGGAGAGGACACATACCATTGTACCTTCTCAAGGTGTCACTGGAGATCAGTAGTTTAAAGAGCTGTTATAACCAGGCTGTGCACTGCATTTTAAAATGGCATTTAAGGCCTTCCTTTCTCAATTCCTGTTTTCTTTTTAACTTAGCCCCATGCTTAGTTTCATTCCATTCTGTTTTTTCCTTGGGCCTTGGCCAGGGGTCCCCTGCAATGGCACATTGAATGACTGAACCATGCTTCATTACACAGTCTCAGGTATTTGATGTCCATCTTCCTAGAGGACATTAAGCTTCTGGCATGGGGTCCTTTGCAAGGGGAACGTGACATTGCAGTTTAAAGTCAGAGAAGACTGAAGAGTGGTAATTTTATGCAATGCTGCTTGCTATTCTAGCCACGATGTACAAAATGATGCTAGATTTGCCACTATAGATTTCCTGGAATGTATTTCCAGCTACTTTTCCAACAGGGACCAGGCATGCATCAATCATTTAGAGATGGCAAATCTATGAGAACAAGGTCAGAAGGCAAGTTTGCACAGATATTAGTTGATTGGGTATTTGAATAAAGACTTAACAAGGACACCATGCAACTATCAAAATGAAGTGAGAAATGCAAGTGAGAATCTGCCCCCCTCCCATTTTCTCTACTGTCATTCTCTAGGAAAACAAAACCTTGAATGCATTTCCAGCATTAACATTATAGATTTAGAGAGGGAAGAGACCTAATAAGTCTTCTACTAAAGACCAATCCTCTCATTTTGCAGAAATAGCCAGGGGCACATTGTGATTAATTGACTTGCTAAGAGTACTGAATGGTGGAACCAAGATTTGAACCCCTGCCCAAAGATTCCAATTCTAGTGCCATTTGTATAGCATCATGTTATTTTACTTTAGGGAAGTCAGGCTTTGTGAAAGTGAGACTATTCTCTGACAAATGGGATGGAGAGTGCTCAATTGTACAGAACATCAGTGCAGTTTCCAAAGTCTCTACCCCCAGATCTCAAACCCTCCAAGATCTAGGGAATTCCACAGATGAAATGGTCATAAACAGCAGCATCCTGTGGGGGAATTTAGGGGCTACTTCCCATGAATGGAATTGCATGTTGCCATTCTAATCATAGCTACCTAAACTGTTGAGGCTAGGAGTGTAGAACTGGGAAACTGTAATGGTATTTTGTGCAATTGGTTATTCTCCCAGCTCCCATACACGAAAGGTAACATTTTATTTCTTTAAAAGATCTATTAGTTAAATAATACTCTCTTTTTTTGTGGGGCAATGAGGGTTAAGTGACTTGCCCCGGGGCCACACAGCTAGTAAGTGTGAAGTGTCTGAGTTCAGATTTGAACTAAGGTCATCCTGAATCCAGGGCCAGTGCTTTATCCACTGTGCCACCTAACTGCCCCTAAATCATACTCTCTTATCATGGCTCTAGAGGGCCCCCTTTCAGGGAAATCTCAGGAGTGACTTAAGCCAACCCTTTCATTTTACAGATGGGAAAACAGAGTTTAGGGAGATTAAGTAATTTGCCTGAGGTTATACAAGTAGTAAGGAGCAAGGCTAGGACTTGAATGAATCTTCTGCTTGCCAACCAAAAATAATTGCTATTTGACACTGCATCAAAGATGACACAAGCCAATAGCTGTGAAGAGGAATTTTCTTTTCCTCTTGAGCACAAACCAGATTCTGGAGATAACTTAGGAGGTGGACATAGAAGTTTTTCTTTCTATTCATACTGAGCAAAACTATATAAATAGCCTGGCATAATGATTTATAAGGGCACCTAGATGGCACAGTGGATAAAGTGCCAGTCCTGGAGTCAGGAAAGCTCATCTTCCTGAGTTCAAATCCAGCATCAAACACTGATTAGCTATGTGATTTGGGGCACGTAAATCTCTTAACCCTATTTGCCTCAGTTCTTCATCTATAAAATAAGCTGGAGAGGGAAATGGCAAACCACTCCAGTATCTTTGCCAAGAAAATCCAAAGTGAGGTCACAAAGAGTCAGACATCACTGAACAACAACAAGCATTTCTTGAATTTTTAAGGCATTTCTTTTTGAAGGTATTTTAATGACTAGTGTTGAGGCAGCTACTGGCACAGTGGATAGTGTGCTGTGTCTTAAGTCAGGAAGACCTGAGTTCAAATCCTACCTCAGATACTTACTAGCTCTGTGCCTCTGGGAAAAAAATCACTTAAATTCAGTTTTCTCAATCATAAAATGGGGATAATAATAGCACCTACCTCCTAATATTGTTGTGAGGAAGAAATGAAATAATGTTTGTAAAGCACTTAGTACAGTTCCTGGAACATAGTAGGCACTATATAATTTCTATTATTATATTCTTATTATGATTCAAGATAGTCTATCATCAAATGGTAGGATTCCTTTCAGAAACATGGGTTAGTGTATCTGATAATATGTCCAGGTATCTTCCTGTTAGCTTTCCTATTTCCCTCATTGGAACCCTGTAATCTCACTGGGCATGGAAAAAGCTATATTTTTTATATGCGTGACATATTCAATTTCTTCCTTCCATCACTTTGACATTCTATTGATAGACTATGGCATTTTCCCTGATATCCACTGGTATATTTCAAGGACATATCCATGTAGTGTATAGAAAATAATAGATGGACCACAGGGATTTACAAAGAAATAATTTCAACTTCTGGCCACATTTAAACCTGGGAAGCAGTGCTTCACTGGTAGATGTCAGCAAAATCCTATGAGGAAATTATCTCCATGTAATTCACTGCAGTTTGCAGTTTATGCTTTTCCAATACTGGGTACGGATCCAATACCATCTGTAAGTTGCAGAACTGTTAAGACAGCTAAAATGGTATTAGTTCCATAACTATGGTAGGAATGTTTGAAACAATTCTAACTCTGACTATCAGAATAAAAATAAAGATATTTCAGCAATAGTATCCTAAATGCCATACTTCAAAGCTCCTGACACACTTTGTTCTGACATCTGATTGACAGATGATCATTTTTTAAAAAACCCATCAAATTAATGGATTATGACTCCTTAAAGACAGAAAGGAGGCAATTATTGTCATGGTCTATCTCCAAAGAGGTAATGAATCCTCTAGAAAGCAGTCCCACCCTTACTGACACACGTGTTATAATTATTTTTTAATCTGTTCCTCCTTCTCTCCTTGATTCCCCAGTATCTACCTACTCCAATAATGGACAAGAAGTTTAATTTTGAAAAAAATGTTAATGTGATGGATGGTAGCCAAATCCACATGATGTTTTCTGAATATAAATGATTCCATTTGTAGAAGATGTCTGTGACAGCCCCACAATCGATACCATCAGCTCTAGTCCTAACTTAGACCTGGAGTCATGGGGTGGACAGTATTTAGTCCATCAATAAGCATTTATTTAAGAACTTATTATGTGTCATCCATTATGCTAAGTGAAGAGAATATAAAGAAAAAGTGAAAGAATCTCTGCCCCCCCAATGCCTACATATGAATGAAGAAGACAACACATACATATATTGGCATTTACAACTAGACACCCAAACAAATCAAGCAAGGAAAGGTGTCCAAATCAATTCAAAAAAATATGTATTAAATGACTACTTTATGAAAAATACCAACTAATGTAATAGGGGAGATGAAAATTTAGATTATTACATGGTCCTTGTTCTAATAAAGTAGGAAGGAGATGCTCCAGGTCTGCTTCAGGTAAATGTCTTTGGTTGTAAATTGTTTTTATCATTATGTTGGATGATTTTATGGATAACATGCTTTGTACATGTTCAGATAACAAGAGATCAAGAAATATGACTGATAACAAGAACCAATAACTGAGGGATAACATACTGGATGACAAAATCAGGATCCATAAAGATTTAAATATATTTAAATGATGTGCCACATCCAATAAAACGATATTTAATAGAGTTAATTATAAAGCCTTTCACTTGAATTCAGAAAATCAATTTCACAAGTAAAGAACAAAGAGGGGTGACAATAACATGACCCTCACAAAAAAGTATGTAAGTGTTGAGTTGCGAAGATCTTGCACCCACTACCACCTGTTGTCTATGTACCTAATATTTGGGGACACTAACCTAGCATCAGAAACCAACCTGAAGTACTGAAGCCACCAAACCAAAGTCAATGAAGATCCAGTTTAGTGACACTCATAAGTTCCTTCAGACATTAATGAATACTAAGCTTTTAATTCCTATCAGATCTGAAATTATACATCTTAATATCACACCTCCTAGGGGAAAAAAAGGTTTCAATGGTGATGAGAAAAGAAAAACAAAGTAAAAAACAAAGCATGGTTTGTTTATATCTCAGGTATGCAACAGCTGCTACTACATATTAGTACCAGCTGCTCTAACATGATATGCAACATTGTGCTCAATTCTAACTTTTATAGAATTGCCCATTAATAAAAAAGGGACTGCTATGGGAGATGATTTATTCAAGGAAAACCCATTAACTTGTCTTTAAGTTTCACACCTTCTCACTCTGACTAACTTGCCATAATATTAACCACTGAGGCAATGCTAATGCCCATTCTATTTGAAGAATGCCCTACTATTTATACCTAGAGCCATAACTAGGAATTTCTGTTCTGGGGCAATCAGCACAAACCGTAAACATAAAACTTACTGCCTCAGTTTTATGGAGGGATACCACTCAGTGAACAGGTGACCTAAGGACATCTGTGTAGGGCCACTGATCTGGATGGAGACAGATACCTCCTGAGGGGAGGAGAGTTCATCTTAGAGCCCCTTCTGTTAACTTCCTATTCTGTCAACTAAAGAATATGTATTAAGTACCTATTACATGACATCAGCTATATTACCGGTTGGGGATACAAACTCAAAGGTGATTATTTTTCCTTTGCTTACATATAGAATAATTTTATATACACACATATTTATGTCTAATGGTACCCATCTCTAGGATAGGGAGGTAAGGAAAAATGGGGGAGAATGTACATAATAATTTTATTATATATTTCAAAGGAATGCCAAGTTGTACATAATAGATTTGTAGTTTCAGGTATAATCATCTTTTTATGATACTATTTAATAGAAGTACTAATTTTATTCCATAAATTTAAGATAAAGTAAATTTTTAAAATCTCAAAGATGAGCTAGACCCTTTCCTCAAGGACCTTCCAAATAACTAATTATTCTTAAGAGACTGCTATATCTTGTTGTATTTATACTTTCTGAAGCACTTTTGGGGATCTCCTGTGCTAAAGTAGATTCCCTCATCCTTTCTTGTTTATATTTCTGACTATACCTGTACCTGCTACTTCCATCAAGCAATGTTGTGCATATCAGTACTACTATCCTAAGTCTAGGTCTCTAGCTCTTTTCATGGTTAAATAACTTGAGAAATAGAGGGACACTCACTTTTCTTGAAGAAGTAAAGCTTCAATTGAAACAGGAGGTGTTAAAAAAAAGTTATTTCTTCTTTCATTTTCTATCCCCAGGTACCTACAGCTGAACCTGGGGAGGAGATTTCATTCTGTCCATTCACAGAGGCAATGGCTCCAAACTGCTTTCTAAAATCTTTCTACACCTTATTTGAATCCTCTTGAATGGTTTTCAGATCCTCAAATTTCCAGTCCATTTGTGTTTTTGTATAAATGGAATGGAAGTAGTCTGAAAATACATGCTTGTTTGCAGTAACGCCTCTCCCACAAGCTCCCAGGCCCCACGAGTCCCCAGTGTTGCTGGCAGGCAGTCCCACACCTAGGGAAACAGAAGAGGCCCCACACAGCTTCAAACCAGAGTGATGGGCAGCAATTACTGAGTTACTGCTGCTGTTCGATTTTTATTTGCTCCGACAGCAGGTCACCAATGAGGAGAGTGTAATAGCTCCTCTTTATCTTTTAAAAAGAAAACATACAAATTGCAAGAAATTCTCCATACTGAGAAAACAGAATTAATCTCTGTCAATGGCACCCGAAGGAATATTAACCACACCAGCTACTTCAAGATGGACCTTATCTGGACACATTTGTCAACTCCCTTGCTAGAGGTGAGAACATCTTCCTTCCTGTGTGAGACTCCCAGGCAAGCTTAAGCAGATCACGCTGCTGAGAGGAGTGCTGATTGAGTGAGCAACATGCTTGGGCCAATTATACATATACATGTATCAACGTCTGCTTAATTGATCTGAATTCCAGAACATAGCCTAGAAAGGAAGGGAAAAGGGTTTGCTATCTAATCCCCACTCGAGGTAACAACATCTTAATTAGGTTGTTTTAAATTGGGTGATATTACAATTAGTTACAATGTCTAATAAGATATCTATACTGTTTTTAATGAGAAACATTTAAGTCCTTCTGGAATTTTTCCAGTTGAATTAATTCTGAGTTCTTTAGACATTATTACAAGTAATGTTACTGGAATTACAATTATGTTCATATTAGAATGTGTCACTTAAAATAAAAACCTCAATTGGGAGGTCCCTTACAAAACACCCAACATTCTCTGACTACTTTATTAAAGTCATATTCCATACTATATATATTATTAATACCTGTTTGGGGGGAGGAAAAAGTGAAAAAGATGACAATGTTACCATCTATGTGTGGTTGTGACTGGAAAGGGCCCTGTGAGACCACAGCTACTTTACACACTTCCCACCTTATAGGTCTATGGAATCTGGAATATAATTTGTGACTAAAATCACTCTCCAAAGGGTTATGTGGTTCTTAATTTCACAAATGGTCCAGTAGGTTGTGCTCATAAAGGACATTCCTGATAACAGCAAAGTGATCCATTATTCAGGCAAATCAGATGGGTGAGTATCTCTCTCTCTCTCTCTCTCTCTCTCTCTCTCTCTCTCTCTCTCTCTCTCTCTCTCTCTCTCTCGATCACACACACACACACACACACACACACACACACACACACACACACACACACACACACACACACACACCTTCCCCCTGAGAATGCACAGAAGGGTAGTTTGAATAGAGCCAAAGGTATCCAGGCATCTTCCTGAGCAGTGTCATATCTAGGACACACAGGCCTTTGCCCCAGGGCACTGAAATTTTGAGAGTTCCTGCAGTGCATATATGCCTTAGAAACAGCTTAGAAACAACTGAATTTAGCCTCTAGTTATGAAGAATAAGAACAATTAGTAAAAATGAGAAGCTATCAGAAAACACCCTTTGTGGTCCCCCCCTTCCCCCCCTTCCCCCCCCACTATAAGGGTTTAGCTGTCTCTTAGGGTCTTTGCTCATGGGTGTTCATCCTAGTGTCTTCCCTACCCTTTCCCCCACCTCCTCCCATCCACAGACCCAATGAATGTGTCTTTAAAATATTGACTGAAGAGCATAATTAGTGTTCCTTTGTCCAGGCTGTTTTGATAAACTTATCTAGAAGGCCAACATTCCTAATTGTATCTCTGTTTCTAAAGAACATTGGGAGAGAT
The DNA here is from genome assembly GCF_019393635.1 of Dromiciops gliroides. Taxonomy (NCBI): domain Eukaryota; kingdom Metazoa; phylum Chordata; class Mammalia; order Microbiotheria; family Microbiotheriidae; genus Dromiciops; species Dromiciops gliroides. Next base: position 486,552,415 of record NC_057862.1, on the reverse strand, counting down.
GGGCTCAGAGTGCATATTACTCAAGGTTGAAATGAAATCTCCCTGAACTACATTTTGGTGAAAAGCTTCATCCAGGTAGAACATTTAGGCCATGCTTGTGATCTGTTCATCGCAGATGTGACTGGATCATGTTCTTGCCTACTATTTTTTTAAATCAATGGACAGTCACAACTCTGAGCTAGGCAGACTTTTGCAAACTCAGTCTTCCCTTTCTCTCCTTCTTATTAAGTGCCCTCACCCAAAGGAGAAACTTCTTTTCTTGAGGGAATTGCCTGAGCACATGCTACCAATTGTTCAGGAAAGTTGGAACCAAAGGGTTTGAATGCTGCTCATTAAGAAAGTTCTTCAACCCTGATTGGGCAACATTTCCCATCTTCCTAAACTCAAATGGGGCAGACTTTTACAACTTCCTTGGCCTGGATTGAGCAGCTTCATTATTGTTCTAATAAGTTTATGAGTTAGTACACACTGACCTATTTGTTATTCATAGTAACCAGACTACAAATATATATGACTTGTAAAAACTATAGTAATAGGTGCAGGGATAGTGTAGATAGAGTTAGATTTAAGTGAGACTGAGAGCAAAAGCTATTATTAGGTCAGGCAGGCAAATATATGTTTCTGCAGGAAAATGCAGTAAATTTTCATTTATTTTATTATTTTAAGTCAGCTTTAAAAGGGTAACATAGAATGATTAGAAAGTCTCCTCAACCAGAAATTAATACTAGGTTTGCTGCAAAAAAAGAAGCAGAATATTACAGAGCTGAAAATAAAAAGCTGAATAATGTTAGGCTTTTGGTGATTGCTCAGTGGTTAAAGCACCAGGCTAATTAGGTGACAGCTCACAAATTCAATCCATGGGTGACTAATGGTCATAGATTATGCAGATAAGGACAAACAGGATAGGGAAGGTGCTTGAGATTCTGCATATGAAAAGGTATTAAAGAGACTGGATATGTTCCACCTGAGGAAGAAAAAAATTTAAGAAGTGTGTGATAGCCATCTTCAAATGTTTGAAAGACTGCCCCATAGAAAGAGACATTTGACTGTTTCCACTGGTCTCAGATGCTAGAACTTGGAGTGGGCAAAAGTTGATATAGGGAAAATCTGGACTTAATGTACTCAAAGGAAAAATTGATACAGCCATCCCAAAGGGGAATAGACTGCCTTAGGAGAACAAAGGTTCCTTAATAAAATATACATTGCATACAGAAACCCAATCACTCTGGGTAGGCCTGAGGAAGATCCCAAATTAGACTAGGGGAGAGAGCTAAACTCAATGGCAGCAACTTTCCTGCCCAGATGCTCAGTTGTAGAGCCCTCTAGATAAAGGGTACAAGTTGTAGAATTTATAAATCTTGGTATTGAGCTTATGTCATTTTCTTTCGATGGATGTAGAAAAATCAACAGGCCACAAAAGAACTAGAACCGTTCAACATATAATGATTCCAATGTATTATTTCTATTGTTAAATTGTTTTCTCCTTTCTTGTAGTTTTTGTACTGTATATATACATGTGTGTGCATACATGTGTGCAAATTATATATACATATAAATACAAATATACAAAAATACTTATATGAATATAAATATATAAACAAACCCTTTGTCATTTTCTCTGGGTGTTGCCCATGCTTTGAATGCCTCCTCATCCCCACCTTGTATCTTCCCTGATTTCCTTCAAGACTCATCTCAAACCTTATCTCTTGAAGAAGGCCTTTCCTCATCTCTCCCCACCCCCTACTAGTGTCTTTCCTGGGAGATTACCTTCTCTCTTCTTTGTATATATCTTGTTTGTACATAGTTGTTGTACATAGTTTCTCCCCCATAAGAGCACAAGTTCCTTGAGGCCAGGGCCCCTGCTTTTGCCTTTCTATGTATAACCAGAGTTTAGCTCAGTACCTGACACATAGTAACTATTTCACAATTCTTGTTGACTAGCAATAAGTCAAAAATAATCTATTTATATTTTATGTTCTTTAAATTAATACCTAGAGTGAAGAGAAATCTACTTCCTTTTCATTTATAATAAGGACTGATAAATTTTAACATCACATTTGGTATTTTATCAGCACAGTATTACCTCATTTGATCCTCACAATAAGCCTGGGAGGAAGATGCTATTTTTATAGCTGAGGAAACCAAATCAAGCTATTAAGTAACTTGCTTAAAGTCACACAGCTTGTAAATATCTGAGGTTAGATTTGAACTCAGGTCTTCCTAATTCCAGGCCCATTGTGTCATTTAGATGCCTCAAATGTAATTTAAATAAATATTTTAAGTAATTATTAAATAACTTATTAACAAAAAAGAACAATAGATACATATATAACTATGATATTTCGGCTATTACCAATGCCATCACCAAAGTCCTCACAAATTCTTAAAGTATCAGTAGCAGACTCTGTTTCTCTGGAAATTTAGTATCACTCCATTCACTGTTTCTCAAAGATATTAATCTGTTCTGTTATACTCTTTTCTAAGGTAGAGGTAAAAATAGCTTCCCCAGAAAAGAAAATCCCTTCATCTCTTTCCTCTCTGTATTCTTCAGTTCCTCTCCAGTAATTATAGGAAGCATCTCTTCAACTTCTCTCACACTAACACTTTTTAATAGTTCCTTTCTACATTTTATCAAGTAGATACTCAGATGAAAGATTAAGAAAGAAAAACAAAACACTGACTTTATTGGTAAAGACATATGGCTTTATCAAGGATACTGATTGGTTAGAGATGAATATACCCTCTTCCTGATTCCATAGGGAGAAGTGCTGCTACACATCAAGCAATAGCTGTTGCTCCCACTTGCTAAGACCAAATGCCAGCCCTAACTACCATTCTCCCAACACTGGATCCGCATCTTAAAGCTACAATAGTATCTTTACTGTGTTGTATTAGAAATTTGAAGCAAGGGTTACATTTTAAACTTGGTTTTCTCAGAAAATATCTCACTATATTCATTCTCTTTGACAGTTAAATCACTGTGTCTTGGGACACACATTCTCTCAGTCCTTTATTTTTTGTCATGACACAGTCTTTCTTCAGTCATAGCAGTTAAACTCCAGAAAGACAGTTAAAATGCTAGCCTACTCATAGATACTTGCCATCTGACAATTGAATTGTAACTATTCTATCACAGAGCTATAGTAATATTGTCCATAGCCTCTGTGGAAGAAGCTATTCATGTTACGGGTACATTTTTCCCTACTGTCAAAATAATTTCAGTCCCCAGCAAAATCATATAGAGTACTTCAATCCTATATTAATTGTTCTATATACTATACATCACAATGCAAGACACTGCTTCACAGGCTTAATGTCTAAAATATTTACATATACACAACAAAAATACATGAAAGAAAAAATTAAATAATAAGAATAACTAAAATAGTTAAATATAACATTGCATATATATATATATATATATCAAAAAGTACAAAATAATTTTGTATAAGTATGGCTCCATGAATAACTACTCCTGTTTCTACTATCAACATCATCTATAGGCATAGTTATAAATTGGACTATTCTAGTTTTTTGTGGACTATTGATTTGTCTACAGAAAGATTGATATATTACTGGTATAAGCTCACTACCAACATTTATAAAAGCTATGTCTTGTACCCCTACTCAAAGAGCTCTACAACTGAGGTTTTAGGTAAGAAAGCTACTTCCCCTGAGTTTAGTTCTTCCCCTTGTCTAATCTGGGGTCTTCCTTAGGCCTATCCAAGTTATTGAGTTTTTATATATAGTATATACTTTACTAAAAGCAAGACTTCTATTAGGATGTTTCTGTGCAGTCTTAGGAAGCAAGCTGGGCTTTACCATCCTTGAACTTCTATTTCAAGCAACTTTTAATGGTTCTTTGGTATGAAAAGGGAAAAACTTTCAGTTTAGCTATGTCTTTAGCACTATAATAATAACATTGATTTCTTGCATACTCATGCTTTTGCTGTACCTCATGTTGTATCCTCTAAACGAAAATAACCTTCTTGAGACCAGGTAATTGTTTTGCTTTTTTCTTTGTACCTTATCACAGTGCCTGGTAAGCATCATAGTGCCTGACACATAGTAAGTATTTAATAAATGTTTTCTGATTAACTTTGAAATTCAGTGATTGTTTGATTCCTGACCACAGTTAGTCTTGTGTCACATGGGACATTGAATAAGGGATAATTTGTAAGATTTCTTTTAGTCATAACAGTGTATGAGACAATTAGAGGGTGGATGAATCAGTACATATCCATCTCCACCCCTGGAGACACAGAAACATGTGCATTCTACATTATCTTGGACCCCTAAGTTTATACTGAGTATTGTAAGACATTGTTATGGTCGAGTATATTTTCATGATAGCAAAGCCTTTTAAGTTCTAAGGGTACTGTAGCTTCCCCAGAAGCTGCTTGACATTTTGCTCCACCCCCATCAAAAGAACATGAACAATGGGGCAGCTAGGTGGCACAGTAGATAAAGCACCAGCCCTGGATTCTGGAGGACCTGAGTTCAAATCTGTTCTCAGACACTTGAAACTTACTAGCTGTGTGACCCTGGGCAAGTCACTTAACCCTCATTGCCCCGCAAAAAGAGAGAGAGAGAGAGAGAGAGAGAGAGAGAGAGAGAGAGAGAGAGAGAGAGAAAGCGAGCAAGCATAGACAATAATGATATATTCAGTAAAATTTATCAAGTACCTAGTGTGTGCGGAACTCTGTGTTCAACTTGGGAGGAGATACAAATTTTAGCTACATACAGTACTATCCCTGGCAGCATGACATAGTGGATAGAGCACTGAACTTGGAGTCAGAAAGATGTGAATTTTAATTCTACCTCAGACAGTTATTGGCTATATGACATGGGCAAATAAATCTCTCAGAGACCCCATTTCTTCATCTGCAAAATGGAAATATTGAGTTCAATAGTGTTTAAGTTTCCTTCTATTTATAAATCCATGATCCCTTTTCTAAATCCCTCTACACCTAGAAGTGGATATGGAGGGGGAGAGTGACAACAGATATGAAATAATTCTACCCCCTAATTTGAGCAATTAGGTATTGTTCTGGCATCATTAGTACTGCCAACAAAACACATAATTGCTTAAATATGTGGTGAGTAACAGATTAAGGAACAGAGTTCACCTGGAAGGAAATTTACCCTATCATAGGCATCCATGTTCTTGTTACCAAGTGTCCCAATAATAATAGGGTGTGGTACTCACAAATGTTCTCTTGCTCTAGACAAAGGGCAGATGATTTAACTCTACCTTTCTTCCATAAAAGAACAGAAGCCACAGCTTCAGGGCCCTCCTGCTAGCTGCTGTTAAACAGCCCAAATAAACCCCTGTGTTCTAGGCAAGAATGCTACAGAGAGTCCAGTGAAAGTGGATGGAATCCTAGGTGATGGAAGACATCTTCAAGGTCATCTAATTCAAGCCCTTCATTTTTCAGAGGAAGCAACTAAGGCTCAGAGAATTAAATGACTTACCAAAGTCACCCTGGTTATAGTGGCAAAGTCTAGATCTGACAAAAGGTTCTTCTGACTTCAAAGCCAAAGTTGTTCCCACAGTACTATGAGACTTCCTGGGCTCCAGCATGAATTCTGTAGACTTGCTCCCTCACACATATAAAGAGCCACTTGCAGGGAATTGTGGATAGTCTTCGACCCATTTAAACATTTTCCTCACTCCCCTCTGAATATCCAGAAGCACAATGAAGCTGCTATCTACCATGTTTTTAAAGGAACACTGCTGGCCATCTCTTCCCACATGTCCAGTTTGCATCACTTTTACCTCAAAGCCTTGCCCTCATTTCTATCTCTATTCTGGAATTTACTGATGAAAACTAAAAGTGCTGCCTTTCCAAAGAGCATTTGCATTTTAAGCAGAGGAATAAATGCCTATAAACCCAAAGGAATGAATGTCTAATGATGGAATTAAAAGTAACAAGGTACATAGGAGATTGCTTTGGCCATAAGGACCTTCCTTACCCATTGCATTACATCTCTTCATCTTCAAAGCTACCTTTGGTCCCATGCCCACTGAGACAAAAATACAACCTCATGTCTTTTCCCTGTTGTTAATTATAATAGTCATTTTCTCCCTTCCTCCCTTTGCTCTAGTCACAGAAAACAAGACACTTAACTAATAGAGTTTACAGACTACAAGAGAGATAGCACTGTGGGGGTGGAATGAATACAGAAGTTCAGAAAACCTGGGTTCAATTCGTTTCAGCACTTGACACCTGTAAGACTCTGCAAGTTGCTGCCTTTAATTGAGGTCATCTTTCTCATTTGTAAAAAGAATATAATGATAACCATTCTCCCTATCTCAAAGTATTATTTTGAAGACCAATGAGACTGTATATGTGAAAAATAAACACCATTTCTATGTTTCTCAACCTAACAGTGAGATTCTCTCCCAACAACCCTATGGGATTGGTGGTACAAGTATTATCACACCTATTTCATAAAGGGGGAAACTGAGAATTAACAATCTTAAAGCAAAAAATCAAAGATAAAGAGCTATTAGAGATCTTGGAAGCCACTTAATAGCTCATGCAGCTAGCTTGTGGTAAGATTCAAACTCAGGACTCTTCTTGCCTCCAATTCCAGTAATCGTCTGCCATATCACATGGCCTCCTCAGAAAATTCTTTATAAAACCTGTGATAAACATTTTATGATGGCTTAGTAAAATGATCTTGTGAGATCTGGTCTGCTCCCAGGGAATTCTGGGGATTCTTGATTTACTCAAGAAATATAACACCTCTCTCAGAGATGCTTGGGATGCTAAGGGACTTTAACAAGACTTGAATTTCAATCTTCCTGCCCTTGCACACCAGTCCCAGTCTGCAAGCTGGAACAATTCCTCAGAGCTGGCTGAGGGCCTAGGCAAATGCTTTAGTGCCTTGAGCTATCATGCCAGGGTTTAGGGTGTGGTTCAGATGCCCCACAGTTTATATGAGCTGACATTCATTCCACCCATAAACTCCTCCCTAAGTAGCTATTCTAAGATGACTGCATTAAATTGGGATATTTTCTCTGCACTTTTCTTAGCTCCCTATAAGAGAGAGTGAGGAGTCCAAGATAACAGTCACATTGTGAGCTTGAGTGACTGGGTAGATGGTGGTACCCTCATCAGCAATAGGAAAGTTAATAAGAGGGAAGGGTTGGGAGTAGAGATAATGAGTCCTGGGGCTTTGCCATGTTGAGTTTAGGATGAATACAAGATATTCCAATTCAAGATCTCCAGTAAGCAATTGAATGGGAAACTGTGTGGGGGTCAGGACAGAGGTTAGAGATGGATAAACAGATCTGGTAATCATTTATATAGAGATGAGAATTGAATGTATCAGCAAGATAGACTAGAGGGGAAAAGAAGACTGAGAAAATAGACTTGGGGGGAATATTCCATGGTTCATGGGAATGACTTGCATAAAGAGCAAGTAAAGGAGATTGACAAGGAGTGATCAGACAAATAGGAGAACCATGAGAGAGCAGAATTACAAAAACCTGGAGAGAAGAGAGTATCAAGGAAAAGAAATTAATCCACAATGTCAAAGGTTGCAGAGAGGTCAAGAAGGATGATGATTGAGAAAAGACCATCTTTATCCCAGAAAGGGAAAGTGATTTGCCCCAAATCACAGAGCATATTGAGGTCACCATTCTTTCTTGAATTCAGAAATTCAATTTACTCTAGATTTAGCTGAGATTCCATTTCCCTACAAAAGATGACATGGTTTATTGGAAGACAAATATACTTCAAGCCTTTTCTTAAAAGCTATCCAAATGGTTTCAAAGTCCTTTTTGTTCTTTAAGAGCAATTATGACTTTACTGTAACAGTCACAGCCTCCAAGGAGTGTTGAGAGAACTCATTCAGATTCTTGAAATTGTATCTGTTGGGGAAAGGTTAGAGAGGGAGAGGGATGAGGACCTCATACTTCAATTTTTCAGCTAGGAAGGTCAGCGGACCAAAATTCAAATCTTACTAGCTGAATGAAAATTGTCAAGCCATTTTCTACCTCTGGGTTTCTGCTTCTTTTCTGGTTAAAGGAAGTGATTGTACAATATGACCACTAAGATGTTTTTCCAGCTCTAAACTTAGGATCCCATGGACATGAGAGTTCAGGAAGTAAAAATAACCTACTAAGAACATGGGCAATTGGGAAATGGTGGTTTCACAGACAGAAAGCCATCCAACAGATACAATACCAATCCTCCTCTCAGCTACCCCTAGAGAGCAGGGGCAGTGTGCTCTAGGAAAGATCATTGGATTTTCCAGAAGGAAAGAATTTGGTCACTGTAAGCAAGGAGCTTCACCCCAAGAACCTCTGTTCCTTTGTTCAGACTATTCCTTATCCTTGAGCCATCTCTCCTTTCTTTGACTTAAATTTCTACTCATTCTTTTATAGGGGCAGCTAGGTGGTACAGTGGATAAAAGCACTGAGCCTAGGTAACAATGTAATCTGTAAAATAGGAATAATGATATCCTCAATAACCATGTCATGGAGTTGTTAGGCAAATTTTAAAGCATAATAAATATGCATCATCTAATACAATTATGAGTCCAGAAGTAGATAACACAACCTAGCACTTTAACATTCTGGCAGATACTTGTACCTCTCCATTTCGGCAGAGCAAGACACCTCTTTTCTCTAATGAACTTTGGCCTAGAAAAGACAAAATAGAAAAAGGCTAATAGGGAATCAATACCCCAAACAAGTTGGATGATAAGGGGAACATCTTGTGATCCTTGATGAATTCCAGACATCAGGCATACAATCTATATACTTAGGTATTGATAGAACAGTCTATGTTATTGCTGAGACATTCTCAATGGTCTTCGAAAGTTCATGGAGCTTGTTAGAGGAACAACAGAATTGGATGGGGGAATATTCTATTTAAATTTCCAGGAAAGTGAAAAGGATGGAGTTTAGAAACTATATGTCAGTGCGCTTGATTTTGATTACTAGAAAAAATTAAATAAATGATCGGTAAATATATATATGAAAAAGTTATGATCATAAAGAACAAGCATGAAATCATCATAATCAGGTCATGCCATTCTATCTGACCTCATTTCCTTATTTTTTATATACTCCCTAGACTGGAAGATATATTAGAATTCAGTATATATAATTTATCTAGGTTTTAGCAAGGTATTCTATAAAGTCTCATGTGGTTCTTATGGAAAGAATGGAAGGATGTAGGTGAGATAATAGTATACTTAGGTGTTTTGAAACTTATTGAATGGTCAGATACTAAAAGTTTGATATCAACAGTCAAGGGAGACTTGTACAGTGTAATTTGTTTTTCAGTAACTTGGATAAATTATTAAGTAGCATGCTTATCACATTTGAAGATGATTCAAATCTGGTAGAGATAGCTATCTCATTATATCACAAGAATAAAGATCTAAAAAGATTTTCATAAGCTAAAATATTGGACTGAATCTAATAAGATAGAACTAAATAGGCAGATAAGTGGCTCAGTGGCTAGAGTGCTGGGCCTAAAGTCAAGAAGACCTCAGTTCAAACCTGGCCTCAGACATTTACTAGCTGTGTGACCCTGGGCAAGTCACTTAACTTCTGCTTACCTTAATCCACTGGAGAAGGAAAAAGAAAACTACCCCCATTATCTTTGCCACGAAAACCCAATAAAGAGTATGTTCCATGGGGTCATGAAGAGTCAGAGATGACTGAATGACTGAACAACAATTGTTAAGAAGTTTTCTGGGCAGCTAGGTGGCACAGTAAATATAGTTCCTGGCTTGCAGTCAGGAAGAGTCATCTTCCTGACTTCAAATCTGGACTCAGATACTTACTAGCTATATGACCCTGGGCAAGTCACAATCCTATTTGCCTCAGTTCCTCATATGTAAAATGAGTCAGAGAAGGAATAGTAAAGCATTCCAATATCTTTGCCTAGGAAACCCCAAATGGTTATCACAAAGAGTTGGACATGACTGAAATGACTGAACAAAACCCACAACATATAGTTTAATTCATTCCCAAGTCAAGATATAATCTGTGATATCCTTGGTTCTCTTTGAATACAAAGGACAAACAATAAATATATCACACCTCCAAATCCATATATATGCACACAAAAATGTTACATATTCATATGTGTGTGTGTGATACACACACACACACACATATATTCCAATATACAGGTGTGTGTTTTTCAAATTGAACTTTTTGTTTGTAAGCGAACACATTAGCATTAGATGGTATGTATGGCTGCAAATTCCACATTTGCCAGGTGTCATGCTGCTTCCAAAAAACAACTCCTCTCCTCACCTGAAAGATGTGTTATCAAATTCTGGAAAGAAAAAAAAATGTATATGTTCAAAAGGGAATCCATTTACTACAAGTGATAATGTATTTAAACAAACTGCTATTTGCTTCACTTCCTCAATCTATAAAAGCTAAATGCTCCCATCTTGTTAGTAAGATCTGGATAACAAATAACCACCATCATATGACATTTTCCTCTTAAACCTCTATTCTGTTCATTGCTTGTATATGTGAATGAATAAACAAACACACACCAGTCCCCTACAATAGTTTCTGTTGCAATCATTTACCAATAAAAACACCATAAGAGCTGCTTTTACTACTGAGTTTGGTCCATGAAGTTGTATTGAAATGGTAGTTTGTGGCTTCTTGATTTCCTTGGAGCCTGATGCTCTTCTGTGGGTGTATCCTAAATAGCTGAAGGATGGCAATGAAGAGACTAAATTCCAGCAGCTCCTCCATCCCCATAAAATATAACTTCCTGAGGAAAGAGATTAGTTTGTTTTTGTCTTTTGTACCCCAGCCTTGAAAGTGGTAGGTGATTTATAAATGTTTAGAATAGTACTGAACAGGACAGGTCAGGACAGGACAGGACAGGACAATAGGCTAGGCTAGGCTAGGGTAGGATAGGATAGGACAGGATAGGACAGGATAGGACAGGACAGGACAGGACAGGACAGGACAGGACAGGACAGGACAGGACAGGACAGGACAGGACAGGACAGGATAGGACAGGACAGGATAGGACAGGACAGGACAGGACAGGACAGGACAGGACAGGACAGGACAGGACAGGACAGGACAGGACAGGACAGGATAGGATAGGACAGGATAGGATAGGACAGGATAGGACAGGATAGGACAGGATAGGTCAGGATGCACAGGACAGCACAGGACAGGACCAATCCGAATGAAACAGAACAGAACAGAAATAGAATGTAATAGAATAGGAACAGCTAGGTAGTACAGTGGACAGAGCACTGGGCTTGGAGTCAGAAAGACTCATCTTCATGAGTTCAAGTCTGGCCTCGGACACTTACTAGCTTGTATGATCCTGGACAAGTCACTTACCTCTGTTTGCCTCAGTTTCCTTATCTGTCAAATGAACTGGAGAAAAAAAATGGCAAACCGCTCACTCTCTTTACCAAGAAAACCCCAAGTGGGGACACAAAGAGTGTTACACCACTGAATAACAACAGAGTAGAATACTTGGGTTTTGGGGATTAGCAATTCACACCGACTCAAAATATTAGGATCATAGAGTAACAGCTAGAAAGGGCCTTGAGGTCACTCCTTCATGCTGCAGATGAAGAAACTGAGGATCAAAGAGATCAAGTAAATTTTACAAAGTGAAATAGGGGACAGAGAATAATTTAAGCCCAGGAGGACTTGTGACTCCAAATCCAGCATTCCTTCCACTGTATCTCACTGAGAAAAAGAAAAAGAAAAAAGAAAAAAGATTGAAGCAGCACATATTTATTGCTGTTGTAATTAACCCATAAGTACAAAGAAGATCTGACATTGACTGTTCCCCAACACGGCAGGCCTGTTTCTCCTGTCAGATCATCAGGATCCCCTACCTTAGCATAAATAGAACTCTCCCCTGCCTCCACCCCTAAATCTATCCCTTTAAAGACAAAAATGGGAAAGATGAGCTGTAGGTTTTCACACTCCTTTAAGGAACTGGATTCAGCCACAAGGGCCTTGTTTTCAATCTTGACAAGGCTTCCATTTTCCATCTGTTAGTGTTCAATGACCCTGATTCTCCTATAATTTAAATGGAATGCAAGCTCAGTTCTGGAGGGCAAAGGTGTTGTCGGTGCATGAAAATTGCACTTATTTTCTACTTTATGACACCTTCCCCTTCTCCTCTACCACATAACCCTATGGAGCTGACCATAAATGTCCTTCAGAAGACTAGAGAGCTGCACTAATTCATGCCATTGGAGTCACACATTATTAACACCTAGTCCTAATTTCTGAAAGCTTTGTACTAGTGATTTCTATCCTGGGTCCACAGAGCAAAAGAAAGATTCCACATCTGAATATAGAGAGAAGAACTGAATGGGAAATACATGACGGACAGGATAGTTGTTTCATTCAACCTGAAATCCTTTCAACCTTCCCTGACTCCCTAATACAGTGCAGGAGGTCTTATATCCCCATCCCACAAGGAATGAAAGCGTATACTTTATTATATATTTTCACAATAAAGATACTGCTTCTGTGATCCAATCCCACTTACATACTGTTACACAAGAATGTGATTGGTTACGTCATGTAGCTCAGTGCATTGATTTCTATGAGTGAATATCTCAGTTGGCTTCAATACTTGGCAACTCCATATTTGGGAGGCAGAACTGTTTAAAGGAAAGAGCATCATGTGGGAATTGGAAGGGCTAGGTTTCATTCCAGGTTTCTCCACTGACTGTAATATTGGGCTAATTCTTCCCTCTCCTTGCCACTCAGTTTTCTGCTCTTTAAAATGAAGGAACTGGGTTAGATGAACTTTAAAGGTCCTTCCAGTCCCAAAGTCTATGATCATATAAGAAGCCTTCTTGAGAGAATTTCAGAAATTCTTCCCTATGGTTGGACAAGAGGGAAAATAGAGTTCCTCCTCTACATTCTGGAAAGTGTTGTGCCTTGCATAACCAGAATGATATAAGTGCTAAAAGAGAAAACACAACTGACCAAGAAAACAGAGGAGACGGAAACAGGATCTTATCAATCAATCAATCCACAGGCTTTTATTGAACACCTACTATGGGCCAGAGTTGAGCAGCTAGAAGGCTCAGTGGATAAAGCCCTGTTCCTGGAGTCAAGAAAACCTGAGTTCAAATATGGCCTTATTAGCTGTGTGACCTTGGGCAAGTCACTTAACCCTGTTTATCTCAGTTTCCTCATCTGTAACATGAGCTAGAAAAGGAAATGGCAAACAACTTCAGCAATCTTTGCCAAGAATACCCCACATGGAGTCTCAAAGAGTCTGAAAAATGACCGAATAGGCCAGATACAGTACAAGATACTAGAAATACAAAGAATAAAATAAAATTATCTCAGTCCTCAAGAGCCTCAATTCTACTAGTTAGAGCATTCAGATGTATCATTCACTTAGTCAAGAAGCATTTATTGTTTACTAGGTTAAAAACTATACCAAGGTCTGAGAATACAAAGAGAAACATGAAACAGTTTCTGCCTTCAAGGAGTGTTGTAGCTGTCTATCTGTCTTTATTTATATATATATATATATATATATATATATATATACATATATATACATATATACACACACACACACACATATATACATACATACATATATTCTTAGACAGCAACTATATATGTGTATATATATATATTTATATCTATAGCACCATAAAATATAGTATATAATATAATATTAGATAGATAGATAGATTTCAATACTTCTTTGATCTTCGATATGAAACTAATAGTATGAGTATTATTATCTCTAAGATTAGGAAACTGAGGTTCAGAAAGGTTAAGGCATGGGGCAGCTAGGTGGCAAAGTGGATAAAGCACTGGCCCTGGATTCAAGAGGACCTGAGTTCAAATCCAGCCTCAGACACTTGATACTTACTAGCTGGATGACCCTGGGCAAGTCGCTTAACCCCCCATTGCCCCACGAAAGAAAGAAAGAAAGAAAGAAAGAAAGAAAGAAAGAAAGAAAGAAAGAAAGAAAGAAAGAAAGAAAGAGAGAAAGAAAGAGAGAAAGAAAGAGAGAAAGAAGGAAAGAGAGAAAGAAAGAGAGAGAAAGAAGGAAAGAGAGAGAGAGAGAGAGAGAGAAAGAAAGAAAGAAAGAAAGAAAGAAAGAAAGAAAGAAAGAAAGAAAGAAAGAAAGAAAGAAAGAAAGAAAGAAATGTTAAGGTACTTGCCCAAGGTCACACAATATGTGATTGGTAGAGCTGGGAATCAGGGTCAGATTTCCTGATTCTATGCTTAATGTTCTTTCTGCTCCATCTTGTTTTGTCTATATAAGCGTAAAGCCATTTTCTTTCGTTGATGGTGGGAGGTACAGGGGGAGAGTACAGACCTATAATTTCATCAACATGAGAAACTCTCAGTGTGAAAAATCCTTTCACATATTCAGAACATTTGTTTGAGTGTAGAGGAAGTTCAAATGGCTGGGCCATTGTCACATACTCAGCATGTATCAGAGACAGAACTTCAATGCACATCTTTCCAACTCCAAGGCTAGCTCTCTATATACTATATTATTCTGTCTCTCCTATATACTTCATTTTTTGTTTTTATTTTTGTTTTATTGTTGTTGTTGTTGTTGGGTTTTTTGGGGGGGGGCAATGATAGTGAAGTGACTGACTCAGGGTCACACAGCTAGTAAGTGTCAAGTGTCTGAGGCCGGATTTGAACTCAGGTACTCCTGAATCCAGGGCCAGTGCTTTACCCACTCTGCCACCTAGCTGCCCCCTTTCCTATATACTTCTAGGAAAACTTACCCTGATTAGAATCTTGGGCACACTATTTCCACTAGGGTATGTAGAAAGTCAGTATTGGGGAATAATGCCACCGCCCATGTGAAGAGAGTTGAGCCTGGTTCATTGGATCTCTGTCCTCTACTGCCCTCTGGGGTGAACATCAAATTAAACCAAAGGTTTAATTTAACTGCCAAAGTCCTTTCCAAAGGCTGCTGCTCTTATGATAATTATTTGCAGTGCCTGTTTGTTCCAAACCCACTCTTTTCTCTGGGTTTGAGTCAATCAGGGTTTCATTTCTAATGGTCCCATAAACTGTCAATATTTCCACAATAGTCAACAGCCAAGAATGGAAGCAGCTACATCTACCACCAGTCAGCTAAAGTCAATGATAAATCATGTGCTTCTAGGATTAACTGTACCCTTGCTGTCAAACATGAGAATCCTGCTATTCCATTCTTCACTGATTTGTTTTTAAGGGGTACACTGTCTATAATGGCTCAAAGAGACTTTCAGTGGCACTTCTTGACCTTTGCTGCTTCATGCATTTCAAAGAGACACCCACTCGCCAAACTCCAAATTCCCCGGGAGTGTATCCACAGTCTACAATCAGATCTAGCCCTACTGACTTCCATTTCTTGTCCAGTGGAATAGGGGCTGGTAATATAAAGAAAGCAAGGTCTGCTGAGGCATAAAGAGGGGGATAAATTCAGATGCTAATTCCCACCAAACATAACCGTCTGTTGCCAACTTCCTCAAGGCTTCAGACTATCCTGAACCAGTTCCTGTGAGTTGTGCCTGCCTCCAAGCTCACATACCTCACATTAAAGGATTGATTTTTTTATCCTCTGCAAAATCATCCCCATGCCTGTGTCCAGGTCTATCCAGGAACCCTTCCCATGCCATTTATGTGATCACAAAACACAGAAAGGGCAAGTTGGACAATTTAAAATTCAGCCTTCAGGAAGCCAAACATGTATCCAGGCAATTATGAAGACATTTGCATAAAAGAGAGCAAAGTGCCAGACCATTCTGTGTAGTCATAACAAAGTGGGTTTTTTTCCTCCCTCACAGCCAATTGTCAGCAGAAATTGCAAACAGCAAATTTGTTACTTGCAGAGGTAGAACTTCCCAGGCTCTAAATGTTTAGGCTAATAAGGCTTATGGTCTTCCTAAAGCTGAGGCTGTGGAGCTCAGACTTATGCAAGCATCAATTATGAAAGCATAAAACTTTCTGGAATGGGAAAGGGCATTCAGTTCACTGGGCTCAGGAATGCATCACAGGTCATCATCCACCCTTCAGTATTCTTCACGTACCCTTCATTCACTTCTTTACTCCAAGAGCAACTTGCAGTGCTGTTGCTGGTGTGGTTCTTTTTTCAATTTGCTCTATGAATTTGCTTTTATGAACATCCTCTGTTTATTAACTCTTTGACAAAAAAAAAAAGCTTACCCTAGCTCACCTTATTTATGGTGACTTGTTGAAGGCCACAAAAAGCCGATTAAGCTGTATTGTCATAGCACACCCACAAATATATGTCATTTGAAAAAAAATCATGGTGTGTTTAAGCTCTTTCCCCAAAAGACAGGGAAGGCTAGGGATGAATGTGGAGGCATTTTTTTTACCATATTAATATGCCTTTCTTATACCTATTCAAAGTCAGGTTATGCTGATGATGGCTATTTTCCAAACTAATTTTGCCACAAAACATTTTGGAGCTTGTAATGGACTGTTAGAACTGATTAATTCTGGGTGAAGGGATAAAGGTTGTGTTGTACTTGTTTGTATATATATGCATGTATGTAGGAATCAGGGGAAACAGGAGGCAAATTTTAGAAAACTAAGTCTATTTTCCCACTGGAAAACTTATCACATGTATTTATTTTTTTGGAGGGGGGTGGGGCAATGAGGGTTAAGTGACTTGCCCTGGGCCACACAGCTAGTAAGTGTCAAGTGTCTGAAGCTGGATTTGAACTTAGGTCCTCCTGAATCCAGGGCTGGTGCTTTATCCACTGTGCCACCTAGCTGCCCCACGTGTATTGATTATTTTGATTTTTTAAAATTTTGATTTAGACCTTAATTGGTATAAACAATTCCAGGTGAGAAAAATTCCTCTAAAAATGAATACTATAGACTGCTTGAAGTCTTAGAGAGTTAACCTGACCCACTAAGAAGTGAAGTGACCTCCTCAGGGGCCCAGAGTCTAAATGTGGCAGAGCTATAACTTTAATCCAAGTCTTCCTGAGTGAGATAAGCTCCATGGCCACTATGGCATCTTAACTATTTTTTGCTTCACATTTTGTATTTAATATTTTAAATCAAAATTTTCCTCCCAGAATTCATATTCACATGGAACAGTTGAGGAAATGGTTGACCACTCACTGAAGAGGTTTCCTTGGCACCTATTCTCTCCTGAATACAATGAGTGACACAAAGGTCGCTAGGGATGTCCTTATTATTAAATAAGTTCTTCTGTCAGATCTTCTTCTTGGCCTTTCTGTAGCATTTGACACTGCTAGCCAATTCCTCCTTGAAATTTTCTCCTCCCTTGACTTTTGTGCCATGGCATGATAGGGGTTCTCAGTTTCTCTGACTGCTCCTTCCCTGAATCTTTGACCAGTTTTTAGTTTTTTCTTTATCTTTCTTCTTTACTTGAAAATGCAGCAAACATTCACGACTCAATCCTTCACACCTGCATAATGCATTCATGGAGCTCCTCCATGTTCAGAGCATCATAGGCTAACTATGCGGCATGTGGAATAGAGCACTAGACCTGGAATCAGAAAGACCTAAGTCTAAATCCTGCCTCAGACACCTAGCAGTTGTATGACCCTGGACAAATCTCTTAAACTCTGCCTGCCTCAATTTTCTAATCTGTAAAATGAAAATAATAGCACCTACTTCCCAAGGTTGTTCTGAAGATCAAATGAGATAACATATGTAAAGTGCTATCCAAACTTTAAAGCACTATAAAAATGCTGCTGCTGCTGCTGATGTATGGGGTGTTGAGGAGGACTAGCCCCTCTCGTGGGAGGGCTTGCCAAGCCCTTTTCAGGGCATCTCATTCACCTTTGGTATCCACCCCTAACTCTCAAGTGTGACTCTAAGAAGCTGTAGCATGTACAGCAGCCAAAGCCCAGCAAACCATCTCAGCACATGGGCTAAACCAGGCTGAAGGCAACCTATTGGTGAGTTAGGGGGATGTCTACTCCAAGCATGTGAATATTTTTCCCTGCAGAACAAGGGGATGAGAATAATTTGTTCTAACAGCCAGGAAGGCAGCTAAAGCAGGTACTGTGGAGTGCTTAGAGCTTGGTCAGACATCAGAGATACCAAGGTCATCCACTGTATCCTGGGCCATCGCCAGTCATCTTGACTTGTCTTATCACTGGACTTCAATAACTCAGGGGGAGAAAGGAAGGCTGACAACTTTGGACAACTCTGACTAACTTAAATCCAATTCACACTTATGTCATCATGCCACCTGTGATGCCATTGGTCCTCTTTGAAAATGAAGGGCAAAAAATAAAAACATTTATATTATTATTATTATTATTATTATTATTATTATTATTATTATTCCACCCCCCCACCTCAATGCTACTGATAGAATAGGGACTGCATCTGTGATTTTATCAGCAAAGAGAATTCAGAGCTGAACAAACTCTTTCTAACAATGTTACGCTTCTCTACAACTTTTAGTCCTAAAGAGTTGTCTATTATCACTGAGATAGTAAATTGTATCAGGTCACTCAGACGGTATATGTCAGAAGAAGAACTATACACATATAACTAATCAATCTCCCAGTCAGATTCTAGTCTTGCAATTCTACAAGTCTCCTGGCCATCAAATTAAATTCACATAGTCATAACCAGTGGAACCTATAACAAGCCAGCTCTATATTTTATCTTACCAATTTCTGTTAATGGGACCACCGTTATTCCACTCATCCAGTCTCAAAGTCCAGGTCCATCAGATGGTTCTCCCCAAAACATTGTTATCACATTACACCCTCCAATATCTCTCTCTTCCTTACAACATCAAACCTAGAATCCTCATCTATATCTCACTATTCTACCATATGAACCACATTTTGTTGCTGTTTATCCATTTCAGTTGTATCTGACTTCATGACTCCATTTGGGATATTCTTGGCAAATATACTAGAGTGGTAGGCCATTTCTCAATTTACAAATGAGAAACTGAGGCAAACAACATTGTTCGGTGACTTGCCCAGTGTCACACAGCTAGTAAACTAGATTTGAACTCAAGAAGATGTGTCTTCCTGACACCAGGCCTTTCACTCCATGAACTTTACCACATAAATGCCCCTATGAACCATGTACTATAATAT
This sequence comes from Dromiciops gliroides, assembly GCF_019393635.1. Classification (NCBI taxonomy): domain Eukaryota; kingdom Metazoa; phylum Chordata; class Mammalia; order Microbiotheria; family Microbiotheriidae; genus Dromiciops; species Dromiciops gliroides. The sequence goes on along the minus strand of NC_057862.1, from coordinate 486,533,320 downwards.
ATAAACAATAATTGAAATTAAGAAGACAAGACATTCTTTTCTCCTCAGTCATTCTCCTTACTGGCCTCAAACAAATGCTTATTCCTGTCTCCTTATTTTCATTCATGACCTACCGCATCATTTTCAGGAATGGAAACCTCAGGAATGAAGCCTTTCCCATCCCTTAGTTTAAAATCCTCCTCCTATTTGCCACCCAGGAGTCTTAATTCAGTGAATATTCATTCATATCTAGTCACATTCAAAATCATTACTCATTAAAAACTGAATTTTACTGGCTGCCCCCTAGGGAGCTGTGCACATAGGAATGCAGGGTATGTTGCTCCCTTCTGGGAGATTACAATCCAAGACAAACAAGTCCATACTGTACAGGGAACCTGAGCTTCTAACAACAAATCCTCATGTGTGTATTACACTATTTCTTTTCCATAAAATTTTTTGAAAAGTGAATTTGATTGAATTTTAAACATAACAGAGGGTGAGGTCAAGTCAGAAATGAAGAGGGATTGGGGTTAGTAGTAGAAAGAGGTCTTTGACTAGATTGAGGGTGGGAAGAAGAACAGGGAGTGATCAGTCAATGAGCACTTATTGAGTGCCTACTATGTGTCAGCCATTATAGAAACACAGAAAGGCAAAAGACCATTCCTTATCTCAAGGAGCTTGAAACCTAATGGACACTAAGGCTCCTGAAAGGCAAAGAATGTCACATCCATCTCTGTCACTTGCTTTCTGGCACGTGATGCTTTCATGTTCAAGCCTCTGTTTAACTCTCTCCTCTCTCAACTGAGAAGTAGAGCTTAGAGCCTGATAATCACATTCTTGCCTCCTGAAAGATAAAGCTGATCACATCCCCAAGCTTGATGTATTACACCATTTTGCTGGAGGACCAGCTTGGCTTAGTAGATTTAGGAGTTAGGAATCAACAGGTATTTAAGAGCAGGGTTCAAATCCAAAATCAGACACCTGGCCGCTGTATGACCTTGGTTGAGACACTTAAGCTCTCTCAGTCTCAGTTTCCTCATCTGTAAATAAGGATGATAATAATATCTATCACACAGAGTTGTAGAGAGGCTCAAAGGAGATTGTACATCAAAAGAGCTTTGAAAACCTTAAAGGGCCATATAGATGTGAAATCAAACAGTGGCAGCTAGGCAGTGTGAAGCTGAGGTTTTGCTTCCTTATCTGCTTATATGTGATATTCCTCCCCCAGAAGAATGTAAATTCTTTGAGGGCAGGGACTGTTTTCCATTTTTATATTCCCAACCACATACCTCTGGCTTAATGAATGCTTGTTGATTACTTGATTTTGTCTTTGTTTCCTCTGTACTGAGAAGCAGCATAGAAGAGTAAATAAGAACTCAGCCTTTGGGTGAGTGAGAAAGGACTACATTAAGTCTTGCCTTTGAAGCATAGAGCTGTGTGACCTTAGGCAAGTCATTTAACTTCTCAGTAGCATTCCTTAAGTAAAAACTGCAATGCAGGTGCCCATATACATTTTTTGTTTTGTTTTGTTTTTTTGTGGAGCAATGAGGGTTAAGTGACTTGCCCAGGGTCACACAGCTAGTAAGTGTCAAGTGTCTGAGGCTGGATTTGAACTCAGGGCTTCCTGAATCCAGGGCCAGTGCTTTATCCACTGCACCTCCTAGCTGCACCCCCCCATATACATTTTTTGTTTGTTTGTTTGTTTTGGTTTTTTTGTTTTGTTTTTTTTTTGCGGGGCAATGGGGGTTAAGTGACTTGCCCTAGGTCACACAGCTAGTAAGTGTCAAGTGTCTGAGGCCAGATTTGAACTCAGGAACTCCTGAATCCAGGGCCCGTGCTCTATCCACTACGCCACCTAGCCGCCCCCCCCCATATACATTTTTAAAGGGAGATTCCAAAATGGGAGTTCCTGGCCAAGGAAATGACTGGTTTGCCCTCACTGTTAGTTAGCCATGTCCAACTCTTTGGGACTCATTGGACCACACTGTCTATGGGGTTTTCTTGGCAAAGATACTGGTATAGTTTGCCACTTACTTCACCGGTGTATTGAAAGACAAACAGAGGTAAAGTGACTTGCCCAGGGTTACACAGCTAGTAAGTGTCTGAGGCTAGATCTGAACTCAAGTCTTCCTGACTCCAGACCCAGCACTCTGTCCACTGAGCCATCTAGCTGCTCCATCCCCCAACTACTGCCAAAAAAAAAAATCCCCAGCACACAGGACAGTGTCTTATATTTCTTTAGTAGTTTCTTGACAAATGTTTGTTGAGTTTTTTTCCTCAGTGCTTTAAAAAAAATAGTAAACATGTGAGCTATGGTAAAAGAATCACTCAGATGCATAGCATACCAGAATGAGGCAGTGCCTCTAGATCACATAAGGCCTGTGTGGTCAGGCGTTCATCTCACCAACTCTGTGACAAGCTCAATGACACCTTTTGACTACAAGAAGAGATAGGACTGGCATCCAAGAGACTGCTTCTTTCCTGACAGATTTTCTCCCTACTTGGCTATCAGATTCCTTCACTGTACAAGGAGAGTTGTGCCAAACTTCAATCCTGATTTTGATAAGTCCTTTCGACAAATCTGGCATCAGCTACAGTGAAATGACAATTAGCATGTTAATTAAGGCTTTTTTCCCCTTTAAATTTGGTCCTATTCTAGATCTCTTTCCAATTTTAAAATCCAGCTCTCTGGCTCCATCTTATGCCATGCTACTGATCCCTTCCAGGATATAATACCAGAGGTACATTGAGGTACATGAAATGAAAAACCACTAGCTCAAAGACTTTATAGAGGAGGGCAAGCAAAAAATATGTAACACATATATATTCACACATATATACATATACATATATGTATGTATATATGAATATATACATACACATACATATATGGCTTAGTGGATAGAGTGCTGGGCCTGGAGTCAGGAAAACCTGAGTTTAAATACATCCTTAGACACTTACTAGTTGTGTGACCCTGGGCAAGTCACTTAACCTCTGTTTGCCTAAATCCACTGGAGAAGGAAATGGCAACCAATCCAATATCTTTGCCAAGAAAACATCATGGAGTCATAAAGAGCTGGACACAGTAAACAACTATATAGATATACAGATAGTATGTATATACACATATATAATGTATGTTATATATACACAGAGTAATATATAGTTATATATAATTATACGGGATAAACATATACACATGTGTATAATGCATGCATGCATGTATACATGCAAGCATATATATATATATATATATATATATATATATATATATATATATATATATATATATAAGTGTGTTGTGTGTGTACGTATATGTATATATACACAAACAAAGCACTCAGGCACTCCACTGGAGACTTTCCCCCAGGCTGATATCTGTCCATTAATCAAAAGGCTTTGAATCTCATTATTTAACCAGTTCTAAATCTACCTAATTGTTTTGTCATCTAGTCTACTCTGTGCCATAATGAGTAAGGGGAACTCTGAGAAACTTTAACAAATGGGTTATTGAAATGTAGGCAAATTGTTCATAAGACTTCCCTCATTGACCATTTTAGTAACCCTGTACAAAAAGAGAAGTGGAGGGAGGAAGGGAAATGATTTTATGAATTTATACGAGCATGATCTGTTTTAGATGATGGGCTCTGAGTGTCCCCATGTCCTTTCCCAACAGCTGAGAAACCATTGCTTTAATGTTTTACTGTAGATTTGTCAGAAAATGCAGTAAAGATCACTGGCCTACAGTTGGAAAAATCTACTTTTCGCCCCCACCTCTCCTTTAAAAACCTGCCTGCCTCCAGTCCTGAGATCCCTCTCCTCATCATCATATTTTTTCAAAGATTGCTAACAGCTCAGCAATCAACATCCACAAGTCGTTTCTGTACCCTGGGATATAGTTCATCCAGGCCGTTTTTGGCTCTTAGAATTTAGAAACCTCCCAAATGGAGAGCAGCCAAGATTTCCTCTCAGCAAAGCAACACCAGTGCCTTTTAACCCTAGTTCCTCACCCCTCCCTCCTAGTTTTCTGTTTTTGTTTTTGTTCCCACCTACCCACCCTTGCTAAAGTCCTCTGGACTCACAGGTTTGTTTGGGGACCTTAGTATTGACAGCCAGGAGGTTGAAAGGAGTATCAGGGACAGCGCTGAATCTGTAAAGAGTTTGTTTTTTTCCCCAGGGAACTGAAAACATTTCTGATCTTCAACATTGTGTCTGCAAATGGGGGGGGGGGTAGGACAACAAAAATAAAAATCCTTCTTCTCCCTTCTTCCAAGGCCCCAGTTCTTCACCCTAGACTGCAGCCCAGAGTAGGTGGTCACAGGCAGGGAGCCCCACCTCTGTGCACAGCTGAAGGCCTAAGGGGTGCTAGAAACTGAACTCTACACAAACTCCTGTCAAGGCTACAAGCTTGCCACAGCCTCCTTGTCAGGTACTTGGGAAGCAGGACTCTGGAGAGGCAGAGCTTGGCATAGCTTTGAACACAGGCACAGACTTCACCAGTTTAAACACCTAAAGGATGTATGCAGGATCCATGCCTGGGGGATCTGGGAACCAGCTCTTCTTGTGGGGATCTCTCTGAGATCATAAAATGCCCCTTCATTCCACACAGCAGGCAGTCGGAGTGTGGAAGCAGGACTCCCCACCCACTGCTCTCTCTGCTCCACTTCAGAGCTCTCAACCATCCTTGAGCCAGCCCAAGTCCCACTTCCTCCTACTTCCTCCCCCTCTACTTGGTCGCTCTCTTCTCTGAACTCCTCAGAATCTTCAATCCATACTTATGTGTCTTTCTGTGCGAATTGGTTCAGTTAGCCAGGTCTCATACTAACCAATAACCTCCTTAAAGGCAAAGGTCATGTATTAGACTCTTTTGGCCCCCTATACACACACACACACACACACACACTCCCACACACACTACACAACACAGAAAAAATGGTAAATAAAGTCTTGTTGATTCATGGATGGATTGCAAAACCTTGTAGTAAATTCCTTGAGATGAGGATGAGGTAGAGACCTAGGAGGTGGGGGGGGGGGGTAGAGTAAACAAATCCCAAAGCAAGAAATCTCTCTCTTTTTTTTTTAATTTTGCAGGGCAATGGGGGTTAAGTGACTTGCCCAGGGTCACACAGCTACTAATTGTCAAGTGTCTGAGGCCACATTTGAACTCAGGTACTCCGGAATTCCGGGCCGGTGCTTTATCCACTTCGCCACCTAGCTGCCCCCTGCAAGAAATCATTCTAATGTTATACTGTGATGAGGAAACATGTACAATTCACATTTGATGTAAAAGCCAGATAATGTATACGTGCACCTAAACACATATATACACACAACAAATGCATGCAAAACTATAATAAAAGTAAATGCGAATGAAACCAATTATTCAGCTCTTCACTTTTATCTCCAACATTGAGTTCATGAGGGAAGTTGCCCCTACAGGAAAGGAAGAGATCTCCACACAGACAGGAGAATATAAGGAATAGCACATGCCCTGATTGACTAGGTTGTGAATGGGTTGCTCTCTACCTCAAACTCCTGCATACTATGGTCAGGTAATCACTTAACCTCAACTTTGACAAGAATTTTACCTGGGACAGGAGACCAGGGGCTTTGCTACAGGGCTCTGGATTTAGAGTGCAGATATTCTGACTCTGAAGCCTCTGTATCATACAACTGTGTACCTCCCCCCCAAATTACACTCCAACCCCAACTTGCCCTAGGGCATCCTTTGTGGTACTTATCTGAAGTAAAGAAATTCCTTGGAATCAATCTCCCACCACAAGACCCTGGATCTAATCTTGGTGGGGAAATAGGCATAGGGGTCTTGTCTGAAACAACATCAGCTCAGCATTTTGTCAGCCTTGGTATCAGGTTTGGTATCCACTTTGTGTTAGGACTCTGGTTCCCCTTTATGGGGGAACACTGTCCACATCTTGACTCAAAAGAACAGTTATTACATGATAACCCATGTCCAGACCTTTCATGATTGTGTTCCTGCCTTGATTTCTACTGCCATAACTCTGCCTGTCTATACCTGCTCCACTTTGCCAGTTTCAATCTTCCCAACACTCCCAGTGACCATTCTACCGAACATGTTCAGAAATTTGGACTCTGAGTCCAGACCACATGCTCAGAAGCTGCTTCCCTGTTCGAGTTCCCCTGTGTCATATGAATTCCCAGACCTCCAACCCCGACTGCTTCCTTGGATTCTATGGTTTATCAACCTCCTGCTGGCTATTGGGTGTTCTCATACATCCTAATCCTGACTCACCATCCAGCTGCACCCTTCAAATTGCTTAGAATCCTGAGCTCTACCAGACTCCTTCAGTCTGAATCAACCTCCAACCCTGGCCTCCACCCCACTCATACCCAAACCTCTATCGCATCACTGTCCCAGTCCCAAAACAAACATTTCTTTCATTAGCACTTACAGCTGTGTGACAAGGTAGGAGTAGGAGACTGATGGTGATGATGACGATGGTGACGATGAGAGCTAACATTTATATAAGACTTTAATATTGGCATAGCACTTTACCAATATTATCTCATTTGATCCTCACAACAAACCTAGAAAGCAAGGGTTATTAGAATCTCCATTGTACAGATAAAGAAACTGAGGCATAGAGGGGGGAAAATGTGACTTGCCCATGGTCAAATGGATAATTGTCTCAGCCTAGATTCGAACTTCAAACATTCTGACTCCAAATCCAGTGCACTATATTCATGGCAATACCACAAGCAAAGGTATTTAGGTGAGAAGAGGCGAATAGACTTGTGGACATTATCTCACCATCTCTGTGTCTTTACCATGTTTCTCAAGCTTTGGTATCCCTATCTATAAAATTAGGCAGGTTGAATTAGATAAGCTCCAAGATCTCTTTCACTTATGACATTCTGAGTCTGACTTGTAGCCTTTTGTTCTTGTCCCTCAACACAGAAATCATCAGCAGAGCAGTGCTGAGGATTAATAACAACCTCCTAATTTGTCAGACCTTGGCATTTAATTGTGGCTGGATAGACTAGCTGCTGATCAATAAAAGCCCCAAGGGGGAAGGGACTCTTATTATGGTGTGACTGTTAAGCAGCACACAGTCCTAGCAGAGTAGAGAGCTTAGGGGATATCAGTGTTTAGGCAAGTCATTTTTATCCTTGGGCAAAGATAAAAACCTTGTGTATTCTCAAAGGGCCTCTGCTAAATCATTGTCTGTTCTGTGATTTTTGCTTCTTACTGGGATAGCTGGTGTAAACCATGACCTTATTAACTCTTGTCTTGATCTAAAGGAATTGATCATATTCAGGTAACAGAATATTTGAGAGGGTCATCTGGGTTTCCAGCGTCAGATCCATGCTGGGGGGGAGGGGGGAGGGGGAAGAGCTTTTACTTAGTTATCCCTGCTTTTTCCAGGGAGAAAATGAATGTGATACTCTTCTTCTGTGCCATCTATGTTCACCACCAAGCTGGCAGAGTTATGGCTCTGAGGTTGTTGAGATTCTGTAACCTTTTTTAAAGGGTTCACCTTTAAGTCCAAGGCTCCAGAGGGATACCTCTATCACTCTATTATCACTCTATTGCCCTTGCTCCCTGCCTAGGCTGTCCTGAGCATTTGGCTATGTCCTGAGACAAGAATAAGACCTGCCAGGAATCTTTTGCCTACAGGTGTATAGGTAGGAGGACAGAAAGAAGTGAGAGAGACACCAAGGAAGAGATAGCAATTCTCACCGTATCCAAAGGAGGAATGCTAAAAGAGGCACTCAAGACGTTCCAACTATTTTCTAGTTCTCCTGTTCATTCTCTGGTTAAAAGCCAGGCCTCTGAAGGCAACACAATATGAATTACTGTGGGCTTATGAGCTTCTGCAGAACTGAGATCAGGAAATAGGAAAGAAGAAAAAGGGCTGGACCTGCCTGACTAAAGAGAAGGAAAAACAGGGGAAAAAGAGCCATTATCAGGTGTTTTTCTTTATTAAGAAGCCAAACCAACAATAAAGCAAATGAACAGGGAAAAACATCAAGACCCTTTTTTACACAAAGACATTTTCATTCAACAAAAAATTCCATTTGACAGACACTGATTAAGTGACTAAAAAATGTAAGGCACTAAAATCCTTTTGGAGATTTAAAAAAAAAATAAACACATGCAAATGAACCAGTCCCTGCCCTCAGGGAGCTTAAATTCTATGAGTGAAGGAGGAAATACCGTTTGGGTACATGTAAATTTAAAGAATATGATTCAGTGGAAAAGATGCTATATTTGGAGTCAGTGGAGTTTAGTTTTACATGCCCTCCCTCCCCCCATGGGGAATGTTAGTCCTACATCTGTATAGCTGTGTGACCTTAGGCAAGTCATTTAATGTCTCTGGCCCTCAGTTTCCTCATCTGTAAAATAAAGAGCCTGTAAAATGGTTGCTAGCATATAAAATGAAGTTCCTTCCAGCTCTAAATTTATGACATTAATTAATAGAAAGTAGCTTCAGGGAAAGGGAATTTAAAAAGTGGGGAAGGAGCAGGAATGGGAAAGGTCTGATGAAGTTTACCTTCTACTGGAGAAAAACAACCAATACATAGAAAAAAGTAAATATGAAAAAGGTATCCACCAGACCAGTTCAAACCAATTTAATACAGTTTCAACCAGTTCAAAATAGTTTAAACTGGTTCTGCCAAACTCAAACTTAAACTAAACCTGTTCAAATTGGTCTAAACCAGTTCAAACTGACTTGAACACTTCCAATCTGTTTGAACCAGTGTAACCAGTTTAAACTGGTTCAAATTGGTTTAAATCCAGTTCAATCCAACCAGTTTCTAGTAGTTATGTACTTTGGTACTTTGGCAATTAGGTAACTGGGTACTTAGTCAATTAGAAATATTCTTCAGCACTTAGTAACCAAGTAACTAAAAGCTTTGGTGTTAAAGTACTTAATTACCTAATTACCTTTGTGCTTGATTACCTAAATACCTAATTATCCAAGGGCATAAATACCTAATTATCCAAGGACATAAATGCCTGGGTCCCTGGTCTTAAAGACAACAAGGGAATAGGTATATACAAACAAGATATAGACTGGATCAATGGAGGGGTAGTCTCATAGAAGAGGGACTAAGATTGAGAAGGATTGCAAAAGGTTTCTTTCAGAAATGAAATGGGACTTTAGCAGAGTCTTAAAGGCAGCAGGGAAGCTGGAGAGGAGAGATAAGTAGGAAAAGCATTCCAGATTTGGAGGAGGGTCAGTGAAAATACTTGGAGTAAGGAGGTGGAATTTCACATTCAAAGAGCAGCAAGGAGTCCAATGTCACCCCATTGCAGAGTATGTGGAGGGAAATATGCCATAAGAAGAAGCTTGGAAAAATAGGAAGGGGTTGGATCATGAAGGGCTTTAATAGCCAAACAGAGGGTTTTGTATTTGATTCCAGAAATTATAGGGAGCCATGGGAGTTTATTGAAGGAGGATTGTGGTGATATGATCAGATCTGCCCATTAGGATGGACTGGAGTGATGAGAAACTTGAATTAGGGAGAGCCATGAGCAGGCTATTGCAATACTTCAGATGTGAGGTGATGATGAGGCTTGTTCCATGGTGTCAGAGGAAAGAAGGAAACATATACAAGAGATGTTACGGATGTAGAAATTACAGGACTTGACAACTGATTGGTTCTTGGGTGTGTGATAGAAATTGAAGAGTCTGGAATGAAACCTAGGATGAGAGCATAACTAACTGGGAGGATGATGGTATTTTCAACAATAATATAGAAGCTAGGATGATGCCAGGGTTTGAAAGGAAGACAAGTTCAGTTTTGAACAGGTTGGGTTTATTACACTTACTGTACATCCAACTCAAAATATCCAATGGGCAGTTGGAGATGTGAGACTGGAGGTAAGGAGAGAAGCTCGGGCAGGACAAGCAGATTTGAGGGTTATGCACATAGAGTTAATAAATGAAACCATAGAAACCAATGAGATCAGCAAGTAAAATAGTAGAGAGGGAGAAGAGAACAGAATCCAGAAAAGAGTCCTGAGGGCCACCCAGGGTTAGGGGGCAGGATGTGGATGAAGATCTAGCAACAAAGACAAAGAAAGAGCTGTTTGGGGATGAAGAAGGTATGGAGATAGGTATAGCAGAAAGGAGAGGTAGAGTATAAAGGGCAGTGACTTGAAAGTCAGGAAGCATTTATTAAGCACTATATACAAAGTCAAAAAATGGATCCATGCTTAGAAGACAGTCGAATAAGGTTCTCATTTCAACTCTGCCTTTCTTTAACTATACAACTTTTGGAAACTTGGTTTGCCTCTCTGGGCCTCAGTTTTCACCACCAGAAGGAAGGGGCTTTATTTGATAAAGTCTCTCTGATTTTCCTCCTAGCTCTCCCATGCCAGGTTATTTTATATGAGACCAAAATATTTTTTTTCTTCCTTCATCTCTGTGAACTCACTATGAAAAAGAGGATCAGCCATGGACTATTTACAGATTTGGATCTGGGAAGCCATATTCCCATCACTGGATTTCCGTTGGCTTTTCCTGGGGGGTTGAAATAAACTTTGTTACTCACTTCCTGTACTGGCTCTGATGCAGAAGGGCTGTTCTCCCTGAAACAGCTGCTGCTTTCCATCCCAAATACACCTGTCACTCAACGGCGGGTGGCAGGATTTTTTTTCCTTTTTGCTCCTTTATTTTGTAGATTTTGAAACATGATTTGGTGTAGTTTGAAATGGAACATGACATGTCCAAATGTTTCTTTTGCTGATACTAATTTTCTGGGATTTAAAACAAGATTGGGCTCTGGGGTAACAATTAGAAGAGGGAAACAAAAGCAGATGACTGTTTGAACTGTTGTGTACAAGCGGCAAGTTGGTATAGTAGCAAGGGTACTGATCTCTGAGTCAAGAGGATTGGGTTCAAATCCTCTTTCTGCCACTTATTATTTATTGGTCGTTGGACAATGGAAATCAATTGACTTCCCCTCATTTAATAATCTCTGCCTTGCCTGTGAGGGGATGAGGAAGGAGGGGGATTATGATGATTGAATGGAATTATGGATGTCAAAGGGTTTGTAAACTATAAAGTACTTTGTAAAGTGTAAAGATAATACTTTTAATATTAATATAGATATTTATCCCAGATGCTTTCAGCTGTATGAAATCTTCCCTGATCCCTCCCTAGTCAGAAATCACATTTCATTCTTGAGCACCTCAGATTGGGAGGAAGTGTGATACAGTCAAAGGACTGCTGATTTTGAATCAGAGGATGTTACATTGGGCAAATAACTTAATCTCTTTGTGCCTCAGTTTCTCATTTGTAAAATGAGAGGGGTTGATTAGCTAACCCCCAGGTTCCCTTCCAACTTTAAATATATGTAATGAAATAGTACTTTCTTGTTCCTTCTTTTAGGCTCCTACCTGTTCGATTCAATGAACATTTATTAAATGCCTGCTATGTGCCAGGCATGCTACTAGGCTCTGAGGAAAGAGGGGGATACAGAGACAGAGAGAGAAAGAGGAGGAGAACAATGAAGACAACAAGGAGAATAAGGAAGAAGAGGAAGAAGGAGGAGGAAGAAAAGAATGGAAAGGAGAGGGAAAGGGGAAGGAGGGAAGAAAGGAGGGAAGGAGGGGAGGAAGAGAGGGAGAGAAGAAGGGAAGGGAGGGAGGGAGGGAGAAAGGAGGGGAGGAATGGAGGAAGGAGGGAAGGAAAGAAGGAAGGAATGGAAGGAAGGAAGAAAGGAAGGAAAGGAAGGAAGAAAGAAAAGGAAGGAAGGAAGGAAGGAAGGAAGGAAGGAAGGAAGGAAGGAAGGAAGGAAGGAAGGAAGGAAGGAAGGAAGGAAAAATTCTGACCTCCAAGAGCTTAAATTCTACTGTTGTGTGGAAGTTGAGGAGACATATTCTATTCCATATTCTTTGTGTTATCCTTTATTCATCTTTCTCCCTCAATTTAGACGTTCAATTGGTTTCTCAACTTTGTTGAGATCCCAGCTCTACAATCTTTCTTGTATTTGCCCCAACCTCTCTATTTCCACTATTACTACTCTAGTAAATGTGGTCTTGCCCACCATTAATACTGCTAATAAACTAGTCTCTACTATGCAAAGATCAGGCAATGTCATTTTTATGCTCAAAAATATTAATTTACTCCCTATTACATACTACATAATAAAATTAGAATTCCACTGCATGGCATTCCAGGCTTTCTACTTCCTGGTTCCACCTATCTTTCCAGCCTTCCTGTGGGCTCTCCCACTCCAGGCAATGTGGACTCTCTACACTCCCTTGGAAAATATTCTGTGCTTCCTCATTTCTGTCATTTTGCTAGTATCTCTACCTCTCCATGAGCCAAAATAACTAATACTAAGTTTCCCAAATCATCAATCAATAGAAATGTATTAAGCACCTGATATGTGCTAGGCATTGTGCTTACTCTAGCAATATTCCCTGTCCTCAATGTGCTTACATTTTAACAGAGTAGACATGTTCTCATACAGATATTTGCAAGATACTACTAATGAAATAAAATGTAACCTTAGAGAAGTCATGAGCTGCTAAAGGGGACCAGGAAACGCTTCTACTTATCAAACTAGCAATTTAACAATTGTGTTATTTAAATTATTGGGGGACTAGACTGGGTTTTCTAAAATATTACTACTTAAAAATTAATGGCTATTGCACCAGTTTTGGCAGTAAGCATTTATTATTGATTAATATCACATATTATTAAAATATTGACTAAGTGTCTCTCTGACTTCCCCACTAGCCAAAGGCTTACAGGCCTAAACAATTACATACCCAGCATGGAGAGTAAAAGAGAGAATCCAGGGAAGAACAGAGCCAAAAGAGTGACCCTCGTGTGCCCAGGGATTTTATCCTCTTTTTGGCAGAGGCCGGTCACTATACATTGATCTAAGCTAATTTGTTAGCATCTGTCAGCTCCATTGACATTGACATGACATGGGGGTGGTCAAGAGATCAAATTCCAACCATCTAGGTATGCTTCTTCCCCTACTTAATCAGAAGAACCAATCTGCATTCCTTTTGTTCAATTGAAGGCTCATCCCAGGCTGGTTTCTGGTGAAGGGGAGAGAGTAGCTAAAACTAATGTCTGGGTTTCTCCCAGAAATTCATTATTAATAATTATTTTCTCATACAACTATTGACTTTTCATCTGTTCTAGGTAGAAAAGTGGACTGGGCCTGGAGTCAAGAATACATTCGTTCAAATGTGGCCTCAGACAGTTACTAGTTGTGTGCCCCTGAGCAAGTCACCTGACCTCCATTTCCTCACCTGTAAAATGGGGATAATAATAGCATCTATGTCCCAAAGTCATGAGAATAAAATTATATATTTGTAAAGTACCTAGCACAGTGCCTGGCACATAGTAGGTATTTTATAAATTCTAGTTGTTCTTAATGATATTCATTCTCCAAAGCATCTTGACTAATGTTTAGTCTTCCCCCTTCTCCTCTGTATATATTGAATTTTTCTCAGTCCTTTAAAGCAGAATCCAAATGCTATCTTGTCTAAGAAGCCTTTGCTGATTCTGATAATGTTCTTGGCTCTTCAGACCTAGGATCTTCCATAGCATTTTGCTTAGGGCCCCTCTGACATACTTATCATATAATAGAGTTTAATATTGTTAAATGAATGTATAGATCACCTGGATATGATGGAGGTACCTTATTATCCAAAAAGTATTTTTATAAAACCCTGGATTAATAGGATTAATAAGAGCAAAATGTCCTTCAACTGAACTCCAAACTGAACCCAGATAGCTAGCAGATAAAAGACCCTACCTAGTGACTTCTTTTCCCTCAGGATAGTAAGTCCCTATCATATGGTAACATCTGGGCGTCCTCATCCTTGCCAAACCCTTTTTTGGAATCCTGTAATCTTATCATGATGCTTATGTATTTCCTCCATACTTGTTATAAGTGAAATTGTTAAACTGCTTTTTGCTTCTGGGTTGATTTCTGTATCATACTATTGATACTGACAACGCCCTGTCATCAGTGGACTAAAACCATATATATCCTCAGAAATGGGGAGTCCCCTGAGCTTCTCTCTTAGGAGGCAAGTCTCCACATGACCATGTTGTGTTATTTTTGTTCTTGGGACAAAATATTAAGTTGATATTATGTTTTTCTGTCTGTGATCTGTTTTGTAGGAGAATAGGTATGTTTTCTGATCTGGTTTTGTAGGAGATATTATAAGATATTTAATTTCTCTGATCTGTTTTTTAATTTTGTGGGAGAGATTAAAGATTATTTCTCTGACCTGTTTGTAGGAGACGGGCAGATACAAAAACTATATTTTAATATTCAACAATATCATTATGTATTTAGAGTATCTTGCACATATTATACATTTAATAAATGTTTTACATTGCTTCATTCATTCATATGGCTGAGAATTTCATGTAGGTAGGGATCTTCCTTTTCTAGATCCTCTTTCTTACCTAGCACCTAGCTTTGCACACAGGCAATCAATCAATAAACATTTATTAAGCACACAGGTGCTAAATACATGTTTGAAGAGTTGAATTTTGTATGTGTCACTTTCACTTTACCATACTGTAAGTTACTGAATCACCACCTGGTCCTGGCAGAGGGGCTTGGGTAGCTCAATTAAACTATGAGTTATGCCACGCAGTGTTACCCAAGACAGGTCATAGGGGAGAGATCTGACAAAAAGTGATCTACTAGACAAGGAAACATCAAACCACTCCAGTATCTTTGCCTAGAAAACCCCAATGAAGGGGTCCTGGTATGGAATTGTCCAGGGTGGGTCACAAAGAGTCAGAAATGACTGAACAACCAAAAACAGTAAGTTCTTGGAGGACAGCAACAATATCTTACATATTCTAGGCATAGAATCACAAAATATAAAATTAAAGCTCCTGTACATAAGAGACCTTTTAAGACTTCTCATCATTTGACAGATGTGGAAATGAGACTTAGACCAGGTAATATAGCTAATAGGTAGTACTATAAAGTGTTTTAAGGTTTGTGAAGTGTTTTATATATATTATCTCATCTGGTCCTCCCAACAACCTTGGTATCGAGGTATTCTTGTTATCCCCATTTTCCAGATGAGAAAACAGAGACAGAGAGGAGCTAAGTGACTTGCCCAGGTTCATGCAGCTAGTAAATATCTGTGGCAGGACTTGAACCCACATCTTCCTGACTCCAAGCCCTGCACTTGGTTCACTGAGCAATGCCATACAAGTAGAAAGGGAGAGAAGCATATTTGAACCCAAGTGGTTCCACATTCAGTGCTCTGACCAAAGTATTACACTACCTCCCATTCTCACTGTCTGACTCAGCGCTCTACACAGTCACTGGCTGATAAATGATTGTAATATGAAATGAAATTGAATACAGAAGAACAATAATTGGAGGCCTTGGTGAAAGTAAATGACATTCATTATGTGTTTATGCAATACTTGGACATTTTTTTCAGCATTGGCACCTCACTTTTAAAAGTGTTTTCTTGTGGTCACAGGGCACAATGATATATAAAGGGCAGGGTTTAACTTGCCTAGACTTTGGGACATCACCAAATTGACATCTATCTAGGCATGGGGTTATACTATGTCTCTGGCAACTCAGTCAGTTAAACACAAATGAAACAGACCTCATAGTTTAGCCATCAAATAACTGATCTCCAAATAATTGTTTAGATAATCCTGTGGCCAATCTGAGTCAACTGGTAAGACCGCAAAATAACCATGTTGTGGCCTGGTCATTTGATTTACTTTGAAGATAAATCAATCAATCAAGAATCAGTCAGAGATTCTTCTTCTTGGCCATCTAGACCCAGGGGGATTTTTCCCTTCAATCTAAAAATGCTCACTTTGAATGAAGTTGTTATGATATATGATGAAATCCCAGGTGGCCTAAAGCTTGGGTCAGTTACCCTCTCTATAACTTGTTGAGCCAGTTTTAGGTGAATATGGTGCAGATGGGCTATAGTCAATCGCATTGACAGTCTTCTTAACTGTCTCTGGCCTATGTAAACAATTTCCCTCAGGAAAATTTAACCAGTGCAAAAAGGACTAGTCAAATTCATTCAATTCCATAGAAAATCAATTATAAGGTCATAATTCAGTGCTGTAAAGGACCTTAAAGGCCAACACCCTCATTTTACAGATGAGGAAACTGAGGGCCAGAGAGGGGGAAAAAGATTTGTTCACACACTAAAATGCAAAGACTAAGTCATCTGATTCCAAATACAATGTTCTTTCTAATCCTTTCTCTTTCAACTCTATGAAAGACAAAAATTTCCACTCTGGCAAATTTGGCTATTATTTTTTTGTCTTGTTTTGGGCACCATGCAGACAAAAATAACTGAATTATTGACCTCTTTTCCCCCCTTTCCCTACTGGATATCTTTATAGTTGTATGGACATAGCCAATGACTCACTATAGTATGTGGTTACATAATGAGCAGGATTCTTTCCTATCTCAGGAGCAAAAGGTGTTCCTGGCTTTGGGGACATCTGGTGTAATTTATTTTTCTGCTCTCTCATGTTTTCAGCTGTGTCTCTCTCAGGTCAAGACCAAAGTAACGAATGAAGTGTATTGTGTGAGGAAGGTTGGAGATTCCCTGGCCTCTAGACTTTACTGGGCTCAATCTCTTTCTTCCATATTTTTTTTTTCCTTTGCTGCTATACACAATCAGTCTGATTATTGCAGAACTGCTTAAACCTAAGTCCTTTCAAAACCTGGTTTCTTATGGAACATTGATGTTTATGCTGTGGATGGAGCCCTCTTCTGGAGAAACTTTTCAACAGGTAATATAACAAGGTTTTCATGATTTGCTGCTTCTTCTCCCCACCCACCCCCCCCAAAAAAAACCCCAAAAAACAAAAAAATGGAATAACTGTTGGTAATCCAGGTTTCACTGGAGTAAATCAAACAGGAATTGATTCTCCATGACATGAATTCTCCCTTATCTTTCACTAACTAGGCTATTAATTGAACTCACAAAGGAATTTGATTTTCCTTAAAAATCACTGGTATTCTCTTGAACAGAGCCAAGCTCTCCCGCAGGTGATAAACTTCAGAATAATTGCCATGATTTCCAGAGCTTCCCTCTGGCTTTTTCAGGGAAATTAGTTGCTGAGTGCATCGGTCCTATGAAGTTTCTCTGCATGATACACTATGACACACATAAGCCACTAAGACCTTCTTTTTCAGAACTCTTGATGGCTAAGGATTAAGTAAATGTGTGTGTGTGTGTGTGTGAAAGAGAGAGAGAGAGAGAGAGAGAGAGAGAGAGAGAGAGAGAGAGAGAGAGAGAGGAAGGAGAGACAGAGAGAGACAGAGATACAGAGACAGAGAGACAAAGCCAGAGCCAGAAAGCCAGAGAAAGGGAGAGGGGCACAGAGACAAAGGGGAAGAGAGGAGACAGAGACACAGAGAGATAGAGATAGAGGGAGAGAAACAGAGTAAGCAATGTTTTTTGCACAAGATAATTTACTATATGAGATCAAGAAGGACAGAAAGCACACATCAGATGGTCAGGCAGTATGCTGGAGTGTACCAGGGCCTCTCTGCATTCATGTCTTACATATGAAGGCAGAAATCCAGTAAATCCAGCTTTTAGCTGGGTCTGCCTTTCTAAACTGACCCTCTGGGCCAGTGTCCTGCTCCCTGACAGAGTTTGACATATTAAAGTAGGCACTATAGTCTTTTTTGCTAGAAAACCAAAGTTCAGGATGGAGGAGAATCCTTGCTTTAAATACAAACTCCAGAATCTTCTGGAATATTTCAAAGAACCTGTAGCCACTCCCTGAAAGCCTAATTCCTGAGAGATTACTCACTAATGGTCCAAACTTTTTTTGTTAGTTTTAGTGATTCTACAATGGGAACAACAAAAAAGAAAACAACCCAATATTTATTAGAGACTTTGTACCACATGCCCATCTTGATAATGTTCATGTTTGTTCCTCCTTATCTAATGAAATTCATGCCTCCACCTGCATATGTGCCCCTCTCCCCAAACACTCCAGTGCAGCCCAGAGGTGACTGTTTCCTCCTTGCACCGACTTCCAGCCATTGTTGCCCTGAATTATGTTCATCTTCCACCTCCCAACATGCATAATACAATCTTGTGCACACCACCATGGCCAATGAGCTCACAGAAATTGATTGCTTCCAAAAGCGGGCACCAGGGGATTATGAAAGGACCATTGCAAAGGCTATGGAAAAAACACACATGCTTGCCTGAACCCCACCAAGGCCAAGTGACTCATTTTCTTTATTACATTGTTTTTCCTTTGCCTCTGTGTGTGTGTGTGCGTGTGTGTGCAAGCACACATTTTTTTTTTCTTTCTCTGCTTGAGGAAAGTTTTCCCTTGTTGAGTCAGATGGCACTTTTTGGCTGCAAAAGTTACCACTCCCTTCCCTCTGACACATTTCAACTCTCTATTTTAACCCTTTGGCATTTCACTGAGTTCCCAAACAAATAAATAAGTAAATAGGTTTTATTGTAAGGGGACAACATGGGCAGTACTCTGGATCCATTAATGCATCACAATAAAACAGGGAAATGGACAACCCCCCCCCCAATCAAGTCCAGGGAATTGGCATATTGAAGGTATCCCTTTTAAATATCCTTGTTCCCAGCTACTCTTCGTGCTATCAGGGATCCTCCTTATGTGTACCTCTGTCATCTGGCTTTTTCTGCTTTTAGAGAGGTAAAACTTTTGACAGGACCTGAATCAAGGAATTCAGTGGTGATATTTTAAGCTACTCTCTGGTGAGAATGACCAGCACTGAATAATAGAGGGAGGGCATCATTTGAGACCAGGTCCTAGTCATACCTGTGGCAAGTACCAGGTTCTGGAAGCCTGAGGCCATAGGTTCAGCTCCCAGAGGCTTCTTGGAACCACAGATGTCTGGAACCAGTCAGCTTCCAGTAACCCTAGCTTCATAGTCGAACCAGCTGCCTAGGTAGAGCCTAAGCCCAACTGGCCATAGGTAAGCACTGAACCAGGCATGGCTCTGAGCCAGTGGGCTCCCAGTCACATTCCAAGAAATGGGCACACAGCCACCACAGCACTAAGGCCCCGAACCATTCATAAGGCAAATTCAGCACCTGGACTCCTGGCTCTTTCCCCACTCCCCAGCATCAACCAGCAAAGCAGCCCTGCTCAGGAGGCGCTGATTCCATTCCAGCCCTCCAGGTTCAGCTACCTTTGACAGCTTTATTCTCTTCCCCAGCTTCCTTGCACACACTAGCAATCCCAGTGGGTCAATCAGAGTCTAGGCCAGAAGCTTGGCTCCCTGGCCTCTGATTTTCAGCTCCTCGGGCACATTTTCACTTCTCCCCTCCCACCTCCTGGTGCAACACCCTGCCCCTGCCTCTTCCTCGTACTAGCATGTATGAATGCAGTCAGAGAGGAAGATTTCTTCCCATCCTGGCCAAAATCCTAGGCCTCAGTGATCACCTGCCCACTGCCACTCAACTTGGATTTCCCATTGGCTGTGACCCTAGGCAGACCTGGCTAGCTATGTGCCCTCCAGCCCTGGGTAGAGGGTTTCTCCTGTCTGCTCTAATCCTAGCTCCCTCTGGTTTCTCCGATTCAGCTTGCCAATCACCCACCATGTCCCTGGGTTCAGAAGTACTGCTATGATAGCTTAACTTCACAGGGTCCCTACTTGGTGTTTTGAAAGGCTAGAGAAAGGGAATTCTGAGACTACACTGGCACCGGTAAATCCAGGTAAAGTCTCCCATCTAGCCTCTCTTAATAGTGCCAGCACTCTAAGGGTTAACAGAACAGCTGAGGCTCTGGGGTGGGGAGAAGGAGGAGGTATTAACTTTTCCAGCACTCAGTGCCCAGGATGCCCAGCTTGGGTTCTTCCCTCCAGAGTTTTCAGATGGGAAGGACATGGAGAGTGGAAGAGAGTGAGCTTTCCAATAGCATAGGCAGGGTATAGCAGGGCTCCCTCCAAAGGAACCTCCCAGGCTGAAGCCCATCAGCTACGAGGAGACCACCACCAGGGAGGAGACAGGGGGAGCCCAGAGGAGCACCCAGCCCTCTTCCCTTCTGACTGACAGCAACAGCAGCGGCGGGCTCCTAGGGCTGGGTGCATTTTCCTGCTTTCCAGAAAAAGGGAATCTAGAATAAGCTAACATGGGTATAGACACCCCCAAGTAAGTCAGGAATTCTGGAAAGCCTCCTCCCCCCTTCCTATCTGGGGAAAGAATAAGAATGCTCCTGAACCCCCTGACAAAGGCACGGGAGAGAGGACTCCGATTAGTCCCTGCTGCTTTAAGAAGCCAGACGTGGAGAAAAACCAACGGTCTTTTTTTAACCCAGCCCAAGATCCACCAAATCAAATCAAAGTTGCACCACTTGGGTCCATCAAAGAATAGCAAGGCAGCTTGCAAGATACTCCAGTCGTCGTCCCCTTCCCCGGTCACCCCAACACACACACACACTCACACACACACACACACACACACACACACACACACACACACACACACTCACTCCAAATAACAATCTGTAACAATCCAGTGGTGTCTACTCAGGAAAACCGCGGCTCCCCCTTTCCAGGCTCTAACTGTATTTCAGAACCCCTCAGACGCTGAGCAAGACTACCTGCATTGCAAGCACTTCTAGATTAAAAAAAAAATACAGATAGGGAAAGAGAGAGAATGGATGGCAGGACTCCAGAGCTAGCCACCGGTCTGCCTTACCTGGGACAGCAAAAAGGATAGGGTGAGCTGAGTTCTCTGCTGCATTTTGCCAGACTAGAAGCAAACGGCGGCTCTTTCATTCATGCGCCCGGCTGCACTGAGCATATTTTCGCTGTGAAACAGCCTTTGAGAAGAGACTCTGCTTTGAGAGCCAGCCAACTTCCCAAATAGATCAGCAGCATCATCACGAAAGCATTGGATAGAGGCTGATGACCAGAACCAATGGCTTTACAAGGATGATTTCTTCATAAGGCTTCCTCATTTTGCATCGCAGATATCGGGCGGGCACCTCTCACAAACACAACCCTTGGAGAAAAAAAAAAAACATTTGCCTTTAGAGTGTTTAGTTTCAGACCTAACAAATCATGCTTATGGAACTCAATAGTCTTCTCTCCTTTTCAGAGAATGGAATTGCACAGGGGAATAGCAGCAACTTAGATCCCAGTGCAAAAGAGCCTCTTTATTAAAATGTTAATAAGGTCTACTTTATTTTCAATAAATCAAAAAAATGACCCCTGCAGTTTTGGTTATTTCTAAGCCTGGGAAAACTGCACAGTAGAGGTAGTTTATTTGGTTTGTTTGTTTTTTTGTTTTTTTCCTTGGGTGCTGCTGAAGTAGTGATTATATTTTGTGTTTTCCTCCTGTCTCACAAATCACAAAGAGGACAGATCAATTCTAGGCTGCAGGGGAAAAAAAATCTATCATAGGGCAATAGATTTTATTAACTGCTCAGGTGATGGTTGAACCTGCTTCCTATTCTATAAGCAAGGATCTAAGACCAAATCTGCATCCCGCAATTATGGGAAACTTTGTTTTGTGGGTTTGGATAATCTCAGAAGTTTCCTCTTTTTCTTCTTTGGGAATTAATGTTACTGAAACCACACCAATTAGCAGATTAAGAGTACATTTGGCAAAGGAGACACCTGATTATCTCCTATTTGTTTGGTATAGATTATCTCCTCTTTGATGGACAGTCTTTTGCTTTTAAAAAAAGCCAGAGAATCATAGGATTTTGACCTGAAAGAGACCTTTGAAATAATTTGCTAAATCCAATAATTTTATAGAGATGAGGCCCAAAATTACTTACCTAAGAAAGAACAATCTAGACAGTTAAAACCAGAGCCAGGATTCAAATGTATGTCCCCTGATTCTAAATCCAGTGTTCTTTCTTTCCAGTATTCTACATTGCTAGACACTTTTTAAAAACGTGAGATTGTAGATGAGTTCTATGAGGAACAACTAGTTTCCCATCCCAACAATCCATGTGTCTGTAGAAGAACCATGGAAACAATAATAAAATCAGAGAATTATAGATTTAGAATTGGAACGAACTTTAAAGGGCAACTAGTCTAACTCACATAAGGTTACACTGCTATTAAGTGATAGCAGAAGAATCCAAAGCCATTTCCTTTGACCTCAGATCCAATGGTCTTCAAAGTTCCTTCCTACTCTAAATATATTATTCCATGATCATCAGCATCAATCAAATTTATGGAGCACATTAAGGCTTCCAATGCACCTTATATCAATGTTTTCATTTGATCCTCATAATAACCCAGAACAGTAAATGCTATTGTTATCATCATTTTTAAAGATGAAACAATTAAAATCTCTGAGAGTTTAAGTGATTTACCCAGAATCACAAAGCTAGTAGCTTGTCTAAGGAAGGATTCAAACCTAGATCTTCCTAAATTCAAGTCTTAAATTCTATGTCACCTTTCAGCTTCATCATCTTGACTGACAAATGTTACTTGGGATAGATTTTCCCCTTTGAATCCAGAAGGCAGTAAGATGTAAAGCTGTGACCCCATGGGCTCTCACAACCCAGAGTTCTTTTCTTTACAAGGGTAGAATAACCAGGAAGTTTCTAGGAAGTCACTGAAATTACACCACTAAATCCACCACTGGGATTACTACTTCATGTTCCTCAACAACCACCTTCTCTCATTGGCTTCTCAGTGGGGAAAGGGGATGCTTTTAGACTAAGGCAGTACTGGTTCATTTTCTCTGAGTAGGATTACAATGCCTATGTTCCAGTCATTTATAGATGTGGGGAAGAATGTACACTTGTTTCCCTTTTGGCTTTATTGCAATATACCCTTTACCGTCCTGAACCCAAGGAGAATCATAGAATTTCATAGGAAGAAAGGATATTAAGGGATACCTAGTCCAACCCCTAGTGAAGGATCTTTGCTCAAAGACCTCCAAGAAGGTCTCCAACACCTCTTGGGACAAACCATACCAATTTTCAATAAGTCTAATTGTTAGGAAGTTTTTTCCTCATGTTAAGTCTAAATATCCCTCCTTTTCATTTCCTTCTATTGTTCTTTGTTCCATTTGGTGCCAAAGAGTATGAATCTAATCAAATAAACTCACTGAGATCATACTATTCCAGTGAGGGAGGGAGTAGGAACTGATCTGGGAATCAGGAGACCTGAGCTCTCCTGAGATCTGCCTGCCTCCAAACAACTGTCAAATTGATATTCCTAAAGCACGGATCTGGCCGTGTCACTTCTCCAGTACTAAATCTTTGGCGGCTCCCATCTGTTTTTAGGATAAACTATAAAATTCTCAGCCCGACATTTGAGGCTCTTCTCAAACTGGCTCCCACATGGCTTTCCAATCTTTCACATTATGCTCCTTCAGTCCAGTGAAACCAGACTGCTAGCTACTTCCCCATGTGACAATCCCCATTCTGTTTATGTGCCTTTACATAGGTGGGCACCCATTCATCATTCCCTCCTTACCTCTGCCTTCTGGAATCCAAAACCTCCTTCAGGAAAAAAAATAGCTCTAGTGGCACCTCCTACATGAAGGGTTTCTGATGTTGCCAGATGTGAATTCTCCTTACCTTGCTATATACTTACTTATCTGCATATGGCATGTTTGGGATTCTTCTTATAGAATGTGAGCTCCTTGAGGGCATGAACTGGTTAGATGATGATTTTCATAGAGTACATATTTAATAAATATTTGAAAAATAAAATTGCACTTTCGGAGAGCAGGCTAATTTATTTGAGGAAGGTTTAATAGGGAATATGAGTTGTTTTAAGTGGTTTGAGTTTACTGACAAGAATTGAGGTAAAAATATTTAAGAGGTCAATGGAAAAATGGGATTGGAACTTTGAAAAGAGTTTGGTACCAGATAAATTGATTTGGTAGTCATTTTTATAGAGATGATAATTAAAGTCACGGAGAAAGATAAAATTGCAAAGAGAGTATAGGGATAGGGGGATGTGGAAGAGAGAGAGAAAAGGGGAATGAGAGAGAGTGTAGAAAGAAGGGAGGGACAGGGGAGAGGAACATAGAAAGAGATAGAGACAAAAACAAAGAGAGATACAGAGACAAAGAGACAGAGAGAGTGAGTGTAGAAAGATAGAAAGCCTGAGGTAGAAGAAAAAAAGAAAAAAGAGGCATAAAAATGTCTATTTCAACTCTGAAATTCTGGGATTCTGTGAAAAAGAGCGAAGAGGACCACGACATTGTAATGTCATGGAATCCAATAAAGTTGAAAATATTAAAAGGGAGGAGCTGATCAAAAAAATTCAAATGCTGCAGAGGGGTCAAGGATGAGAACTAAAGAAAGGATGTTGAATTGGCAGTAGGAAGACATTAGTGACCTTGAAGAGAGCACTTTCAGTAGAGAAGACCAGAAACCATGTTAAAAAAGAATGAGTGAATGTGTGGAAAGGAAGTGAAGAAAAAATAGATTACTTTTCCTAGAGGTTTAGTAATCAAAGAGAGAAAAGATAAACTATTAGATTGATGTGGTAAGCAAAATCAAGAGAGAGTGGGGTTAGGTTGTTTGTTTGTTTTAGTATAATAGGGACCTGATAAAAGTAGAGGGAAATGACCCAATAGAGAGGAAAGGTCTCTTTCATTTATCTTTTTAAATTAAATTTAAAAAATGTTTAATTTATGGAACAAAACAGGGATTTCCATAACATAATACAATAAAATACAAGAGAATGAGATGAGAAAAGAGCTAAAGGAGATATGAGATCAGGGGGTATAAGTAGAGAGGACACATTATTAAAAAGTGGTGCCACCTCATTTTTTCTAAGAGACCAGAGAGAAGGAATATCAAATAGACAAAATCCTAAATGACTTTTGAGGTGGGGAGTTAGTGGAGCTCACCACAACATGCTCTCTACCTTTATTGCAAAGTAGGAGATAGAGTTATTAAAACAAACTACTCTAAAAACAGAGCAGAAGCTACTTACTCTTTCATTATTAGAAGAGAAAGGCTCCTACACTGAACTTAACAAACTCCAAGCAGCAGTGGCTCACACTTGTCCTATTAGAGCTACATTTCTCCATTTGGATACATGTAGAAGGGTACTTGGGATAGGAAGGTACAAGCAGCACCATCATGATGTCTGGACACAGAGATTTGGCTTCAGTTCTTGGGTGGGAGTCAAAAGGCCTCCTCAGCCTGCCTCTTCCGTCAACAAGGTGATCCTCTTGTTGGTAGACAATGCTGGGAGGGCTGCTTACTTTTTTCTGCTCTCTGATGTCTGGAGGAAGGTTTGTTTTGTCTTCTTAAGGTAAGCTGAAAGAGAGGGAGGGAGAATTCAGCAGACCATTCATTTATCTTTTTAAATTAAATTATTTTTTATTTTTAATTTATGGAATAAAATAGGGATTTCTATAACACAATGTAAAATTGTTTTATAGTTCTATTTATCAGTTCTTTCTCAGAATGCAGATAG
Organism: Dromiciops gliroides; assembly: GCF_019393635.1. NCBI lineage: Eukaryota > Metazoa > Chordata > Mammalia > Microbiotheria > Microbiotheriidae > Dromiciops > Dromiciops gliroides. The sequence goes on along the minus strand of NC_057862.1, from coordinate 486,507,940 downwards.
AATTTTTCTTCATATGTCCTTTATAGTTAATTTGGGTATTTATAATAGTCAAAATAACTTACTTATTCAAAGTTGGTCATAAAACAATATTGCTATTACTGTATACAGTTTTCTCTTGGTTCTACTCATTTTGCTCTTCATTATTTCATGGAAGTCTTTCCATGTTTTTCTAAAATCATTGAGCTCCTCATTTCTTATAGCACAGTAGTATTCCATCACAATCCCATACCACAGCTTGTTCAGCCATTCTCCAGTCTGCACCTTTCCCCTTTCTTAGAATACTTATTGAATGTTTTAGAATCCTGCTTTCATTGTGGAGAAATCAAAGTGACAGTGAGATGGAAAATACATGAAGGAGAAAGGAAGTTATGTCTGGCATAAAGAGGTAACTGGAAAGAGGAACTAACAAGATAAGCTTGGATAAAATGCCTAGAGAATGCTAGTCTTTCATAGGGAGCTTTATCAAATGACTACTGCTCAGTCCTTAGGTGGGCTGTAAACAAGGTATTGTAAAAAAAAAAAAAAAACACCAATGAAAGAGGGACCCAGGGGCATCTGGCTCAGGTCCCCACCATATAGCTCTTCTCAGCTGAGTATTCTCATCGATGCCTAGTTACTCGTACTGGAAGCTCATGGGTTCTTTCTGCTTTGTAGGGGAGGGAATGGCCTTTCCTCATTCCTCTTAAGCTTCTAATTATCTCCTGCCCTCCTGAACTATGATTTCAGTAAAATTAAATGGAACTCACCACTGCATCCTGCTACCCTTCACCAGTTCTTGCCACCTACTGGGAAAAAAGCCCCAAATTCTTGGTACTCCATTTAAGGTGTTCCCTAAACTGCATGGTCAGGAGGAAGGAAGAGCAATGGCCTCTGGAGATGTGTACTTTGAATAGTGAACAAGACCCATATAATACTCCAGTTACGTGGAGCAAGGATCTCGTACTTCCTAGATGGTAAGAGGCATTTTCTTCTTTTGTAGCAGACTTATGATTTCTATGGTATAAGGAACTCCAGTAAGTAAAATTCCCTCCAACAATGTTGATCAGCTACTGCTCTATAACTGGTAGTTTTGGAGAGTTGCTATTTGCTTAGGGTCATAGAGCTAGTATGTGTTAGAGGCAGAGCTTGAAAACTTAAAAGGATGTCCTTGATTCCAATGCCATCCATTTATCCATTATGCCATGGCTGCCTCTCTTGCATCCATAATGAGAGGGGACTATTTCAGTGTAAGGGCAATAGATCAAAGAGTTTCCTGATCAAATAACTAATCTGATTAGGGATATTACCAGGTGGTGAGACTTTGGGGCATTAGATGTGCGCTCCCCACCTTGTAAAGTATAGCATGACAACTGGAGCCTTGTTGAAAGCAAGCAGACATATCCACCTATCAGTGTCTGCTTGCTTTCAAGTGACTGGAGTTGTCCCTAAGATGATTGTCTGGCTGTGACACAAGAGAATAAACCTCATTTACTTCAGAGGAACCACCTCTTTGTTCCATCTTACAGAAGAGAGTTATTCTCAGCCCTTTTGCCTTTTTCTCTCACTTTTCCCTGTTCAAAGGACACAGCAGAATAAAGCAGAGAAACCTATGTTGTGGGGGAGAAGGAAGGAAGGGGTACTACCTGTGGGTGTACATAGGCTCCCTTCCTTCTTCACCCTATCCCTGATGGTGGTCTTGGAGCAAAAATATATGACAATTATATATCCTTACCCACTCAGGCTGACAGTGGAATTCACAGACAATTTTTCCATTCCCCAACCTGCAATGTAGAGGTGGGAAGATTTTGATTTCCTGAGCACTGTGACATTGGAATCTGGCCTTTTAGCTAGACAAAAGAGATTAGGGTATCTCAAGTCTTTGAGACTGCTATGTGAGAAATTCAAAGTTCAAGATTTTAGGGATTAGACCTAGAGAGAAACGGGGATTTTGTGAGCAGTCTCCCAACTAGAAAAATAAGGGGATCACCTAAGTGGCCCCTGCAGGAGGAAAGCAAAGCCTCCGCATGGGGTCACTAAAGATCAAGATTTGGCCATTGCTCACTTTCTAGTGAGTTATCCAGTGCAAGTTCACTGATGAAGGGGGCAACTCTCTAGCTGTGCCCAAAAGTGTTTCCTTTTCAGGGATATCAGAACCCTCAGAGATTCGCCATATGGTTGAATATCTGTACATATCTCTAGGGGATCAAAAGAGGAATTCAACAGAATTGCTGTGTTGTTTGTTCAGCAGTCTTGCCAAAGAGTTTTTGGGGAATCCAAACCACAGTGGGTACTATGTTGGTGGGGCACAGGGAGGGAGTTGTAAGATTTCTGCAAGAAATTGTAAATCACTGGAAGGTAAAAGACTTTTCCTAACTGCAACTCAACATTCCCCTAAGAAAAGACTTTATGGAGTGAATGGGGCTGTGCTGACAAAGGGATAGAAATAAGCATTTATGGGCAGCTAGTTGGCACAGTGGATATAGTACCAGCCCTGGCTTCAGGAGGACCTAAGTTCAAATCCAAGTCTCAGACACTTGACACTAGCTGTGTAACCCTGAGCAAGTCACTTAACCCCAATTGCCTCACCAAAAAAAAAAAAAAAAGAAGAAAGAAAGAAGCATTTATTAATCACCTAATCTGTGTCAGACACTGTGATAAGCACTTTATAAATATTTCATTTGGTCCTCCTAACAACCTTAGAAAGTAGGAGGTACTGTTATCCTCATTTTACAGTTGAAGAAACTGAGGCAAATGGGAATTAAGTGATTTGTCCATGGTTAGACAACTATTAAGTGTCTGAGACCAAATTTGTTTTTATGTTTCTTTGTTTGTTTTTTGCAGGGAAATGAGGGTTAAGTGACTTGCCCAGGGTCACACAGCTAGCAAGTATCAAGTGTCTGAGGTCAGATTTGAACTCAGGTCCTCCTGATTCCAGGACCGGTGCTTTATCCACTGTGCCACCTAGCTGCCCCCTGAGACCAAATTTGAACTCAGGTTTTCTTGACTCCAGAATTTACACTCTATTAAATATACCACCTAGCTGCCTCTTAAGAACATTTGAATGCTTTAGATTTTTTAAAAAATCTTCTAATGGACTTCTCTATGTCCATTCATTTTGTTATTGTTGTTGTTTATGTATCTGTTGATGGGCTCCTTTGAGCCCTTTACATCATCTGCAGTTACTATGATGTAAAATAAAGGCTCTCCTATAGTCAATATACATTGTTTACCTTGAGTGTTTATATAAGACACCGAGATCCTTTTTTATTGACATCTGTGGAAACTTAGAAAGAAACCATAGTTAGAGATTTTTCTTGGAGGAAATGCTGGGTAGGGACATGATGAGAACATTATGACTTTAGAACTCGAGCTAGACCTCTGTGTGAACACAGAGTCCTAGGGAGTTAGAGAGAAAGGTTGGGTTAAAGGTTACATGAGGGAAGTGTTATCAGAATACAATCTATCTTCTGGTCTTTCCCACAGTGGGCAGTAGTCTACTTGCTGGGAAGGTTCACTTAGCATTCCCCCAAGTTCTTGGGGACTGGCTTTGATTATGAATTGGAAGGGGTTTGCAGGAAAGAAAAGGATGCCAAGAGCCATATGCTTCTGGAGGGATTCAGAAATAAAAGATAGATCAGGGAAGACAACAAGAAGTTAAAAATGCTATCTGAGAATAAGATTCTGATTTCTGTAACAGATCTTAAAATCTAAGATATGGAATACACATAACAAGAACTGGTTTAAAAAAGTATGTGTCTGATGAGTCTGCTAAAATCCATTTATAGTTTTAATACCATACTAGTCATACTACTGAGGGAATCCTTTATAGAACAAGACAAAATAATAACAAAATTCATTTGGAGGAAGAAAAAATCTAGAATCTCAATGGATATAAATGAAGGAAAAGTAGCAATGAAGGAGACATAGCACTTTCAAACCTCTAATTATATTATAAAATAACAGCCATCACACATATTTAATACTGTCTTTAAAAAAAACAGAAAATCAGTCAGACAGGATAGATCATCAAGAAAAGAAACAGCAGATAAACTCATCAGTGCAGTATTCAACTAACCCAAGAATATAAAGTACCAGTATTCAACAAACCCAAGAATATAAAGCACTGGGAGGAAGGAATCCCTTATTCACAAGAACTGCTGGGACCAGAACGCAGTTTGGTAGCCAATACAGTTAGACCAGCAGCACATAGCACAATGAACTCCAAATGGATACATAAGTTAAATGTAAAAGGTCACCTAACAAGACAGTGGAGAATAAAAAGGATGTACCTTTCACAGTGTTGGCCAGAGGGAGAATTCTTAACCAAACAAGGGATAGAGGAGATCATAAAAGAGAAAATAGACAATTTAGAATCCATAAAATTAAAGGGCTTTTGCATGAGCAAAATTAGCATGGCTATGATGGGGAATATTTATTTGCAACAAATACTTCTGATAAAAGTCTGATATCCAAGATTCATAAGGAATTATCATATATAAAATAGTGAAACTCTTTCCCCTATATAGTAGCAGTTCCACCAAATAAAAGATAGATAAAATCTTGTTCTAGATCACAAATGATAAGAGAAAAGCAAACTAAAATAAATCTGAGTTTTCACCTCACACCTATCAAGTTAGTAAAAATGACAAAAGATGGAAATATGTAAAGTTGGAGGGGCTTTGGAAAAATGGGCATAGTAACAGACTACTGGTGGAGTCCAAATTGGTCCAGCTGGTATGAAAAAAAAATGAAATTAGCCAAAAGTCTCTTACATATTCCTACCTTTTGATCCAGGAGTTTCACCACTGGATTCATATCCTGGGGAGTCCAAAGACTTTGTTAGTAGAAAGGTCTCAAACATACACATGCACAAATATGAACTAGAAATAATGAAACAATATCAACATTAAACATATTTTATACAAATAGCATAGTATCAGAATTAATAAGGGAAAAAGTAATTGAATTTAAAAAACACTGTATTATATATAGTACTGTAATAGTAGTAGTAGATTTTAATGTTCCTTTCTTGGAACTGGAAAAATCTAAGATAAAGATAAACAAAAGGAAATATATAGAACTGAACAAACTGATAATTTAAAGATAAAAGAGTTAATGGTATCTACTGAATGGAACTATCAAATAATACATACATATATTTCTTAGCACTGTATAGCATGTTTTAAATAGGTGTATGGAGTGTTTAGGGAGGAAAACACCTCTAGTATAAGGGTCTGCTGAGTCCTTTTCAGAGCTGCTCATCTACCTTTGGTATCCTTTTTCACCAACTTCTCACCTTTGGTGTCAAGTAGCTGTAGCATGCACAGCAGCCATACCCCAGGAATCCATCTTGACAAATAGGCTAAACCAAGCTTAGGGTAACAAACAGACCTCAATCTCATCAGGGAGTTAGAGGGATGTTTACTCTAAGCATGTGAAGACTCCCCCTGGTGGAATGGGCAGATGAGAACAAATTGTTCAATGGTCATGAAGGAGATGAGAACTGTACCAAGGGCCAAGAAGGCAGCTGAAGCAGGTGCTTTGTAGCACTTAGAGACTGGTCAGGCAGTGAAGAGACCAACATCATACCCTGCATCCTGGACCATTATCAGTTATCCTGACTTTTGTCTTGCCACTAATGACTCTGGAAGAGATACTGAGGCTGATGACTTTGTGCAACTCAGTCTCACTTAAATCAAATTCAAACACAAGTCAAGCCATTAGCCATGATGTTACCAGTCCTTAAAAAAAAAAAAAAAAGAAAAACCAAAACACACACACACACACACACACACACACAAAATGAAGGACCAAAAACAGCGTGTTTCAAACAATTTGTTGGGACCCAGATAAATTGTAAATAAATGCTAAATGAAGGCAGGAATACTAAACATGTCTTTTGTAGACCACAGTAAAAAAGAAATAGAAAGCAATTAAGGGAGCACAAGCAAAGGAATCAGACACAAATGAAAATTAATAGTGAAATTGTAGAACATGAGGGAGTCAAAGAAAAACCATAAAAACAATAACTATGCAAAAAATGTTAGTGATAAGACAGCATTCTAACATTTCAGGGGTTCAGAAAAAACCTTTTTTTCTCTCCAATTATAAAATTATATACCTATAAAGATATGTTAACAAAATGAAAAAGAGAGGATTACCTAGATAGGCAATTATAAAAATTAGAAAGCCAAGGAATATTAAAACCTAACACTAACACAGAAGAGGACATCTTGAAAATTAGAAGACACTTAGACAATTTAGAAACCAAAACAATTATACAACCAATTTTGTTGTTCAGTCCTGTCCAACTCATTGGTACTAGCAACATCAGAAACATGATTATATCAGGGGAAATGAAATTAAAGAAGCATTTACTATCTGCTTTGATGCTTCATCCTAAAGACCATCGAACTTACAGCCAAAACCTTCCAAATGTGTAGTCTCTCACATTAGATTGTGAGCACTTTGAGAACAGGAACTGTATCATTTTTCTATTTGTATCTCCTGTGCTTAGTTTTGCTGGGTACGTGATTTTTGGCTGAAGTCCCAGTTCCTTTGCCCTCTGGAATATCATATTCCATGCCCTTCAGTCCTTTAATGTAGAAGCTGCTAGATCTTGCTTTATTCTTATTGGAGCTCCACAGTATTTGAATTCCTTTTTTCTAGCTGCTTGCAGTATTTTCTCCTTCACCTGGGAGTTCTGGAATTTGGCTATAATATTCCTGGGGGTTTTCCTTTTGAGATCTCTTTCAGGAGGTGATCGGTGGATTCTTTCAATTTCTATTTTAGCTTCTGCTTCTAGAATATCAGGGCAATTTTCCCTCATCATCTCTTGGAGGATGGTGTCTAAGCTTTTGTTTTGGCCATGGTTTTCAGGTAGTCCAATGATTTTCAAATTATCTCTCCTAGATTTATTTTCTAGGTCAGCTGTTTTTCCAAGAAGATAATTCACACTGCCCTCTAATTTTTCATTCAATTGGATTTGCTTTACTGTGTCTTGGTTTCTCATAAAGTCACTAGCTTCCATTTGTTCAATCCTAATTCTTAGACAGTTATTTTCATCAGACAGTTTTTTAATCTCCTTTTCCATTTGGCTTTTCAAACTGTTGACTTTTTTCTCATGACTCTCCTGCATCGCTTTCATTTCCCTTTCCATTCTTTCCATTCTTTCCTCCTTTTCTCTACATCTTCTTTCTATTTCTCCTACTTTCTCTTCAAAGTTCCTTTTGAGAGCTTCCATGGCCTGAGACCAGTTCATATTTTTCTTGGAAGCTTTGGATGTTGGAGCTTTGACCCTGTTATTATCTCCTTCTTCTGAGGTTGTATTGTGGTCTACCTTACCCCCAAAGAACTTTTCGATGGTCTTCTGCTTTCTCTGCCTACTCATCCTGGCTTACTAATTCTGAGCTTTTAACTCCTTCTTTAAGTGTGGTGCTGCTTCCAGGACACACTGTTCAAGCTACAGCATGGAGTGGGGAATGATTGGGCTTCTTCTCAGCCTGCCTGGCCTCGCTTTCACTTGATTTTAAACTCTCCACTGGGGGGCTCCACTCCTGTTCTCAGCTTCAGAGGGTCCCAGGTGTTTTGGGTTGAGGAGGGCGCGGGGGGGGGGGGGGGGGGGCAGGCTTTAATCTCACCTGGCTTGTTCTCAGGTCCGGAGATAACCTCAGACCTATTTACTAAGAAACCAACCAGCAAAGCTTTCTGTGGTGTGGTTCTCAGCTTCTAATGAGACTGCTCCCCTGCTCCCCTCCCCAACCTGTGTCTCCCGCCGCTCAGGATTTCTTCCTGGTTGCCCGCTGGAGTGTGACAGTCAAATCCTTTCCCCCAAATCCACTGTTACCCCTGCATTTACCACCCCCAGGCCAGCCGATCAGTCTACCCGCGCACTTGGTTCCAGAAGACGCCAGTGCTGCACCCGATTCAGAGGCACTGGAGCAAATTCCTCTGGCGGGTGTCTGGTGTGTGGGCCCGATTGCAGGGATAGGCTTTATTCGTGGCCCAGCAGGGCCCCCTGAAATCTATCTATAGCTGGAGAAAACTCTCAGCCCATATTTTTGTGTGATTTTCTGCCCCAAGGGTTCTTTTATTGCTATTTTTGGGGTTATTGTATCAGGAGCCCTGTGAGCTTAATATCTTTCCTGGATTCAGGAGGACCTGAGTTCAACCGGCCTCAGGCACTTGACATTTACTAGCTGTGTGACCATAGGCAAGTCACTTAACCCCCATTGCCCTAAAAAAAAAATTATGGGGAGCTCTCAAAATGAAATTGTAAAGATATAGGCAAAGGGGCAGTTAGGTGACATAATGGATAGAGCACTGGCCCTGGAGTCAGGAGGACCTGAGTTCAAATCCGACCTCAGACACTTAACACTTACTAGCTGTGTGACCCTAGGCAAGTCACTTAACCCCAGTTGCCTCACAAAAAAAAAAAAAAAAGATACAGGCACAACTGATTCCAATGAGGCAGAAAAGTAGCTTTCTAAAATAGCAATATTGATGCACATGAAATTCACCAACTACGATTTCTAAAAGGCATATACTGAAGATGGAAGCAAGGACAGGTAACAAGAATGCTAAAGCTCACAATGAGTTGTGGCAAGCTAGAAGAGGTAAGCATAACCAAAAGCTCCAAGGGAGAACGTTTTTTGTTGTTTATTCATTTTATTTTATTTGCAATTTGGGAAAAAGAGGAGGGTCAAAGAAATGAAAGGACTGCTGTTTGTTATGGATGGAATGGTGATAACTGATGACAGAGAAAGAAGAGATGTTTAACCCTTATTTTGCTTATATTTCTATTTTTCTCTGCCAAGGAAGATGATCCTTGGACTGGAAATGAAAGGACAGAAAGAGCAAATCAGGAGTTGATATCCCAGATAAGTGAGGAGAAAAGAAGAAAGCATCTGGCTTATGCTTGATGAATTAAAATTATCTCTACCAAAATGGAACAAATTGTAAGGGTACTGGAAGAATCTGCTGAAGATGTTATTACTAAGCTGTTGTCACTGACCATTAAAAGATGATGGAGAACTGAAGAGGTGCCACATAATTGGAGAAAGGTAAATTTTCCAAGGTTTTGTTTGTTTCTGTTTGCTTGCTTTTTAAAGGAGAGTTTAAGGGGAGAAATATTCCTGCAAATTACAGATCAGTGAGCCTGGCTGATTCATGACAAAATTCTAGGATTTATTGTTAAATAAATAATTAATGAACATTTTAAAATGGAATCAGAATCACAAGAATGCAGCATACTTTTATCAAGAACAGGTCATGCCATTTGTGTTTGCTTTTTTGATGGTACTAATAGACTGAAGATCTTGACAAGCTAGAAAATATGGATATATAGAGATAGATAGTGGAGATAAAGATGAAACCTGTGATTCCATTGCTATAAGAAATGTCTGGGAAAGGAATCTTTTTCTATCAATGAATGTCAGCACTTTCTCTGAAACTTGTAATCTTAGAGTACTGCCTAGAAAATGCAGAGACTGTGATTTGCCCAGGGCGACACAGCTGGTATGTGTCAGAGGTAGCACTTGAACCTGTCTTTCTTATTTCAAAGCTGGCACTCTAACCAATATACATGCTGATTAAATTGGACTAAATTTTAGAAGATGAAATTTAGTAAGGATAAATTTTAAATCTTACACAGGGTTCAAAAAATCAACTTCACAGAGGCAGCTAGTTGGTGCAGTGGATAAAGCACTGGCCCTGGATTCAGGAGGACCTGAGTTCCAATTCCGGCCTCAGACACTTGACACTTACTAGCTTTGTAACGGTGGGCAAGTCACTTAACCCTCATTGCCCCACCCCCCCAAAATAAAATAAAAAATAAAATAAAAATAAATTTCACAAATAGAAGAAGAGAGAGGAATAGCTAGACAAGAGTTTTATTTTGTTTTGTTTCAGTTTTTTTTTTTTCCTGAAAGATGTCAACAGAGGGATTAGTCCTCTACGCAGGTAGGCACTGTTTCAAATGGTTGTTGAATTCAATTGAATTGTAGTGAAGCAAAATCAAGATGTCTCTAGATTTCAAACAATCTATTACAATGAGTTCCTGCTAAGCTAAAGGGATAGCAAATCTCAGAACTGCAAGTTACTGCAATGCAATCCATATGTGGCCAAACATCTCCTGGACAAAAACAAACAAACAAACAGTGAAACAAAACAAAAAACCCTACCACACTCAGTCATTTAACCTGTTTGCAGACCTCCTCTCCAGGAAAATAGTCAGGTTCAGGTGGCTACTACTTCGTTAAACCAGTCCTCTAGGATGCTTTCTAGTTTTCTTACCCTTTTCTGGACGTTTTCTAGTCTATGGGTATCCTTCTTAAAATGTAGCACTGAGAACTGAACATAATACTCCAGATGTGACCTGACCAAGGCAGAAGACAGCAAATAATTTTCTTTGTTTTGAATACTATTTCTCTTTTAATCTAACCTAATAATCACGTTGGATCTTCTGCTGCTATATCACACTATTGACATATATTAAACTCTCAGAATTCCATGATCTTTTTCATAGGATTTATTGTCTAGCCACACCTCCCCCCATTGCATTCATATTTTGAACCCATGTCGAAATCACATTTTTCCCTATTGCATTTCAACTTATCCAATTCAGCTCATTGTTGTAGTATGAATTTTTTTTGGATCTTGATATACAGCATATAATCTTCTAAGCTTCTTGTGATATGTCAATTTGACAAGCATGCTTTCTATGTTTTTATCCAATTAGTTGATGAAATCACTGACAAAATTTCAGTATCACAGGGTGAAAGGTCCATCTCTATTATGCTGTAATAGAGACCATTCTTTATTAAGTTCACATCAATCCATTAATGGCCATTCTTTGGGTGTCAGTTTACTTAACCACATCTGGGTCTACCTTATTGTATTATCACCCAACTTATATCTCCCCATCTTGAACACAGAATAACATGAACTTCTATCAATTCTTTATTGAAATGCAAGTATAGTATATCTGTATTACTCTCTTTATCCAACATTAAATTGTCCAATCAAAAGAGGAAATGAGATATATGGAAAGACCTGCTAGTTTAAAGACATAGTGATAGCTATTTTTTTTTGGATACTGGCATTTCCCAATGTATCACTCTTCCCTAAGTGTCTTGCACTTCATAAATTATTCTTCATCCTATAGCCTTCCATGCTTAAATCTTTCTCCTGTTCTCCTGGGAAAACACTGTTGTCCTGATCTCATTTTCATCCCTTCATAGTGTTGTTCCTCCTGTTGTACAAGCGAAAAATGTCTAAATCTATTATCACCTTGTTCTTTACTCATAATAAATCTATCTCTGTCAAATGGAGTCTCCAAAAATGCCTATAAATTTTCTCAGTTCTCTCTTATTTAAAAATAATCTTTTCTTTTCTCTGCCATCCTGTCAAGCTACCATTTTATAGCTCTCCTCCCCTTCATTGACTATCTCCTAGTAAGAGTTGCCTACATTTACTATCTCCATTTCCTCATCATCTGTTCTTTCTTTGACCTCATAACTTCTAACAAAATCACACAACTGAAACTTCTCTCTCAAAGGTTAATAATTATTTCCTGAAGGGCTGAGAGTACTGATCAAGATAGGGTTTTTTTGTTCATTTGTTTGTTAACTTGAGCTTACTTGGAAGTGAACTTTTTGTTTACTTTGGCTTTATCTCCCTGTGAAGGGTATAGTAATGTCTATTACTGCATACTAGACTGATTGTGGATCAATTGAGGAATAATTTATTGGCTGGTACTGTTGTGGACTAGTGTATTATGGGAGGAGTAATCCCTTTGTGCTGGACTGATTTTAAAAAGGTCAGTTGCAGAGTCAAGATTGATTATTAGAGAGTAGCAGTGCTAAGAGATGACCTGGACTTTAAGGATGTATTCCATTCCCATTTGGGCAAACATTACCAGCAAGTCTTGAGGTAGAAGAAATAGGAGTTACATGGAGACAAAGTTTCTGAACTGTGAGTGTCTTGAGCTAGACCTGAAAAAGTAGTGGCAGAGCACCAATGCTCTCAATGTAATGGCAGCTAGATAGAAAGCCATCATATGGTTGGAAAGGTATGAGTTTCTGAACCCCAGATTTCTGTAGGAGTATCAAGATTTACTCAAGCCCTGCCTCCTGAATAGAGGGTGGGAGGAATTCTTGGTCAGTGGAATCTAGGATTTTAGCATTCCAGGAAAAAAAGGTATTTTGGGGAAGTAACAGTCTTGGGGTCACTATCCTAGCAACTCTAAGTTTGAGAAATCCAGGACTTGGTCTTCTAGAAAAAGAACGAAAATGTTACCTTCTTTGAGAGAAAAGAGGATCATGAAGGTGGACCCCAGAGCTAGAAAAAGCAATAAGCACCTAGAGCCATGGTATGGAAGAACAAAAGGCCTGGACTTTGACTTTACCATTACTGGTCAATCTAATGATGGGAAAGGGTTGTCTCTCTGACAACCAGACCAAGAACATTTCCTTTCTGATGTGGGGGTGGGGGGTAACACAGGGTGAGTATATAAGTCATATCATAGGACTTAAGATTTTTATGAGTTCCTGAGGCAAAAAGATATTTACCAGGATAATGGTGATGGTGGTAGTAGGGAGAGAGGGTAGAGGTGGGGGTTCCTGTGTAAAAGTTATAAATTAATTTTCCTTCTGGAAAAGTCCATACCCCAAAGTACCATAAGGTAGGGTGCTTATGTGGATCTTTTTAATGAAAATAGGGCTCAACCTATTGGCAGAATATTGCCCCTCTAGCAATCCCAAGTTCATTTCCCTTCTGAGTGGAGTTTAATTCAAAGAGAGGTGTTCCCAGTTTGGGAAATTATATTGGAATCTTGAAGAAAAGACTGAGCTTACTACATAGAGAGGATAATGCTATTGGTTATGGGCTATTGTGGGTGTTCTATTCTGTTTAAAATTTTCTGTCATGTTAAGTAAATTCAGACTTGTACTTCTTATGTTTTGTTAACTATAGTGCTTGTACAGGAGCTGGACACCTTTGTACTTACATATGTAGATACCTAGACAGACATAAGCTGTATTAAAGTGATATTTTGAATTTTACAAAGGAAATTCTTCATGGCAAATGGGTCAAAGAGAGATATATCGGGGTAAGAGAGAAGTCCCTAAGACTGAACACAATTCACATAAGCCCAGAACATGAGAATGCTGGACTTTGGACAAATCTTAGTTAAGAAGTCTGATGACATTTGCTATAGTCCTCTTCCTTGACTTTTATGAAACTTTTTAATACTGTTTACAATCCCTTCCTAATGGATATACCATCCTCCCTTAGAATCCATATCATTGCTTACCTGTTCTCTTTTTACCAATTGGACTAACCCCCACTCTCCTTTTCTAGTTTATCATTGTGAGGTGTCAACCCAAAACTTTTTTCTGGCCCCTCTCCTCTATTTACACTTTCTAATTTGGTGATTTCACCTATCCCTATAAGTTCTATTTTCACCTCTATGCAAATATATCTTGCTATAATATCCTGTACCCAAATTCCAGTGCTACATTTCAAATATCTTTTGGATTTCTGTACTGAGATGACTTATTAGTACTTTAAATTCACCATGTCCAAAACTGAAGGAAGCAGCATGGAACAATCAGAAGACATGGGTTCATATTCTGACTCTGCCATTTACCATCAGTTCAACTCCCAATTTCCTAATCTGTAAAGTGAGGGGATTGAACAAGATGACCTCTAATATTCTCTAATAGTTCTAATTCTTTGATCCTGAAACCTTATCATCTTCCCCTATAAATCTACATGTCCTTCAAATATCCCCATTTCTTTTTAGGGCACCATCACCATCCCAGCCACCCAACTTCAAAACTTTTGAGTTATATTTGACTCTTCACTTTTCTTCATGTCCTATCTAGTCATCTGGCAAATTCTATCTATTCCAACACAACAATTTCACTGGCATTCTTTTGCACATTTCAATTGTATGATGACTAGCCTAATTCAGATAATCATCAGCTCTTGTCCAGATCATTACAATGGTTAATTATTTATTTTATTTGCACTTCCTTGAGGTTATCCAATGGAACAAAGTGTCACAGTTTAGAAGTGGCATCCTATACCCTTTAAATGAATTGTTTAATACTTGAGCAATAAGTTAGTGGAGGTAAGCTGGTGAACAAAGTTTAGAGGGCTAGAGGGAAAGTTTATTCACAGTTAGAGACTTGGGGGATGTCTACACCTGTCCCTGATAGCCTATTCTATTGATCTTTTTTTCCTCTTCCTCTCTGACCACCAGTTAGCCTTATGATGATATTCAAAGATCAAAATCCCTATGGAATCAGGCAGTGCTTAGGAAACTGAGTAGAAGCAGGATAGCTATATCCACCTAGGAACTTACATTTGCACTTCAAATATTAGGTGACTAAGAAAAAAGCTATTCTTTGGAAAAGTCCTGACTGAATCCCTATATAATAACTCTGACATTTAGATGGTATAGTAGATAGAGTGATACAGTAGTATAATAGATACAATTGGTTGTTATCCTTTGTTTTTGAAGAGCAAAATGTTGTGGCCAAAGTACAATATGTCTGACTATGGCTGATCAGACCAGTATGAGCTTAGAAGGCTCTAGCACAGGTCAGGTACAAATAGTTGATACGAACATTTGGAGTGGTGATGTCTCTAAATTTGTATATCTCATGTTTCTTTTGACCTACTGAAATTCTGCTTTGCTTATAGAACACAGTGCCTTTTTGACATGTGCATGCAATACTTGGCAGTACTTTGCCAAGGTCTCCCATCTTTCACACTCTATTTCAGAATTCTACAGATAGACCTTGAGAGTATTCTTATATCATTTTTCAGACCTCCATGTGAGCATCTTCCTTGTGTGAGTTCTCCATAAAATGGTCTTTTAGGCAAAAATACTTTTGGCATTCAAACAACATGGCCAACTCATCTGAGCTGCGCTCTTTGCAGTAGAATTTGAATGCCTGGCACTTCAGCTAGAGAAAAAACTTCCGTATTCAGTACCTTATCTTGCCAGGTGATCTTCAGAACCTTCCCAAGATAGTTCAAATGGAAATGATTCAACTTTCTGGCATGGAACAGGTATACTGTCCAGGTTTCAGAAGCATAAAACAATGAGGTCAGGACAATTGCTCTCTAAATCTTTCATTTTGTAAGCAGTCTAATATTCTTTCCACACTTTTTTTGGAGTCTCCCAAACACTGAGCTATATCTGGCAATGTGTACATCAACCTCATCATCTATTTGTATAACCCTCAAAAGTATGCTGCCAATATAAGAGAACTTATCTTCAGCATTCTACATTTTTTCATTTGCTGTAATGTATGGTTCCATTTATGGATCCATATGAGTAGATACAGTAGATAGAGCTAGGAGTCAGGAGGATCTGAGTTCAAAACCTACTTCTGAAATTTATTAACTAGTGGGACTTTAGGCAAATCACTTAACCTGTCTCATCTGTAAAATGGGCATAATCATAGTATCTATATTGCAGGGTTGAGGAAATTAAATGAGATAATGTATAGAAAGTGATTGATAAACCTTAAGGTGTTATAGAAAATATAGATATTAAAATATAGATATTGCTATTAGCACCACTAAGCTGATTGTGGCTCTCGATTTTTTTTTTTTGCTTAAGTCATTATTTAGCAATTACATTAGAAAATATATGTCAAACATCTTACAGATCTGCTAGTGTTAGAGTACGCCCTGACTAGAAGGAAGGAAGGAGAAAGTGAGAAAGGGGAGAAAGTGAGAGTGGGAGATAGACAGAGACAGAGAGTATGAACAACTATCAACATAATCAAATCAATAACAAAACTAAACCGAAATCATATGATTATGTCAATAGTTGCAGAAAAGGATTTTGACAAAATACAGAAATAATTCCTATTAAAAAACTAGAAAACATAGGAAAAAGTGGAACTTTCCTTAAAATGATAAACAGTATCTACCTAAAACCATTAGCAAACATTATATGTAATGAGGATAAGTTAAAAGTGTTCCCAATCAGATCAGAGAAAGAGGGATGTCCATTATCACCTCTGTTATTTAATATTGTACCATTAATGATATCTTTAGCAAAAACAAGGAAAAAATTAAAGGAATTACAATAGGCAAGGAGGAAACAAAACTATCACTCTTTGCAGATGATATGATAGTATATTTAGAGAATCCTAGAGAATCAACCAAAAAACTACTTGAAACAATGAACTACTTTAGCAAAGTTACAGGATATAAAATAAATCCACATAAATCATCAACATTTCTATACATGACCAACAAAGCTCAGCAGCAAGAGATAGAAAGAGAAATTCCATTTAAAGTAACTATAGACAATATAAAATATTTGGGAGTCTACCTGCCGAGATAAACCCAGGAACTCTATGAACACAATTATAAAACACATTTCACATGAATAAAATCAGACCTAAATAACTGAAAAACATCAATTGCCAATAGATAAGCTGAGCTAATATAATAAAAATGATAATTCTACCTAAATTAAGTTCCTTATTTGATGCCATACCAGTCAGACTACCTAAAAATTATTTTGTAGAACTAGAAAAAATAACAAAATTCACCTGGAAGAACAAGAGGTCCAGAATATCAAGGGAAATAATGAAAAAAATGCACAGGAAGATGCACTAGCTATACCAAATCTGAAGCCATACTATAAAGCAGCAGTCATCAAAATTATTTGGTACTGGATAAGAAATAGAGTGGTAGATCACTGGAATAGGTTAAGCACAGGAGAAACAATAGTAAATGACTATAGTAATCTACTGTTTGATAAACCGAAAGACTCCAGCTACTGGAATGGGAACTCAGTATTTGACAAACTTCTAGGAAAACTGGAAGATAGTATTGAAGAAACTATACATAGACCATCATCTTACACTGCATAACAAAATAAGGTCAAAATGCGTACATTAATTAGACATAAAGGGTGATACCATGGCTAAATTAGGAGAGGAAGGAATAGTTTATCTCTCAGATCTATGGAAAGGAGAGCAGTTTATGACCAAACAAGAGACAGAGAATTTTATTAAATGCAAAATGGATGATTTTGATTACATTATATTAAAAAGGTTTTATACAAACAGAAGCAATGCATCTAAAATTAGCAGGGAGGCAGAAAGCTGGGAAACAATTTTTATGGTCAGTACTTCTGATAAAAGCCTCATTTCTAAATATATAAAGGGAATTAAATCAAATTTATAAGAATGCAAGTTATTCCCCAATTCAGAAATGGTTAAAAGATATGAACAGGCAATTTTCAGATGAAGAAATCAAAACTATCTATTGCCATATGAAAAAATGCTCTAAATTACTATTGATTGCAGAAATGCAAATTAAAACAACTCTGAGGTACAGCCTCACACATATCAGAATGACTAATATGACAATAAAAGGAAAATAAATGCTGGAGAAGCTGTGGAAAAAATTGGAACACAAATGCACTGTTTCTGGAGTTGTGAACTGATCCAACATATTCTGGAAAGCAATTTGGAACTATGCCCAAAGGGCATTATACATATGCTTTGATCCAGTAATACCACTACTAAGTCTATATCCCAAAGAGATCATTTAAGAAGGAAAAGGACCCACATGTACAAAAATATTTATAACAGCTCTCTTTGTGGTAGTAAAGAATTGGAAATCAAGAGAATGCCCATCAATTTAGGAATGGCTGAACAAGTTGTGTTATATGAATGTTAGTGAATACTATTATGATCTAAGAAATGATGAGGAGGCAGATTTCAGTAAAAACTTACAGAGACTTAAGTGGATTGATGCTGAGTAAAGTGAGCAGAACCAGGGGAAGATTTTACACAGTAATAGCAAACTTGTGTGATGTTCAACTGTGATACACTTAGCTCTTCTCAGCAATACAATGATCCAAAACAATTCTAAAGGTCTCATGATGGAAAAGGCTCTCCACATCCAGAAAAAAGAACTGTGGGATCTGAATTCTTAATGAACCATACTGTTCCTACTTTTTTGTTGTATTTTTTTATCTTTTTTGAGGTTTTCTGCTGTTGTTCTGATTCTTTTTTCACAACAAGACTAATGCAGAAATATGTTTTATGTGATTGTACATATATAGGTTATATCAGATTGCTTTCTCTCTTGGGGAGGGGGGAGGGAGAAAAATTTGGAACTCAAAATCTTATAAAACCAAATGTTGAATACTACCTTTACATGTAACTGGTAAATAATAAAACACTTTTATGATTAAAAAAAAACATTCCTTCCTCTCAATGAGTTACATTACAAAGAGAGAATATAGAATATAAAGGGGATCCAAATAAAGAGAGATGAGGGGAGACAACATGGTGTGGAACTGGCAAAAAGGGACTTAGAGGCCTGGTTCTAGGCAAGATAATAGGAAAACTTACCTGTCAGAGATCCACTTAGTGAATAGTCTATTCAGACATTATGACAGTCTAAGGCCAAGGCATTTGTGATGAGTTGGAGAAGGTTAATTTGAAAAAAAAACCACAACTAATCACATGCACAAACACATTCACAAATAGTTTGACAGTGCTAAGGATTTAGGTCAGCTACCAAAAACAATCCACATGATAGCCAGGAAATGCCACTCAAAGGCTGAGGTTTATTTTTTTAGTCTAAGCTGTTGCCACAAAGAAGTAAGGATACAATGGCATAAAAGAATTTAACATCTGAGTCCCAGAGCTGATTCAGCTGAACTGTGACCTGAGCAAGAATTCAGTCTATAAAACAAGCCTAACAAGTGGTCATTTAGACCCTGTGTGAAGACCTTTAGTGCAGCCCATTATTTCCTTTTGGGAGGGGGATACCTTAGTATTTGTTTCATAATCATACCTGCAGCTTAGCTGGCCCTAAGGAAGAAGAGAGAAATGAAGTTCAAAGAGAATTACAGTGGGCAAGAGTGCAAGGATTGGTGGGTTTGAGAGCAGACAGGTTAGTAAGAGACTTCTTTACAGAAGATCACTTTGGTGGTTAAAAAAACAAAATATGAGGGTGGTTCACAGTCACCAATGGACATCTGCTGGTCTTGCTGTCCTGGGATCTGAGGTGCTGAATAATTCCATAGTTTCCATGATGTTCATGCTTTCTTTTACCTGATTCAAAAGGATATAGTGTATCTTTCCATTCTGGATTCTAAGCAGCAGAGATAAAATCTGGAATCCATATGGGTTGTGCCTAGCATTTGCAATGAACAAGAGTAACAAAAAGTGTGCTTCAGGATGAAGAAGTCATCAGCAAATATCTCCCCATAGGTGGACTGGCCACCAGTTCCATTCTGGTATTTCACCTACCTGGCATAGGAATTATTCTGTGAAAACAGAATCCTTTATAATCCCAGTCCCTTCTTGCCATTGCTTAGGGCATTAGATATTTGTCTGAAAATAACTAAAAGGTAACTCCATCCATTGGCCAAGTTGAAAGTTCAGGATAGAGTTGGCTATAGCCACTGGGGGTGGTCTAAGGATGGCTATGGAGGCATCTGCTGATGGGTATGAATAATTAAAGCTATGTGATCCTGATGTTTTCTGCAAAGCAGACAAAATGTAGGACTTTCAATGGCTGTACCTCTCAGTCTTTTTCCCATTTATTTGGAATTTTATTTTTTTCCCCAAATAAGATGTAAAAATTTTTTACCATTAATTTTTAAAACTTTGTGTTCCAAATTCTCTTCTTCCCTCCCTCCCTACCCCCCTTAATAATTCAAGCAATTCAATGTAAGTCATGTGTAGTCATGCAAAATATTTCCACATTAGTCAGGTTGTAAGAGAAAACAGAGAAAAAAATTTTGAAAAAGGAACTAAAAAATTATGCTTCAATCTTTATTCAGACACTATCAGTTCTTTCTCTGGAGATGTACTGCATTTTTCATAAGTCCTTCAGAGTTCTCTTGGATTACTGTATTGCTGAAAGTAAGTCATTCACATCAGAGCACCTTACAATATTGCTATAATTTTGTATACAGTGCATTTCTCTTTGCATCAGATCATGTAAATATTTCCAGGTTTTCTGATAGAATCCTGCTCATCATTTCTTTCTTTCTTTTTTTTTTGGCACAGCAATGATGGTAAGTGACTTGCCCAGGGTCACACAGCTAGTAAAGTGTCAAGTGTCTGAGGCTGGATTTGAACCCAGGTCCTCCTGAATCCAGGGCCAGTGCTTTATCCACTGAGCCATCTAGCTGCCCCGCTCATCATTTCTTATAGCATAATAGTGTTCCATCATAATATCCCACAATTTTTCAGCCATTCCCCAATTGATGGGCATCTCCTCAATTTTTAAGTCAACTTTTGGGGGTTTTCAATATCTTTTTGGATACCAACCTAGTAGTGTGGTACTACTAGGTCAAAGAGTATGCGTGGTTTTACAGCCATTTCACCATAGTTCCACATTGCTCTACAGAATATTTGAATCAGTATACAACTTTACCAAAAGTGTATTAATGTCTCATTTTCCTCATATCCCCTACAACATTTATCACTTTCCATTGATATCCTATTATCCAATCCAATAGGTATGAGGTAGTACCCCAAAATTGTTTTGACCTGCATATCTCCAATCAATAGTGAGCATTTTTTCTATATGACTATAGATAGCTTTGATTATTTCATCTGAAAATTTCATATCTTTTGATCATCTATAAATTGAATCACTCTTATTTTAAGAAATTTGACTCAGTTCTCTATGTATTCCAGAACTGAGGTCTGTCAGACAAACTTGCTTCATTTTTTTCACAGTTACTATTCCTAACTGTATTTCCTTCCATCTTATTCCTTCCCCATGACATTTACTCTCTTTTTTATCTTCTTTCACCCTATCCCTCATCAAAATTGTTTTGCTTCTGACTGCCCCTTTCCCCAATATACCTTCCCTTCTTTCACCCCACCCCCCCATCCCCTTCCCACCCTTCTTTCCTGCAGGGTAAGATAGATTACTATACCCAATTGAATATGTATGTTATTCCCTCTTTGAGCCAATTCTAATGAGATTAAGGCCCACTCACTCCCCCATACCTCTCCCATTTTCCACTCCATTCCATAAGCTTTTTCTTGCTTCTTTTATGTTAGATACTTTACCCATTCCACCTCTCCCTTTACTTTTCTTCCAGTGCATTCTTCCCTCACCCCTTAATTTATTTTTAAAGATATCATCTCTTCATATTCAACTCACACCTGTGCCCTCTGTCTAAATATACTCCACCCAACTGCTCTAATAATGAGAGAATTCTTATGTTAGAAGTAAAATCTTTCTATGTAGGAATGTAAAAATTTAACCTTTTAATATCCCATATGATTTCTTTTTACTGCTTACCTTTTTATGCTACTCTAGGGCCTTGTATTTGATGGTCAAATTTTCTATTCAGCTCAGGTCTCTTCATGAAGGATGCCTGAAAAGAAATTGAAGAAGCCATTATTGAACTCCCTAAGAAAAAATCCCCAGTGCCAGATGGGTTTACAGGTGAATTCTACCAAACATTTAAAGAACAATTAATTCCAATATTATACAAATTATTTGGAAAAATGGGTGAAGAAGGAGTTCTACCAAATTCATTTTATGACACAAATATGGTGGTGATAACAATACCAGGCAGAGCAAAAACAGAGAAAGAAAATTATAGACCAATTTCTGTAATGAATATTGATGCAAAAATCTTAAATAATGTATTAGCAAGGAGATTACAGCAAGTGATCACCAGAATAATACACTATGACCAGGTGGGATTTATACCAGGAATGCAACGGTGGTTCAACATTAGGAAAACTATTAACATAATCAACCATATCAATAAGAAAACTAACCAAAATCATATGATTATCTCAATAGATGCAGAGAAAACTTTTGACAAAATACAGCACCCATTCCTAATAAAACCACTAGAGATCTTAGGACTAGGTGGAGCTTTCCTTAAAATAATAAGCAGTATCTACTTAAAACCATCCGCAAGCATTATATGTAATGGAGATAAGTTAGAGGCCTTTCCAATAAGATCAGGGGTGAAACAGGGATGTCCATTATCACCTCTATTATTTAATATTGTACTAGAAATGTGAGCATAAACAATCAGAGAAGAAAAGGGAATCAAAGGAATTAGAATAGGCAAGGAGGAAATAAAACTATCACTCTTTGCCGATGATATGATGGTACATTTAGAGAATCCTAGAGAATCAACTCAAAAATTACTTGAAACAATTAATAACTTTAGCAAAGTAGCAGGATATAAAATGAATCCATATATATCATCAGCATTTCTATACATGACCAACAAAGTCCAGCAGCAAGAGATAGAAAGAGAAATTCCATTTAAAGTAATGGTAGATAACATAAAATACTTGGGAGTCTACTTGCCAAGACAAGCCCCGGAACTCTGTAAACATGATTACCAAACACTTTTCATACAAATCAAATCAGATCTAAATAATTGGAAAGATATCAATTTCTCATGGATAGGCAGAGCTAATATAGTAAAAATGACAATTCTACCTAAATTAATTTACTTATTCAGTACCATACCAATCAGACTACCTAAAATTATTTTATAGAGTGAGAAAAAAATAATAACAAAATTCATCTGGAAAAACAAAAAGTCAAGAATATTGAGGGAAATAATGAAAAAAATGCACAAGAAGGTGGGTTAGCTGTACCAAATCTGGAGCTTTACTATAAAACAGCAGTCATCAAAACTATCTCGTACTGGCTAAGAAATAGAGTGGAGGATCAATGGAATAGGCTAGGCACAGGAAACACAGTAGTAAATGACTTTAGTAATGTACTGTTTGATAAACCCAAAGACCCCAGATTCTGGGATAGGAACTCTCAGTATTTGACAAAAACTGCTGGGAAAACTGGAAGATAGTATGGCAGAAATTAGGCATAGACCAACATCTTATACCTTATACTAAAATAAGGTCAAAATGATTTAGACATAAGAGGTGATACCATAGTAGAAGAAGTAATAGTCTACCTTTCTGATTTTTGGAAAGGAGAACAGTTTATGTCCAAACAGAGAAAATATTATGAAATGCAAAATGGATGATTTTGATTACATTAAATTAAAAAGTTTTTCTACAAACAGAAGCAATGCATCCAAAATTAGAAGGGAGGCAGAAAACTGGGAAACAATTTTTATGGCCAGTACTTCTGATAAAGGCCTCATTTTTAAAATATATGGGAACTAAATCAGATTTATAGGAATCCAAGTCATTCCTCAATTGAGAAATGGTCAAGGGATATGAACAGGCAGTTTTCTCGTGGAGAAATCAAAGCTATCTATTCCCATATGAAAAAATGCTCTAAATCACTATTGATTAGAGAGATACAAATTAAAACAACTCTCAGGTACCACCTGATGCCTGGCAGATTGGCTAATATGACAAAAAAGGAAAATAATAAATGTTGGAGAAGCTGTGGAAAAATTGGAACACTAATGCATTGTTGGTGGAGCTGTGAACTGATCCAACCATTCTGGAGAGCAATTTGGAATTATGCCCAGAGGGCTATAAAGCTGTGCATACCCTTTGACCCAGCAATACCACTGTTGGGTCTTTTTCCCAAGGTGATCATAGAAAAGGGAAAAGGACCCACATGTTCAAAAATATTTATAGCTGCTCTTTTTGTGGTGGCAAGGAATTGGAATTTGAGGGGTTGTCCATCAGTTGGGAAATGGCTGAACAAGTTGTGGTATATGAATGTAATGGAATTCTATTGTGCTGTGAGAAATGATGAGCAGGAGAAGTTCAGAGAAACATGGAAGGACTTGTATGAACTGATGATGAGTGAGATGAGCAGAACCAGAAAAACATTATACACAGTATCATCAACATTGTGTGTTGATCAACTGTGATAGACTACCTTCTTCTCACCAATACAATGGTACAAGAGAGTTCCAGGGGACTCATGATGGAAAAGGTTCTCCAAATCCAGAAAAAAAGAGAACTGTGAACTATGGATGCTGATTGAACCATACTATTTCTTTTGTTTTTGGTGCTGTTGTTTTTCTATTTTGAGGTATTTCCTTATTGCTCTGATTCTTGTCTTATAGCATGACTGATGCAGAAATATGTTTAATGTTGTTATGTATGTGTATGTGTGTGTATATATATGTTTATATATATATATATAAATTTATACATATATATATATATGTATATAACCTATATTGGATTATCTGCTGTCTGGGGGAGGGAGGGAGGGAGGAGAGGGAGGGAGAAAAATTTGAAATTGATAATCATATGTAAATAAATGCTGAAAGCTATCTCTACATGTAACTGGAAAATAATAAAATAATTTTATTAAAGGTAAAAATAACTAGATGAGAAGGAAAAGAAATACCTTTCACAATTATGAACAAGGGAAAATTCTTAACTAAACAAAGAATAAAGGTGACAATAAATGATAAATCAACAATTCTGATTATTAAAATCTTAAAAGTCTAAAAAAAGCCTGTAAGTCCTCTCTTTCATAGAATTCCAATTTTCCCCCTGAATGATTATACTCAGTTTTGCTAGGTAGGTGATTCTTGGTTGTAATACCACTTCCTTTGCCCTCCTAAATATCATATTCCAAGTTCTCCAATCCTTTAATATAGAAGCTGATAAATATTGTGTTATTCTGTGGCTCCACAATACTTGAATTGTTTCTTTCTGGCTGCTTGCAATATTTTCTCCTTGACCTGGGAGTTCTCTTTCAGGAGATTCTTTAAATTTCTATTTTACCTTCTGCTTCTAGAATATCAGGAGATTTTCCCCTGACAATTTCTTGGAAGGTGATGTCTAGGCTCGTTTTTTGATCATGGCTTTCAGGTAGTGCAATAATTTCCAAATCATCTCTCCTGGATCTATTTTCCAGGTCAGTTCTTTTCCCAATGAGATATTTCACATTGTCTTCTATTTTTTTCATTCTTTTGGTTTCGTTTTATAGTCTCTTGATTTCTCATCAAGTCTTTAGCTTCCATTTGCTCAATCCTAATTTTAAGTAATCGTTTTCTTCAAAGAGCTTTTGCATCTCCTTTTCCATTTTGCCTTTCAAGCTGTGGACTTTCTTCATGACTTTTCTGCACCACTCTCAATTCTCTTTTCATTTTTTCCTCTATCTCTCTTACTTTACTTTCAAAGTCCTTTTTGAGCTTTCTATGGCCTGGGACCAATTTATACATTTATTGGAAACTTTGGATGGAGGAGTTTTGACTTTGTTATTTTCTTCTGAGGGTGTATTTTGATTTTCCTTGTCACCATAGAAACTTTCTACATTTAGCATTTTTTTCCATTTGCTCATTTTCTCAGTCTATTTCTTGCCTTTTAACTATTTGTTAAAGTGGTACACTATTTCTAGGGTGGAGGGCACACTCTCTCAAGCTTCAGGGGGTTTAAGCATCTGTTCTCTAAGATACTTCTACAAATTTGTAAGTCCTTAGTTCTTCCAAGGTGGTATGATTTAAAGAAAGTTATGTTCACCACTTTCCTGGCATGTACTCTGGTCTGCATGCAACATAGACCTGATTCTCTCCCCTAGATTCTAGAACAGAGCCCTGCTCTACTGTGGCTGCAAGATCTTGTGTGCTCATGCTCCTCCGCAAACTGAGACCACCACCTAAGACTGCAACCCAGATGTGAGCACAAGCAAAACAACAGAGTCTTGCCTCAGTGCCAGCAGAGACCTTTGTCATCTCCCCCTGGCCAACTTTTTGACCCCCTAAGTGTCTGTGGGCTGAGTTCCAGAAGCAGCAGCTGCTGCAGGTGATTCAAAGATTCCCAAGGCCTGCTCATGGTTTGCTATGTCTGTGCATGGGTCTGTGCTGGGGTTGGGTCTGTGTTGGTGCAGCCTGCACTGGACTGTGCTCCACTTTCACCTTGGTACAACAAACCTTTCCTGCTGACCTTTTAAATTGTCTTTGGGAAATGATTTTACCCCATCCTTTTGTGGGTTCCACTGCTCCAGGAATTGTATTGTGGCATTGGTTGAAAGTATTTGGAGGGGTCTTAAGGAGAGCTTAGGAAAGTCATTGCCTTTTGTCTGTGATCTTGGCTCTGTACCTCTCAGTCTTCAACAATTCCAAATATTGACAAATTTTCATTTACTTCTGACCTAAATCTAATTTTCTACAATATCTTTCCACTGTGCTTCTAATTCTGTCCATTAAGGGCAAGAATATCAAGTCCAATCCCTTATACACAGTACAGCTCTTCAGATACAGCTGTCATATATCTTTATTCTTATCCTCCAGACTACTTTGTAACTTCAACTAATTTTTATATAGCAAGGTCTCTAGTCTCAACATGCTGGCTACCTTTCAATGTACATCTTCCAAGTTGTAAAGGTTCTTTGTAAAATGGAATACCCAGAAATGAATAAACTTTCCTGATATGGTCTGACCCAGTCAGATTATAGTAGGAGTCTACTTTCCCTCATTTTGAATTAGGTCTCTCATTAATGACTTCAGCCAACAAGAAATCATAGATATAGATCTGGGTAAGACTTCAAAGACCATCTAGTTCAACTCTAATCTTAGAATGGAGGAAATTGAGACCCAGAGAGGTAAATGATTTGCCCAAGGTCACACAGATAGAGTCACATGGTCCTGGGCTTACACATTTGGCACTAGAAAGTAACTTAGAGGTCTTCTAGTTCAAAACCTCCATTTTACAGGTGTACAATTGAATCCCATAGAAGGTAGGTTACTTATCCAATGTCACATACATTTCTGATCTGTGTCAAATCCTAATCTGGTGACCCTTGAGCTAGTAATCATTCTGGTATGCCACTCATTATAGCTGAACTTGTGGTTCACTACTACTGCTGACCCATATTGAACTTAGGGTTTCCTATAACATTCAGAGATAATTTTAAAGTAAATACAGTGCTCTCACTTCTACTTCACATTATTAATTTAGGTCCTTCACTATAGCCTATAAGGATCTTGTTGTATCCTTACTTTGCCACCTAGAGAGTTAACTCCATCTCAGTGATCTCTCTGCATTTCCAGTGGGCTTGTTCAAAGTGATGTAATTTGGGACAGAGTAGCATTAAGGGAGAATTCACATAGGGAATGTTTATATCTTGATATCAGTTATTAGTCTGGCTTTGTAGTGGGGGCAGGGAAAAAAATGTGGATTACATATAGAGTAAGAAAGTAGCTGTCTTATTTTTTTGCAGACCAATCATGAGTCACAAGTGAGCCCCACAATTTGCTCCAGGAGAAGCTGAGAACTGAAGCTTTACGAGGTCCATAGATGGGAATTAAAGAAAAAGCTCACCCATGCCATCAAGGTCGTTCAAACACATTCCAAATATTATTCCCTCCTATGTAACAAATTAGGAAATTATCTGGAACCTTCTTGTTTTGGGGGTCTTGTAGTTAAGATACTGATTCTCCTTCCTTGTCCCTAGAATTCCCTGAAGGCCAGAAAGATGTCAACAAAGAAAGTTAAGACATCTCCTTTCTTACCATGGGGAACTTTCTAGGTAACTCTTTGCAAATCTAGAAGACAGAAAGCAGATTCTCAGTCAAGGACAGAAAGAAGTCCCAGGACAGACTACTAGCCTTGGTAGGCTAATAGATTATTTACTTTAGGAGTTTTCAGATATTAACAAATTTCTTTCTACATTTATCTGACTGGATTACCACAATCAGACATGTCCCACTCTGGGAAGACTAAAAGAAAGTAAATGGAATTCAAGGAGGCAAAATGTTATCTTAAATTCAGGCTTAATGCAAACAACTGAACCAGAGATGCCCAGATATTCTGTGATATATCTTTAACATTCCCCAAAGGGGAGAACTACTTTCTTGTTGGGTCTGGAACTGAAGATAAGGACTTCAGAGAACTCTGGCTTCTAGATATTTCTCTTAGAATCAATTCCACTATATTTAAAGCAAGGTTCATTCAATCAGATCTAAGGAAACACTCAGTGGTAGAATTTAGCCAACCAAGCTCACCAATTATGACAAGGTGATGCAGGTGATGTAGAGAAGTGGCCTTCCCCCTGTCTTGACCCACAATATCATTGAAACTTATTGTGAGGCCAGGGA
Organism: Dromiciops gliroides; assembly: GCF_019393635.1. Classification (NCBI taxonomy): domain Eukaryota; kingdom Metazoa; phylum Chordata; class Mammalia; order Microbiotheria; family Microbiotheriidae; genus Dromiciops; species Dromiciops gliroides. The sequence continues at coordinate 486,479,922 of NC_057862.1, read as the reverse complement.
GGAGGGCAGGATCTGATAGACAAGATTGTATAACCACAGTGAGATTATCCTGGTCCAATGAGCACATTAATTACAACTACATTCTTCATTCACAACAAAAAGCTTTTGTTAAGCACTTGATTACTCATGATGCTATCCATGAAAGGGACTGTACAAAATAAACCAGGAATGAGATGCTAAAGATATGCAGGTGAAATAAGGATTTAACATGCAATGGATACAAACACTTATTCCACATTTCAATATTTTAAGCATCTGCAATGTCTTTTGTATGGGCCTTTCCCCCAATAACATAGATTGCAATCTCCTTTAAGGCTCAATAATTCAATTCAAATAAATTCAATGAGCATTTGTTAAGTGGCTGCTATGTGACAGGAATGGTAGATATTATGACTACAAACAAAAGTGTAACCATCCCTGACTTCAAGAAAATTTTACTCTGAAACAAAAAAACATAACCTTTTAAAGAAATACAAAATATATACAATAAATGCAAAGTAATAGTGGGATAGCACTAACAACCAAGTAATCAGATGCACCAGCATCAGGAATAGCAGAACAATAAGAGTTGATATGTAATCTGAGCTTGAAATTATCCATATCTTACAAGAGCCAGAGGTAAGAAGGGAGAGCATCCTAAGCATAAGTGACAAAGGCAAAGGTTTAGAATCAGGAGAAGGAATATGGCACAAAGGAAACAGCTAGAATCCCAGTCTGGATAGAATCCAGATCGTGTGAGAAAGAGGCTTTTTAAGAGTTCATTCCCCACAAAAAATTGTTGCTTTTCCAGCAACCAAGTGGTTAGCCTTTGTGTCCTTCTCTTCTCAAGACAATTGATTGAATTTTTCTCACAGGCCCCATCCATCCATCCATCCATCCATCCATCCATCCATCCATCCATCCATCCATCCATCCATCCATCTAAGCATACATGTATATGTGTATACAAATACATACACACATGTATACATGTTTATGTATAAAGATAGACACATACACATATGTGTACACACATGCATAAAACACCCATACATGTACACACATATACACATACATATGCATGTGTATATGCATACACAAATATGCACACATATACATCACAGGGGCTCTATGCATTTAAAGAAACTTGGAATTATATGCCTATGTTCATAGGATCATGAAGACCAAAGATTTACAGATAGAAGGAATATTTTTTAAATTACTTTATTTCACTAAATATTTCACAATTATATATAAAAATTTTAAGTCATTTTGAAAAATTTTGAGTTCAAAATTTTCTCCATTCTGCCCTCCCACACCTGGTCCCTCCATGAGAAAGTAAGCAATTTTATTTCAATCATACATGTGAAGTCATGAAAAACATTTCCATATTAGCTATGTTGCAAAAACCCCACAAAAAATAAACAAAAAAAATGTTTTTTAAATATGTTTTAATCTGCTCTCCGAGCTCATCAGTTCTCTCTCTGGAGATGGATAATGTGTGTGTGTGTGTGTGTGTGTGTGTGTGTGTGTGTGTGTGTATTATCATAGGTCCTTTGGAGTTCTCTTGGATGATTTTCTTGATCAGAGTAGGTAAGTCTTTCACCATCGATCATCCTTACAATATTGCTGTTACTGTGTATAATGTTCTCTTGTTTCTGATTACTTCACTTTACATCAATTCACGTAAGTCTTTCCAGGTTTTACCAAAACCTTCCTGCTTCTCGTTTCTTAGAGCACAATCATATTCCATCACACTCATATAAGTTGTTTAGCCAATCCCCAACTGATGGGCATCCCCTCAATTTTCAAGCTATAAATACATTTTGTACAAATAGACCATTTTCCCTTCTATTTTTTCTCTTTGGGATACAGACCAAGTATTGGTATTGGTGAATAGTTTTATAGCCCTTTGAGCACAGTTCCAAATTATTCTCCAAAATGCATGGACTTCATAATTTCATCAACAGTGTGTTAGTGTCCCAATTTTTCCATATCCCCTCCAGCATTTGTTAATTCCCTTTTCTGTCATGTTAACCAATCTGATAGGTGTGAAGCAGTATCTCAGAATTGTTTTAATTTGCATTTCCCTAATCAATACAGATTTAGAGCATTTTTTCATGTGACTATTTCCTTCCTTTGATTTCTTCTTCTGAAAACTGCTTGTTCATATCGTTTGACCATTTATAAATTGTGGAATGGTTCTTATTTTCTTTTTTTTGTTTGTTTTGTTTTGTTTAATTCATTTTTAAAAATTTTAACATTATTTTTTTTTTAGTTCCAAATTTTCTCCCTCCCTTTTTCATCCCTTCCCAACTCACTGAGAAGGTACACAATATTATATCAGTTAACCATATGAAATCATGCAAAAATTTTCCATATTAGCCATGTCACAAAAAGCAAGAAAAATAAAAGGATAAAATTATTCTTCAATTCTCAGAGTTCATCAGTTATTTTTCTGGAGATGGGTAGAATTTTTCATCATAAATACTTTGGAATTGCCTTGGATCATTGTATTGATTGAACTGGCTAAGTGTTTCGCAGATGATCATCATTACAATATTGCTGTTACCCTGTTCTACTCACTTCCCTCTATATAAGTTCATATAGGTCTCCCCATTTTTTGAAGTAGCATGTAGATTATTCATTTCATTCTGAGGGGGTAAATGGAGGACCTAAAGGAGAATAGATGCTTCTATCTTATTTTTTTTTTACAACAAATATTTATTTTATTTTTTCCAGTTACATGTAAGGGTAGTTTTCAACATTCATTTTCATAAGATTTAGAGTTCCAAATTTTTCTCCCTCCCTTCCTCCCTTTCCTCCCCCCTTCACAAGACAGCAATCATGTTATGCATGTACAATCCACAAGTGCTTTTTTAAATCAGTTCTTTCTATGGGGATGGATAGTAAGCTTCATCATTAGTTCCTTGGGATTTTTGTGGATCATTGCATTGCTGAAAGTAGTTTAGTCATCTCACTTCACTATACATCAGTTCATGAGTCTTTCCAGCTTTTTCTGGGATCATCCTGTTTGTCGTTTCCTATAGCACAAGACCATTCCACCACAATCATATACCACAGCTTCTTCAGTCATTCCTCAATTGATGGACATTCCTTTGATTCTCAATTCTTAGCCACCACAAAGAGTTGCTATAAATATTTTTTGTACAATTTTCCCTCTTTTCTCTTTTGCATGATTACTATTGTTAACTGTTTCCCTTCCATCCTATTCCCTTCCCCATGATATTTATTCTATTATCCATCTTCTTTCATCCTATCCCTCTTCAAAAAGGATTTGCTTCTGTCTGTCCCCTTCCCCAATCTGCCCTTCCTTCTTTGGCCCTTCTCTCTTTATCCCCTTCCCCTCCTATTTTCCTGTAGGGTTAGAGACTACTCCACCCAAATGAGTATGTATGTTATTCCCTCCTTGAGCCAATGCTGATGAGATTGAGGTCTTTAAGCTAATTCTGATGAGTGCTAGGCTCATTTACTGCCCAGATTAAATAGATTTTTCCACCCAGTTAGTTGTGTGTTAATCCATCCTTGAGGCAACTCTGATAAGTTTAAGGTCTTTGAGCCTTTTCAGATGAGTGTAAAATTAATTTACTGCCCTGCTTCTCATCCATCTCTTCCCCCACTCCATAAGCCCTTTCCTGTTTCTTTCATGTAGGATTTCACCTCTGCCCTTCCTCCTCCCCCAGTGCATTCCCCTCACCCCTCAATTTAACTCTAAAGATGTCATTATGGGGCATCTAGGTGACACAGTGAACAAAGCATCCACCCTTGAGCCAGGGGGATCCCAGCCAAAACCCAGCCTCAGACACAAGACAGTCACCCACTGCATGACCCCTGGTATGTCCCCCAACTTCAATTTTTTATGGTTCTCTAGGGTCTTGTATTTGAAAGTCAAATTTGCCATTTAGTTCAGGTCTTTCCATCATGAATACCTGAAAGTCCTCTTTTCATTAAAGTCCCTTTTTTTTTTTAACTCTGAAAGATTATGATCAGTTTTGCTGGGTAGGTGATTCTTGGTTGTAATCCCAATTCCTTTGCCCTCTGGAATATCATATTCCATTCCCTCTGGTCCTTTAATATAGAAGCTGCTAGATCTTGTGCTATCCTGACTGGGGCTCCATAGTACTTGAATTCTTTCTTTTTGGCAGCTTGGAATGTTTTCTCCTTGACCTGAGAGCTTTGGAATTTGGCTATAATATTCCTAGGAGTTTTCTTTTTGGGATCTGCTTTATTGTCTCTTGGTTTCTCATAAAGTCATTAGCTTCCAGTTTTTCAATCCTAATTCTTAGGCAGTTATTTTCATCAGAGACCTTTTGTACCACCTTTTCCATTTGACCAATTTGATTTTTCAAGCTGTTGACTTTTTTTTTATGTTTTTCCTGCTTCACCCTCATTTCTCTTTCTATTTTTTCCTCTACCCTCTCTAACTTTATCTTCAAAGTCCTTTTTGAGCACCTCTATGGCCTGAGACCAATTCATATTTTTTCTTGGAAGCTTTAGATATAGGAGCCCTGATGTTGACATCTTCCTCTGAGGGTGTACCTCGATCTTCCTTGTCACTTAAAAAACTTTCTATGGTCATCACCTTTCTCTCTCTGCTCATCTTGCCTTTCTTTCACTTGACTTTTAGCTCCTTAAAGTGGGGCACTGTTTCCAGGCTGCAGTATCCCAAGCTTCAGAAGTCCCAGGTGGCGTGATTTAAGGAGGATCAGGTTCTTCACTCACCTGGCCTATTCCCTGGTCCTTAGAAGACCCCAGAACAACTTGCTAATCAACCAGCTTTGTGTGTTTGTCAGCTCTTACAAGCCTGTGCCCCTCCCCCACCTGGGCCACTGCTACTCAAGCCTACCTCCTGGTTCCCAGCAGGGGTAAAAAACCCAAATTCTGCCTCACCACCAGCATAGACAGACAACTGTAGTCTAGCCCCTGCCAAGGGCTCAGCCCTCTCATTAGACTGTGAGCTTAGTTCCAGATGACACTGACACTTCAGCTTATTCAGAGGCTCTGGGAGGTCTCCTTCTCTGGTGAGGCTTTCCTGGGACTGGATCTCTGTCAGGGTGACTATGGGGTTGGGCTTCATTCCTATCTCAGCACAGCAGCTCCCTTGTTCTGACCTTCCAAGCTGTTCTTGGTTAGAAGATGATTTCAGCACATTCTTCTGTGGGTTTTGTTGCTCCAGGCATTGTCCTATGGCATTATTTTGATGTTTTTTGGATTGCGTCATGAGTTTGAGAGTTCACTGCCTTTCCTCTGCCATCTTCTAATTTTTCTTATTTTTATAAATTCCTCGGTGCTTTATATATTTCAAAATGAGATCTTTATTGGAAAATTTTGTGGTAAGTTTTTATTTGTTTGTTTTGGCAGGTACATGCCCAAGTGTTTTCCCCAGTTTCCTATTTCATTCCTCTGTGAGATCTTGATCTATGCCTAGTTTCTGACAAAATACTTTCCATTTTCCCCAGCAATTTTTGCCAAATTGTGAGTTCTTACTCTAAAGCTTGGATCTTTGGGTTTATCAAACACTTGATTACTATGGTCATTTACTACTACGTATTGCACACGTAATATATTTCACTTATCCACCACTCTATTTCCTAGATACTACCATATTGCCATGATGATTGTAAAATAGTTTAAGTTCTGGTACTGCTAGACCACCTTCCTTTAAGTTTTTTTTATCATTGATTGCTGTGATATTCTTGACCTTTTGTTCTTCCAGGTGAATCTTGTTACTATTTTTTTTTTTGAGCTCTATAAAATAAATTGTGGGTAGTTTGATTGGTATGGTACTGAATAGGTAAATTAACTTAGATAGAATTGCCATTTGTATCATTGTGGCTCAGTGTCTCCAGCTATTTAGCATTGTCTTTATTTGTGTTACAAGTAATTTTAATTGTATTAATATAATACCTGGATTTGTTTTGGTAGGAACTGTCCCAAGTATTTATTATTGTCTGTAATTGTTTTAAATGGGATTTCTCTTTCTATCCCTGGCTCATGGTTTTTGTTCAAAGAAATATTGATAATTTATGTGGATTCATTTTATATCCTACAAATTATTTCAAGTAGTTGTTTAGTTGATTCTTTAGGGTTCTCAAAGTATACCATCATATCATCTTCAAAGAGTGATAATTTTGGTTCTCATTTCCTACTTTTGTTTCTTCTTCTTGGAAATATAAATTTTCTCTAAGTACTGCTTTGGTTACATTCCACAAATTTTGGAATGTTGTCTCATTGTTGTCATCCCCTTTAATGAAATTATTTGTTAGTTTAATGATTTGTTCCTTGACCCACTCATTCATTAGGTTTAGATTGGTTTCCAATTAATTTTTAACCTATGTTTTCATGGACCTTTATTGAATGTAGTTTTTTATTGTGTTATAATCTGAAAAAGATCCATTTAATATTTTACCTATTTTCTTTTTGCATTTTGTCATTGTATTTGATTAGGTTTTTATGCCCCAATGCATGTTCAGTTTCTATGCAGGTGCCATATACTACTAAGAAAAAAATGTTCCTTTTTATTCCCATTTAATTTTCCCAGAAGTCTACATGTTTAATTTCCCCCCCTAAAATTCAAATCATTTCCTTAACTTCTTTTTTTTTTATGAGGCAACTGAGGTTAAGTGACTTGCCCAGGGTCACACAGCGAGTAAATGTTAAGTGTCCGAGTCCGGATCTGAACTCAGGTACTCCTGACTCCAGGGCCGATGCTCTATCCACTGCACCACCTAGCTGCCCCCAAAAATATGGAACGCTTCACGAATTTGCGTGTCATCCTTGCACAGGGGCCATGCTAATCTTCTCTGTATTGTTCCAATTTTAGTATATGTGCTACCGAAGCAAGCACCTTAACTTCTTCATTATTTAATTTTACTAGATTTATGTAGTTCCAAGAGGGGAAAATGGGGATCCCCCCCACAAATATAGTTTTACTGTCTGTTTCATTCTGTCACTCATTTAAATATTCCTTTAAGAATTTGGATGCTATGTTATTTGGTGCTTATATGTTTAATAATATTGGTAAATTGTCTATGGTGCCTTTTAGCAAGATGTAGTTTCCTTGCTTATATTTTTTAATTAGGTCTATTTTTCCTTTTGTTTTGTCTGAGATCATGATTGCTGACCCTGTCTCTCTTAGCTCAGCTAAAATGTAATAGATTTCTCTAACCCCTTGTTTTAATTCTCTGTGTGTGTCTCGGTTTCAAGTGTGTTTCTTGTAAGCAAAATATTATCAGATTCTAGTTTCTTATCCATTGTGTTATTCACTTTCATTTTATGAGTTCAACCCATTCACATTCACAATTATGATCACTAACTGGGTATTTCCTTCTACATTATTATCTTCTGTTTATCCTTCTCTCTCTCTCTCTCTCTCTCTCTCTCTCTCTCTCTCTCTCTCTCTCTCTCCCCTTCTTTAAAGTCTGTTTTACTTCTGAATACTACTTTATTTTATCTTCCCTCCTTTTTATCACCACCACTCAACTTACACTTATCCCCTTCCCCTTCTACTTCCCTCTTGGATAGAATTTTATTACTAATTGAGTATGTATGTATGTGTATACAAACACACACACACACACACATATATATATATAGAGAGAGAATGTGTATGTATATGTATACACACATATATGTATATATACATATAAAATATACATATATGTGCATATATACATACATATATAGAGAGAATGTGTATGTGTATGTATATACACATATATGTATATATACATATAAAATATACATATATGTGCATATATACATACATATATTTAGGCTTTGAACCAATTTGACACTTTTGAGGCAGGTAAGTTGCAAACATTGCCTTTCTCTCTCTCTCTCTCTCTCTCTCTCTCTCTCTCTCTCTCTCTCTCTCTCTCTCTCACACACACACACACACACACACACACACACACACACACGCTTTTCCTCTCCAGTGTAAAAACTCTTCCTTGCATGCCTCTTTTATGTGAGATATTTTTCTTCATTATTCATCTCCTGTTCCCCTTATCCCAGAGCATCCCTTTTTTGCCTATCCATTATTTTAAATCATCCTGACATAATTGATTCACTCCCACACCCTCTTTATATGTGGAATTCTTCTAGCTGCCATAAAATGACAAAGTTCTTAGAAGATACATTTATTATCTTCCCATATAGAAGAGTAAACAGTTAACTTTATTGAGTCCTTTATGATTTCTCTTTTATGTTTACTTTTTATGCTTCTCTTGAGACTTGTATTTTAAAATCAGATTTTCTATTTAGTTCTGATCTTTTCTTCAGGAATGCTTAAAAGTTCTCTATTTCATGAAATATCCATTTTCCCTTGAAAGATTATTCTTAGTTATGCAGGATAATTTATTCTTGGTTGCAATCCCAACTTTTTTGCCTTTTGGAGTATCTTATTCTAGGCCTTTTATTCTTTTAATGTGGTAGATACCAAATCTTTTGTGATCCTGACTGGTTTCTTTTTGATTGCTTGAAGTATTTTCACTTTGATTTGGGACCTCTTGAATTTGGCTATAATTCTCCTGGAAGTTTTCATTTTGGGGTCTCCTTTGGCTAATAAGTGGATTCCTTCATTTTCCAGGATATTAAGGCAACTTTTCTTTTGGGGGGGGGGCTGGGCAACAAGGGTTATGTGACTTGCCCAGGGTCACATAGGTACTGTCTCAGGCCACTTTTGAACTCAAATCCTCCTGAATCCAGGGATAGTGCTTTATCCAATGTGACACCTAACTGCCCCAAGGCATTTTTTTCTTAATAATTTCTTGATATATGATGTCTAGACTTTTTCTTTGATCATGCCTTTCAGGTATTCCAATAATTTGTAAATATCTCTCCTTGGTTTATTTTCCATGTTAGTTGTTTTTTTCCATGAGATACTTCAGATTTTCTTCTATTTTTTATTTCTTTAGATTTTGTTTTATTGTTTCTTGATTTTTTTTGGTTATTAACTTCTACTTGACCAATTCCCATTTATAAATAATTATATTTTTCAGTGAGCTTTTAAACATCTTTTCCCACTTGACAAATTATGCTTTTTAAAAGAGTTGTTTTCATCAGTAAATTTGAGTACCTTTTTTCCTATTTTCCTAATTCTACTTATAGGGTGTTACTTTTTCAGTATTTTTGTGTCTTTTACGAAAGTATTAATTTTCTTCCTTTGCTTTCATTTCTACACCTAATTTTTCTCTACCATTTTAATTTGATTTTGAAAATAATTTTTAACTCTCCCAGAAATTTTTGTTGGACTTGTTCATATTCACATTTTTTCCCTTTGAGGATTTGTTTGTAGCTATTTTGACTTCATTGTCTTCTGAGTTTGTCTTAATCTTCCCTGTCAACATAGCATTTTTTATGGTCAGGTTCTTTGTTGTTATTGTTTTGTTGTCTTTAATGTTATTTTTTTATCATTATTCCACTCTATTTCTTGATTTGGAACTTTATTTTAATATTGGACTCCATCCTTGGCATGGGTAAAAAGTACACTATTTTAAGTTTCTGGATTTTCTGCATTTCAGTTTTCACAGCTAATTGTGGGGATTTGGAAGTGTTCAGCATTTCCAAGCTGGTGTGTTCTGGGGAGAGGTGTGGTTACTGCTCTCCTGGTCTTCACTCTGGTCCTAATCCCAGAAGGGTCCCAGATTCCTTGGGATTTAAATTGATACTGCTCCTTAGAATACCATTCTTTTGGGACTGAAAACAATAGCGTTTCTTTGTCTTTGATCCCTTGGGGCTCAAAGTGATATTCTCCCTAAAGGACTTCCATTCCCTCTTGACCAAAAGTGCTCCTCCCTGCTTGAGCTGTTACCCAGAAGTGGGTATAGCCAATGGAGTTTCCAAACAGTTGCTGTTCAGCTTTCCTGTGCCCACTTGACCAAAAGTACTCCTCTTCACCTTTGAACTATGACTCAAAAATGGGTATAGGCAATGGAGTTACCAAACAGCATCTTGTCTTGTATCCACTGCTAGCAACGTATCCCTTGTAATCTCTTTCTGACTAGTTATCAAGTCCCCTTACTGACTCTTGCTAGGAAGTTCATGAAGCTACTGCTTTTTCTGTAATGACCACCTAGTCCCACCATTGGTAGTTTCATCTACATGGGCTCTAGGCCAGCCTCTTTCCCCTGTCATAGATCTCTCTTTCTGACCTTCTATGTTTTCTTTGACTGGAAGAATGCTTCACTCTGATCTTTTGCTGTTTCTGCCACTACAAAATTTTATTTGAGGCATTGTTTTAAAGTGGTAGGTAACCAAAAGAAAGTTGGTACACTTGAGTGCAATAGGGAAGTTAGAAAAAGGGAGGAGGGTTTTGTTTTTGTTTTGTTTTTTTGAGGAAAGGAAATTAGGTCAGTTTGGGATATGTTGAGTTTAAAATGTCCAATACATAGCTGGAGATATGGAATGGAACTCATGAGAGAGTTAGGGCAAGAAAATTTGATCCAATAACTATTTGCATAGAGATAATTAAATTCATGGAGGCAGATGAGATCATCAAGAGATATAGTATAGAAGGGATAAGAGAAGAGGGCCAATGACAGAGCCTTGTGGGACACCCACAATTAGCAGGAACACCTTGGATAAGAATTCAGTAATGAGGCTGAGTAGTGGTCAAACATATAGGAGGAGAAGAAAGAGAATGAAGTATCATGGAAATCTAGAGAAAAAAACTAATTGGCAGTATCAGAGTGGAGAGAGGTGTTTTTTTTTTTTTAAAGGATTGAGAAAAGATCATTAGATAGGGAAGTAGACAGTGTATAGTTGAACTGTCTTTTCAAGGGGATGATATAGGTAAGGAATGGTTAATTAGGGTAGGGATGATATCATGAGAAAGAACTAAAGAGTGGAAGATTAGGGGTAATGGTAAGAATAATAAGTAGGGATAAACGATGCATAGCAGAGGGAGAGAAACATTGTTATCTGATAATAGAAAACAATTATGTAAATAGAAATCTCAGAGTATTAATATGGAAGTGGAATACTTGTACAGGATAACAAGATCAAGGATTTGACCATATCTATGTTTTAACAGAGATGAGGACTTTGTTCTGGCTTTGGTGGTATCTCCTTGATGACTCACTATACCCTTGGTATAATGGCCCTTTAACACCACACCTGTGCATGATTGATTAAATCATAGCTATATTTATTCCTTAGCTATGTCCTTGTATTTGCCTTAAAAGGAGAAGCTAAATGGATTTCCTGGAGCAGAGCCAAGATGGCAGAGGAAAGACATTAAATGGACAGAGATACTGACAAAATTACCCCCAAAACAGCAATAAAATAACCCCCAGAGCAGCAAAATCCACAAAAAGTTGGAATGAGATTATTTTCCATCCAAAGACAGATTAAAGGGGACCATGCTGGGCTGCAAGAGGAGTCCAACCCTGCAATTGAGCCAACACAGACCCCAAGCACCCTGTTTCAGAGGAATTTACCCCCAAGCCTCCAAATCTACTGTAGCACCAGTGTCTTCTGGAACTAAGCTTATAGTCTGCTGAGAGGGCTGACCAGCTGGCCAGGAGTGTGTGGGGGGGAATACAGGGGTATCTGTGGGGCCTAAGGAGGAATTTGGCCATCCCACCCCAGCAGGGAACCATGAAGAAATCTTGAGCAGTGGGAGGCCCAGGTGGAGGAAGGGTGCAGGCTTATCAGAAGTTAAGAACCACCACAGCAAAAAAAGTTCTGCTGGCTGGTTAATTAGCAAATTGGCTTGAGGTTATCTTTGAGTCAGAGAATAGGCCAGGTGAGAGAAAAACCTGCCCTCCCTCAAACCAAAATACCTGGGACCCTCTGAAGCTTGGGACAGTGTAGGGCCCCACTGTAAGAGGTAATTAAATATCAAGTAAAAGATGGCAAGAGGAGTAAGCAAAGAAAGTTGAGAATTACTGAAAGTTTCTTTAGTGACAAGGAAGATCGAGGTGGACCCAAAGAAGAGGATAACAACCTCAGGGCCCCTACATCCAAAGCTTCCAAGAAAAATATGAATTGGTCTCAGGCCATGGAGGCACTCAAAAAGGATTTTGAAGAGAAAGAAGAAGAGATAGAAGGAAGATTTAGAAAGGTGCAGGAAAGAGAATAAGAGCAATGTACAGAGTCATGAGAACAAAGTCAACAGCTTGAAAAGCCAACTGGAAAAGGAGATATAAAAGCTCTCTGAAGAAAATTATTGCCCCCAAATTAGGATTAAACAAAAGGAACCTAGTGATTTTATGAGAAACCAAGACAGAGTAAAGCAAATCCAAATGAAAAAAATCAAAATAGAGGACAATATGAAATATCTCCTTGGAAAAACAGCTGACCTGGAAAACAGATCCAGGAGAGATAATTTGAAAATCACTGGACTACCTGAAAACCATGAACAAAATAAAAGTTTAGACAGCATCTTCCAAGAGATTTTCAGGGAAAATTGCCATGATATTTTTGAAGGAGAAGGTAAAATAGAAATTGAAAGAATCCACAGATCACCTCTGGATAGAGTTCCCAAAAGGGAAACTTTCAGGAATACTATAACCAAATTCCAGAGCTCTCAAGTCAAAGAGAAAATATTACAAGCAGCTAGGAAAAAAGGAAGTAAAATACTGTGGAGCTACAATAAGGATAAAACAAGATCTACATTAAAGGATCAGAGGGCATAGAATATGATACTCCAGAGGGCAAAGGAACTGGGACTACAGCCAAGAATCAAGAACCCAGCAAAAGTGAGTATATTCTTTCAGAGGAAAAAATGGTACTTCAATGAAAAAGAGGACGTTCCGGCATTTGTGATGAAAAGACCTGAACTTAATAGAAAATTTTTGACTTTCAAATACAAGACCCTAGAGAAGCAAAAAAAGGTAAACAGGAAAATGAAACATTAAGAGATATTAAAAAATTAAACTGTTAACATTCTTACATGGGAAGATAATACCTTGAACTCATAAGAACTTTCTCAGTATTAGGGTACCTGAAGGAATACACTTAGACAGAGGACACAGGTCTGAACTGAATATGAAGGGATGATATCTGTAAAGCATTTATTTTTTGTTTATCCTTGTTCTTTGTTGGGCAAGCAGGGTGGGGTGTTTTATGTCTGGGGATGGATGTGGGCTGGGGACCTCCTGGGTGTAGGGCTGGTGCTTTGTCTACTATGCCACTTAGCTAACCCATGATGACATCTTTAAAATTGGGTTGAGGGGTAAGACGAATGCACTAGTGGAGAGGGAAGGAAAGAGGTGGACTGGGGAGATGTAGCTCACCAGAAGGAAACAAGAAAAAAGTTTATGGAGGGGAGGGGAAGAGGGGGAAGGAGTAGGGGAGTGAGTGAACTTTACTATCATCAGAATTGGCTCAAAGAGGGAATAATATTCATACTCAAGTTGGTATAGTAATATATTTTTGCCCTGAGGGAAAGTGGGATGAGAAGGACATAAGTGGCGGGGGGGGGGGGGAAGAGGAAGGAGGGAAGGGCAGATTGGGGAAGGAAGCAGTAAAAAGCAAAACGCTTTCAAGGAAGGTGAAGATGTTCTGCATAACTTCACATGTATGACTTATATTGAATTGCTTGATTTCATAGGAAGAGTTGAGGAGGGAGGGAAGAAGAAAAATTTAGAACATAGAATTAGCTCAAAGACCTTAACCTCATTAGAGTGGGCTCAAGGAGGGAATAACATACACACCCATTTGGGAGGAGTAATCTATTTAATCCTACAGGAAAGTAGGTGGGGAAGAGGATAAGGAGGGAAGGGTGAAAGGAGGGTGGGCAGGGTGGGGGGGGTTGTCAGAAGCAAAACACTTCTGAGGAGGAATAGGGTAAAAGAAGATAGAAAATTGAGTATATACCATGGGAAGGGAATAGGATGGAGGTAAATAGTTACGATGATTGACTATAATGTCAAAATGTATGGTACCTACTTTGCTGGGCTATTGTGAAGAAAAGTCTCTTTCAAGTTTAAGGTACTACATAAAAGTTATGATGAACAGAATGCTATCAGAAAAACCTAGAAAGACCTACATGAACTGAAGAAGAGTGAAATGTACTATATACAAAATAACAGCAACAGCGTAAGATGATCTGCTGGGAAGCATGTGGTTATTTTCAGCAAGGCAATGATCCAATATAACTGAGGGACTTATGAAAATCACAATCCATCTACAGAGAAAGAACTGATGGTATTTGAAAACAGATTGAAGCACATTTTTTTTTGATAATTCCTTAATCTAAAGTTTTGTTTTTGTCTATTTTCTCTCACAACCTAGTTAATGTGGAGATGTTTTCCATGACTACTCATGTATAACTTATATTGGATTGCTTAAGTTCTTGACGGAGGGAGGGGGGCATGGGAAGGGAGGGAGGAAGAGAAGTTAGAACACAAAGTTTTAAAAATTTATGTCAAAATTTGTTTTTACATATAATTTGGAAATTAAAATTCTAAACAGAAAAAAAGGAGAAACTAAGAGCTTGTGAGACAGAAGAAGAGAGGAGAGGAGAGGAGAGGAGAGGAGAGGAGAGGAGAGGAGAGGAGAGGAGAGGAGAGGAGAGGAGAGGAGAGGAGAGGAGAGGAGAGGAGAGGAAGAAGTGAGTCACTGGTCAGACACTAGCCACCCCCAGACTCTGATTTCCAGAGGAAAGTCAGAGCACAGCAATCACAAACTTGTAGAATTTTAGAATTGAAATGGTAGCTAGCACTTAGCACTTTTAGATCTGCAAAGCACTTTAGACATACTATTAACTCATTTGATCCTTACAGGAACTAGTGCTATACTCATTTTATAAGTGCGGAAACTGAAACTGAGAATGCTTAAGTGACTTGTCCAAGATCACACAGTAAGTATCTGAGACTAGCTTCGAACTCAGATTTTCCTCACTTTAAATCTGATCCACTGTAAAACCCAGTTGGAAGGGACCTCAGAATTGATCTAGTGCATGAATTCTTTACTTGGTATCTGTGATGTTGCTTTTAAAAATATTCTGAAAACTTTATTTCAACATAATTGGTTTACTTTGAAAGATACTCTGGTCTTCCTGATTCCAAGTCAGACATTCTGTCCACTGTGCCGTGTAGCTGCTTTTGTTTTTGCTTTTCAGCAAACAAAAACAAAATACTTTTAATGATTAATGAACCCCTGATAAAGTCCAGCACATACCTTAAAAAGTAATCTCCACTAAAACATACTAATTCAGTGATCATCCAGGCTTACTTAAAGAGCTCTAATGAGGGATAACTCACTAAAAAGGCAGCCAACTCTACTTATGACAGCTCTAGTCATTAGAAAAATTATCCTACCTTCAAGCTCAGATTTTACTCTTTATAGCTTTCATGCATTGCCCCTAGTTCTGTCCTCTGAAGCCAAATGTAAGAATACTTCATTCTTCTTAACAGTCTTTTAGGTACTTGAGGACAACTATCACATACCTCTTGAGCCTTATCTTCACCAACCTAAAAATCCCACTTCCTTCGGATGATCATCAACTGACATGGCCCTTAATCTCTTCACTATTCTTGTTGCCCTCCTCAGATATGATATCTATCTTTACAAATGTACTTTATAAAAGGTAATATCAAGTACTGAACACAAAATTCCAAATGTGGAATGAGTAGAACGAAGTACAACTCATAGCAAGGAATGTATGTAGAGGAACATTTTCAGATATTTCCTTTCACTAATACAGTTACATGGACTGTGAAGGTTCAGAGAAGAGAACTACTGCTCTATAAGAAATGATGAGCTTGTTGATTTTGGAAAACCATGGATAGATTTCCACAAACTGATACTATCATAGGAAACCTTAGAGGGAGACAAAATAAAATAAATTCTAATTTTCCCAGGGAAAAAATGGAATTCAGGCAAATTATCATATTTTGCTGTTTTGGTACACAGCTATAACTTAAAGAGAGCGAAGTATTATGTGTCTAAATTAAACACATGGAAACTCAGAGCTTTGATTTTGGCCCATATATGACAAATAAATTTAGGGGAAGGCAGGTAAGAATACTAATATTTGAGAATCAGTGTGGCATAGCAGAAAGATTGTTATACTTGGCTTTAGGAAGTCCTGAGTTTGAATTCTTACTTACTAATTGGGTAAATCATTTAACCTTTTAGTCCCACTTTCCTCATCTCTAAAATGGGTATAACTCTGTGTGTGTGTGTGTGTGTGTGTGTGTGTGTGTGTGTATATATATATATATATATATATAGGCAGGGCAATGGGGGGGGGGGGTTAAGTGATTTGCCCAGGGTCTCACAGCTAGCAAGTGTCAAGTGTCTGAGGCCAGATTTCAACCTAGGTCCTCCCGAATCCAAGGCCGGTGCTTATCCATTGTGCCACCTAACTGCCCCCTACTATATAGGCCTCAGGGCATTATTTTGAGGGTTAAGTTAGATAATATAGGTAAAGCATTATCAAATGTGAGAAAATGGGTAGTTCTCCCCTCTCAATGAGGATATAACAGTCAATTATACCCCTCCTGACCTGCTTGTAGGAAAAAGCTCTCAGATCCTTTCCTTCCCCTCCAGCAAACAAAATCATATAGTTTTAGGAGCCCGAGCTGGTCTGAATTAGGTCAATAATTAGGGTTGGGAATTCTGCATTCCAATTAGCTAGTCTTTGCTGGTAGATTGTAACTTTTGAGTAATGAATTAGTGATGAAAAAGGGGAGGATCTATTTGTACCAGGGACTGGGGGATAAAATGGGGCTTGCAAGCCTTCATTGTGGGCACCCACTAGTTGCACACTAGAGTGCCTCCTTCTCATGAGAAGGAAATAAAGAGCCTTTGTCACATCACTGCTGAGTTCCTGAGAATTATTAAGAAGAGGATGGATTTTCCCTCACATCAAACCATAAATTATTATATAAACCTCAATTATAATATTATTGTATCAAAAAATATTTTTTTAATTCTGATTTTCTATTAGATATTTTAGAAATTAGAATTTCTATACAAAACATTTTCTATATTAGAAATCTATACTTTAGGGGGCAGCCAGGTGGTGCAGTGGATAAAGCACTGGCCCTGGATTCAGGAGGACCTGAGTTCAAATCTGACCTCAGACACTTAACACTTACTAGCTGTGTGACCCTGGACAAGTCACTTAACCCTCATTGCCCTACAAAAAAAAAAGAGCTACTAGAAATCTGTATTTTAAATATTTTATATATTTATATATTCTAGTTTTCTATATTTCCATATTGTCTAATAAATAAATTAGAAAAATAGAGGGCGCAGCTATGTGGCACAGTGGATAAAGGTACCAGCCTTACATTCAGAAGGACCTGTGTTCAAATCCGGTCTCAGACACTCAACACTTACTAGCTGTGTGACCTTGAGCAAGTCACTTAACTTTCATTACCCTTGGAAAAAAAAGAAAAGATAATTATCTAATCTTGGAACATGGAGGAACCTCAGAGATCATCAAGTTTAATAATAGCTATTTTTTTACATAGCATTTTACTATATGCATAGTCCCTTATGTTTATTATATTATTTGATCCTGAGGAATGTGCTTTTATTAGTACCCATTCTACATATGAGAAGACTTAAACTGAGAGAGACTAAGAGATTATGGATCATACATGGAATAACTGTCTGAAGAGGGATTTTTGAATCCCACTTTAACTTTAAAGAAAGTGGTTTTGGTGGAATGAGGAGCTCAGAAGCCAGATTAAAAGGGGTTAAAAAGTGAAAGAGTTGAAAGTGGAGATAGCTCTTATAGATGTCCTTTTGATGAAGTTTAGCCACAAAGGGCATAAGAAATATAGGATGTTTGTGGGGAGTGAAGGAACAAGTGACAGTTCTTTGAAGAACGGGTAGGTCAGAGGATTATTATGATTATAATTTAACTAGATTTTAGCAAAGTATTTGGGAAGGTACCTCATTATATTCTTGCAGGAAACATGGAGGAATGTGAACTGGAAAATAATAAATGGGTAAAGAACTGATTGACTGGCCCCAAAAGTAATCATTAATGAGGCAATATTAATTTGGAAATAAGTTTATAAATAGAGCAACCCAAGGGATCTCCGCTCAGTCCCATGTTACTTGCATTTCTGATCCTCACCCCCCTGTCCCCATGACTTAGATAAATACAGAAATATTATGTTTATTAAAATGATATATGGCACAAAGCTAGGAGACAATAAGAACACAATGGAACACAGTGTTAGGATCCAAAAAGATCATCAAAGTCTTGTGAATTGTATTGAACAATAATAATGCTAATAATATCTAACATTCATGATAATTCTATAAGATTTTCAAAGTCATATAAAATAATTATGTATATGTTTATATATCACATATCATATACCATATCTATTTATCTATCTGATAGGCTTTTTATTACTGTAGGGAATTGTCATTGAGAAAATTCCCTATACCAACATAGAATAGCACCTGCTCTGCAATATCTCTACTCTCTTTGAGTCTTTGAGATTTGCCTAGATCACTGAGATGTTAAATAACTTGCTCAGGGTCACACAAACCATATATATATATATATATTAGAGGTGCATCTAGAACATAGGTCTACCTGTTTCTGAGGAAGGATGACTACCAGTATGTATACTATCTCTTAAGATAAAATTTAATAGGAAACATACAACACTTTATATTTTGGTTCAAAACATCAGTATCACAAATACAGGATGGTGCAGGCAGAACTATATAGAAGAATATCTAAATAAATCAGTGATTTTTATTGGACAGCAAGGTCAATGTGTTTCAATATTGTGACATGGAATCCACAGCAGCCTGATGAGATTTTAATCTGTATTCATCCCAAGAGACAGTGTCCAGGGATTCAGAGATGGTAGTACCACTATACTTTGTCTGTTCAAATCACATAAAGAATATGGTTTTTGAACAGGGAGGGGGAAAGTGTACCTAGGAAGGATGAAACAGTCACAAGAACAACATTCTGAGAAACAAACAGCAGTTATGATGAGGAGGAAAAATA
The DNA here is from genome assembly GCF_019393635.1 of Dromiciops gliroides. Classification (NCBI taxonomy): domain Eukaryota; kingdom Metazoa; phylum Chordata; class Mammalia; order Microbiotheria; family Microbiotheriidae; genus Dromiciops; species Dromiciops gliroides. The sequence goes on along the minus strand of NC_057862.1, from coordinate 486,460,979 downwards.
GAGGACATCTGAAGATACTGAGAGAACGACAGAAGATGAAAATTTAACCTATTCTACATCTGACTATTGTGAGAGAAGGTTATGAGTGAAGGAATGGGAGAAAATAAATGTTGAACTAAGAATGAAATGGTGTATTTCCAAATCATTAAACTTGTTAAGAAGGTCTGGGACTGAGTCTGGGGAGCAAAGTTTGGAAGAAACTGAAAAAATTTAAATCACAATCTCCAGACTGAGCTTCTACTTCGGGCTTCTGTGAGAGAAGGTTAATGGAGAAGAAGGATTAAGGAAGATTAATGAAATTAAGGTATAAATAGTCAAGAAGTTGGAAAGGGACTGATAGTTGTCAAGACAAGGTAAGTGTAAAAAAAATAGAGTAAAAAATAAACTGGTAGAATGGATTAGTGGGTAGGACAAGTTGTTGAAACAGGAAGGAGTTGGAATGGAAAAGAGAACTAGGCTATGTCTGTGAAGTTATTTAGACTAAAGAAAGTTAGGTGTGGCTGTTGGTTATTAAGAGGTAACATAATGAGCATGTTCTTAAAGATGTGCCTATGGTTAAAATACCAACTTTAAAAACAAAAAAGGGGCATCTAGGTGGCACAGTGGATAGAGCAACAGCCCTGGATTGAGGAAGACCTGAATTCAAATCTGGCCTCAGACACTTGACACTTACTAGCTGTGTGACCCTGGGCAAGTCACTTAACCCCAATTGCCTTACCAAAAAAAAAAACAAACAAAAACAAAACAAAATCAAGGCTGAAAATCTTTTTTTTTTTTAAGTGAGGCAATTGGGGTTAAGCAACTTGCCCAGGGTCACACAGCTAGTGTTTAGTGTCTGAGGCCAGATTTGAACTCAGGTACTCTTGACTCCAGGGCTGGTGCTCCATCCATGAAAATCTTAATCAATAAGGACAGCAAGGAGAAGTTTGTAGGGACTTGCTTTGATTGTGTGGTGTTTTTATTTTTACTACTCCCATGTGAAAACTTTCTATATTTTAAGTATAGGTTGTTCTGTCCTACTAGGAAAAAAAAAGATAAGGGTACTTGAGAAATGCCTTTCCCCATTTCAGGTTATCTGGAACCTGATTTTTTTTAATTGAAGCAGGAACCCAAGGGTGGGAGGAGATCTGAGTAAGGGAATTGAAATTTTAATGTTGTCATGAGTTGGAGAACATAAGAATGTCATAAAGAGGAGGAAGGGAAGAAAAAAAGACAACTCTACATTTAGCAACAATGCAACAAGTGTCTATTGAATGTTTAGCACATATTAGATAATATGTAAAACTCTGGGGATACAAATACAGGGAAAATGAAAGACAATCCCTGCCCTCAGGGCACTTATATTCCAATGGGGGAAGACAACATAGACAAAAGATTTATTTGAGAGAGAGAGAGAGAGAGAGAGAGAGGCAGGCCCTCCTATAGGTATGGTATCATGTGCAAAATGTCAGAAGTAGAACCAAGAGGGGAATAAATATTGATGGAGCCCTGCTACAAAATGGAGTTTCTGGGAGGAACTCACCAGTGGAAGAAGGGGGCCAGCATGGCAGAAGGATATTCCTGAGTGAGAAGGATTCAAAGGCTGTTATAGAGTGAATGTTACAGAGTAAGAAGGCCCCAGTGTTTGAGGGAAATTCCAAGGAGAGACTGAAGTTGAGACATGGTCACAAAGTCTGAAAAGTCTTGGAACAAAAATAACAAATTTGAGATTTCTCATGATGAAGAGGGAGCTGGATGCTCTGAGGGGGATACAACTGCTTATTTTTCAAAGAATGACATAGTAGAGCTTCAGCAGTTATTTAGGTGTGAGATCATCCAGTGAAGATCAGAGGAGGAAGAGAAGAGTAGTGATAATTGGTGACCCTAGTTCAGGGTTACTGAGACAGCAATCTGTCAATCTGATAATAACACTAGTAAGGTATGTGTCATATTGCCTTGGAATATATCCAAGACCTAACAAAGAATGTCCCAAGATCTATCAAAATATATACAAACTGAAATTAAAATTCCCATCATCATCAATGTTATTCAATATTGTGTTGGAAATCCTAGCAGTAGCAACAAAATAAGAAAAATAAATTGAAGGAATAAGAATGAGGAATGAGGTGCTAAAACTATTTGTTTTTGCAAATGATATGATGATATACTTGGAAAATTCCAAAGACTCAACTAAAAAGTTAGGTGAAACAATTAATTTAGCAAAGTAACAGGATATAAAGTAAATCCACATAAATCATTAGCATTCCTACTATCACAAACACAACCCTACAAGAAGAAATAGTAGAGATATCTCATTTAAAATAACTCTAGACGGTATAAAATACCTGAAAGTATACCTACCAAAACACAACCAGGAAGTGTATAAACAAAATTATAAAATAATTTTATACAAATAAAGCCAGATTTGAATAATTGAAGAAACAGCAATTGTTCATGGGTAGGGAGGGCCAATATAATTAAAATGAGAATTTTATTTAAGTTAATTTATATATTCATGTCATCAAAATTAAATGACTAAAATTATTTTACTGAAATAGAAAAAATAATAAAAAAAATTAATTTGGAAGAACAACAGTCAAGAATATCAAAGGGAGGGGCAGCCAGGTGGTGCAGTGGATAGAGCACTGGCCCTGGAGTCAGGAGTACCTGAGTTCAAATCCGGCCTCAGAAACTGAACACTTACTAGCTGTGTGACCCTGGGCAAGTCGCTTAACCCCAATTGCCTCACTAAAAAAAAAAAAAAAAAAAAAAAAAAAAGAATATCAAAGGGAGGGGGCAGGTAAGTGGCGCAGTGGATAAAGCATTGGCCTTGGATTCAGGAGTATGTGAGTTCAAATCCAGCCTCAGACACTTGAATGTTACTAGCTGTTTGACGCTGGGCAAGTCGCTTAACCCTCATTGCTCCTCAAAAAAAGAAAAAAAATAATATCAAAGGGACTAATGAACAAATGTAAATGAAGGAGCTTTAGCAGTACTAGATCTTAAACTCTATTATAAAACAGTAATTATCAAGCCTATCTGCTACCAACTAAAAATAGAAATGTAAATCCATGGAAGATAATAGACATGTAATTTATAGCAGCAAATTAATACAGTAACCTTATATTTGGCAAGTATAAATACTTAAGTTTTGGTGATAAGAATTCATTATTTGGTAAATAATTATTGGGAAAACTGAAAAGGAGTAAGGCAGAAATTGGGCATAGACCAATATCTTACACCATTCTCCAAAAAATGGATACATAACCTAGATATAGAGAGATTGCATGAAAATTTGAAGAACATGGAACATATCTTTATCAGACTTATGCATAGGTAAATAATTTATGAATAAACAAGAGATGGGGAGCAGAGAAGATGTAAAATAGATAATTTTATTACATTAAATTTAAAAGGTTTTGTACAAATAAAACAAATGTAGCCATGATCAGAAGAACAGCAGAAAGCTGGGAAACAGTTTTATATATAGTTTTATAGATAGTTTCTCAGTTTCACTTATCTCAAACATATAAAGATCTTTGTCAAATCTGTTAGAATATGCCATTCCCCAATTGATAAATGGTCAAAGGATATGAAGAGGCAGTTTTCCAATCAAGAAATCAAAACAATTTATAGTCATAAGAAAAATTTCTCTGAATTATTATTGGTTAAAGAAATATAAATTAAAACAACCTGGAGATATCATATTCAACCTATCAGATTGGGAAAAAAATCATTGAAAGGGAAAGCAACTAATGTTGGCAGGGTATGAAAATTTGGGATACTAATTCACTGTTGATGAACCTGAACTTATCCAACTATTTTGGAGATCAATCTGGAATTATGCCCAAAGGGGTTATTAAAGTGACTATATCCTTTGACCCCATAATACCATTAGTAAGTCTATTTCCAAAGATGATTAGAGGCAAAGGAAAAGAACTTATATGTTATAAAATATTTATAGCAGCTCTCTTTGTGGTGGCAAAGAACTAGAAATTGCAGGAATGCCCATCAATAGGGAAAAGGCAAAAGATGTTGTGGAATATGTTCTATAAGAAATGATGAGGTTGTTAATTTTAGAAAACCATGGATAGATTTGCATGAAATAATGAAGAGGGAAATGAGCAAAACCAAGAGAATTTTGTATATAGTAACAGCAATATTGTTTTAAGAACAGCATTGAGCAACTAAGTCATTTTGACTATTATAAATACGTAAAGTAACTACAAAGTAAGTATTAATGAAGATACTATCTGCATCCAGAGAAAAGACTGATAAATACAAGTATGTATAGAATGATTTTCCATACATACACACACACACACCATCTCAGCAGTTGGGAGGAAAGGGGATAAAAGGGCAGGGGAGCATTGCATGATAACTTTATTACATATATAAAAGGAATAGCAAGTCATACATGATACATTTATAGTTTCATGTGCAATCATCTTTTTATTATGCTAACATATGAAAATGCTTGTTTTATTTCATAAATTAAAAATAGACAATTTAAAAAAATAGATATTAACTACTCACATCTGGTGAATTATATGTATACAAAGGATACTTCTGAAAGTAACTATAAAAAGCATCACCAAAGATTACAGATCTTTGGATCAGAGTCTGAAAACTTCAGGGGCACATATTATATTTTCCTGACAGCTACCTGTTGAATAGAAGGGGTATAGAAGAGGGGGAAAAATTATTTGGAAAGTATGTCTAAGAACAGGGAGTAGCTAGGTGGTGCACTGTGTAGAGTGCTGAGCCTAGAGTCAGGAAAACTCATCTTCTTAAGTTTAAACCTGGCCTCAGATACTTATGAGCTGTGTGACCCTAGAAAGTCACCAATCCCTGTTTGCTTCAGTTTCCTCATCTATAAAATGAGCTGGAGAAGGAAATGACAAACCATTCCATTATCCAAGAAAACACCAAATGGGTTCATGAAGAGTCAGACATGACTGAAATTACTGAACATCTTAGAATCAGATTTGGATTTCTGGACAACACCTTTAAATATAGGGATGACAGAAATTAGATCAAAGTTGGAGTGTACATAACAAAAGTATAAAAAGTATATTTATATTATATCTTGGAAACTTAATTTATGAAAAATAAAAAGAATGGGGATGAATAAAACTGACCAAAAATGTACTGAGACAGCTACAGTGAAGGAAGAGTATCACATAAGGTTTAACAGAGACACTCAAATTCACAAAAAGCCAAATCCACCAAGAAAGAAAGCAAATACTCCCAAGATTGAGGCGTCATGCAAATAGAACTAGAGGGTCTTTGTATTAGATGTTGTCCTATAACATTTAGCACAGTGGTCTAGCCTACTAAGATATTTTTGGATGCAGATCCTATGTTAAGCTATTCCTTCTCAATTTATGGCATCTGCAACCTTGGTGAGCCTGGTATCTATTCCTTCTTTTCCAGGTCACTGACAAAAATATTGAACAGCACAGGGTTGAGTCAAGATTGGGGTGGGGGTGGGGGACTAACTGAACTAGAAAACTGCCTGCAGGTTGACTTTCATCTTTTAAAGACTTGTCTTAGAATCCAGCCATGCAATCAGTTCTAAATAGAAATAATTGTACCTTCATTTTTTTCAACATATCTTTATCCTTTCCACAAGAATAGCAAGAAATACATTTAAAACTTCACTAAAATCTAGGAAAATTATATTTGTAGTACTTCCCTAATTTGTAATCTAGTAAAAAAAAAAAAGGAAAAAGAAGGCTGGGATGCACTACTCTTGGTGGAACCAGGTTGGCTTTGTGATTGCTGTTTCCTTTTCTAGAAGTTCACTCTTTTTAAAATAATATAATACATTTTATAAACTCATGGACCTATAGTTTGTAAAATCCATTCTCTTCTCCTGATCCTCTTTTTTGAAAATTGTGACACTTGCCCTTCTTCAAGACTATGGTAGCTCTCCTGTTCACTATCTTTCACATATCACCTGACAGTGATTCAACAGTCTTTTCGTTCATTTGGCAATGAAATTCATCTGGGCCAAGTAGCTTGATTCTATCAAAAGTAGCTCATTACAAATCTCTTTAGCATATGTGATTGTATTCAGACAAGACTTTGGCACAGTTTTTGTGTTTGTTATGTTTTCTTTTTCATTTAAAAATAATTTTTTTAACTTAATGATCATTACATAACATTTACATATAAAAAGAAAAGTTCATATAAAATATTCTTGTTATGCATATTTTGTTTTTAAATGGATATTAAATTTAATAAATTATTAGCAAATATCCCCTGTTTGGAAGGGGAAGGATGCAGGGAAAAATTTAAACAACATAAAAACAATTCCCCCAATCAATAAAATGTGTTTATATAAAAATGCCTTATTTGATCGCCCTTTTGAAATTCATTTTATTTTCTTGTTTTTAAAAAATTTAACTAGGGCAGCTAGGTGGTGCAATGGATAAAGCACCGGCCCTGGATTCAGGAGTACCTGAGTTCAAATCCATCCTCAGATACTTGATACTTACTAACTGTGTGACCTTGGGCAAGTCACTTAACCCTCATTGCCCAGCTTAAAAAAAATTTACCTGTGCTTTTTTGTTTGCATCTCTATCATTGTTTATTAACTCACTCTTGCTCACCAAATTATAATCTCTACTTTTTAAGGTAATTATAGTTAAGCAATTTTTAAAAATCCATTGGCCAAATCTGAAAATGTGTGTTTCTCTTATCTTTTATTTTTCCCTGTTTCCATCTTTATCACATAGCTTCTAAAATTTAAATTGAGAAGGGTATGGTGGCACACACCTGTAATCCTAGTTACTGAAGAGGCTAAAGGTGGTAGATCTCAAGCTCTGGGGTTCTGAGCTATGGTGGGTTGAGTCAATTAGGTATCTACATTAAGTCAGACTCCCTTATGGTCAGTCTTTGGAAGAAAGTGGCTAAAGAGTGGTGACTTGACTTAGGTTGGAAATGGAACAGGTCAAAGTTCTTGTGCTGATTAGATTTGGATCAAGTCCTCTAAAAGCCCCTGGACTTTCAGCCTGGGTAAGATAGAAAGATCTAGTTTTTTAAAATAAATAACTAAAACATAATTTGGTCAGTTAGTTCTCTACATACTTATTTCAACCTTTTAAACAATTCATTTTTTCCTCCCAATCAGTATTTTATTCTTGAGAACAATCTATCCCTCCTCAGCTAAGATTTAGTCTGTAGGATTCTATCTTTTCTTCTCCTGAAAGAATACCTAGCCTCTGACTTACTGAGAAGACTGAGACCATCCATCACATAATCCTTCATCTGTCCTCTTCTACATACCAAAGTTTTTCAGCATCTCCATGAAACCTGTTATGCTCTGACACTAATGGAAAAGGATGAGGTAACTCATCTACTTTCACCCTTGGCCCAACTATTCTTGTCTCTTCCAATACTTTCCTCCATTGTTCAATTCTTCTCTCATCCATCTTCGATATATCTCTCTTTTTATTAGCTCCTTTCTGTGTACCTTTATAAACATGAACTAGATTTCCATACTAAAATAATTCTTCCATTTTCTGTGTCATCTCAAGTTTTCATCCTTCCTCTCTCATCTAATACACTATCAAAGTTCTGGAAAGAGTAGTCTGACTATACTCAACACCTCCTCCACTTCCTCACTACCCATGAACTTGTCAGTACCCTGAATTTTGGTTACTGCTTCTATCATTTTACTTATATTACTTAGATTTCACTAATACCTATTAAATTTAGCATTGGAAGGGGCCCTAGAGAGAATATTACACAACCCTCACTCTTCATTTTCAGATGAGGAAACTGAGGCACAATGGTTTTGGCCAAAGACAGGATTCACTTTTCTTATTCCAAATTTAACCTCTTCATTACACCCAAGTTAACTCCTCTCAATTTTAATTTTTCTAATAATCTTTGAGACTAGTTCAAAGTTCATCTCTTAGCTTATATAAATCTACTCCACCAGTAACTAGCCAATAATTCTTCATTACTAAATGCAATCACTTCTTCTCAGTCCTCAACCTCCTTAGCTTCTCTGCAGTTCCCCACTGGAATGTATCTCTGCCTCTCATAATTGTTATTGTCCTTCAAGGCTCAATTCAGGTATCACTTTCAATAAGATGCCTTTCTCTGATCAATAAAGCTACACACACTATTTACCTCTTCAAGGTATCTTGCCTGACAAGTATTAGTGTATCTATTTTGTCTCTTCACTGGGAATATAAGCTCTTTGAAAACAGGGACTCTTCTGTTTTTCTCTATATATTTCCAACATCTAAAACAGTTCCTGGCACATAGTAGGCACTTGACAGATGTTTGTTTAATTTTATCAATCCTGCTCCTTAGAGATCAGGAGGAATATGATAGAGTTAGCTTTCTGAATGAACTCTGAGTATTGGAAGTGAGTCAGGAAGTATTATTAAAAAGACAGGGTGTCTAAAAATTGCCATCAAATTATCTGGAATTTGCTCAAAAAAATCCTACTACTCACAGAAATTTTCTGAAAAAAAGATTCTGTGAAATCCTCAAGTGTCTAGTGTTGACTCCTGAGCAAGGTGCTAGTGAGGTCATAGACATAGCAGTAAGCCAGTCTTCAGGATTTGGATATGTTCCTAACAGCTTCTTTGTTTTCTTTGGCTCTGGAGGGAGGATGTTGGGCCACTTCCAACTCTGAAATTCTGTGACTATGATTAGATGATCTCTGCTGGCATTTTACAAAGGTTTAATTGCATTGACACATTCCTTCAGGCTCTTACTAAAGCCACCTACCAAGACTATGTGACCATGCAATTTGAGGGGGCCACCACCAGATGGCTCATTTTTGTTCTTGTAGGACAGGATGGCCAACTCTATTGCTATCAGTTCTCTAGATTACTGAAAACAGTCATGTCACCAGTCTTGATAACTGCTGAAGCTCTACTATTTGATATATTTCTGTAATTCATGCTTCCAAATATTTTTGGCATGCACCAGTACTTCTTTCACTATGCTTGTGATCTGTTGAAGGAACTAGAGATTTATCCTGGAGAATATGAAGAGACTGACAGGGAACATGATAACTGTCTTCAGTATCTGAAGGGTTGTCATATGAGAGAATGATTGGATATATTCTGCTGGCCCAAGAGAATGTAGTTAGGAGCAATGGGTAAAAGGTATAAAGAGGTAAATTTAGGCTTAGTGGAAAAGGGAAAATAACCATCAATTAGAGATGCTTAAAAGTAGAATGGGCTGCCTCAAAAGGTAATTCCCTTTACAAAAGGTACTTTCCTTTACTAGAAATGTCTAAGGAGAGCTTAGGTGACTATTTTCCAGGGAAGCATACAGTGTCTTGGACATTTTGAAATTTTTGGTCCAAATCTGTGATTTTTTTTTCTTAGTGTAGAGAACTACTAGTGAGGAAACTCCTATGTAAATAAGTGATAATTCTTCAACTTGTAGTTTTAGAGAGTTACCCAAGAGCACATATTAAGTACTTAATAAATATTTGTTGCATTAAGTTGACACTAACAGAGAGGATTCCTTGTAGTTTATAAGTGAAGGAAGTGTCTCAAAATGGTTAGAAAAGTGGAATGAAGTCTCAAAGACCTAGGTGACACTGGTCTCCTTGTTATTCAACAAACAAGGTACTCTATCAATCTTCTCTGGGCATTTTCTGTGGCTCTCCAATATGACTGGGATGTTCTCCCTCCTTATTTCTGTCCCCTAACTTCCTTCAAGCCAAAACTAAAATTCCATCTTCTACAGAAAGCCTTTCCCAACCACTTTTAATTCCAGTACCTTCCCTCTGTAAATTATTTCTTTTTGTTCTTTATAGATTGTGAACTCGTTGAGGGTAGGGGCTGTCTTTTGCTTCTTTTTGTATCCTAAGCACTTTGCATTGTTCCCAGAATACAGTAGACATTTAATTCATGTTTACTGACTGACTGACTACCAGGTTAGTAAGTGTGTCAAAAAGGAAAGTTAGCCCAAAATGCCCTGTTTTTTCCTCATCTAGCCAGGCTGTATTTGTGTGTGTGTGTGTGTGTGTGTGTGTGTGTGTGTGTGTGTGTGTGTGTGTGTGTGTGTGTGTGTGAGAGAGAGAGAGAGAGAGAGAGAGAGAGAGAGAGAGAGAGAGAGAGATGACTACTTTCCTTTCTAGATGTTCAGTAGCCATTTCACAAACTTTTGCTAGGAATCAGAGTTGACTTCAACAGCCTACTATCAGCAGATAACATTCTCTTCCCTTTTGGGAAAGCCAGGTCAATGTTTGGTTTTGTTTTGTTTTGTTTTTTGTGGGGCAATGAGGGTTAAGTGACTTGCCCAGGGTCACACAGCTGCTAAGTGTCAAGTGTCTGGGGCCAGATTTGAACTCATGTCCTCCTGATTCCAGGGCCAGTGCTTTATCCACTGAGCCACCTAGCCGCCCCTGGGGCAATGTTTGCTTTTGTCCAATTTTGTGATAACTCTCCCAATTGTCCACAGTCTTTCAAATGACATTTTTTTTAGTTAAAATTTACTATTAATTATGTCCATGGACATTCCAATTAAATAATGTTCATTCTTCCACTTTGTTTTGTTCCTGAACATATTTATCATTTTTTATTTTTTACAATCATTTATTAAGTATGTATTATTCACAGAGCACTATGATAGGAGTTGTGGAAGATATAGTTTGGTTAAAATTTGGTCCTTGCCCTCATGATACTTACAACCCACATACAGTGTTCATTAGGGTTTTTTTTTTTCTCTTTGTAAAATCAGTGTTTTGTTGGGGGACCAAACTGACAAAATGAAAAAGAGATTTGTTTCCACTAAGGGAAGAATCATAAAATCTGAGTTCTTCTCTGGAGAAGAGACCTCAGAATCCATCTAGTTCAATCAGTACCTATCCAGGAAGCCCTTCTACAAGATGTCAGACAATTACTCATCTAGTGATTTCCTGCATATCTCCAGTGATTGGTACCATATTTCTTTCTGAGGCAGCCTATTCTACTTTTGGACAGTTTTAATTGTCAGAAGTCACTCCCATCCCTTTGTTGAAAGAGAAGCTGTATTTCTGCAGTTTCCAAACATTGCTCCTACTTTTGGGACAAAGGGAAAAAAAGTTGATGAGTCTTAGTATATAATTCTTCAAATCCTTATAAAAAGTGATCATATTTCACTTACATATTCTCTTTCAGTAGGCTAAATATATTCCGTGATTATAACAGATCTCCTCATGACCTGATCTCAAGCTCTCACCATTCGGACAGCCCTTCTCTGTTCATGGTATTCACTCAATATCCTTTGGTCATAGGCTACTTAACAATTTTGTCAGTTGCTTGGACAAGTAGGGAGAAAGCATAGTTATCAAATTTGCAAATGATACAAAGCTGGAAAGGAAAGTGAACACATTGGATAACAGAGTCAGAATCCAAAAAGATCAACAGTTTCAAATGATGGGATGAATATAGTAAGACATAATTTAATAGAGATAATTAATTATGAAGTGTAGTTCAAATGTATAAGTACATGTTGGCAGGGGTGGGGGGAACATATCTAGATAATAGTTTCTTTGAAAAGACCTTGGGGTTTGGGGTTTTTGTTTGTTTTTTTGCAGGGCAATGAGGGTTAAGTGAGTTGCCCAAGGTCACAAAGCTGTAAGTGTGAAGTGTCTGAGGCCGGATTTGCACTCAGGTCCTTCTGAATCCAGGGCCAGTGCTTTATCCACTGCTCCACCTAGCTGCCCAGACCTTGGGGTTTTAACGTTTACACTTTTAGTGTGAATCAGCAATACTCGATAGGGTAAAATTAAATTAAATGTAAATACTAACACAAACTTGAGATGTGCAACCCATAAACCGAGGTCCTCCTAGAACTCTGTATTCACAGAGATCAAGTTCCTAAAAGGGGAAGTTTGACTCAAAATGATCAATAAATCTTCCTTTGGCTTATTGCCTCAACCTAGATAAATTCAGGCAAGTTTCCAAAATAAAACTTAAGTATAGAACATGTCTACAATGCTCCAAATGTGGCAGAAAGACAGGTCTCCAAATTGTGCATAGGCTTTCAACATACAATATAGTTATTAGGTGGAGGACAACTTTTATGTCACCCTTCCCCCCCCCCCCCCGCCAGAAAATGTACAAGATGCTGAATACTCTTAGTCCATGAACAAATATTACTCTCTCTTCCAGAGACATATATTGGGTCAAGGATGTAATCACATGCTATAAACCACTCTTACCAGCAATCTTGCCTCTTGTACTGCTATCCTACCTTGCACTGTTTTAGTTGGATTTGAAGTAACCCATAACACTGAACAAATGTGTTCATTCCATTTCTACCATACTACAATGCTCAAGGCAGTTGCCTTTGAACTATATTACCTCCAAGGACAGTTCATATTTCCTGCATTGTGAAGAGAATATGGGAAGATGGTGGGAAAGAGAAGTTTGAATTGCTCTCCCTAGCCCAAATGCAAAGGGAAGACTGAACCTAGCAAGAATTTGCATTTACCAATCACTGTTCCTTTCAGGATGATCTCATAGCACTTCATAGTGCTCATTAATGCAAAATGCATTCAAGGAAGGTCAGCAGCAAGAAAAAAGAAGGCTGCATTAGAGCCCTTTTCAATGTTTAGTGCTTTTCATTCTCATTTATAATAAACTCTCTTAAAAGCCTTGTGACGGAAAGTTTTCAAAGTGGCACCCAAACAAAGGCAAACATCTATTTTATTTGTGGAGACAAAAGCTCATGGGAAAAGCTGACTTTGGCATAAAAAATATAGCTTGTCTGTTTGGTTTTACATTAGGGGTAGAATTCAAAATGGCTCACAGAAAAGACCTGAGAGGCTGAGCTAGATACACAGTTTAACAGGCTTTTTCAAAGAGTACCAGAGTCCCCACTAAGCATTTGCAGTCCCAAATCCTCTTAACTCCAGCCCACATCAGATACCTAGGGGAATCGCTCATTCACTCTATTCATCAACTTGTTCCCAAACCCCTGGATGTTGAAGACAAATGAAGTGAGAAAGGTGTCACTCCTAATCCGTTTCAATTGGACATTTGTCCACCTAGAGATCAACCACCAGGAACTAAAAGCTCCAGCAGAAGCACACCTGGGACAAGAAAACAGAGAGACATTAACACAGCGACCACTCTAAATTCTATTTCAAATACTGAGTTAGATAACATATTCAGTGTGATGCTGGTTAAGTTCTGCGGAAGGAAATTCTCTCTCTCATTCTCTTTCTCTCTCTCTCTCTCTCTCTCTCTCTCTCTCTCTCTCTCTCTCTCTCTCTCTCTCTCTCCCTCCCTCCCTCCCTCCCTCCCTCCCTCTCTCTCTCTCTCTCTCTCTCTCTCTCTCTCTCTCTCTCTCTCTCTCTCTCTCTCCCTGCCCTTGCCCTTGCCCTTGCCCTTGCCCTTCCTTCTTCTCCTTCCCCTTCAGTTCAAGGATCATGCTCACATTTCATTCTTATTCTACTTGCACCTACTCCCCAAGCTTACTCCTACCTAGTTCATCTATTTCATAATGCATTTAACTGTGCCATATGGAACCCTTGCCCTATTCTTAACAAACTTGCTACCACCTTAAATTTTCCAAACAACAGTCCTTCCACCTCCTCACTTCACAGAAACCTGATTTTCCCCAAGAACTTTACATCTATGGTAGGCCACTCTTTATTGCATTTCTCCTAGCTCATAGGATTTAGTCTAGGAGGTGTTTAGGAGGACTAACACTTCTGGGGCAAGGGCATGCTGAGCCCTTTTCTGTGTTGATTATCCACCTGCCACCAAATTTTCACCTGTGTCTCTAGGAAGCTGTGGTATGTACAGTGGCTAAATACCAGGAAAACCTTCTTAGCAATTGAGCCAAACCAGGTTGAGGGTAAACAATAGGACTGAAACTCATCAGTGAGTTCAGGAGATGTCTACCCCAAGCATTTCAAGACTTCCCCAGCAGAATGGGTGGATTCGAATATTTTGCTACAATGACCATGAAGATGCTGAAGCAGGAGCTCTTAGAATTTGGTCAGACAATCAAAGATGACAAGGTCATCCACTGCATCCTGGACCATCCCTAGTCTTCCTGAGTTTTGTCTTGCTCCTGGATTTCTATGATTCCAGAAGAGAGAGTAAGGCTAATGACTTTGTGCATCTCCACCTCACAAATAAAATTCACATGTAAGTTGGCATGTCAACCTGTGATGACATTGGTTTTCTTTGAAAATGAAAGATGAACAAGATCAGAATAAAGTGTGGGCATGTACATTGCTCCCCACTGCTTCTTCCAGTCCATTGCTCTATTGCTTTACACCAATTCATACATCCCACTCTTTTGCCATATTTGCTGTTACATTGCAATACCAGTCTCCAAGTGACTTTTCCAGATTTCACAGTGACTTTAATGACCTGGCACACTTATTCTTTCTTGCCATGCACTTTCATCATCCTTGGAAAAAACAATATTCATATTGATGTCACCTATAACAATCTCACCACCTGATTGTTTAAGTACTTTAGTGCCAATAACTTCTTTTTCTACCCTACACGAGTAATGCATCAGCAAGGTAACTCCATACCTCATCAACTCCTAGACTTACATCACCTTTAACATCCCAATTTTCAAAATTCTACTCTGAAACCACAACCTTACATGCTTCTAGCTCTACCATTCTTGACTGCATTGAAACTCCTTTTTATGTTTATTTTGACCTTTGATCCTTTGACCTATTTCTGTTCTTAGAGGATCATGGATTTAAAACCGCAAAAGAATCAGAGATCAACTAATCCAAGATCCTCATTTTAAAAATGAGGAATCTCATGAACAGAGAGGTCAAAGGCCTTTCCCAAGGTCCAAATGTGGTAGTCACAGAGTTTGAACCCAGTTTTTCTCACTATAAATCTAGCCCTCTTTCAACTGCCCCATGATGAGCACCACCTTCTCTCGACTCCATACTTAGCCTTGCTACATGGTCTGCCACTTTCACATTTCATTCATTAATAAGAAAGAGCCATTCACTTCCATGAGCCTCTGCTATTTCTAACCTGTGAATCTTCATCTATGTATAACACCCACCATTGGATTTTTCTGCCCCTGCTGCAAAGCTGTTGAGTGTCAATGGAGAAAAAATGAAAATGAAATAACTTTACTCACTAGAAATCCAATGCACATAACCACAGCTGGGCTCATACTGTTACAGTACGATCTTTCATTTTTGTCCTTATTGGCTCCCTGTCTCATTCTTTAAAGTTTTTGTTCCACAATGTCTCCTTTCTCATTTTCCTGAATCCCAACCCTACTCCTTATACTTAAAGTAGACAATTTAGCTTTTGATGTAATCTCAAAGATTACCCCTCTAGGGTAGCTACTTAGTTCCCCTCATCTCCTTAAAATTTTTCAACATCACATTCTCATCAAGAAATACCAAAGTTCCCTTATTCTACTTCACTCTTTGCCATCTTCTCACCAGCTGCCTTGCCTTCAAAATCATAAACTCTGTCCAGAAAGATTTAACCCTTTCATCCCTAGTACTATCAATTTGCTTCTTCCTATTTAGCCCTGACAACTGGACATAGTAGGATCTAGCTCCTATTCTTACACCAAAAATGTGTTCAGGAGTGTCACTGCCTATGTCCTGACCCATTGAGATGCTGTCCCAGGACATTCTCAAATGTCGGACTGCTCTTACAAAAAGACAATTTCCATTTTATGGATTGCCTCTCAAGGTTTTCTCTATCAGAAATAGGGCAGCCTGCTTTCTTGAACATACCCTCCACCTGATCCTGTCCCCCATGAAGCTAACCTCCTTCAATATCAAAGGACACTTCTCCATCTTCCAGAAGGCTGAACATCAAAGGAAGATTACAAAATGTCTAGTATCATGCTTCCCTCAAAAGATTTTTGTTCAACCACTGATGCTTTGCTAAGACTCACTGGTCAATTATAAAACTAATCCCATTCTCTTTTGTTCTGAGCAATTCTGACTCCTTGTTGGCCACCATACAAATTCAGTTCCTTATCCTCAATTTGATGTTCCTTCAGACCTATCCATCTCAGCTCTATTCTCTATAATGTCCTGCTCCTGGTCTTCTCACTCCTCCTAAACCCTCTAGAATATGATAATTAAGAAATGTCCTTTCACCTTAGATATTTCTGTTTCCATCTTCTAGCCTTCACTAAGACATGCTCCCTTCTCAGTGACACCACTTTCATCTCTACCCTTTCTAGTATTGCCTAGAGTTTCTTCCATGCCTCCTGATTCACTCATGGTAGGGGAGTAGGTGTACATTTTACTTCTCACTGCCACTTCTAGACCCTCTCTCAAACTAAGCTTTCTCACTAAGCAAGAACCTCAAAGGAAGCAATGTTCCTATCAAAATGTATGCTTCAATTCAAATGTAGATCATTGTTATCTATGGACCAGATAAGACAGTTTCCTTCCTTCATCAAAAAGTGATGCAAAAATTTTTTTAAAAGTGCCTAAATTACAGTATTTTTCTCATTCTATCTCTTCTTCTTCTTCTTCCTTTTTTTTTTGCGGGGCAATGAGGGTTAAGTGACTTGCCCAGGGTCACACAGCTAGTAAGTGTCAAATGTCTGAGGCCAGATTTGAACTCAGGTAATCCTGAATCCAGGGCCGGTGCTTTATCCACTGTGCCACCTAGCTGCCCCTATTCTATCTCTTCTAACAAAAGATTTCAGCACATATATTAATTAGTTGATTATCCTATATGTCTCCTTTTCATGGCTAAATTCCTTGAGAAAGCCATCTATTATTGGTGTCTGAACTGCTTCTCTCCCTCTCTTCAAAACTCAATAATCTGGCTTCTGACACCATTTTTTATCTGATATTTCCCAGTCCAAAGTTATCAATATCTGATGACCTTTGCTCAATATTGATCCTAGTAGACTTTTCTGAAGCATGTCACTCTCAATCAGTTCTTCTTTCTACATATTCTCTTCTCTCTAGTTTTTCATGACATATTTCTCTCTTAAATTTCTTCCTGTCAATCTGATCATGCCATAATCTCTTTTTTTGTCCTTTTATCCATGACATGACTTTTAACTGTGAATATCCTCCAAGGATCTGCTTTTAGTTCTCATTACTCTCTCACTTGGTAATTTCATCAGTCCCATGGGTCCATTTATCAACTCTATGCAAATGATCTATTTATCTAGCCCCCAACTAAGTGCTCTTCTATAATAATACACCTCCAATTGCTTGGATTTTTCAAATTGAACTGCTATAGGCATATCAGCCTCAACATGTCCAACATGTAACCCATTATCCTTCCCCAACCCCTCTTTTCCACTTCTAAACTTCTCTATCATTTTTAAGAGCACACTATCCTACCAGTCATCCAGGCTCACTATCCCATTGTCATACTAGGACTTGTATATGTCCTTTCTCCACACTCATATGGCTACCATCTTTATTACCCTTATTATCTCTTGCTATTCTACCACAAGAACCTTCTAATTAGACTCCTTGTCTCAAGTCACTCCCTTTCTATTCATCTGACAAAGTGATCTTTCTAAAGTGTAGGTTTGACCATATCACCCTTCTATTTGAGGATTTCCTGTGGCTCCCTATTACCTCCAGGATCAAATACAAAGTACTATATTTACCATGTAAGACTCATCATACCATGGTACCTTTCCTATCCTAGGTTTCTTACTCCCCTCTACAATGCAGCTACACTGTCCTACATGAACATAATATTCCAACTCTCCACACCATGTGTTTGCACTGCTTTTCACTCATGCCTACAATGATCTGCTCTCACCTCTTTCTCTTGGCTTTAAGACAGTTAAAATCCTACCATTCTCTAGAATTCTCTAAAATCCTACCATTTCTAGTTTCTCCAGCTACTAATGACTTCTCTGTTCAGATCACTTTCATACATTGTATACATATTATTCATACCTAGATGATATTTACATATTGTCTCTTGATAAGAGCAAGAGCTATATTTGTGTGTGTGTGTGTGTGTGTGTGTGTGTGTCTGTATCTGTATTTGTTCATAGCTATCTTCTCCATATCTACCATGCTCTTACCCTCAGTTTCTCCCCTTTTTAATTTCTGGAAGCAGAATCCAATCAACTCTTTGTTTACATCTGGAAAGTGTGAGGTAATAAACTTCCCTATGGCCTTATTAACCCTTGTTTTTCCCTTTCAAAACCAAAATATCCCTTCTTAGATGACATTCCCCTATATGTTTTGTATTCCTCATTAGAGTGTAAGATTAAGGGCAGGAAAATTTTCCTTGCATTATTTTTATTGCCAGCAATTAGTAGAGTGCTTCATACTTACTAAGGACTTATTAATTGTTGTTTTTTTCATTCATTCATTCATTTCTAAAAAAGGCTAACCCTGTGTCCTTGCTCCAATTCCATCTTGTTTCCTTTAGGACCCTGTTATGGCAGTCATCCCTTCTCTGTCATAAATTTCATTACCACCCTCACTTTTCCATCTCAATCAGCAAATAGGATTTTGCTAAGTACTTACTAGATGCCAAAGACTGTGCTAGATGATGAAAATCTAGGGAAAAAAACAAAACAGTCCCTGCTATAGGTAAATTTCTCCAAACAAGGATATTTTTGTATGCATACTAAATATGTAAAAAATGGATAAAAGGCAGTTTTTGAGGAGGAATATATTAGACACTGGGTGATCATATTCTTTCTTCAGGAAGAAGGTGGCATTAAACTGAGATCTGAAGAAAGTCAGAGACTCTAAGAAATATAGGTCAGGGGGGAGAATACTTCAGGCATAATAGATAGCTTAATTTCAACCCATGAAGATGTCATGTATGAGGAACAATAAAAACTCTGGGATGAACAGATTGCCAAGCCTGTTAAAGAGGCCTGTATGAAGTCCATAAATTAAGTTGGGGAGAAGTTTTAAAGATTTTTGAATACCAAACAGGAAATTATAAATCATCCTGGAATAGATATATAGCTTATACTGATGTTTATTGAGTTGGGAAGGAATACAGTCAGACATGAAGTCAAGTCAAGAAGCATTTATTAAGGGGGCAGCTAGGTGGCACAGTGGATAGAGCACCGGTCCTGGATTCAGGAGAACCTGAGTTCAAATCATGCCTCAGACACTTCACACTTACTAGCTGTGTGACCCTGGCCAAGTCACTTAACTCTCATTGCCCTGAAAAAAAAAGAAGCAGCATTTATTAAATGTTTCAATCATTGTGTTAAGTTCTGAGGATATAAAAATGAGAAAACAGAAAGACAATCCCTGCCCTCAAGGAGTTTTTATTCTAATGAAGGAAATAAACATATAAAAAGGAGCTGAAATATAATACATGCTTGGGCATGGTGGTAAAATCTAGAGAATGAAAGATGGCTTATTGAGGCCTTTCCTCAAAATGGTACTTCCAGGAAGAACTCTAGGAGAGGTGGGGGGCAGGAGGGAACAGTGTATGGAAAAGACAGCTAAGACAAGGTACCAAAGTTTTGAACTTAAAGAAAATCATTTCCAACTGTGTGGAAGATGATTTACAATCAGGAAGAACTTAAAGCAGGGAAACAAATTAGGAGACAGGCTATTGAAATAGTATCGGAGAGAAAGACATGATAAAGACTGGAATTAGAATGATATGCACACACATACACACACACACACATATATATACATAATACATATATATATATGTATGTGTGTGTGTGTGTGTGTGTGTGTGTGTGAAGGGGACAAATATAGGAGTTATCATAGTAGGAAA
Organism: Dromiciops gliroides; assembly: GCF_019393635.1. NCBI lineage: Eukaryota > Metazoa > Chordata > Mammalia > Microbiotheria > Microbiotheriidae > Dromiciops > Dromiciops gliroides. The sequence goes on along the minus strand of NC_057862.1, from coordinate 486,441,312 downwards.
ACAAAAGTAAATTTGGCTATTGAATGAATATGTGCAGTGAGAGAGAGTGAGAAGTTGAGGATGACACCAAGGTTGACTCTAATCATTGGAATAATGGTGGCCAACTTAACAGTGAGAGGGAAGTTTGGGAAAAGGCTGAGTTTTGGGGAAGAGGTGACATGTTCTCTTTTGGATGTCTTGGGTTTGAGATGCTCTACCAACACTCATTTCAAAATGTCCAAAAGAGAAGTTGGTGATGTAGGTCTGGTGCTCAGGAGAGAGACAAGGGCAAGATATAGATTGTAGATCCAGGAATCACCTGATTTTCTCAGTTCTAAAAACAGTCTTGGCCTTGGCTGTTCTACTCCATTTAACTACCATCCTATTTAATTTTTTCCTTTGAATTTCTTTTAAAATACCATCTGTGCTAAATTTCCCTACTTCCACACTATCTGCTCAATCCTCAAACATCTGTAGCTTTGTTTCCACTCCCACCACTCTACCAAAATGATTATCTCCATGGCCACTGATGCCTTCCCTAACACCACATACAGTTGCTATATTTTTTTTTTTACAGCGTTCATCCTTTTTCACATTGAAATCACTGTTAAAGCATTCCCAGGGCTCCCTGAACTTGTCTTTTTGAGTTTCCCTATTTTCCAGAGACTCTGGACCTGATGTATGCAGGAGGCCCTGATTGTGGCAAGGATGAATTCCCTCTCACTCCATCTGATGAATTTTGTTGTTTACATCCCAAGCTGGACTCTCTGTGTATCCTTGGGAGTCAGTCAACACCAAACTGAGAAACTGCTTCTGCAGCTGGAATCCTTTTAGGAAAGCAGACCATCATCTTTTCATAGTCTAGCAGTTCCCAAGGGAAAAGAATGTTGCTTTTGTCATTTTATTTATTCGTGATTTCTCCTCCCCTTTGGTAAGAGATTAGTCCATTTCCCCTCTCCTATGATTTGCTTTCCCCCCCTATAACTTAAATACCAAGGCTTTCTCTGCACTGCAGGGATCCTTGGTATAGGGAGTTCCCAAAGACATGTATCTTGTCTTGTAACAAATCCCCTTGAAATAGAGGTCTCTTGAACTTGTGATATTGTTTTTAGTTAACATCACTGAGTTTCAAAGTATATTTTGACTTCCCACACCTCTTCTATTCCTTCTCCAATTAATCTGTCATACCATTAATATAGGAATTATTAACTTTTTTTGTTTCACATACCCCTTTAGCAGTCTGATGATGCATGTAGACCCTTTCTCAAAATAATTTGTATAAATTCATAAAACAAAATATATATGAATATAATTACATTGAAATATAATTATGCACTTATCAGGAGTTCACAGAGCCCAGGTTAAGAACTACTTCACTAATGAAGGCATTTTTTTTTTACATGTTGACCTGGTCACATAACTCATCAATTTAAAAAACAGTTGGTAAAATAAATGATAAATATATTGGTTTGAAAATACCCCCAAAAACAAAAACAAAGAAATTAATCTCAGGGGAAATATTGGTCATTTGGTGGTTGAGAGAACAACCTTTGACTAGTGACTATAAGAGTTTTGAGTAGTCAGTAAGTGTGGTGGAAAGGTGCTCTAGTCATATCTTGTAGTGAGATCAGAGACTAGGACTGATTTTAATGTATTTAAATTGGATTAGTGAGTTTAAGTGAGGCAATGAATGGTGATATGGTAAGTGTGGAATGTCAGAGGTTTTATATTAGAATTTGATGCAAAAGTTCCCTTCATGGTAGGGGGAGATCATGGAGGAAGACTGCAACCTGGTTGCTAGTGCCTTTACAGCTGCACAGCATATAGAAGCCATTAAGAAAAGAGATATGATCAGGTCTATTCAGGACAGGCTACCTGAATCAAGGTCTTCTGAGTTTGCTTCTGGTTTCTATTTTTGGATGGAGAATTTGATGTGAGAGGGTGGAGGTTAATATGTGTATCTATGGCATGAGTTTAATATTTCTTTGTGGCATGAGAAAAGATCCACAATTATCAAAGAGAACCATGAGTTGGAAAAAGCAGAAAGAATTTTTTCTCCCTCTCACTCCCAGAAGAGCATATTACTTTTATCTAAACAAGGGAGAAGGACCGGCCTTGGATTCAAATCCAGCCTCAGACACTTGACACTTACTGGCTGTGTGATCCTGGGCAAATCACTTAACCCCAATTGCCTCACCAAAAAACAAAACAAAACAAACAAACAAACAAAAACAAGTGAGCAACAGGGCCAGTGTGTGTCATGGACCCTGAGAAATCTAACAGTACAGATAAAATAGGAATTAAAATTAAAAGTGCATCCTGTAGGATATTACCCCAGTGAAAATTCATTGCCTTTGGGCTTTAATTTTCTAATCTCCCACAAGTCCTCAGAATGGTGTAGCAGAGTAGTCACTTAATTACTTATTACAAGACAGAGTTTTAATCCCACTTCTCCAGTTTTTACCTGTGGGACCTTAGACAAGTCATCTTATTCTCTGGATTTCATTTTCTTCATCCAAAACATGAAAAATTTCATCTAAATGACCTTAACATTCTCTTCCAGCTTTAAATCTGTGATCCTGTGAACTTGACCTCATAACAGCATAACCAAAGAGCAGGAAGAGACTTTAATCGTAATTTAGTCCAATACTTCATTTTATAGAAATTTTAAAGGAAACTGAGGCCTAGACTAGGTGACTTGCTCAGGATTAATACAGGTGGTAAAGAGTAGAGCTGAAATTTAAACCCATGTTTGCTCACTCCAAACCCAATTCTCACTATGTTATGCCTTACTGCCTCTCCTGCACTGAAGTACAAATCTGGAGCTAAGCCAGTTTATCCTTTTCTCTGGGTCATTGCTTTAAGGGGTCAGGTTCTGAAAGTAGCACCAAGGGACAGCACAGAGCCCACCCCATCCACTATTCGTTGACTCTCTCAACATATTTGAAATAAGTCCCTGAGTTTCCCAAACATGATCTCAACTGGTGTCCCAGTTGGGGGGCCCACCAGGGAAGAAATGAGAGGCTCTCCCCAGAGGCCCCAGGCTATGTGACTTCTCCAAGGCTGCATCCCGGCCTGCTTCCCTTTGGCAAGGGACTGAGAACAGGGCCCTTATTATTCTGGGAGAGTACGCTCCAGCCACCCTTCAAGTCTATTCATCACTGTTCAATAAAGTCCATTTCTTTGATACAGTATCCTTGATGGTGTTTTTTCACCGTTCAGGCCCCAGCAATCTGGAAAGCTCAGTGATTTGCAATTGGTCTCTCAGTCGTTAGGGTGAATGAGAAAGATTCTCCTGTGGATGTGGTCTGTGGGCCTGGCAAGAGAAAAAGAAAGGGGAAAGGACAGGCTGAGATTTTTAAATTAATGGCCAAGCTTGGGTAGAGAAGGGGGGAGGGAGAGCTGCCTCTAAATGGTAGCTGGAGGGAAGACAAATAGGCTGGAGGGCATAGAGCCGAAGGGGTGTCCCTCTATTTGGACCTTGGGAGAGTTAGCCATCGGTCTGTGCCACTCCAAAAGTCAATCGACTTTGCTGCCTAGGAAAAGAGAGAACAGTGTGGCAGGCCTTGTTTCTCATTTCAAGAGAGCAGAATGAGGGGAATGAGTCTGGGGCTGTCAAAGAAAATGACTCTTGGTTCTAAGTTAATGCTCCTCTAGGGCTAGAGCTGCTCCCTTCTGATGAAAAGGCAGTACAAAGGTGTGGTAGTAAAGGCTTGAGGAGGATCACAGGGCATGAGAGAGAGAGAGAGAGAGAGAGAGAGAGAGAGAGAGAGAGAGAGAGAGAGAGAGAGAGAGAGAGAGAGAGAGAAACAGAGAGAAAGAAACAGAGAGAAAGAATGAGAATACTGAATGAAGTTCAGTATTGTGGAAAGAGCCATGGACTGGAAATCAGAATATCTGGGCTGGATAACCAGTTCTTCTGACCTCCAGCAAATCACTCAATTTCTCTGGGTCTCAGTCTCTTCATCTCTTAAATAAAGGCTAGATGAGATCCCTTTTTTAAGGTCCCTTTCAGCTTTGTATTTTGGGATCCTCTATCCTTGGACTGTGAAGTCACATCTGTTAAGCATTACCCAACCAACAAATGAGACCACTAGTTCCCATAAAGAAACGCTCATTTTTCCAACCTTTTCTAAGGACCTTGAAAAGGAGTAACGTGGTACACTGAGGACACTAGATTTGGACTCTGTGGCTATTCTAGATCTCAGCTATGCTACTGAGCAGTAACAGCTGAAATTTATGCTCAAAGATTCAAATGGATTTCTGATTTCATCTGTTTAGAAATACCTTCCAATGACATGAATTCCAATCCATCCAATCTTGCCTATCCTGTCTAATTCTTGATTAGTCTTCCCATAAATTCACTACAGGGCATCTACCTAACCATCATCTTTATTATTCAGAATTCTTCATTGTTTTGATGTTATAGTCTACTCACCCACCAACAAGTGCCCTCTGTATTCTTTTATTTTTCTTTGTGGGGCAATGGGGGTTAAGTGACTTGCCCAGGGTCACTCAACTAGTATGTGTCAAGTGTCTGAGGCCAGATTTTAACTCAGGTACTCCTGAATCCAGGGTCAGTGCTTTATCCACTGTGCCACCTAGCTACCCTGAGTGTATTCATTTTTAGTCCTTCAAAGAATGTTGCATTCCGTATGTCACTACCATATAGCAATTCACACATTGTCTCATTTGACACTCAATAAAACTTCTAATATATAATATAATTTAATCATAATTTTATTTCATCTTTTCAAAATTTATTTTATTTTTTCTATTTACATGTAAAGGTAATTTTCCACATTCATTTTCATAAGATTTAGAGTTCCAAATTTTTCTCCCTCTCTCCCTTTCCTCTCCCCTCCACAAGACAGCAGCCAATCTGATATAGGTTATATATGTACAATCCACAAGTGCTCTTTTTTGTTTTTGTCTGTGTTCAATCAATATCAGTTCTTTCCCTGGGAGTAGATACTATGCTTCATCATTAGGCGCTTGGGATTGTCTTGGATCATTGTATTGCTGAGAGTAGTTAAGTCATTCACAATTGCTCATATAAGAATACTGTTGTCACTGTGCACAATGTCCTCCAAGTTCTGCTCACTTTACTATAGATCAGTTCATATGAGTCTTTCCAGGTTCTTCTGGAATCATCCTGATTGTCATTTCTTATAGCACAATAAAATTCCATTACAATCATAGTACCACAGCTTCTTCAGTCATTCCCCAATTGGTGAACATTCCATTGATTTCCAATTCTTAGCCACCACAAAGAGTTGCCATAAATATTTTTGTACAATTTTCACCCTTTTCTCTTTTTCACAATTACTATTGTTAACTGTTTCCCTCTATCCTATTCCCTTCCCCATGATAATTACTCTATTATCTATCTTCTTTCACCCTATCCCTCTTCAAAAGGGATTTGCTTTTGTCTGTCTCCTCCCACAATCTGCCCTCCCTTCTTTTGCCCCTCCCTCTTTATCCCCTTACCCTCCTATTTTCCTGCAGTGTTAGATAGATTACTCCACACAATTGAGTGTGTATGTTATTCCCCCCTTGAGCCAATTCTGCTGAGTGTTAGGCTCATTTACCGCCCATCTTAAATAGATTATTCCATCTAATTGGATGTGTAGGTTAATCCCTCCTTGAGCCAACTCTGATAAGATTAAGGACAAGGAGCCTATTCTGATGAATGTAAAGTTCATTTACTGGCATGCTCCTCAAACATCTCTTCCCTTACTCCATAAGCCCTTTCCTGTTTCTTTCATATGGGATTTCACCCCATGCTAACTATGCACTTCCTCCTCTCCCAGTGCATTCCTCTCATCCCTCAATTTTACCCTAAAGATGTCATCATGGGGCAGCTAGGTGTCACAGTGTAAAAAGCATCCAACCTGGACCAGGAGGACCCCAGCAGCAATCCAACCTCAGACGCAAGACATTCATCCACTTCATGACTCCAGGCACATCACATAACTCCAGCTTTTTATGGTTCTCTAGGGTCTTGTATCTGAAAGCCAAATTTTCCATTCACTTCAGGACTTTTCATCATGAATACCTGAAAGTCCTCATTTGCATTGAAGTACCATTTTTTCCTCTGAAAGAATATATTCACTTTTGCTGGGTACATGAGTCTTGGCTGTAGTCCCAGTTCCTTTGCCCTCCGGAATATCATATTACATGCCCTCTGGTCCTTTAATATATATACTGCTAGATTTTGTTTTATTCTTATTTTAGCTCCATAGTATTTGAATTCCTTTTTTCTAGCTGCTTGCAATATTTTCTCCTTGACCTAGGAACTCTGGAATTTGGCTATAATATTCCTGAGAGTTTTCCACTTAGTATCTCTTTCAGGAGGTGATTGGTAGATTCTTTCAATTTCTATTTTACCTTTTGCGTCTAGAATATCAGGGCAATTTTCCCTGACATTTTCATGGGAGATGATTTCTAAGCTCTTTCCTTGATCATGGTTCTCAGGTAGACCAATAATTTTCAAATTATCTCCCCTGGATCTATTATCCAGGTCAGCAGTTTTTCCAAGAAGACATTTCACATTGCCCTCTATTTTTTTATTCATTCAGATTTGCTTTACTCTGTCTTGGTTTCTCATTAAGTAACTAGGTTCCATTTGTTCAATACCAATTCTTAGGCAATTATTTTCATCAGAGAGCTTTTGTATCTCCTTTTCCATTTGGCTTTTCAAGCTGTTGACTTTTTTCTCATGTCTTTCCTGCATCACCCTCATTTCTCTTTTGAATTTTTTCCTCTACCTCTCTAACTTTATTTTCAAAGTCCTTTATGAGCACCTCTGTGGTCTGCAACTAATTTGTATTTTTCTTGGAAGCTTTAGATATAGGAGCCCTGACATTGCCGTCCTCCTCTGAGGGTGCACTTCAATCTTCCTTGTCACTAAAGAAACTATCTATGGTCTTCACCTTTCTCTGTCTGTTCATCTTGCCTTTCAGCTCCTTAAAGTGGGACTCTGTTTCCAGGCTGCACTGTCCCAAGCTTAAGCAGGTCCCAGGGTATGATTTAAGGAGTTGCAGGTTCTTCACTCACCTGGCCTGTTCCCTGGGCCATAGATAACCCCAGGCCAACTCGCTGATCAACTGCACAGCAAAACTCCGTGTGCTATGGTTGTCAGCCTGGACAAACCCATGCCCCTCCCTGACCTGGGCCACTGCTACTCAAGCCTACCTCCTGGTTCCCAGCAGGGGCAAAAAACCCACGTTCTGCCTCAGCACCACCAGAGAGCCCTGTAATTTCCCCCCTGCCAAGGGCTCAGCCCTCTAACCAGACTGAGCTTAGTTCCAGATGACACTGGCACTTCAACTGATTCAGAGGCTCTGGGTGGTCTCCTTCTCTGGTGAGACCTTCCTGGGACTGGATCTGTGTCAGGGTGACTGTGGGATTGGGCTTCGTTCCTATCTCAGCACAGCAGCTCCCTCCTTCTGACCTTCCAAGTTGTCCTTGGTTGGAAAATTATCTCAGCACATACTTCTGTGGATTTTGCTGCTCCAGGAATTGTCCTATGGAATTATTTGGATGATTTTTGGAGCAATCATGTCATGAGTTTGAGAGTTTACTGCCTTTCCCCTGCCCCTTAATCATAATTTTAACTGATGCTGATATAGCATTTTATATAACATTATTGTATTTGATCTTCACAGTAATAACTCCCTAAGGACACTAAGGCTGGAAAAGATTATGTGATACAAAGAATTTGAAGTTATGGGACTAAGTTTAAACCTTACCTCTGCCATTTAACTACATGCATCACCATAGGAAAATCAGTTAATATCTTTGGGCCTCAGTACTCTTTTCTATAAAATAAGGAGATTGGATGAAATAGACTTTAAAGTTACTTTTAACCAAATATCCACAATCTCATGATTTGCCTAGGCTCACACAGTTAGTAAGTGCCTAAGGCAAGATTTGAATTCATGAGTAGAAAAGTACACTTTCCATTCTACCATGATATCTCTTTCTACAGTTTAGGGAAAGGAATAAGCATTTGTTTAATACCTACTGTGTGCCAGATGCTATGCTAAGCTTTTTAAAAATATTTTATCATTTTTAGACTATTTATTTCAATAGCCTCTGAAAGGTCTAAAATTCTAGCTGTGATGTTTAAAATCTAATGTGTGGTCACCTGATCTGACCCCAGGGTAGGGGAATAAATGAGCTAAGATTTACTGATCAATTCAGCAAGAGTTTAGGCTTTTAAGTGTTTATTAAAGTGTATTAGAAGTTAGTGAAGAGAGCGAGAGAGGAAAACGCTAGTTTGGATCTATTCTGTATAGCCAAAGAGAAAAAACTTGCCTTTCCCTAATAGCCTATATGAAGTTCTCTGCCACAACCCCAAAGTCCATACAAAAAAGAACTTGCTTCTCTGCAGCTTCTCCCAGAAGCCCCCTCTCAAACAGGAAGCAGGGCTTTCCTCACACACAGCTCCAAGCTAATTGATTGGTAGCACCAATTGACATGACCCACAGGTGGCAGACATCACTTCTGGATACCAATCTGACCTTTGACACCCCAGAAAGATCACCTCATGCTTTCTCCTCATGGTGGAGCCTCTTTGCAACATCATTCTCAGCAGGTTGGTAGTGCTCTGATTCTCATACCTCCTAATGGGCCTTCCTACTTTCACTTTCTCCCTACTCCAAACCATCCTTCATATGGTTGCCAAGAAGGAAATAAGTATTTATTAATAACCTACTAGGTATCAAGAGCTTTACAAATATTACACATATTATCTTTACAACAACCTTATGAGGGAGCTGCTGTTATTACTCTATATGATGTGACCATGCGCAGATCCTTTAGCTTTTTTGAGCCTTAAATTAAATGAGACTACTCTTTAAAATGAGAAAATTAGGCTACATATTTTCTAAGGACCATTCTACTTCTAAATCCTGTGAAACTACTCTGGTAAGAGAACTGGGGCTGTTTTACTCCACATATATGACTCTATCTCCTTCTACCTCATTGCTTGGCTTTGGATTGTTAGGCCTCCTTTATAGGAGGAAGAAAAGACGATATATGATACCAAAAATTGTAGTTGTTCCATTTGGAGATGCTTTTGGTGGATGGAAGAATGATGAAAATAACTTTATTTGGATACAAGATGAAAAAAATGAATAGTGATAATAATTGTACTTGGAAAACTCTTGAAGGTGAACCTGTATGGCAAAAACAAAATGGCAGGGATGACACAAAAACACAGCTAAACTCTTACTATCCAAACAAATTTAAAATAATATCTCAGGGGCAGCTAGGTGGTGCAGTGGATAGCACACTGGCCCTGGACTCAGGAGGACCTGAGTTCAAATCTGGCCTCAGACACTTGACACTTACTAGCTGTGTGACCCCGGGCAAGTCACTTAACCCCAATTGCCTCACCAATAAATAAATAAATAATATCTCAAAATGAATTTTGGAGGAGCAGAGTCAACAAAAAATTGGGGTGAGACAATTTTCCAGCCTAAGACAACTTGGGAGCTTAGCAGGAAAGATCTGTGACAACAGGGTGGTGGTCCACTTGGAGCACAGCCCACATCACCATGTCAATGCCTCTGAGGCAACATTACAAAACAGCCTTCTAGGAAGGTACAATAGCAGCAGCAGCAGCAACTTCAAGAGCTCTTAGCCCATGGAAGGTAAGGGGATGAGACAACTGGTCAGAAAGTGATTACAAATTCATCTGGAAGACCAAAAGCTCAAGAATATCAAGGGAATCAATGAAAAAAAAAGTGAAAGAAGGTGGTCCAGCAATACCAGATCTCAAACTATATTACAAAGCAGTAATTATCAAAACTGGTCAAGTACTGGATGAGATATAGAGAGGTGGATCAGTGGAATAGAATAGGTACAAATTACACTATAGTGAATGACTTTAGTAATCTAGTATATGATAAACCCCAAAATCCAAGCTTTGGGAACAAAAACTCATTATTAGACAAAAACTGCAGGAAAAACTGGAAAACAGTATGGCAGAAACTAGGTATAGACCAACATTTCACACATAAAAGTAAAATAAAGTCAAAATAGGTACATGATTTACACAGAAACGGTGATACCATAAGCAAATTAAGAGCGCAAAATAGTTTATCTCTCAGATTTTTGGACAGAAGAAATAATTAGGAACAAAAAAAAAATAGAGAGAGGAATACAAAATGTAAAATAGATAACTTTGTATAAAATTAAAAGGTTTTTCTACAAATGAAACTAATGTAACCAAGATTATAAGGGAAGTAGAAAACGTGGAAAGAATGTTTGAAACAAGTATCTCTGATAAAGGCCTCATTTCTCAAATATATAGAAAAGTGAGTCAAATTTATAAAAATATAAGTCATTTCCCAACTAATAAATGATCAAAGGATATGAAAAGTCATTTTCTTTCAGACAAAGAAACCAAAGCTATTTATGGTTATATGAAAAAATGCTCCAGGTAACTACATATCAGAGAAATGCAAATTAAAGGAACTCTGAGGTATCACCTCACTCCTATCAGAGTGGCAAACATAACAAAAATGGAAAACATTGGATGTTGGAAGGGATGTGGGAAAACTGGGATTCTAATCCACTCTTGGTGAAATTGTAAATGGATCCAACCATTATGGAGAGTAGTTTGGAATTATGCTCAAAGGGCTATAAAACTGTGTATACCCTCTGATCCAGCACTATCACTGCTAAATTTATATCCCAAAGACACCCTCCCAAAGAGAAAAAGTCCTGTTTATACAAAAATATTTATAGCAGCTCCTTTTGTGTTGGCTAAGAATTAGAAATCAAAGTAATGCCCATCAATTGTGGAATGGCTAAACAAGCTGTGGTATATAATAGTGATAGAATAGTATTGTGCTATTAGAAATGACAAGCAGGATGATTTCAGAAAGGCCTGGAAAGACTTGTTTGAACTGATGTATAGTGAAGTGAGCAGAACCAAGAGAATATTGTGCACAGAGATAGCAATATTGTTTGATGAAGAACTGTGAATGACTTGACTATTCTCAACAATACAATGATCCAAGACAATCCCAACAGACTATTGAAACATACTATCCACCTCCAAAGAAAGAGCTGATATTTCAAGAACAGAATGAAGCATTTCACTTACTTTCATTGTTTTTTTTCTTTTACTCAAGTTTTCTTGTACAAAATGACTAATATGGTGATGTTTTGCATGGTTACTCATGTATAGCCTATATCTGGGTTTTGTTTTTTTTTTTTTGGTGAGGCAATGGGGGTTAAGTGACTTGCCCAGGGTCACACAGCTAGTAAGTGTCAAGTGTCTGAGGCTGGATTTGAACTCAAGTACTCCTGAATCCAGGGCCGGTGCTTTACCACTGCACCATCTAGCTGCCCCGTATAGCCTATATCTAATTGCTTGCTGCCTTTGGGAGTGGGGAAGGAAGAGAGGGAAGGAATTTGGAACTCAAATTTTAAATAAAAATGTTTATTTTTTTTAAAGTTATTACAGAGGACTCTTTGCTGACACTGGTTATTGGACCCTGTTGGATTTTCCCTATGTATTCTAGGTCCCAGTTTGGGGGCCAAAAAGGAACATTCCCATCTTCACTTTCAGTGAAGCAGAGGACTTAGTCACATTTTGAGGGTGAAGAAGGGCACTTGTGGTTGCTCACAAGGAAGTAGGAGCCTGGTCTCAATTCCAAGGCAGAAAAGAGACCTAATGCTTGTGGTCCCAGGAGAGGAAGAGACCTGGTCACAGTTCCAGGGTTGAGAGAAGAACTACCACCTGTGACTTCAGGGTAGCAAGGACCCTTCTTGGGTAAAGACCAAAGCACAAATCAGGGAAGCAGTGACCATACCTCTCCTTGGATAATTCCACTGTGGATTCACTAAAAACTTATAACCTTCAAGAACTAACTCTGAAAACAGCAGCATGAAAAACCTGAATTTGGGGACATTGTCCCTTCCATCCCAGAATCAGAGTTCAACTTTAATATAAAGTTAGAAGAAAAATGAGCAGACAAGAAAAAAAAACTTTTCAAAAGCTACTATGGTGAAGAAAATATCAAGACAAAAACTCGGAAGACAATGATATCAAAACAACTAAAAGCAAAGCCTTAAAAATATAAATTGGACAGAAGAACTCAAAAGATATTTAAAAACAAAATAAGAGAGGTAGCAGAAAAACTGGGAAAATAAATAAAAATGATACAAGAAAATTATAAAAAAGAGAGAGAGAGAATAGATTGGTAAAGAGGGCACACAAATATTGAATAAAATAATGCCTTAAAATAAAATTGGCTAGATGGTAAAAGAAACACAAGAATTCACCGAAGAAGAATTTTAAAAATAGAAGAAAATGTGAAATATCTTATTAGAGAAACTGACCTGGAAATGGACCAGGGAGAGATAATTTAAGAATTATTGGACTACCCAAAAGACATGGTTCAAAAAGAAAGCCTAGACATCATATTTCAAAAAATTATGAATGAAAACTAACCTGATCTCCTGGAACCAGAGCATAAAATAGAAATTAAAAGAATCTACTGATCACTGTCTGAAAAAGATCCCAAAGTGAAAAGTCCCAGAAATATTATAACCAAAGTTCAGATTTCCTAGGACAAGGAGAAAAAACTGCAAGCAGCCAGAAAAAAAATGGATTGGGGCAGCTAGATGGCACAGTAGTTAAAGCACTGGCCCTGGATTCAGGAGTATCTGAGTTCAAATCCAGTCTCAGACACTTGACATTTACTAGCTGTGTGACCCTGGGCAAGTCACTTAACCCCCATTGCCTGCAAAAAAAAAAATATGGATCCACAGTAAGGATCACACAAAATTTTTCAGCTTCTATATTGGAGATGAAGAAGCCTTGGGATATGATATTCCAGAACATAAAGGAGCTAGGATTACAATCAAGAATAATCAACCCAACAAACCTGAGTATAATACTGCAGGGGAAAACTGAATATATAATAAAATGGAGGGCATCCAAACATTCCTGATGAAAAGCCCAGAGCTAAATAGAAAATTTGACTTTCAAATAAAAGATTCTAAAGAAGCATAAAAAGGTAAACATGAAAGAGAAACCATAAGGGATAAAATAAGGTTAAAATATTTACATTTCTATATGGGAAGATGATGCAAGTAAGTTATAAAAACTTTATCATTTGGGTAATTAAAAGGATTCTACATGGATAGAGATATAAATTCACTATGATAGGATTTTGAAAAATGAAGATGAGAAAGGGGGATGCACTAAGAGAAAGGGCAAGGAGAGGAAGAACAGGGAAAATTATCTCATAAAATAGGCACACAAAGAAGAGTTTGTTTTGTGGAAGGGAAATGGAGAAAGGGGATGATGGGTAATGCTTGAACCTTACTTTTCTCATAATTGGCTCAAAGAGGGAATAACACAAATACTCAGTTGGGTATAGAAATCTAATGTACCCATTAGGGAACTAGGAGGGGAGGAAATAAAAGTGATAGGTACTGATAGAAAGGAGAGCAGATTAAGGGAGACAGTGGTGAGAAGTAGAGCGGACTTTTGAAGAGGAACAGAGTACAAAGAGAAAGAAAGATAAGCAGGGGGGAAAAAATGAAGTTAAATAGGAAGTAATTATAGCTGTGACTGTAAATGGAATGAATTTACCCATAAAATGGAAGTAGATAAGCAGAATGGATTAGATAACAGAATCCAACAATATGTTTCTTAGAAGAAAAACTCTTCAAATAGAGAGACACACAGTAAAAATAAGGGGCTGGAGCAGAATCTATTATGCTTCAACTGACATAAAAGAGTCAGGGGTAGCAATTGTTATCTCAGACAAAGCAAAAGCAAAAAAAGAGATAAGCATGGGAAATACAGTTTGCTAAAAGGTACCATAGACAATAAAGTGGTATTGATACTGAACATATAAGCACCAAATGGCACAACATCCAAATTTTCAAAGGAAAGGTTAAATGAGTTATATGAAGAAATTAAACAGTAAAGCTATACTTAGTGAGGGACCTCAACTTTCCCCTCTCAGAACTAGATAAATCTAACTATAAAATAAGAAATAAGTCATAGAATTATAGAAAATATGATAGAAATTTAGAAAATATGACAGGCCTCTAGAGAAAATTGAATGGATATATAAAATATCTTTTTTTCTCATCTCCACATGACAGCTTCACAAAAATTGAGCATGTATTAGGGAACCAAAATCTCACAACCAAATGGAGGGGAAAAGAAACATTAAATGAATCCTTTTCAGATCATCATACAATCAAAATTACATTCAATAAAAGGTCATGGAAACAGATTAAAAATTAATTGGAAACTAAATCATTTAATCCTAAAGAATGAGTGGGTTAAAGAATGTATCACAGAAACAATAAATAATTTCACTAAAAATAATGACAACAATGAGACGTACCAAAATTTATGGGAGACAACCAAAGCAGTACTTTGGGGAAAATTTATCTCTCTAAATGTTTACATTAATCAAATAAAGAGTTGGACTGAAATTATTGAGAAAATTGTTGAGAAATTGAAAGAAATTGTATGATTCTGGTTTCTAATCCATTCAGCTATTTATTTCTCATTTTTGGGTGAGTTAATTCCATTCACACTGCAGTTGGGATTATTGTGGACTTTCCTCCATCCTATTTTCCCTCTGTTTATCTTTCTATCTCTTTTTACCCTGTCCTTTCTCAAAAGTCTGTTTTGCTTCTGACCCCTGACTTCCTTAACCTGTCCTCCTATCAGTCCCCCTATGTTTCTTTTATCTTCTTCTATTTCCATGTTCAAAAAGACAGATTTCTATACCCAACTCCTTTGAGCGAATTGTGATGAGAATAATGTTCAAACATGGCCTATCCAATCCCATTTTCCTTTTTCCTTTAAAATCTCTTACCTATGTGCTTATTTTATGTAAGATAATTTTCCCTGTTCTTCCTCTCTCCCCCTCTTTTCTCAGGGCATCTCTCTTTCTGATCCCTTAATTTTTTTAATTATAAAAGTATTTTATTATTTTCCAGTTACATGTAGAGATAGTTTTCAACATTTGTTTTTGTAAGATTTCTAGTTTCAAATTTTTCTCCCTCCCCAAGACAGCAAGTAATCTGATATAGGTTATATACTGCATTAGTCATGCTGTAAGAGAAGAATCAGAGCAAAAAGGAAAAACCACAAAAAAAGAAAAACAACAGCACCAAAAACAAAAGAAATAGTATAGTTCAATCTGTATCCATATTCCACAGTTCTTTTTTTGTTCTGGATATGGAGAGCATTTTCCATCATGAGTCTCTTGGAACTACATTGGACCATTGTATTGCTGAGAAGAATCAAGTCGATCACAGTTGATGATACTGTGTACAATGTTCTCCTGGTTCTGCTCATCTCACTCATCATCAGTTCATAGAAGTCCTTCCAGGTTTCTCTGAAATCTGCCTGCTCATTGTTTCTTACAGCACAATAGAATTCCATTACATTCCTATACCACAACTTGTTCAGACACTCCCCAATTGATGGGCAGCCCCTCAATGTCCAATTCTTTGCCACCACAAAAAGAACAGCTATAAATATTTTTGTACATGTGGGTCCTTTTCCCTTTTTTATGATCTCTTTCGGAAAAACACCCAATAGTGGTATTGCTGGGTCAAAGGGTATGCAAAGCTTTATGGCCCTTTGGGCATAATTCCAAATTGCTCTCCAGAATGGTTGGATCAGTTCACAGCTCCAATAATAATGCATTAGTGTTACAATTTTTCCACAGCTTCTTCAACATTTATTATTTTCCTTTTTTGTCATATTAGCTAATCTGATAGGTGTGAGGTTGTACCTCAGACTTGTTTTAATTTGCATTTCTGCAATCAATAGTAATTTAGAGCATTTTTTCATGTAGCAATATATAGCTTTGATTTCTTCATCTTAAAATTGCCTGTTCATATCCTTCGGCCATTTCTCAATTGAGGAATGACTTGGATTCTTATATATTTGATTTAGTTCCTGATATATTTTAGAAAGGATGCCTTTATCAGAAGTACTGGCCATAAAAATTGTTTCCCAGCTTTCTGCCTCCCTTCTGATTTTGGATGCATTGCTTCTGTTTGTACAAAACCTTTTTAATTTAATGTAATCAAAATCATCCATTTTGCATTTCATAATATTCTCTATCTATTGTTTGGCCATAAACTGTTCTCCTTTCCAAAGATCTGAAAGATAACTATTCTTTCCTCTCCTAATTTACCTATGGTATCACCTTTTATGTCTAAATCTTGTACCCATTTTGACCTTATTTTAGTATAAGGTGTAAGATGTTGGTCTATGCCTAATTTCTACGATGCTATCTTCCAGTTTTCCCAGCAGTTTTTGTCAAATATTGAGTTCCTATGCCAGAATCTGGAGTCTCTGGGTTTATGAAACAGTAGATTACTAAAGTCATTTACTACTATTTCTCCTGTGCCTAGCCTATTCCATTGATCCTCCACTCTATTTCTTAGCCAGTACCAGATAGTTTTGATGACTGCTGCTTTAGAGTAGAGCTTCATATTTGGTACAGCTAACCGTACTTCCTGTCTATTTTTTCATTATTTCCCTTGATATTCTTGACCTTTTGTTTTTCCAGATGAATTTTATTATTTTTCCAGCTCTATAAAATAATTTTTAGGTATTTTTGATTGGTGTGGCACCGAATAGGTAAATTAATTTAGGTAGAATTGTCATTTTTATTATATTAGCTTGGCCTATCCATGAAAAATTGATATCTTTCCAATTATTTAGATCTTATTTGACTTGTGTGAAAAGCGTTTTGTAACTATGTTCATAGAGTTTCTGGCAAGTAGACTCCCAAGTATTTTATATTGTCTACCATTACTTTAAATGAAATTTCTCTTTCTACCTCTTGCTGCTGGACTTTGTTAGTCATATATAGAAATGCTGATAATTTATATGCATTTATTTTATATTCTGCAACTTTGGTAAAGTTGTTAGTTGTTTCAATAATTTTTTAGTTGATTCTCTATGATTCTCTAAGTGTTCCATCATATAATCTGCAAAGAGTGATGATTTTGTTTCCTCCTTGACTATTCTAATGCATTTTACTCCTTTTTCTTCTCTGATTGCAAAAGTTAACATTTCTATTACAATATTAAATAACAGAGGTGATAATGGACATCCCTGTTTCAACCCTGATCTTATTGGGATGGCCTCTAACTTATCTCTATTACATATTATGCTTGTTGACGGTTTTAGGAAGATACTGCTTATTCTTTTAAGGAAAGCTCCACCTATTTCTAAGCTCTCTAGTGTTTCTAGTAGGAATGGGTGCTGGATTTTATCAAAAGCTTTCTCTGCATCTATTGAGATAATCATATGATTTTGGTTAGTCTTCTTATTGATGTGGTTGATTATGCTAATAGTTTTCCTAATGTTGAACCAGCTCTGCATTCCTGGTATAAATCCCACCTAGTCATAGTGTATTATCCTG
Source organism: Dromiciops gliroides (assembly GCF_019393635.1). Classification (NCBI taxonomy): domain Eukaryota; kingdom Metazoa; phylum Chordata; class Mammalia; order Microbiotheria; family Microbiotheriidae; genus Dromiciops; species Dromiciops gliroides. Next base: position 486,423,886 of record NC_057862.1, on the reverse strand, counting down.
GTGAACACTTGCTGTAATCTCCTTGCTAATATCTTATTTAAGATTTTTGCATCAATATCCATTAGGGAAATTGGTCTATAATTTTCTTTCTCTGTTTTTGCTCTGCCTGGTTTTGGTATCACCACCATATTGGTGTCATAAAACGAATTTGGTAGAACTCCTTCTTCACCTATTTATCCAAATAATTTGTATAATATTGGAATTAATTGTTCTTTAAATTTTGGTAGAATTCACCTGTAAGCCCATCTGGTCCTGGAGATTTTTTCTTAGGGAGTTCATTAACGGATTGTTCAATTTCTTTTTCTAATATGGGCTTATTTAAGGATTTTATTTCCTCTTCAGTTAACCTGGGCAGTTTGTATTTTTGTAAATATCCATTTCATTTAGATTGTCATATTTATTGGCATATATTTGGGCAAAATAGTTCCTAATTATTGCTTTAATTTCCACTTCATTGGTGGTAAAATCACCCCTTTCATTTTTCATACTGGTAATTTGGTTTTCTTCTTTCTTTTTTTTAATCAAATTAACCAGTGGTTTATCTATTTTATTGTTTTTTTCCCATAAAACCAGCTCTTAGTTTTATTGATTTATTTTATAATTTTCTTGCTTTCAATCTTATTAATTTCTCCTTTAATTTTCAGGATTTCTAATTTAGTATTTAATTGGGGATTTCTAATTTGTTCTTTTTCTAGCTTTTTAAGTTACATGCCCAATTCATTGATGCTCTTTCTCTTTTTAATTCATGTAGCAGTTAGAGCTATAAAATTTTCCTCTAAGTACTGCTTTGGCTGCATCCCATAGATTTTGGTATGTTATCTCATTATCATCATTCTCTTGGATGAAGTTATTGATTGTTTTGATGATTTGTTGTTTGACCCAGTCATCCTTTAGAATGAAATTAGTTTCCAATTAATTTTTAGTCTACCTTTCTATGGCTCTTTATTACATGTAATTTTTATTGCATCATGATCTGAGAAGGATGCATTTACTATCTCTGTCTTTCTACATTTGACTATGAGGTTTTTGTACACTGATACATGGTCAATTTTTGAATATGTGCCATGTACTTTTGAGAAAAAAGTATATTCCTTTCTATCCCCATTCACTTTTCTCCAGACATCTGTCATGTCTAATTTTTCTAACATTCTATCCACTTCTTTCACTTCTTTCGTATTTATTTTGTGGCTAGATTTATCTAATTCTGAGAGGGGAAGATTCATATCCCCCACTAGTGTAGTTTTGCTGTCTATTTCCTCTTGTAACTCATTTAACTTCTCCTCTAAGAATTTGGATGCTATACCACTTGGCACATACATGTTTAGTATTGATATTGCTTCATTATCTATAGTACCTTTTAGCAAGATGTAGTTTCCTTCCTTATCTCTTTTAATTAGATCTATTTTTGCCTTTGGTTTGTCTGAGATAAGGATTGCTACCCCTGCTTTTTTTACTTTAGCTGAAACATAATAAATTCTGCTCCAGCCTTTTACCTTTACTCTGTGTGTATCTATCCGCTTCATATGTGTTTCTTGTAAACAACATATTATAGGATTCTGGTTTTTAATCCACTTTGCTATTCACTTCTGTTTTATGGCAGAGTTCATCCCATTCACATTCCCAGTTATTATTACTGTCTACTCCCCTCCATTCTATTTATCCCCTTTGTACATTACCCCCCTTCTTTCACCCTATTCCTCCTCACGAATGGTTTGTTTCTTACCCCTGCCTCCCCCAATCTGCCCTCACTTTTATCCCACCTCCCTTTTCTTTACACTTTTCTCCCTTGCTTCTATCAGTCCCCTCCTTTCCACTTACCCTTTTACTTCCCTAAAGAATAATCTAAGGTTCTTTATCCAAATGAATGTATATGTTATTCTCTCTTTGAATCAAATCTAGTGAAAGGTTGAAACAATGTTCACCCCTCCCTTATTTCCCTCTATTGTAATAGGTTTTTTTCACCTCTTCATATGATCTAATTCACCCTATTCCACCTCCCCTTTCCTCTTTTCCCCCAAAACTCCATTTTAACCCCTTAATTTTCTTTATATCATCATATCAAAGACAATTTATATTTATACCCTCTGTGTATAATCCTTCTGTCTGCCCAAATACATATACAGTTCTCAAGAGTTATAAGTATTATTTTCCCATGTAGGGATGTAAACAGTTTAACCTTACTGAGTAACTTTTTCCCCATTTACCTTTTGAAACTTCTCTTGAGTCTTGTATGTTAAGATCAAATTTTCTATTCAGTTCTGTTTTTTTCATCAGGAAACCTTGAAAGTCCCCAATTTCATTGCTTGTCCATCTTTTCCTCTGAAAGGGAATGCTCAGTTTTGCTGGGTAATAGTTTCTTAGTTGCAATCCAAGATCCTTTAATTCCCAGAATATCATATTCCAAGCCTTGCAATCCTATAATATTGAAGCTGCCAGCTCCTGAGGAATCCTGACTGTGGCTCCATGATATTTAAATTGCTTCTTTCTGGCTACTTGGGTTTTCTCCTTTGCCTGATAATTCTGGAATTTGGCTACAATATTCCTTGGAGTTTTCCTTTTGGGGTCTCTTTCAGGAGGTGATTGGCAGGTTCTTTCATTGATGATTTTATCCTCTGATTCTATAATATCAGGGCAGTTCTCCTTGATAATTTCCTGGAATATGGTGTCTAGACTCTTTTTCTGATCATGGCTTTCAGGCAGTCCAATAATTCTCAGATTATTTCTCCTGGATCTGTTTTCCAGGTCAGTTGTCTTTCCAATGAGGTATTTCACATTTTTTTCTATCATTTCATTCTTTTGATTCTGTTTGACTGATTCCTGGTGTCTCATGGAGTCATTATCTTCCAACTGTCCAATTTTAATTTTTAAGGCATTATTTTCTTCAGTGAGATTATGCACCTTTTTTTTTCCATTTGGCCAGATGAATTTTTTAAGGAATTGCTTTCTTCAGTCAATCTTTGTGCTTCATTTTCCAAGCTGCTGATTCTTTTTTCATAATTTTCTTGTGTTGCTTTCATTTCTCTCCCCATTTTTTCTTCTACCTCTCTCAATTGATTTTTTTTTTTTGGTGTGGTAGTTGGGGTTGTTACTTGCCAAGGGTCACATAATTAGTAAGTCTCAAGTGTTTAAAGTCAGATTTGAACTCAGGTCCTCCTGAATCCAGGGCCAGTGCTCTATCCGCTATGCCACCTAGCTGCCCCTCAACTGATTTTTTAAATCCTTTTTGAGCTCTTCCAAGAAAGCCTTTTGTTCTTGAGACCAATTCATCTTCCCTGTTGAGGCTTCACATGTATGCAATTTGAGAGTATTGTCCTCCTCTGAGTTTGTGTTTGTCTCTTCCCTGTTGACCTAGACGCTCTCAGTGGTAAGAACTCTTTTTTGTTTCTTACTCATATTGCAGCTTATTTTTTTTTTAAGTTGACGTCTGCTCTGGGGGCACCAGGGTCCCTGTTTCAAGCTTCTTGTGCTGGGGTATAGGGGCTGTGTCACTGGCTTTCTACACTTAGGCCTCTATGGCTTGTGGATTTCTCACCACCCTGGACTTGCTCCCAGCATGCTGGGATGGCCAGGACAGGTCATGCCTGTCCTGTGGGTGGCCCTCTAGCAGGCAGCCTGCCCTCTTGGCTGGTGCTAGTGGGTTTCACTACTGGCCTGTTGTACCACCAGCTTGTTGAGCCAGGATCCAGGGGCCTCAGTTACTCAGCCATGGCCTACAGCTTCCTGCTGACTTGCCCCAATGCCCTCCACACTGTGCTACACTGCGCTGTGGTGAGCTGTGCCTCCCTTTTCCCCAAGTGAGACCGACCTTTCCTGAAGTCTTCTAAATTCTCTCTGGTTGGAAGATTATGTCTCTCTGTCTCTTTGCAGGTTCTGTAGTTTCACAATCTGTCCAGAGGCTTCATTTAATGTTCTATTTGAGGGAACTGAAGGAGAGCTCAGGCAACTCACTGGCTTCTCTCCACCATCTTGGCTCCACCTCCCTGATCCCTTAATCTTTTAGATCATCCCATCATGGTTAACTCACACCCATGCCATCTTTCTACATAGACACCTTCTAACTACCCTAATAATAATAAAATTCTTAGGAATTACAAGTATCATCTTCCCATATAACAATATAAACAGTTTAACCTTATTTTGTCCCTTCAAATTCTCTTTCACATTTACCTTTTAGTGTTTCTGTCTTGTATTTCTATTTAGCTCTGACCTTTTCATCAGCAATGCTTGAAAGTCCTATATTTTGTGTTATTGCTGTAGTCATTTTTCCGTCTTGTCCAGCTCCTTGTGACCCCATTTGGGGTATTCTTGACAAAGATGCTGGAGTGGTTTGCCATTTCCTTCTCCAGTTCATTTTACAGATGAGGAAACTGAGGCAAACAGGATTAAATGACTTGACAAAGTTTACATAACTAATAAGAGTCTGAGACCAAATTTGAACTGAGGAAAATGAAATGAATGCTCCTGGCAACCCATATCAGGCACATTCCTCTGTGGAGACTAATTGTTCAGCAGTTCACTATTTCAACAATTAAAAAAAAATTAAATATAATAAAATATCAGCCAAACTATGTCCTTCACTCTATGGTCATTAACTGGGTTTTGCTGTGGTTGTTGTTGTTGTTGTTGTTGTTAACCTTTTACAAAAGAAAAAAGGGGGGAAAAATGTACTCCCTCCACAAAACAATAATGTAGCTGTGCAGAATCCCCCACCCCCAGCTGCTATTTTTCCTCAGAAGTAACTGGCCCATTACAATGAAGTTCTTTTTGAGACTACTTAAATAACTACATTCAAACATAATTCTTATTAGCCAGCATCAGCTAAGCCAGCCAAAATGAGCCGCCTATACTGCCTCCATTGCTCTTTGGTTAGGGAGTGAAGGTTAGGGAGTGGGCAGAGCAGGCTCAAGCCCATCATTTGGAAAGTTTATAATTTAATATCAACAGAGTCAGGCTGGCCACACAAATCCTGATTTTGAGAGTAAAAATTTCCTCCTTTCCATGAAAGGCAGAGATAATGATTCCAGCACAGATGGAGAAGATTTCTTCAGGGAAGGAAAGCAGCATTTAAGTTGGTTAATGCCTTCCCTGGTGAGCCATTGTCTTCTTGTTTGGGGTGTCTGAGACCTCATTTTGGATACACAGAGACTCTTCCACTGTGATTGATTACAGAGAAACAATCAGCAAGCACAAATGAATCAATTCAAGAGGCTATCTTGCCCTACTCTGGATGAGCCCCATCCTACTTCCCCTAAGTATTTACCCTTTTCTTAAAAACATTATTTATCTGAGGAACCTGATTTAAAGCAGTTCCATTGGTCTATTCAGCCAAAGGGGAACTTAATACACTTAGTGATATGATTGCTCTAGTTCCTTAAATCTTTTGTATAAAAAATAAGTCATACTCATCAATAACAAAGATGTCATATTACATTAGACTTAATCCAACCCTTCCAAGAGAAGAGGATGCTAACCGTGGGCTTTTCATACTTATACTGCTTTCCCCATCCTTCATGTCATTAAGTCCAATCGAATCAACTATTATTCTTCATACTCTTCTTCTCTTTATTATTCCCACTACAACCACTCTAGTTTAGGCTCATCATACCTCTTACCTGGACTATTGTACTAGCCTGCCAAGTAGTCTCCCACCTCCACTTTTTCATCACAATCTATCCTACACAATGAGACCATTTTGGTCTTCCTGGTGCAGAATGATGTATATCACTTCACTATTCCAAAACCTTCCATGGATCATCTTCATCATCATCATCTATGGAATGTTAAGCAAACTCCTTAGCCTAGTATACGACTTGATTATAATCTCACTCTCTGGTCTTATGTTACAGCCAAAATAAACTAGAGAAGGCAGGGCAAAAAGCACTTATTAAGTATTTACTATGTACCAACCACTGCACTGAACACTAGCAATACAAAAACAGAAAAATAGTCCCTGACATCAAGAAACCTGCATTCTAATGTGGGAAGATAATGCATATAAGATAGTTGAAAGGGGATGGAGGGAGAGAAATAAAAATACCTACAATAGGGCTATAATAGAGAAAGTCTGAGAGGTAGAAACACACACTGGGGAGGAATGAAGACAAGCCCAGTCTGAGAATCTTACTTAAAATGGAAGTACTGGCAGGAACCAGTCATTAAGAAGGAGGAGCTTTGTGCTAAGATTATGTTTCCAATGTGTGAAGTCCATTGAGGGAGTGAGCTTCTAGTGAAGAAGTTTCATATAGCTACTATGCTTTTTGACAAATTGGAATACTTGCTGTCCCCAAGACACATTTTTCAGACATAATTTCATCATTCCCAAAAGTCAGCACATCACCTCCTCAGCCACTTTCTTCTTGTCCCTATGCTATCTACTCTTCAAGTTATTATTCAATTATCTCTTCTGTAAAGCCTTCCTTGATCTATCCCAACTGAAAGAAATATTTTCTTCCTCCTCTAATCTCAAAGCTCTTCCTATTCCCCTTAGCCATAGTCTAATGCTAAAAAAATAGCCTATTTATACAATACTTTGTTCTTCACAATTCTAAGATAAGCAGTGCATCTATTATTGTCTCTATTTATGGATGAGGAGACTGAGGGTCAGGGAGGCTATGTGACTTGCCCAAAGTTTCACAGTTAGCAAGTTAAAGAATAAGGAATTAAATATAAACTTCTAGAGATTCTCAATTCAGAGGTCTTTCTGTGATACCATCTTCCTGTCATCTTATTTTATGTTCTATTCATCTGAGCATATGTTTTATTTCCCTTCCTAGACTGCAATCTCCTTAAGAGCTAAGAGAGCATCTTATTTATTTTTTATTCTTTCCCCTAGCACCTAACACAGTGTTCTTTATACACAGTGGGTATTTAACAAACAAATGAATCCTCCCTTCTAACCAGCAATCAGCAAGGGAGCAATATGTACGATATCTAGCACCCACCTGGGAAATCTGCCCTCTTGTCTATCCTGGAATATGGTAATAGCTATAACAAAGACTCTCCTAGCTATTCCTCGTTATTGTTGTTGTGTTTGACTTCTTGATGACCCCATTTGGGGTTCTCTTGGCAAAGATCCTGGAATGGTTTGCCATTTCCTTCTCCAGCTCATTTTATAGATGAGGAAACTGGGGCAAACAGGGTTAATGATTTGCCTAGGGGGGTGGCTAGGTGGCACAGTGGATAAAGCACTAGCCCTGGATTCAGGAGTTCCTGAGTTCAAATCTGGCCTCAGACACTTGACACTTACTAGCTGTGTGACCTTGGGCAAGTCACTTAACCCCCATTGCCCCACAAGAAACAAAACAAAACCAAAAAAAAAGATTTGCCTAGGGTTACACAGCTGATAAGTGACTGAAGCCAAATTTGAACTCAACTCTTCCTTACTCCAGGCCTAGTGCTCTATCCATTGTTCCACTTAACTGCCCACCTCCCACCACCCCAATTATAGCACTTTTGAAATTACAAAATATTTTCCTTGCAACAATGCTGTGTGGTAGATAGCACACATATTATTCCTACTTTCTAGATAAGGAAACTGAAGCTAAGAGAGGGTCAATAAATTGCCTAGAGCCACACAGCTGAGACCCAAAGAAAAACAAACCCATTTTCAGACTCTCACACTTAATTCGCATTCTACTTCATCAGATTGCCCCCTTTTTGAAAAATTTAGAATTATCAAATAGAATATTTGGAATCAGAAGATAAGTCTAATTCTAATTCCTTCATTTTGCACTTGGAGAAACTGAGACCTAGATAGATTGGATTATTTGTATGAGGAAGAGAATATGTTCCCAGACTCAGATCTTACTCCAAATTTAACACCCTTTCTCACTGGACCATGTTGCCTGTTCTTGTACTGTTTCTGTTCTTACTGCCTTATAGAAAACACATAGCAGGAAAAACAGAATATCAAATTGCAATTAGAAGATGACTGGATCTGCATAGAAAATAGGAAAAGAATGTCTCAGAGTAAACCTCTATCAGCATTGTCAAAGGGTAAGGTGGCTCTGATGCTAGAGAATGATTCCTAGTTATTTGGATAGAAATATCATTCCAGTAGAGAAGGGTAATTCATCAGACTGCCACAGCTTAATAGCAATATCTCTTAAGAACAGCCACATCCTTTTGCTCTGGTTCTGTATTCACCAGACAATCTTCCCTTCTGTGATTTGGTTTCCTGAGTGGCCCTCCCAGGAAAGGGGCACCGTATATCGATATATGGACCCACTTCTAGCTTGGCTCTATCCTCTATTCTAAAACAACATATTGTAATTCTTAAAACTGGCAGTTTTTCAAATGGGACCCATTCCCCCAGGACCCAGTCACTCCTGGGTGAGCTAATAAACTTAAATCCCTGGCCTGTAAGGCTGAGAATTCTGCCCTGGAGAAGAGGTGACCCAAAGAAAGACATGGAGCTCTTGTGGCCTCCAGGAGGCCAGTCTTAGATGTCAAGATAACTGCATCTTTAGTGTGTAGATTGTAAGTATGCTTGTTTTATAAATGATTCTTTTTATTCTTTTTCTTTTTTATATAACTCAAATAAATGAATGTCTGTGGGAAAGCATGTTGAGGTGTCATAAAGGGTGGAGAGAGAAAGGTAAGAAAGAGTCAGGGAAGGTAATCATACAGTGTAAGCTGATACTTTGGGGGCAGGGGGAGAAAATTCAGGGCTATGTGAAAATGAATATTCTCAAGCTCCAGTTGTCTAAATTGAGCTGGAGACAATGGTTTCCTACTGAGTGAAGGTAAGAGAAAAACCCTGGGCAAAGTTTAAATGGGTCAACTCCAAAAAAATCAAGGAAGGGGCTGCTACTCTGAGAAATCGAGACTCAAGGGATAGGAACCAATGCCTCATAGGGTTCAAGGAAGAACTAAAGGAGGTAAAAAAAACACCCACAATTTTTTTCTCTCTTTCTTTAGGGATGTCATAGTTTCCTTTTAATTTCTATGGGATCAACTGGACCTTTTCATGAGGAAACTAACTCTCCCAAGTTCCATAAGAACTCTATGCAGTTTTTTTGTTTTGTTTTGTTTTTGTTTTCATTTTTTTTTAGTGAGACAATTGGGGTTAAGTGACTTGCTCAGGGTCACACAGCTAGTAAGTGTTAAGTGTCTGAAGCCAGATTTGAACTCAGGTACTCCTGACTCCAGGGCCACTGCTCTATCCACTGCACCACCTAGTTGCCCCTGTATGCAGTTCTGAAAGAACCCAAGTTCACAGAGAGAAAAGTAGAGTGTGAGGTTTTTGTTTTTCCCCCAAAGCTTTATTAACATTTGATGGACATTGATATATGTGGTAGAGGCACCACCAATTTTTCTCTCTGATATGTACTCTCATAAGAATAATATCAGTGGGATAGATTTTTTTTTTGCTGAATATAAAACACCATTTTCAAACAAAGGAAGGAAAATGTTTTCTGTAGCTGTTCCACATCTATTATGAGCTTATAGTACCACTGTTCACAAGACACTTTTATGATTCAATAAAATAATTAAGATGAGAGGAACTTTTTGTATGTTCAGAGTTTTGTCAAAAAATGTTTTACAAATTGCCAATATCTCCTGTTACACAGGGTACCCTTATGAGAATTTCAGCGTCTGATTACAAAATCAGCAACTAATATGCTTAATGACTTTCCATTACACCTAACAATAATGGTGATATGTTTTAAAATTGCATTTGTATTCACGTTGTTTTGACCTCACTTGGTATCGGGATGCAATCAGGCCCTGGCAGTTAGCAATAATTTCCCTGATTACCACAGCAGGCCTGGAAGCTGTTCCCATGCATAGGGAAAGAAATGGAGTTTCTGGGATATAAGTGGTGCAAGTGAACCCAGGCTGATTTTTGCTTGCCAAGCACTTGATGAGGAAACTACTGAACCATTGCAAAGCATCAGGTATGAGCAGGGTCTGGTTTGAAGAGTCTTATTAACTTGAAGATTAGGCCTGGAAAATGAGGAGGACTGGAAGATCAAATTCTCTGGTAGCATCGACACTACTGAAAACCTTCTCCAGAGCATTGACCACAGATTAGAAATGGGTTTATTCCATGGAGTGATTCGTTAAGGAGTTAAAGGATTGTAGTGTAGAGTCTATGCAAATGAGATCAGACCTTTTGTCAGGATATTCCCCTGAATGATCCTCTCCATCAGCTATTATGAGTTTCCCTTCTAAGTATACTGACTCTAAAGATAAAAACCTGAAGTCCTATTTGCAAGGTAATGGACAAAGACAAGACTTTCAGAGAGTCCAGAGAAAGTAATGATAATTACATCTCTCTAGACAGATTCCTGTAAGGTCTCAGTCATTTACATTAATTCCTAAATCAGACTACATCTGAGAGTGATGGTGGCTCCCACCTTCCCCTGGGTGGTGCTCCCTGTACTATCTCCGCTGCTTCTACAGAAATGCTTGTTTCTTACGGCTCTAGTTTCACACTCTTCTCAGCAGGTATATGTAGTAGGCTGATTTTGTATGAGCTACGAGTCAAGGACTGGGGGATATCACTGAGGAGGAAGAATCGTGCTGCCACTATGACACACCATGGAGGCAGGGTAGTCTTTGCCCACCAACAGGAGCTTTTCTCTCTCCTTTCACCTTAGAGCATACCCTTTCTCCTTTTTCTATTGGTAGCAATGTTCAATTTCCTATAAACTAGGAGGTGATTCAAGTAATGGGAAGTCTGTTGTTTCTTTACATTAGCCATTTGACTTTTTCGCTAATTTTAATATGTGGCCTGGCGTGGGATAGGAATAAGGGGATAATTGGCATCTGAGAGAGCATTTCTTCACTCCAATTGCCCATGAGTAATCTTCCTAAATTCCAGACCTGAGGGCTGTGGAGACAGAGGGTAGAAGTGTTTTATATCCTTTTACTTTTATAGTTGTGCTCTCTTAATCCATAGTTTATTAAATGTTATGGTCTGCTCACTACTCATTAAATTTTGACCCTCTAACTGGAATTATAGAATTGACCTACATTTGGCCTGACTAAGAATAGCAAACATCAATGGTTACCTTCTTCCTCTCATTGCTTCTTATCCTTATCCTCCACAGATATCCTGCTAGAAGGTTTCAACATTTCCTAACATGTGGCCATTTCATTTCTGACCCCATTCACTGTCCTCTACAATTCTACCATTCTCCTTAATCTCCAGGAGATGGCACTAATTCCCTTTCCCAGAGGACCAGCTTTCTAGCACCTGGCCAGTCAGAAAGTAGAGAAGAGCATGCTAGGTATACATACAGCACAAAAGCACAACTTTAGACCCATGTACTTCCATATTTCTTGTATTCCTTTCCACATTGGTTCCCATAGCCACAGGCTTCATATAAGTGAAGACTCTCAGGGACTATGGGACTCCAGCTAATCTCATGTTGTGTAATCTCATATATAATACCTTCTTTTGCAAAAGCAAACTTCCAATCAGTTCTTAAGCAAGTCTTTAATCAAGTGCTTTAGGCTCTTGGTAGCTAATAACTTTTTGTATACTTTCTCTAACAATGCCTGGGCAATATGCCTACTGCTCATGTTTCTCATTTTTTGCTTTGGTATAAGTGCTCTGGGAAACAGCTTTAATTCTTACCCTTATTTTCCCTTTGTCCCCCACCTTCCCTTAGCTAAGCTGGGCCAGAATCTTCAAATTACAAGGGCCCATTTCCAAAATGTTCATAAAAGTGTAGGAAAATGAAACTAGCTTCTTCCAGCCCTGCTCATGGAGCAAGAGTAGGGAAAATAATGAAAAAGAGATTTTTAAATACTTGCTATGCTTGTCAATGATTTCCCTCAGACTTGTCATCACCCTTGTTTAGCTCAGGACCTCCAAAGACTAGATACAAGTTTTATGTTAAAATAAATTATAGATAAACTCCTAAAACATCATTTTAAGCAGTTATGTTTTGTTTACTTGTGTTTTAAAATATTGCAAAAATGAAAATGGTTTGACTCCTTTTAGGAAAAAATAATGTTTCCAGATTTCTGGAACAGGCTTTAAAAATTGATCGGAAGCTTGATTCAATAAAGTAAATATCTTCAATGGAAGCAACAAAATATGGAAAGGGGTACTGAGACCAAGAATTTAGTTAACTGGGATGAAATAAAAGGGTGGTTGCCAAAGTAACCTCTTCCTGATTGGAAGGAGACCAATATGCAAATACAATGGCTCCATTTTCTTTCTTCCCCTTCCAACTTGTCCTAGAGGGGAAGAACAACAAAAAAGATGTTGGACTGGAAATAGGAATAGAAAAGTTGAAGAAAGTGCACTGTAGTAACCAAGATTCCATCTGGAGAGGCTAGAAGATAGAGAGAAAGCTTGGGCAAAGGTATTAGAGTCTCTTAATGACTCTCCTCTGATAATTAACTTGGCCTGAGTAGGACAAATAATAAGTGGCTAAGATGTAAGAATAAGATTCAGGACAAGAGTATAGTCTGATAATTAGTCTTTCCTTAAAGTGGAAAGGAAAGCTAAGATTTAATTAATTAGCAATTGATAACAGTTAAAGGTAGTGACAAAAATAAGAGTCCGCATCTAGGTATTTTTATATGTTAAAAGCTTGATTTAACTTTTTACTTTGTTATACTTTTATAATTATAAGGAAAAGGATAATTCCTAATTCCATCATGCTATTAAACTTGAAAAACACTTTCACTTTTGGACCTACAAGGTGGTTTAGACATCATCTCATGTAACTTATTCATTTTATGGATAGAGAAAATGAAGTTCAGAGAAGAATGTGTGACTTGCCCAAAGAAAGGATTATTATCCCCATTTTACACATGAAGTCCAAAGAACTTCTGAATTGCCCATGGTCACATAGTTATAGATGTGTCCTCTGAGTGTAAGCAGGGTAGCCTTTCTAATGCAACCTACTGCTTTAAAGATTTACAGTTTATTCCATTATTTATAGAAGTAACAACTTTTTATAGAAAAACAACACATTAATTGCAGCAACACAATAAATTCTTGTTTTCTATCCATTATAGATTTGCTTCCTAGCCATCTTATGTAGTCAGCCAAAGTCAGATACTATTATTGCTCTTGTGGCAACTCCCAAATGGAAGCCACAGTGCCTTCATAGAATCAACAGTGGCCTTCACAGGCCTGACTTTTCCAATCCAGTCTTATAGAAGGGTGACAAAGATCCTTCCATTAAAGGAGATGGATTACTTAACCAAGGGCCCATATCTGGGCTGTGCTTCTAAGATTCTAAGATGTCCAGGCATAAAGCAAAGCAGAAGCAGGATATACTGGAGCCAGATCAAAAGGATGATTATTAAATTTTCAGTGTGAGCATTTAAACATTCAAAATGTTGCTGTTGATTTTCAAGACTTAAGAATGTGCTGATGAAAATGTTAATAATGAAGATTAAACTTAGAAGTATATTGGGAGTACTTTTTTTTTTCTTTCCTGAGAGCTGGTTGTTAACTAGCACACCATCAAGTAGGACTCATTCCATCTTGATTAGTTAAAGTCAAAGAGATGAAGGGCATCACTACCTCACTTCATCTCCTTCCTGTTGCTTGAATATTATTGGAGAACAAGCCAGCAATCTCCTATAATAGAAGAATATTCTCCATACAGGCATGGAAAGAACTATTTAACAAATAACATTGGGCCATTAGATTTAGAACTGAAAATGAAATTGAGCCATCATCATGTCCAGCTTCATCATCTATGCATGGTAAAACTGCAGCCTAGGGAAGGGAAGTTATTTGCCCAAGAACCCACAGTAAGTGACAGCCATGATTGGAATCCAGGTTTTCTGATCCCAAATCTAGCGTTCTTCCCTCTGCAGTATATTGTTGTGAAAGTCTTTGCTTGAGGGGATTATAGTATTGCACTATTTGTGACCTGCTTGATATTGTGATCTTTGGGTCTGCTTTCATGTGATCTTTGAGCCTGTGAGCTTAGGATGTGGGATTACAAAGGAAACCATGGAAGGGAACAGAAAGATCCCCAATCGCCAATCCTAAATTCATGTTCACTTTCAGTTTGTTGAGAAGAGGCACTAGCTTTTGCATTTCTTTATATCCCCAGTCCTTAGCACATAATTGGCACTTAATATATACTGATTGACTGACTTTACCAAAGGTCTGGTCAAAGTTGGGTTGATTGCTATTTTAAATTCTCCCTCTTCTCTCTAGCTTCATCCAAGACTCTTCCTTCTGAAGGCCTTTGTTGATTTGCCTGCCTTCCTATGCTTCCCCTCCAGGGTTGCCTGCATTTACTCTGTATGCATATCCTTGTGTATCTGCCCTATTGGGAGGCAGTCTCATAGGATCATAAATTTAAGGGACCTTAGTTGCCTTGAAGTCCAATTTCCCTCATTTTATAAATGAAGAAACTGAGGCCCAGGGAGTTGTAGAAGTAATAATAGCAGCAGTAGTAGTTGTAATAGCAGGGGGAACAGCAGTAACTAACATTTTTATATCACTTTAAGGTTTGTAAAGTACTTTACATATATGACCTCTGTAGTTAAATGACATGCCTAAAGTCACATAGCTAATAGATATCTGACATGGGAGGGGAACTCAGGTCTTCCTGACCTGAAATGGGACCTTTAGTAAGGGTTTTTTTTTTCTTTTTCTTTTGTATCCCCAGGTTGCCCAATGTTTACCATATGCATTCTGCTTGCCAAATTCTTACTGATTGCTTTATTCAGTAAGCGAGTGAGTGAATTGAAGGACAAAAACCTGCTAACCTGTGCTACCTTCTAGGTCTTCTTCAAACTCAACTGGCTTTCACCTTTGATTAACCAGTTGAGGTCAGACTTCTGACTTGCGTGTAATATTCATGTTTTTTGAGGGTTCTGCAGTCTTCATGTTATTGTTTTTCTCTGCATAAAGGAATGTTTTGGAAACTCTTACTCATCTCATAAGAAAAGCAAAATTCTACCCTTTATGAGTATGAATCAGTATGGCCAAGCGAATAGCAAGCCAGCCTCAAAGTGAGGAGTTCTTGGGTTTGGGTCATGCCTCTCGAGCCTAGTGGTTGTGTGATAACCCTAGCAAGTCAATTAACCTCTCAAACAGGCAAAGCTCTTAAGATTTTAGTTGTAGAGCAGTTGTGGATCTGACAAAGGAAGGTCCCTTTGCTAATGAAATCACAGGTCCAAGTTTAACAACAACAAAATCCAGTTGTCTTTTCTCTAAACATTTTTCTTTTCTATGACATAACCAGTAGTCAGGGAGTAAGTTTTCCTTAGAATTCCTAACCTTGGATCATTGCGAGCAGGCAGGCCATGTTCAAAATTTCTCTGCATGACTCACCTTCTAAAAATAAGCCAATAGCTTTCTGTATAAAATTTCCATTCCCACCCTCCCACACTTATATCTCCAGTGCCTTCCAACACCTCTCCCTGGTCCATCCAAACTCTATCAGCTGCCAGATGGCTTCAGCTATAGCCCATGAAATGGAATTGAGTGCTCCCACATAAGGCTCATGTTTTTCCAGGCCTGAAGGCAACTCTTCAGATTGCCAGGGCCAAAGGGAGAGCAAAGATCAGGATCCCCTGGTTCTTGTATACTTGGTTTTTGTTGTTGTTGTTGTTGTTTTGGGGGGGTGAGGCAATTGGGGTTAAGTGACTTGCCCAGGGTCACACAGCTAGTAAATGTTAAGTGTCTGAGGCCAGATTTGAACTCAGATCCTCCTGAATCCAGGGCCAGTGCTCTATCCACTGCGCAACCTAGCAGCCCCTTCTTGTATACTTGTAATCAATTTTCTCCCTGATTTCTAGGCAGGTTGGTCTAAGGACTTAACTGGTTTGGGGATCTGTATCAAGGACAGCACTTAGTGTCTTTCTAGTGGTCCTCACAGAATTGTCAGGCCTCTATTTCTGTGTGGGGAAAAGACCAAACATGTCTATATTATTCTGAGTGTTTCTATGATCAGAAGTACTTTTTATAGGATCTCCAGATACTTTTTGTTTTCTCAAATGATACTGGTATCTGATGCTTATGAGTATAAGCTCATTCCATGGTTGTGCAATAAAAAGTGAGACCATCCTCTCAGTAAGTATGGCAGAAGGGAGATGACGTCACCCTATTACATAACATCATAAATCTAGATCTGATCAGCACCTCAAAGGCCTTCTAGGCCAATCCCTTCATTTTACAAGTGAGGAAAATGATGCCCAAAGTAGTTAAGTGATTTGTCCAAGGTCAGAGTACAAACATCAGAAGCAGATGTGGCCCTAGTCCTCTGAGTTCAGACACAATGCTCCTTCTACTGTATCATAAAGCTCACTCGCTCTCCTAGGTTCTAGTTGAGTGGTAACTATATCCTATGAACTGGCTAGAGATACACCCTCTCATTCAGCACCAATGACTAGGCTATCCTTTTAAACATCAGTGCCAAATATGTATAATTTTTAAGTTTTCATGTATTTTTACACCATCATATTTTCCCATGGTACCCTCCCTTGAAATGAAAAGAAATAAATATTTAAGCAAAACCAACAAAATGACCATGTCTCCCATGATATGCAACATTACACACTCATAGTCCCCCACCTTACCAACAAGAGGAACAGAATCAATTTCATCCCCTATTTTCTGAGATGAAGTCATTTCTCTTTAGGAAAAACATCAGGCACTCTTTGATGCATGATACCAAAGCTAGGTCTATATCCCAAAGTCATCAAAAAAGGGGAAAAGGACCTATTTCTACAAAAATATTTATAGCAGCTCTTTTTGTGGTGGCTAAGAATTGGAAATCAAAGAGATACCCATCAATTGGGGAATAGCTAAACAAGTTGTGGCATATGATTGCAATGGAATATTATTGTTCTATAAGAAATGACAAATAGAATGATTTCAGGGAAAAAAAACCATCAAAAGATTTGCATGAACTGGTGCGAAGTGAAGTGAACAGAACCAGGAGAATATAATACACAGTAACAGTAATACTGTTTCAGGAAGAATTGTGAATGACTTAGACATTCTCAGCAATACAATTATCCAAGAAAATCCCAAAGGACTAATGAGGAAGCTTACTATCTGCCTCCAGAGAAAGAACCAATATTGTTTAAACATATACTTAAGCATGCTATTTTCACTTTCTTTCATTCTTTTTTTAAATTTTATTTAAGTATTGTACAAAATGACTAATATGGAAATGTTTTACATGATTGCACATGTATAACATATCTGATTGCTTACTGTCTCAGGGAGGGGGGAGAGGTAGGAGGAAGGGAGAGAATTTGGAACTCAAAACTTAAAAGAGCAAATGGTTAAAAATTGTTTTAATGTGTAATTGGGGGGAAATAAAATATACTTTAAAAAAAGAAAGAAAAATATCAGCCTTACTTCTGGCTCTTTGAAGTTATTATACCCAACATGTTACCACATTAAAGGACACCTATCCTTTGACTGCCTCTAAGTCTAATTAATCTCTTCACATTGAACCTTTTGGATGCAAGCCACCTGCTTATCCAACAACTCTGGCTAACTCATTCCACCCATACAACTGCAACAGAGTATTTGAGAAACATCTGAGTGCAGTAACTCCCACCTGCCATCTCAGTTCCTTAGGCCTTGCAACTGTTCTGAAAGGTAATCAGGAATGGCTTGCTGTCAGACAAGCATATGCTTTATCTAAGTCAGCCCAATATTACCTAAAGGATTTCTAATGAAGGCCAATTTCAACCTGGTGAAGGTAAGAAGCATGAGTTCTTGGTGTTTCTGGGATCAGAACCTGCCTGGGACCAGGTGTTTGCCTCTTTGTTTCCTCCTCTTAACAGTGGATATGGACATCTTTTCACTCTCCTATCATTTCCTTACCAGGCATATTCCTTCTATCTCACCTGGAAGTTCTAATAATGTTACCTGTGCAACCCTTGTAGCCATGTGGGAACAAAAGATATGTAGCAAAAGCAAACATGAGAAGGGACATTTGTTTGAAGTGATCATGGGCTCATTAGTGTTGGTGACTCTGAAGCCAAGTTCGACAATTTAGTACTGATACAGATCACTTATCTTTGGGCCTAGGGCCCAGAGAAGACATTTTATCATTGTATACCTTTGTCTATAAGGAAAAAGAATTCTTCTCACACTGTGGTATATAATTGTGGGCTAGTCACTTTATTATTCTAGGTCTCAGTTTCCAAATCTATGAAATTAAGGGGTTAGACTATAAGGTCTCTGGGTCTCCTTCAATTCTAGTTCTATGATCTCCTAAAAAGAAAGAGAGGATGGCTCAGGGAAAACTCAGTGCACATGCCCTGCTCCTGATAGGAAGGCCAACTATATCCCTCAATCAATCAGGATTTATTTTGCTCGGTACTATGCTAGTTATTATGAGCAAAATATCATCTCACCTTGTATATTGTTTGTAGATATTTATATCAACCTATTAAAATTCATTTATTAAGGCCCAATTATATGTCAAGCACAGTGCTAGGTGCTCTGGATACAGTACGAAAAAATGAAACAATTCCTACTCACAATGAGCTTATGTTCTAATAGAGAAGTATAGATAAGATGAAATGCAACCTAAAGTGAATAAATTAAAAATAAATGCTACATATTTAAATGCACCAAAATTTTGGAAGAAGTGGTGAGGAGGGGATTGAGAAAGGCTTCAGGCAGAAGATGGTGCCCAAGCTATATCTGAAGGGAAATGAGTGAATTTGTGAGATGGAAGTAAGGAGGGAGGACATTCCAGGCATGAGGGATAGCTGATTCAAATATGCAAAGATTAGAGACAGAGAGTCCTGTGAGAGGGACAAAGAGAAGGCCAATTTGGGCTGATGGTAGAAATAGAAGAGTACAGGGAGTCTGGAAAGATAGGTTGGAGCCAGTTTGTGTAGTGTTTTAAAATGTAAACACATGAGTTTATGTTTTATTCTAGAGGCAATAAGAAACCACTTTAGTTAGTCAAATTAGTTAGTCAAATATGGGTGACACATTGTCAAATTTGAGCTTAAGGAAAAATTGGCAGCAGTGTGTAGGATAGACTAGAGTTATGAGAGACTTGAGGCAGGAAAACCTATTAGAAGAATGTCTGAATGATATAGTCCAGAGGGCCTGAACTAAGGTGGTACCTGTGTAGGTGGAGAGAAGGGATCAGATGCAAAGATGCCATAAAGGCAGAAATATCAAGATTTGCCAATTGACTTGATATGTGCAGTTGAGGGAGAGGAGAAGGAAATTATGGCAGTATATCTTGTTTCTTCTCAATAAAACTCCTTCCTTAAGTGTAATGACTATTTAATTTTTGTCTTTGTATCCTCATTACCCAATGCAGGACCTGGCATATAGGAGGAGCTTAATAAATACATATATTTATTGATTAATTGATCATTGGATCATAGATTTAGACCTAGAAGAGACCTGGGACATCATTTAAGTCCAACCCCTTCATTTTCAGAAAAGGAAAATTGTTGAAGGCTACTTGGGTAATAAATGACAGACATAGAATTTAATCCCAGGTCTTCTGGATCCAAATTCAGCATTATTTCCACTATACCATGTACTGGTATGAGAGGCAGTACACTATTTTATGTTATGCTTTGTTGCATTATGTTATATTAATATTACATTGTGCTTATTATGCTATAGTATCCCATATTAGGTTATATCATATTTTTTGTTTGTTTATTTGTTTTTATGGGGTAAAGGGGGTTAAGTGACTTGCCCAGGGTCACACAGCTAGTAAGCGTCAAGTGTCTGAAGCCGGATTTGAACTCAGGTACTCCTGAATCCAGGGCTGGTGCTTTATCCACTGTGCTACCTAGCTGCCCCAGGCTATATCATATTAAGTCTTATTATGCTATATTATATTGTGTCTCATATTATACTATATTGATTTTATATATATTATTGTATGTTGTTATGTTATCTTATCACAAAATAATTCAGTGAACTGATTTTGTTTTGTTTTTGTTTTTGTTTTCAGGGCAATGAGTGTTGAGTGACTTGCCAAGGATCACACAGCAAGAAATTGTCAAGTGTCTGAGGCCTGATTTGAACTCAAGTCCTCCTGAATCCAGTGCCTGTACTTTATCCACTGTGCCGCTTAGCTGCCCCTCAGTAAATTGTTATTATGATAATCACAAGTGCAACCTCTAAGGGAGATAGAGACCAAGTGAGAAGAGCCAAAAAGTCAGTTTCCTTAGACCTCCATTCCTGCTGCCATCCTTTTCCTTCCTGCTATGGAAAGTTAACCCTCCCTATTGCAACTACTAAGAGAAACCCAGTGGCCAAATTAAGATCATTTGAACCCACTGAAGCTACAAATGTTTGGGAGGCTTTTTTTTTGGCAGAGAAAAATAACATGATGAACTCAGTAGAAAATATGGCAACTGCTGTGACAGACACATGACTGTGCCTCAGACAATCACTTCTCCTGCTCTGCAAATGACTCAAATTCTACATTAGAACACAAAGAAAGAGATTTGGCATCTAATGCTTCTGGACCAATCTGTGCCCACTGTTGCCCAGAAGAGATAGTACCAAATATCCTTAACTGCAAAGCCGTCATGTGTGTCTGATTTGGTTCAGGTCCAAACTGAAGCCTAAATTAAATGGTGAGATGGATAGAGCTTAATTGGGAAATGCAGGAGATAAAAAGGAGCCAGAAAATCTGAGGTAGAAAATTCCCTCAAGAAGAAGAAAGGAATTGATGGACTTTTTTTCTCTGTCCTCAGATCCTATTCCCCACCCACTCTGCCCCTCGAGCTCCCTGTAGGCCCCAGTGCTCTAGATAGTAGAGGACACTGTTGACTCAAACTGATGTAAAGAACAGAATAGGAGAAATAAAGAAATAGTTTTGATAATGAGTTTTTACATGTGATTGGACTCAAGCAAAGTCAATCATAACCTTCAGTGCCCTTTTTTCATAACTTCCACTGTGCAACAGGGATCACAGGGAGCCTGGGGCATAGTGAATGTAATCCATTCTGGGAAGCCCATCTAAGGACTCAAACAGTAGCATGCCCAGGTGGACATCTGCTTCACCTGTCAATGGGTCATGTATTGCAGGGGAGATTGTGAATCCTTATCCAAAACCTGTGATAAGAACTATAGTAGAATCATTAGGGAAGGATGATATATGATCCAATGAACATGGAGCCAAAACAGACTTTGGATATCCTTAGGGAAATTGTATCACAGATTTACAACTAAGGGATACTTTTAACTTCATCCAATCTAATCCCATTTTTATAGAGGAAGAAACTGAGGCAGAAAGGTAGGAAAGTAGGGGCAGCTAGGTGGTAAAGTATATAAAGAGATGGGTCTCAGGGCCAGAAAGACCAGAGTTCAAATTCGGACTCAGACATTTACTAATAGTGTGATCCTGGGCAAGTCACTTAACCCCATTTTTTCCTCAGTTTCTTAATGTGTAAAATGGGGATGATAATAATAGCACCTACCTCACAGGGTTGTGAGGAACAAATGAGATAATTACAAAGCACTTAGCACAGTGCCTGCTACATAGTGCTATATAAATGTTAGCTATTGTTATTAGAATAGGATTTGCCCAAGGTTACCCAGACGTCACAGAACTGAGCTTTAAATCTAGGTCCTCTGCCTCCAAGGACTAATTTCTTCAAACTGAATCACATAGTCTTTCATGACAAGTCAGTTCAGTGGGGGGTGGGATGAAGGTAGTAGAATGAATAAGTATGAAAGAATCAGAATTAGTGCCATGGACTCAAAAAGGTCTATTGAGTAAGATTTATAGCTCATCAAGCTCTAGGGCAAACCATGAGAAGGGTCTCCCTCTAGACTCCTTATACCATATACTTTGGTACTTGCTTCCTAAAAGGCAACATAATTTAGTACAGTAGAAAGGTAGATTTAGGCTCAGCTACTCAAAGCACAGCCAGTTATGTATGACCTTGGACATATTGCTTAATCCCTTTTCAGAGCCTTACAACTCTTTGAAGGCTTTTATGAGTATGGTTTTCTTTAAATTAATCTGTTTCCCAGTGATTGTGAAGGTAAAGGATAAGTTAAAAATTCCATTTGGATTACTCTTGCGGGGACAGGGATCCCAAAGTGGAAATTTTGTGTGCCCTTTGGTGTAGGACCCAAAGTAATTTGCCTAGACATCCAAAGAGATTGCCATTTTTAGTAGACCCCTTGATAAATTTCTTTATCTGCTATGTAGAAAAAAAAAGCTAGAAATTGTGTTTGGACACCAGTTAGAGGGCCTTATAGATTAGGCTAATTAATGGAATTACCACATGCCAAATGGTCTCTCTAAGTTTGAGCCCACTCCTCCCTCTATTTTGTACTTGTATGGCTTGGGAAAGTATGTTACAGAATGTGGGGGGGGTGTTTTTTTTAACAACTGTACTAACTAACCATAGCAGAGTAGTGAAATATCCCTTTCTAAAACCGAGTGGTTTGGCTGACAAATTGATATCAACTGATAATCATCAGGAAGGTATTAATGGGGGCTCATGAGCTACAGTCTTAGAAAAACACCTCTCAATCCCCTCAAGTCAAACCCTAGAACTTCAAGGGGTTATAGTAGCTACATGAAGGGGACCTGAATCATCAGTGCAAATGGGTATTGAAGTAGTCACCCCAGACCATGTGCTATATCTTCCTAAGGCCAAAATAAAACTATTTAAAAAAAAGTTTTAAAAGTCTGTCAACCAGTTATTTAATCTATATGACATGTGACCACTAAGCAGCAAGACTGCTTCTAAAAGGTACATGAGAAAGTTAAAGGGGGTCATCAGAAGAGGGACATGCCAGAGGCAGAATGATCCAATGGAAAGAATACTGATTCTGGAATCAGAAGACCCAGGTTCAAATCCTCCCTCTATTAATCCCTGACTATTTGGCCTTGGACAAGTTTTTTGATCTCCATAGCTCCTTGTTTTATCATCTGTAAAATAAGGGGTTTAGACTGGATGACCTGGGAGATCCCTTCCAACTCTAGCACTATGACCCTGGAAAAGTCATGTAACCTTCTTGGACATCAATCTCCTCACCTATAAAATGAGGAAATTGAACTAAATGATCTCTAAGATCCTCCATGCCTATTATCTCTGATGATCTTGTGCCCTGACTGGCTCAGCAGGATTTCCAAAGTCCAGTGGCTCGAGCTTGTGAAGATAAATGCTCTGTGTTTAAGGAAAAATGTGTGATCATTATCTATAGCAAAGAGTTAATACCCCCTTTCTGTGTTTCCGGCTAGTCCTCAGATAAAACGGGAATAATACGAACTTTATCCCCTACCTTGCTTGGGTAATTTGAGAAAAGAACTTTGTAAATCTTAAATCACTAACATAATTTGAGTGTTTATTATTATATTGAGCTCAATGATGGTCCTTTTAAATAAGCTCTAGTCTCCAGCTTCAGGAACAACTGGCTGTCTAAGGTTTGGTTTCTAATATGCCCTTTTGCAGACTCTACTGTGCAGTGGTTAAAGTCTGTTTATCAGTGAAAAAATGAGGAGACTGGTCTTCAAAAAAACATCTTCCTTTAGAGGTAAAATGAATGATAAGAGATCAGAAAGCTCTAGCATTGGTTATCTGTTGTAATTTACCTGGAAGGAAGTGACTATGGAAATGTCACTTTTTTATACAAACACCCTTCCTTCAAAACTAAGAGAAACCATGGAAACACATAAAGTGGGACTAAGCAATTTGTCTGCAGGTCTCACCTCTGGCTCCCTTGTTGGGTAAAGCCTCTGTTCTCTGTCCTTCTCTGTTCCCTCTAGGGATTCCTAACATCACCATTATTGCCAACCACAGTGGATGACCTGCTCTGTATCTGAACATGACAGCAAAACTACTGATTAGTTCAACCATACATTAGCCTCATTAGTGAAAAATTAGCCCCAAACTCTTGCAATTTGTGCTAGTTTTGTCACCATAAAAGTCGTTTAACAAACCAACTGCAATTTTCAGTTCAGCCTCCGCAATAAAGGAGATTTTAAGTTCTTTGAACAAAAATGCAACTAATTGTATGTATGTATGTATGTATGTATGTATGTATGTGTATGTGTGTATATATTTGCATATGCTTACATGTGTGTGTGTGTTTGTTATTTCAGCTGTGTGTGATTCTTCAGGACCCATTTGGGGTTTTCTTGGCAGACACTAAAGTGGTTTGCCATTTCCTTCTGCAGGTCATTTTTACAGATGATGGAACTGAGTCAAATAGGGTTAAGTGACTTGTTCAGGGTCACAAAGCTAATAGTGTCTGAGGCCAGACTTGAACTTAGGAAGAGTAGTAATTCTAACTAAAGGCCAGGCACTCTGGGGCAGCTAGGTGGCACAGTGGATAAATGAATATAGACACACTTACATATACATATATACACACATATATACTTACATGTACTTATACACATATGTATACAAATACATATAGACACACATATAGACACAAAAATAGCATTTAAATAGCACACTAAGGTTTACAAAGCCCTTTACATGTAATCTCATTTGATCCCCAATGAATCAGTGATGTAGGTGCTATTATTATTCCCATTTTACAGGTGAGGAAACTAGGGCTGAGAGAAGTGAAATTACTTGCCCATAATTATCCAATTAGTAAATTACTTGCAGCAGAATTCACATGAAAAAGGAAGCACTGGTGACCAAGTCTGGCAAAAGTTATGAGGCTTTCTGTCATATCATTGATCCATGTGGGAAGAGAAACTTTCAAGGATAAAACTCTGACAATACAACTACAAGCTATTCCATTGAGGAAGAATGGGGAAAACTGTACACAGAAGTTGAGAAAGCTGTACAAGGAACACAGTGACCAATTCAAAATTTTAACATATGGTGTGGGAGATAGCAACGAGGGCATATAACTGAGACATAAATTTAAAAAATAGCAGAGTCTTATAAAAAGGACTTAATTAATGCTCAGGTAAGTGGAAGCCTGCCATGAATGTGAAAGTCAACAAAAGGGCTATTTTTTTAAAGTGGAGCAATGAGGGTTAAGTGACTTGCTCAGGGTCACACAGCTAGTAAGTGTCAAGTGTCTGAGGCTGGATTTGAACTCAGGTTCTCCTGAATCCAGGACTGGTGCTTTTATCCACTGTGCCACCTAGCTGCTCAGGGCTATTTTAAAAATAACTATTTTAAGGGTAAGAGAAAGAATGAAGAGAAAGGATTTTGAGTATTTAAGTATCTAAGAATAGATGATAACACAATAGCAGAGAGCAGAGGAAAAGTGTGACCACTCAACTCCCATTTAGATCATTTTCTTCATCAAGGAGAATGATCCTTAGATTGGAAAGGTAAGAGACAAACATTTTAAACAGGAAATTGACATCAAAAGTAAGTAAGGAGGCAGTAAGGGAGCACCTGCATTGGATCAGTTTGACTTACCAGGCCCACATTAAATACACCCCAGGGTCCTGAAAGAACTTTTGAATATGATTGCTGAGTAACTATAAGGAACCTTTCAAAAACTGCAGGGTGACACAGGAGAATTGTCCTAGAACTGGTCATGGAAAATATGGAAAAAGGAGAAAGTTTTATTTTTCAAAAAGTGAATTTGACTTTGATACGTAACAAAATAAGAAGACACATGATTAAAGGAATGATTCATGAGCACTGAGAGAGGAAAATGGTGATTCATGGCAAAGATAAATCTACTAATCAAGAGTAAGTCTAAAGGCAACATCATCATGGAGTGGTTAGGGCACCAAATTTTCATAACTATATTCAAATCCTTCCTTAGATGCATACCACCTGTTTGATCCTAGTAAAGTGACAACCTTTCTATGCTTTAGTTTCCTTAACTGTAAATCATGGGAGTTGAACTAATTGGTTTCTGATGACCCTTCCAGATTAAAATCTTTAGTCCTATGAGTCTGTAAGTCATACCAAAGTTATTTCATCCACCACCCCCCCACCTTTTTAAGTTACAAGACTATTAAAGCAGGCGAATTCTATAAATAGTGTATACCTAGATTTCAGGAAGGAATTTGGATTTATTTTAATAAAATTCTTTTGAAAATATATAGAGAAATATAGCATGGATGGTAGTCTAGTTATATAGACTTAGAAGTTTAAAAAAATGAATCCAAAGAATAGTGATTAATGGAACAATGTCAACATGGAGAGTATAGCCCATGAAGGCCACCCCCACCAAGGATTTGTCCTTAGCCCTACAGAGCTGAACATTTTTATCAATAAACTTGAATAAAGAAACATGTCACAGTCATCAAACTTACACATAACCCAAATCCAGAAATAGCTATTGTGTTGGATAATAGAACTAGAATCCAAAATACATTGAAAAGCTAGAATGATAGGGCCAAATCCAATAAAAGTATAATATAAAGTACTTTTACTGGAGTTAAAAACAATAACAATAATACTACAAGTGCCAAATAGGAGTAATGTGACTTGACAAAAAAAGATTTTAGTTGAGAGTGGTGAGAGTGGGAAGTGGGAGGAAAGGTGAATTGCCTATAAACTTAATAAGCTCTGGGTATTTTCTCTGGCTGTCCATGTCTAGAACACTCTCCTTTCTCAACTCTCCCTTCTTCTTTCCCTGTCTTCCTTCAAGACCTAGCTAAAATCCTACCTTATATAGAAAGTGTTTCCCAATCCTTCCTAATTCTAGCACTTGAGCACCATATATGTATGTATATGTTTGTACATACACATGCATGTATATATACATATATACATACGTATATACACATACACATACACAGATAACTTGTTTGTACATAGCTGTTTCCATGTTGTCTCCCTGTTACACACAGCTCCTGGAGAGCAGGGACTGTCCTGGGACTTTCTTGGTATCCTCAGGGCTTAGCTTAGAGTCAGGAGACAGTAGGCACTCAATAAATGTGTTGGGGGTAATATAAAAAGCTCACGTGGTCTCATATTGCATTAATGCTGTAAAAGTATTGGGTCCAGGATACAGAAGCTGATGAACCTAGTACCCCCAAGAGAGTTGCTGAAATTGTGTCATCCAGAAATGGATGACAAGGGATGTAAGGGTACTCACAATCATGTCATATGTGAACTGGTTGCTAGAAGTGGGAACTTTTAAACTGAAAAAGAGACCGTTTAGGGGAATATTATAATTGTCTTCAAATGTTTGAAGAATTGACATTTTGAATAGGAATTGCATTTGTTCTGCTTGGCTCCAAAGGACAGAGCAAGGAACAATAAGTGTAAACAAACAGGCAGGTTGCACATTGGCTAGAGTAAGGGACCTGGAGCAAGGAAGATCTGAATTTAAGCTTGTCTACTAGCTCTATGACCTTAGGAAAGTTTCATAGACTCTGTCAGCCTCAATTTCTAATAAAATCTATAATATGAAGAAAATAATAGCACCCATTTCTCTGATTTCTTATGAGAATCAAATGACAATTTACATAAAGCGCTTTGCAAACTTTCCATAAATGCTAGCTATTATGATTTTTGTTAGTTAACATCATTATTAAATTACAAGACAGAAGGCTTAAGTTTGTTCAAAAATTAAATTCACTGACTCAAGAGGTATGGGATTCCCCCTCATTGGAAGTAACTATAAGTTATGAATGTTGAAGGTATGGCTGCCAATGTATGAGTTGAACTAGATGACTTCTTAGGTCCCTTTCAACTTAGATTATGTGAATCTATGGAAAACCATCCCACTACTGATAATAGATCATGCTATCCATCTCTGAACAGAAATGTGATGTATTAAAGGTACAAATCTATTCCTTCCTCTGCGTGATAGGTCTTCAAATACTTAACTATCATTTCCAGAGCCACAACTAGAATTTCTGGCACTTAAGACAAGGGGGCAAGGAAAGAAAGATCAAAGAAATCTGGGGAGAAACCACAGGTCCAGTAATGGGGAAAGAGTAAGATAGGAATAGGCTGGGAGAAATCACTTGGGGTTCAGAAGGCCTTGGTATCCCATCTTCAGAGTCTACAAGCCTTCATTTTCATTGCACCACATGAGGTTTTCCTGTGAATCATCTGTGTTTCAGTATATTGGGTATATTGTCTAGAGAGTCTGGTCTCTCTCTTCCAAAGAAAATCCTCCAAATTTTGGGTGCTAAAAGGACTTGTGGCATATAGCAGGCATCAGGCCACTAACCCTAGGAGAAGGGATATATGATAATCAGTGGCAAATGGCCCAGGCAATCAATAAATCAACAAATATATATATAATTCATTACAAGGTATCAAAGGCAGGAGGGTAGGTACTTCAGATAGTGGTTAATGGTTTGAAAACAATTAAGCATTTATTAAGTGCCTACTATGAGCCATACACTGAACTATATAAGTACTTTACACAGTATTAAAGTATGGAATGAGTAATGTGGTATCTAGGAGGATGGGTCCCTCAGTTTATGCCCTAAGTCCTGGTTCACACATGTATGTATGTATGTATGTATACATATGTGTATGTATACATATATGTACACACATAATATTTTGTAATTATATATTATATGTATAATTTATTATATATACTATATATAATGTATTTTTATATGTAAATATAAATATATTTTTCCAGATTCCTTGAACCTCTGTTCTGAGTTACATTGGTAACCCCCTTTTTCTTGAGGTATCTTTAGCAGACTGCAAAAGCTTTTAAAGTTATTCTGAAAAGCTCTTCCAGTTTCCTTATATGTTGGAAGTTGAGTGGCTAAAAGATATGACCTTTACAACAGAATCCTATTTGTTATCTAAAGTTGATAGAAGCTAACGTAAAGAGTACTTCACAGGGATAATGGGATGATAGTTTCTACAAATTTGATGATTTCCCTTCACAAACCAAGACACTTGTGGCAGCTTAGATGATTAGGTAAATCAATCCTTTAAATTCTGGAACAGAATTTTTAGGACAACTACTTGTGCTCTAGATGTGAATCACTATTGTAGCTTAAATTTGCTGAGGCTTTGCCTTTTTTGTTATGAGAATTACATGTGTAGTGGAAGATATCTGGTTCCCCATTTCTCTTCCTCAGCTCAGATAACTTAATCAAAAAAGTAAGGAACACATAATAGAGGTGAAGAGTTAGCATATTAAACTAAGTGCATCAATCTCTTGAATTTTTCCCACATTCAACTCTATGCTGGGAATCTCCACTTTGAGAATTCATGAGCACCTTCAATTCAGCATGAATAAAATTTAAATCTTCACTTCCTGTTCTCAGACCTATTCCTCCTTGGAGGTTCCTATATTTAGGTCTATGAGGAACCTCAGAAGTCAGGAAGTCCAACCTCCTCATTCTACTGATAAGGAAATCAAGGTCCAGACTGCTGAAGTTATTTCTATGGTACTACCTTATTTCCATTGTTTCTAGGAAAAAATACAATTTTCTTCTGCATTCAAGGATCGTCAATCTCCCTTTCTTCTTTCCTGGCCTTACTTTATGCACTCATCTATTTGATAACTCCATTCAAGTTCACTCCATCTTCTCTGGCTTCTTGTTGCTGCCATCTATGAACCTCTAAATCACTCTCCCTGCTTTCCAATAAGTTAAGTGTTTGACTCAGAATCTTCTTATCAAACCCAATCCCTGGCCCATTTGAACACCTTGGCTGCCAGGTTCTTCAAACTTCATCCACTTCCATGGTATTTATCTCTAATCTACCTTAACCATAAAATAGAACCCCAACAACTCAAATCCTCATTTAAGAATTTTGTTTGAGGTACTAGGATGTCTATAGCACTATATCTGTGCTGATCCTAAAACAAAAGAAAGGGTCTTAGCAGGTAGAGAGGTGAAAAGGATCCACTTTAGAGATAGTATGTATCAAATATGATTAGAAAAGTACTCAAGCCTACATTTTTACATAACCAATGTGAAAATTTTGTTTTATTTTCCTATGTCTATTTGTTGTGAGTTTCTTTTTTATTTTTTCAATTTTGGGATGGGTAAAAAGGTAAATTTATTATGAATTTAAAAGGAAAGACAGCTGCATATAATAAAAATTCACAGTTTTGTGTACAATCTTCTTTTTCTCCTTTACCAAGCACAGAGTAATGCCCTTTTTTGTATTTGTTAAGTTCGGAATTTCTTTTAAAAGAACTAATTAAAGGGAAAATGTTCAAGGTTGAGCTTAACTGAAGCATAGAGGATTCCAAGGGCAGAAGTAAAAAGCAAGGCTGAAAAGGGAAATGGGAGCCAGACCATGGAGGTCCTTGAAAAGCAAAATAAGGAGTTTGAATGTTATGTTTCAGGGAATTGGAAGCCATTGAAGGTTTAAACTGAACAGGGAAGTTATATGATTAGACCTACATCTTAGGAGATCACTTGGACTGTGTTATAAAGAATAAATTACAATTAATTCCAATATTATACAAATTATTTGGAAAAATAGCAGAAGAAGAGGTCTACCAAATTCGTTTTATGATACAAATATGGTGGTGATACCAAAACCAGGCAAAGCAAAAACAAAGAAAGAAAATTATAGGCCAATTTCCCTAATGAATATTGATGCTAAAATCTTAAAGAATATATTAGCAAGGAGATTACAGCAAGTGATCACCAGGATAATACACTATGACCAGGTGGGATTTATACCAGGAATGCAGGGATGGTTCAACATTAGGAAAACTATTAACATAATCAACCACATCAATAAGAAAACTAACCCAAATCATATGATTATCTCAATAGATGCAGAGAAAACTTTTGACAAAATACAGCACCCATTCCTAAGAAAAACAGTAGAGAGATTAGGAATAGGTGGAGCTTTCCTTAAAATAATAAACAGTATCTACCTAAAGCCATCAGCAAGTATTATATGCAATGGAGATAAATTAGAGGCCTTCCCAATAAGATCAGGGGTGAAACAGGGATGTCCATTATCACCCCTATTATTTAATATTGTACTAGAAATGTTAGCTTTAGCAATCAGAGAAGAAAAAGGAATTAAAGGAATTAGAATAGGCAAGGAGGAAACAAAACTATCACTCTTTGCAGATGATATGATGGTATACTTAGAGAATCCTAGAGAATCAACTCAAAAATTACTTGAAACAATTAACAACTTTAGCAAAGTAGCAGGATATAAAATAAATCCACATAAATCATCAGCGTTTCTATATATGAGCAACAAAGTCCAGCAGCAAGAGATAGAAAGAGACATTCCATTTAAAGTAATGGTAGATAATATAAAATACTTGGGAGTCTATTTGCCAAGACAAACCCAGGAACTCTATGATCACAATTACCAAATACTCTTCAAACAAATCAAATCAGATCTAAATAATTGGAAAGATATCAATTGCTCATGGATAGGCAGAGCTAATATAGTAAAAATGACAATACTACCTAAATTAATTTACTTATTCAGTGCCATACCAATCAGACTACTAAAAATTATTTTATAGAGCTAGAAAAAATAATAACAAAATTCATCTGGAATAAACAAAAATCAAGAATATCAAGGGAAATAATGGAAAAAATGCACAGGAAGGTGGGTTAGCGGTACCAAACCTGGAGCTTTACTATAAAGCGGCAGTCATCAAAACTATCTGGTACTGGATAAGAAATAGAGAGGAGGATCAATGGAATAGGCTAGGCACAGGAAACACAGTAGTAAATGACACTAGTAATATAGTGTTTGATACACCCAAAGACTCCAGCTACTCAGGATAGGAACTCAGTATTTGACAAAAACTGCTGGGAAAACTGGAAGATAGTATGGCAAAAATTAGACATAGACCAACATCTTACACCTTATACTAAAATAAGGTCAAAATGGACACATGATTTAGACATAAGAGGTGATACCATAGGAAAATTAGGAGAGAAAGGAATAGTCTACCTTTCAGATCTTTGGAAAGGAAAACAGTTTATGACCAAACAAGAGATAGAGAATATTATAAAATGCAAAATGGGGGCAGCTAGGTGGTGCAGTGGATAGAGCACCAGCCCTGGAGTCAGGAGTACCTGAGTTCAAATCCAGCCTCAGACACTTAACACTTACTAGCTGTGTGACCCTGGGCAAGTCACTTAACCCCAATTGCCTCACTAAAAAAAAAACAAAAACAAATAAAATGCAAAATGGATGATTTTGATTACATTAAATTAAAAAGGTTTTGTACAAACAGAAGCAATGCATCCAAAATTAGAAGAGAGGCAGAAAGCTGGGAAATAATTTTTGTGGCCAGTACTTCTGATAAAGGACTCATTTCTAAAATTTATAGGGAACTAAATCAAATTTCTAAAAATCCAAGTCATTCCCCAATTGAGAAATGGTCAAAGGATAGGAACAGGCAGTTTTCTGATGAAGAAATCAAAGCTATCCATTCATATATGGAAAAATGCTCTAAATCACTAATGATTGGAGAGATGCAAATTAAAACAACTCTGAGATACCACCTGACACCTATTAGATTGACTAAAATGACAAAAAAAGGAAAATCTTAAATGTTGGAGAAGCTGTGGAAAAATTGGAACACTAATTGTTGGTGGAGCTGTGAACTGATCCAACCATTCTGGAGAGCAATTTGGAATTATGGCCAAAGGGCTGTGAAGGTATGCATACCCTTTGACCCAGCAATACCACTTTTGGGTCTTTTTCCCAAAGAGATCATGGAAAAGGGAAAAGGACTCACATGTACAAAGTTATTTATAGCTGCTCTTTATGTTGTGGCAAGGAATTGGAAGTTGAGGGGATGCCCATCAATTGGGGAATGGCCAGATAAGTTATGGTATATGAATGTAATGGAATACTATTGTGCTGTAAGAAACAAGGAACAGGAGGAGTCCAGAGAAACCTGGAGGGTCTTGCATGGACTGATGATGAGTGAGATGAGCAGAACCAGAAGAACATTATACACAGTATCATCAACATTATATTCTTCTCACTAATGCAATTGTACAGAAGGGTTCCAGGGAATTCATGATGGAGGAGGATCTCCAAATCCAGGAAAAAAAGAACTGTGGAGTATAGATGCTGAATGAACCATACTATTTCTTTTGGTTTTGGTGCTGTTGTTTTTCTATTTTGAGGTTTTTCCTCATTGCTCTGATTTTTCTCTTATAACATGACTAATGCAGAAATATGTTTAATGTTATATTTATATATATATATATCTTTACATGTAATGAAAAAAATTTTAAAAAAAGAATAAATTGAAAATTAAAGAGCCTGTAATCAGGGAGACCAGTTTGATGTCTATTAGGAAAGTCCAAGTGACAGTTGATAGGGGCCAGAACTAAGGTTGTGGCAGTAGCAGTAAAGAGTCAGGATGGATATGAGAAATACCATGTGATTTGAATTTGATAATAGGCTAAGAGAGAGTCAAGTATTACTCCAAGTTTGTGAACCTTGGTACATGGAATTATGGTGGTGCTTTCAATAGTAACAGTGAAGTTGGGAGGAACAACAAGTTTAAGGGAAAAGATAATAAATCCAGTTTTGGACATAATGAGTTTGAGGTACAAGAAGGCCAAAGAGGTAGGTGGTGCCCATTGCCTAGATGTGCAACTGGAGTTCAGAGAAAGATTTCAGATTAGACATAAATGTGAAAAGGATTTATACAAACATGGAATTGATGCTCTATGAATAGATTAACTTATCAACGGAGAGTCTGGAGAAAAAGAAGAGGGATTAAGAGGCCCCAGTTTGTCTTAATGGACATCTGCATTTAGTAAGTAGTAGGAAGAAGATAAGCCAAGAAAGGACTGTGAAAGAGCAATAAGCTATAAAGGAGAAATCAGAACAATATAGGAGGAGAACTGAGATAGAAGCATCACAGAAACCAATATAGTGTCAGTCAGGTACAGTGAGATTAATCAAATAGAAGTATTTTTCAAATACCTACTGTCTTCTGGGAATGGGGATAGACAATGGGGATAAAAATCCAAAGTGAGACAGTATTACATTATTAGGAGGCACATGCTCACAAAGTAAATATATAATTTAAAAGTATAAAGTGTTTCAGGGTGTTATGAATGAATCTGGAGAAATGGGGAAAGGCCTTTTTGAAGGAAGTGGTACTTAAGTTGAACCTTGAAGGGAGCTAGGAGTTCCAAGAAACAGGTGAAAAAGAAGAAAATTTCAGGTATGGTTGACAGCCTATGCAAAGGGAAAAGGGCAGGAGAGGTCCCCAATCATTGTCACCCTAAACTCCTGCATCTTTCTTCTCATCATCTACATCTGGCAGCAGAACAGAGGGCCTTCTGTGAACCATCACACTTCAGGATGACTTTGTCATGGTAAGTTCTCCTGACAAATTGCTCTTCCCATGAGCCACTAAAACATTTGCTCACTTTTTAATTTACAATGCAATTGGATCCGGACTCCTGGATCAATATTATTCTATAGTCATGCTCTAGAGTCAGCAAGAGGGTCATTTTCCCACACAGCTCAAATACTGCATTAGATTATTGCAGAATTAGAAAACCATTCCAGAACTTCCCTGTCTTGAGCTGTCCTCCAAATACAACATTGTCATTTCCTTCTCTTCCAGTGCTCACCAACGGTCAAACTTGAATAGAAATAGGTGCTGAGTCATACATAAGGACCCCTGTAGGCTGTATGCTGACTTAGAATGTCACAATTAATGTTCCTCAACATGGCACACTCTCTCTCTCATCTGTGATATTGAACTGGCTGTCCCCAGGAGCTGGAACATGCCACAATTCCTCCCCCACATCTACATCTTAGGATCCCTAACATACTTCAAGACCCAATTCAAGCATCATGTTCCTGTTGTTGTTCAGTCATTTCAGTTGTCTCCGACTCTTCTTGGCCCCATTCAGGGTCTTCATTGTAAAGATCTTGGAGTGCTTTGCCATTTTTTCTCTAGATCATTTTACAGATGAGGAAACTGACTCACCCAGGGTCACACAGCTGGATTTGAGGCTGGTTGTGAACTCAAGTCTTGCTGACTCAAGGCCAAGTACTCTCTCCACTGCACCACCTCGCTGCCCATCATGTTCTACATGAAACTTTTATTTCTCTCCTCTTCCCCCAGTCAGATTGTATCTGCTTTTAATATAGCTAAATATTTGTCAGAGATATTCCCTCTATCTTGATTTTAGTCAAAGCAGTCCCAGAAAGTAATCACAAGGTGTTAATTAGGAATGGAACTAACTAAAGGTACAACCATAGCCTGATCTCCCCATGAAGTACAGGTTCCACTCTGATTGAGTCAAAAAGGGAACAGTTACTCTGACTGTGAAAATAAATTAGCAATGACTCTAGAAGTTTTCAGAAGCTAAACTATGGAAAAATTTTAGTAGTTCCAGTGGAAGAGAACATAAACTGGAGTTACCTGTGGAAGAGACATGGGGGAGGGGAAATTTTCTCCACTTTCACTCCATGGATCATGTGGCTTTGAAGGGGAGTTAGTCATCTAAGAAGAGACACTGAATCAAATGAGGAGCAAGGAAATTAATATAATCCTTGCCCTCAAGAAGCATGCATTCAATCAGGAAAGACAGCATTCCCATAAAATATAAGGTCCTTGAGGGCAGAGACTATATCACTTTTGTATTTATATCCACAAAACCTAATACAGCGCCTTGAATTTGGTAGCCCTTCAAAAGTGCTTGTTGATGACTGATCAACAACAAAAGAAGGCTTTTTCAAAAGCTAGATGCAGAATAGGAAGACCTAAAAGAGATAGGACCATTATCCAGATTCTATGGGATAAGGATGGTGAGGAAAAGTTACAATGAGATGCAGATTTTATTTGCTTCTGCGTTTCATAAATATAGGTTACCAGGATGTGAAAAAATAATACAAATGAGTAAATGGTAAGAACATATAGATGTCCTGAATGAGTTCTACACACCAGGCCTGGAATAACTACATCCCATGATGCTTAAATAATTGATATTGTGGTCATTAAGTTCACATGAGGTTTTTTTTTAGTAGTTGTCATTATTCATTTGTTTTGAATTATTCATTTGTGAACCCATTTGGGGTGTTCTTGGCAAAGGTACTGGAGTTGTTTTCCATGTCCTTCTCCAGCTCATTTTACAGATAAATAAACTGAGAGTTAAGTGACTTGCCCAGGGATACACAGCTAGGAAGTGTCTAAGGCCAGATTTGAACTGAGGAAGATGAGTCTTCCTGACTTCAGGCCCAGCACTCTGTCCACTGTACCACCAAGCTGCCCTTCATAGTAGTTGTAGTTATGATAACAATAGTAATAATAATAGCTAGCATTTACATAGTACTTTAATGTTTGAAAAATGCTTTACAAATATTCACTCATTTGATCCTTATGAAAGCCCTGGGAGAAAGGAGTTATTATTATCTCCATTTTAGAGATGAGGAAACTGACACAGAGTTTGTGACTTTCACAGGGTCACACATATAGCATGTATCTGACAGCACATTCCATCTCAGATCTTGACTCCAGGTGCAATGCACAACTTCAAAGATAATGGTAGTTCTGGTGCTGCTGCTGCTAATGATGATGTTTGAAAAATTAGAACTACCACAGCTCTAACAAAGGGCAATTGTCCTGATTTGAAGTTGGTGTAAGGGTGCGGGAAGATGGAGTGTATGTAATTTTCAAGCTATGAAATTTTTGGAACTGACTTGGCTTCTAGGGACAAATCTAAGATGTATTATTAAAAGAGGGTTCATGAGCATTTTGAAAGGAAGGTGGTAATCAAATATGTCATATATGGTAGGTAAAATAGAAATTCTGCTGGATCTCAAGTCAGAGGGCAAGAGTTTAAATCCCATTTTTGGCAAATCCTATATATTTCCTGTGCGATACTGGGTAAGTCATTTAATTTCCTTATGCTCAATTTTTCCAATCTTTAAAATGGTCACACTTATAAGATTGGCTAATATGACAAAAAAGGAAAATAATGACTGCTGCAGGAGATGTGGGAAAACTGGGACACTAATGAACTGTCGGTGGAGATGTGAACTGATCTAACCATTCTGAAGAGCAATTTGGAAGTATGCCTAAAGGGCTATAAAATTGTGCATACCTTTTGATCCAGAAATACCACTGCCAAGTCTATATCCCAAAGACATCGAGAGAAAGAGAAAGAGAGAGGAGAGAGAGAGAGAGAGAGAGAGAGAGAGAGAGAGAGAGAGAGAGAGAGAGAGAGAGAATGACCTATATGTACCAAAATATTTATAACAGCTCTTTTTGTGATGGTTAAGACTTGGAAATCAAAGGGATGCCTATCAATTGGGGGATAGTTAAACAAATTGTGGTATATGATTACATTGGAATATTGTTGTTCTGTGAGAAATGACAAGTGGGATGATTTCAGAAAAACTTAGAAAGACACATATGAACTTATGCAAAGTTAAGTGAACAGAAGCAGGATAATATTATACACAATAACAATACTGTTTGAGGAAGAATTGTGAATGATTTAGCTATTCTCAGCAATACAATGACCCAAGACAATCTCAAAGGACTAATGATGAAGCATACTATCCACCTCCAGAGAAAGAACTGATATTATTTGAATAGACTGAAGCATGCTATTTTCACTTTATTTTTTAATTCTTTTCTATTCTTTTCTTTTCATTCTTTTTCTTCTTGTACAAAATTACTAATATGTAAATGTTTTACATGATTGCACATACATAACCTGTATCTGATTATTTACTCTCTCAGGGAGTGGGGAGGAGGGTGAGGAAGGAAGGGATAGAATTTGGAACTCAAAATTTTTTTTTAATGTTTAAGAATTGTTTTGACATGTAATTGGGGGAAATAAAGCATTTTTTAAAATGAGGAAGTTGGACTATAAAGCTTCTAAAATTCCTTCAATTTCAAAATCTATACTTTTTTTCTTTTAATGGGGTTATTATACTATTTCTAGCAATAAAATGTCACAGATATGGTATACCTCAGTTTAGGAAAAAAATCATTTTTTAAAAATCAATGATTTCCGTTAAATTAGGTTGTCCTCAAAAATAGATTACTCTTTTTTCACTTAGTTTTTCCTGTGTGGAATGTTAGGCAAAAATATTTTGAATAGTTATGGATCTTGTTGAGATGAATCTGCAGGATTCCAGAGGTTGATGGAAAGAGCACAGTGTCATCTATAAAGAGGACCTACTGGAAAACTTCGCCATTCAGAAAAATCATCAAATAAGCTTCTCTCTTTTTATTACATCTTTCCAGGAATCTTGAATGCTTGGATATATTCATAGCAGATACTGTGTTGGAAAAAGAGACTTAACGTCTAATTTTACTGAATCATACTTTTTTAAAGGTGATTTTTAAAAAGTAAGTTTGTATATTGAATATATCCTTTAGGTTACTATGCAATGGTAAAGATGAGGTCTATTTTCACTTACAAAAGCCAGTCTGTTCCCTATAACGCCCTCACCAAGGATGTCCTCAATGTATGTATAAATTATTCATATATACAAATGTATATATACACACACACACACACACACACACACACATATAGACATGAGTATGATGTGCATATATGTATACATGTACATATATGCTGGTAGTTGCTAATATTCTTGAGGTGACTTCTTTTGTTATTATTCATTCCCAAGGCCTTCATCATACTTTGGGTGTCTTTCTCTCCTTCAGATACCTTGAGTCTCAATCCTTCAATTCCTTCACAATTTTGTCACCTCCAGCATGGACCTCCATTGCATATACATGGTCCAACTTCTATCTTTTTCCTTTTCAATGCCATTTGTTTTTTCTTGCTACGCAAATCCAGCATTATAATATGAGAGTCCAAGTGCAGTAACTCAACTCTTCCAAGTGGACAAAAATAATAAAAACTAGCATTTTGATGTCACTTTATAAAGTTTACAAAATGCTTCCCATAAATGTTATAATAACATCTCCTTTTTTTCAGGGCAATGAGGGTTAAATGACTTGCCAGGGTCACACAGCTAGTAAGTCTCGTG
The DNA here is from genome assembly GCF_019393635.1 of Dromiciops gliroides. Classification (NCBI taxonomy): domain Eukaryota; kingdom Metazoa; phylum Chordata; class Mammalia; order Microbiotheria; family Microbiotheriidae; genus Dromiciops; species Dromiciops gliroides. The sequence continues at coordinate 486,385,108 of NC_057862.1, read as the reverse complement.
TCTGAGGTCAGATTTGAATTCAGGTCCTCATGAATCCAGGGCTGGTGCTTTATCCATATCACCACCTAGCTGCCCCAATATTATAACAAGTCAAGAAGTTGGTAGTACAGACCTTATTATCCCCATTTTACAGAAGAGAAAGGAAAAAAAATCCTGAGATCCAGAGAAGTTAACTGAATTCACCATGATCACACATCTAGTAAGTATTTCAATACTACCTCCTTGGAAGTAACCTGCTTAGAATTGTAAATGAATGCTATAAATATGATTTGAAGGGCTTTCCTTTGTAGAAACTCCCTTCCCATTTTTCAGTGTCAATCTCTTCAATATTAGTAGTCTAATTAGCAAATGGTATGGAAAATCAGAACAGACATATGCTTGAGAACAAATCAACCCACCTCAGATACTGCTGGACCCTGCTTGAAAAAAATACTGTACATATTTCAGACCCCAAAGGGCCAAACTGAAGCCCCAAGAGCAGCATCTAGGAGCCCTTCTGGTAGTGCCTGATTCTGTGGAAGAGGAGGTTCTACCCAGTCACACCTAGCCAGCCTGGCTTTGAAAGCACTGATTGGACTGGTTGTTATCCTGTTCTGGTCACCCCAGGTAGACCAAGTCCATGATGCCATTATCCCCATGAATTAATTTCTTGATGGGTGTGGGTAACTAAAAGTCGACACAATAATCCATAAAAAGACAGACCTGTTTGTTCTAGTGGTGCTTATAATAAAGCTATTCTGAGCTCTGAAAAGTACAGCCATGCCCCCTCCTGAGCTAATGCTTAACACTACCTGGTTTTTACTTCTGTCTCCTAATTAGAGACCCAAATAGCATACTTGGCTGCCTGAATCTCTCTCTTCAGCACCTGCTTTTCTGTAAGGTGGAGAAGTTAATCTCTAATCGGTTCTTTTTATCTCCTTCTGTCTGAATGCATGGCTCCCACTTCAGTTTTCTTAGAGGCATTAGGCATTTAATTGTGCGTTCCAATGATGAGCGGTACCCACAGCTACCTCAGAGGTCAGGAAACTCCACACTTTTTCACCTAAGCTACCTGAACAGGCACTAAATGCTTTCCTATTTGCCTCTACAATCATAGTTTAGCATGGCGTCATTATTGTCTCACATTCTAAGCTGGAAGCAGAGATTCAAATGAGTCTAAAGAGACAAAATACTTAGTTGCTACCCATTTAACAACACAGCTGTGTACATACCCTTTGAATATCAACTACTGCGCCTAAGATATGGCCCCAGCATGCTACCAGCATGACCAAGATGTGTGCAGGTTAGATAGTTGCTAACTCATATGTGCAAAATTTAACACACAAAAGCACCAAACAGATTTCTCTAGCAGATTGTTGGAACACCTGCAAGCATTCAAGAATACACCTACTTTTGTATCATTGGTTTATTGTCTTACATAACCCACTGTTTGCAATTCACTTAATGGAGAAATATGAAGGCTTCCTTGTAAAATAGTAACCTTTTAATGACTAAGAATAAATTTGCATCCGGTGATAAGCATAGTGTTCCATCCCCCTTGGAGCCAGTCCAAGTTTCCATAAAACTATGAAGGGAAGTCCCCTTCCGGTTTCTGTGGGTATTCAAGTTAGGAATCTAATAATTCTCATATATGTAGTTCCTCCATTCCTACAGTTAACGGATCACAACATTCAGTAATGTATAATTAGAAAAGAGCTTAGTCATGAAGTCCAAACTTTTCACTTTCAAATGAGAAAACAGAGGTTCAAAGGGGCTAAAGCAACTTGCTCAAAGTCCCACAGATTGTGTCAGAACTAGGAGTTGACCTCATGTCCTCTGATTCAAAACCCAACATTTTTTTTTGTCCATCATATCATGTAGAAGCCAATTCCTACTTCTAATATTCTCCCAGGAAACATGGTAATGCTCTCTGACTGCTGTCTTATCATGGGTGACTGCAAACCTGCCATCCGTTAAGTTGTAAGAATGCCACTAACCAAAACTTGTGGTCAAATAAATCAGAGCTGTATGTCTCTCCAACAACACCATTATAAAGACTGACAAGTCTAGTCATCTGGCAATAGTGTGCCTCACTAGAAAGACTGCCCTTGAACAGCTGGGGCACAAGTTATGATCACAGATGTTCTCTACAGATGCAGACTCATCTGAAGCCACTCAGTCAGGAGGGGTCCCAGAGGACACATCACTGTGCCCTCAAAAGAAAAAAATTCAGGCAGTTTTTCAACAAATCATATTTAATTTCTTTGCTCTGTTATATTACGAAAACTCCATTTTCCAATGAGTATATGAACTAGCAATTTCTCTCTTAATAGACCATTTACTGAGTGTGATGAAGGAGATAATTGAATATGATGAATATTCACACACATCTATCTTAAAGCAAGCTCTCAAAGACAATAGAAGCCATAACATCACTTTGATGGAATACTGCTAAACATGAACAGAACCAGTAACATATGTCAGAGTACAAATGGAGAGGGTGAAGGGAAACTTAGGATGAGCGTGCTACAACTTGTAGAGATAAAGCACAATTTTAGTCTAAACAGAAAATAATTTCATTGAAGTAGAACACAAGGTCCCGAAGCCCTAAATCCTTGCATGATTTCAGTTCTTAATATGTATTGATAGAAATTTCAACAAAATGTAGTCTCAGAGTATATGGTAAAAAGCAAATGATCTTAGGAGGAGTTGTAGTGCTAATCTGTTATTATAAATTATTTACCAGGTAAACAATAGGCACCTGAATATTCTGGGGAAAGTATTAGCTTTCATTTAATTACTTTTCCTAAGGCCACAAATGAACCTAATAATAAACATTTGTTGGGCATATGCATTCCTGAATTGGGCCCTGGAGGATATCCAAAGACAAGACTTGATTCCTGCCCTCTGGAATTTATTACCATTGCTGCTGCCACAGCTGCATTTGTTACTGTTCTTTTTCTCATCCTCAAAAGAATACAGTTAGAAATAGAGCTAGGACAAGTCACTATCCTGATGTCATTCTTTTATATTTAATGTTCTTCAAACTATTGTGCAGGTGAATAAAAATTACTACTTTTTATAACTGAATAAAAGCATTAGAGTTTAATCTCATCTTGTGTAGACTAAATGAAAGCATCTTTGGTCAGTTCTGGAAGCAAATAGGGTGTTGGGTATGATGTGTACTTCATCCTGCTCTTAGGTTTTTATTTCTTCTACTCAATCTCAATAATTAGGTAGTTTTAATTCCATATAATTTGGAGATGGTAACACTTACTAAAAATATTATTTTTTTTGTGCGGCAATGGGGGTTAAGTGACTTGCCCAGAGTCACACAGCTAGTAAGTGTCAAGTGTCTGAGGCCAGATTTGAACTCAGGTACTCCTGACTCCAGGGCCGGTGCTTTATCCACTGTGCCACCTAGTCGCCCATAAAAATATTATTCTTACATTTTTACCAACAATTGTTATGCCCAAGGGATTATGAACAAAGGTTTAGTCCTTGATAGTGTTCTGTTGCCAATAGAGTATGGTTGCTGGCTGAATCCTCAATGATATTTTGGAATCTGTATTTGTAGTTTGTTGGTTTAGGAAGGATGGTGAACTTTTGGGTCATAATTCTGGCCACTGGATCATGTTTTTCTTGATATTTTATAAATATTGTTTGCAATTCATGGTAATAAATAAGATAGTTTACTATTTCCTTGCATAATCCACATTAATAAATAGATCTGGACTTCTTAAGGATAGTTGTTGTTTAACTTCTAGTGGCAATGACCTGGTAATGATCAAAATAAACTCCTCCATTTCTGTAAGGTGATTTGTATGATTCAGTGTTTTGTCTGATAATTCTTTGTCAACATATTTATGCTTAAGTTTTTATAAATGTTACTCACAGAGAGCTTTTTGATGATAATGATGATCATTGTTAATATCATGATCATTATAAATAATGGCATCAGCCTCCTGGAAACTGAATAGATTTGATTTCACTCCTTCCCTAGGGTTCTCTGGTACCCTCAAGAGGATTAAGGTTCTAAGTCCTCTTTCATTGGATCTAGCCTCCACCAATGGTGTCCCCTCAATTAAAGGGGAAAGTACCCTAAATTCCATGTCCATTATCCACTAAGAATCATATTAGCTTTATTTGATTCAGAAGTTATCATAACAAAGATACAAATTCACTTTCCTAAGATGTAGAAAGCATAATTCCCCTTACCTCTTACACAACCTCCATCTCTGAGGAGTGGAAAGAGATTTTTAAATTCATAACTTAGCTCATATTCCATTGAGCACAGTCCAAGTTCTATGTCTAAAACTACCCTCAGGCTAAAATCCTAGGTACTCTGGCGACTCAGGATTTCCATGCTTGACTAATTGACTGTATCATCTCCCCTGCAACTCTGGCTCCAGATTTGTCATGGCTCATACTCCCAGTCATATGGGGATAACTTCCAATACCTAAAACTGAGAACAGAACAGAAACAAACATCCCTAGGCCCATTTCTTGGAGTCAGAATAAGAGAGGGGTAACGGGAAAGAAGTACTTCCCTTTCACACGTTTAGTTCATGGTGCCAACACTGTGCACAGGAAGAAAGAATGGACCCCAATGAAAGAGTGGCAGAGATTGGTAGGGGGAGAGCAACGAGATAAATCTTGCCAGTTTTTAAGACACAGGCAGTCAATCAAAGGAGGCTAAGCTATCCCCAACCCTCTGGTAGAAGATTTAGTAGCCTCCACGTTAGGCAAACTGGGCATGCTCAGAAAAGCTCAGGTTACACATATGTAGCACTTTAATATTTGCAAAATACATAACACTTGAGCCTTACCATGCAACACTGTTACAGAAATGCTATTGCTATAACTATGATAACCATTTCACAGATAAATGTAGGAAAGGCAGCTAGGTGATAAAGTGAACAGAGTGCTAGGCCTAAAGTTAAGGAGACTCTGGCCTGGGATACTTACTAGTTGTATGATCAACTTACTAGTTGTGTGATCCTGTTTGCCTCAGTTTCTTCATCTGTAAAATGAGCTAGAGAAAGAAATAGCAAAGCACTCCATTATCTTTGCCAAGAAAATCCAAATGGGATCACAAAGGGTTAGGCATGACTGAAAAAAAAAATGAAAAATAAAACAACAAGCATAGTGGATAAAGTACTAGAATGAATCAGAAAAGTTATCTTATAATCCTGTCTTAAGCACTTACTTTATATGGCCAAGTAACTTAATCTCTCTCAGATTCTATTTTCCCAACTGTAAAATGAGGAACAATACAACACTTAGCTCAAGAGATTGTTTTGATAATCACATGAGATAATTTATGTAAGGTGTTTTTTCAGGGGCAGCTAGGTGGCGCAGTGGATAGAGCACCAGCCCTGGAGTCAGGAGTACCTGAGTTCAAATCCAGCCTCAGACACTTAACACTTACTAGCTGTGTGACCCTGGGCAAGTCACTTAACCCCAATTGCCTCACTAAAAAAAACAAAAAAACCAAAGTGTTTTTTTCAAGCCTAAAAGTACTATATAAATTTCAGTCATTACTTTTAAGTCACTTCTCAAAGATCCCTCAGGTTGCAAGTGGCAGAGCTAGAATTCAAATCATGTATTCTGACTCCAAAGCCATTGCTCTTTCCAATGTACATGGAGACTTGTAGACAAAATGAGCATATCAATATAATGGGAAAGTATGTAGTACAAACAGCAAGCTAAAATTCCAAGGAGAGAGAGAGAATTTCAGGCTGAAGGGCTCAACAAAGGTTTCATGGAAGAGTTAGTTTCAGAAAAGCTGAGAGAGAAAGAGAGATGGCCAAGAAGAAGAAAGAACCAAGTCACAAGCATGCATCATGCTTGTGGCACTGGGAAAAGGCTAGTGAGGCTGGAGTAAAGGCTCTATAGAAAGGACTTATGAAAAATGTTGATGGATATTGTAGAAGGATTCACATTCCAGGCTATTGTATTTGGATATCATTCTTTGGGCACTGGTGAGTTACTGAAAATTTCTGAGCATTGCTTTAGTATGTTAGTTGATCAGGGTATGGGATGTTTTCAAGAATGAGGTGCTGAAAGCAAAAACTCATAAATCAAGTTTAGGGTATGGATAAATCATAATGAGAAAGTGTGAGCCAAGTATGCTGGCATATTCTGATATTTAATTCTCATAGGCCCTTCCTTTGAAGTAAGGCATACCTAGCCCATGTTGTACGCATGACTTTGATTCTATTGAATCACATTAATGTACTGTAATTTGTTAAGTCATTCCTGTACTTATGGGCATCTACTTGGTTTCCATTTCTTTACCACCACAAATAAAAAGTGTGCCTACAGATATGTCACTGCACATGGGATCTTTCTTTTAATATTTGATTTCCTATGCCTAGTTGTGGGATCTCTGAGTCAAAATGTATGGAAATTTCATTCAATTTCTTAGCATAATTCAAAGTTACTTTCCAGAATGGTTGATCCATTTCTCATCTCCATTAACAGCATGTAAATGTTCTTGTCTTCCCAAACCTCTTCCAACATTAACTATTTTCATCTTTTGCCATATTTTTCCAATTTGCTAGGTATAGAATAAAACTTTTTTAATTTATATTTCTCTTATTGTTATTTGGAACAATCTTTCATATAATTGGTAATAATTTACAATTCTTTTGAAAGATTTTTATACCCTTTGATTACTTTATTCATTGGGGTAAAATTTTGGTGATATATTTGTTTTAGTTCTCTAACTGTATTGTGGATATTAGATCCTTATCAGAAAGAGTTAATGTAAAGACTTCTTCCTCAGTCATGTGTCACTTTTTTCCTTTTATCTTAGTGTCTAGGACAATATCTTATCCAACATAGCCATCAAATAAATGTTTCACGAATGATTAAATGAATTAATTTCCCTTTATTTTAGGCAAAACAGTTACAGCCATATAGTATTACCCAAGATGGATTAAGCAGGAAGTCATTCTGGTAGGCCTGTTATTCCCTTTCATGAAAATTCCAAGAAAGTTCCTACCATTTGGAGTTTGTAAAGGGATGTGGGGCTAAAGAGGGCTAAAGGGAACATGAGTATATTCATCTCTGATCATGGGGGCCAAGAGAATAAGGTATATTATCCAGCCTTCCAGAAGGCTGTCTGGATCCAGGTTGCCTATCATTTCTTTCCTCCAACCTGCACTGTTTATTCCTCCAGCTGGGACATTTGCATATACCTTGTACTCATTTCAATAATGGAACAAACAGATTTGAGGCAAGATAGCAAGATAATTATGAAAGCTTGGAGGAGCACACCAATGGAAGCCACTGGTAGGAACAAAGACAATCAGGAGCATTCTGAAAAACCCCAGGTGTGTGCCTGAGAGTGAGCAAGGCAGAGGGGGGAACTGGGGAAAAAAGTTCTGACAGCTCAGATTTACCCAGCAGCCACAAGGAAAGGCAAGAAACACCCTGGTTCTATCATGGGTGGAAGCTCTGTGGAGGCTGAAACAAGCTGAAAAATAACAAAGAATTGAGCAAACTAAAGAGCAGAGGAAAAGTAGGATCCACGCTCATTGTCCTCATTTTTACTCTTTCTCCTTTTGATCCTGCTCCTTTCATCATTCTCTCTTCTCTCTTCTCTCTCTCTCTCTCTCTCTCTCTCTCTCTCTCTCTCTCTCTCTCTCTCTCTCTCTCTCTCTCATTCTTACCCATTGTTTTCTTTGGAACTACTTGACTTAGTAAACAGTTGCCTTGCAGCTATTTACTCCCTCTAACTATAGACAAGAGTCTAACAGTGAAACATTCCCACACAAGCCAGCAGGAAGGTAAACTCAAGGGCCTGAAGGTAAGTCCATGATTAAATACAGAAGGAGCCTGACTTAGATTGTTATTCACATATATTATGTATAAAACTGTCCCTCCTGCCACAACATAACAATTGTGAACCATACAAATTGAAAACAAGAGTCAGCCTAAAAGTGAGGACAGGGGAGGGAGGGTTGTCCTCCCTCTGGATACCAAATAAATAAAAGGTGTCATTCCATGCTGATATAAATCCATCCAACAGTCAATTTGATCTGTATATATATATATATATATATATATATATATATATATATATATATATATATATATATATATATATATATATATATATATATATATATATATATATATATATATGGCTCGGACGTCTTATCAGCCCCTCCTTCTTTAAACTTCTACCTGTAATGCTGGATGATTCAGACAACCTGTGTTCTTATCCTGAATGAGTATCATCTGTAAAATAAAGAAGTTGAGCTAAATGACCTCTGAGGTCACTTCTAGCTCTAAATTGTGAACTCACTGCCTATGTAATCTTTGCTAAGTCATTCAGTCAGCCAAAGATCATATTACAACAACTTGGGTTTGGGAGGAAGAGGGGCCTTGAGAGATAGGGAGGAATCCAGGATAACACAGAGGTGGTGAGCCTGTGAGACTGGGAGGATGGTATTTTTCTCTACAGTAATAAGGAAGGTAGTAGGTAGGGAGTATTTGGGGGAAAGATAATGAGTTCTGTTTTGGACACATTGAGTTTAAGATATCTACTGGACATTCAATGGAAAATGTCCAAAAAGCAGTTGGGAAGTTGAGATAGAAAATTAGCAGAGAGATTGGTGTAGGAAAGGTAGACTTGAGAATCACCAGCATAGAGATAGTAATTAAATCCACAGGACCTGATAAGATCACCAAATGAAGTAGTGTAGAACCTAGCTTCTTAAAATGTGAGTCACTACCCCAAATGAGGTCATGTGGGGGTTGTGAAAAAGTTGTCAACAGTAAAAGGTGATGTACACCTATTTTAAATACCTATGTACCAGGATCATGTAAAAAATTCTCCAGCAGAAAGGGGTCACGAGTGGAAAAATTTTAAGAAGCCCTGGAATAGAAGAAGAGGAGGGCCCAGGAGAGAGCACAGTAGGAGAACTATAATTAAAGGTGAGAATTCAGCAGAGGCTGAAAAAGAGCAGTATTTCTGGTAGGAGGAGATCCAGGGAGAACAATGTTCCAAAAGCTAAAGAGAAAAGAGTATATGGGAAGGAGATGGTGATCAAAAGGGTCAAATGCTACAAAGAAGCCAAGGAGAACAGAGATTAAGAAAAGACCAATGGGGGCAGCTAGGTGGCGCAGTGGATAGAGCAGTGGCCCTGGAGTCAGGAGTACCTGAGTTCAAATCTGGCCTCAGACACTTAACACTTACTAGCTGTGTGACCCTGGGCAAGTCACTTAACCCCAATTGCCTCACAAAAATAAATAAATTTTAAAAAATTTTAAAAAAAAGACCAATGTATTTGGCAACTAAAAAATCATCAGGAATTTTGAAGATAAAAGTTTTGGTGGAATGATGAGGTTGGAAGCCAGTTTGTAAGGTGTTAAGAAGAGAATGGGAGAGAAATTGGAGGCATCTCTTTGTAGATGCCCTTTTTGAGGAGTTTGGCTACAAAGGTCAAAAGAGATATAGGATGATAGTGAGGATGGAGGCATCAAGTGAGGGTTATTTCAAGATAGGGCAGACATGGACTTGTGTGTAGGCAGTAGGAAATAAGCCAGTAGACATGGAAAGATTGAAAATAAGGGAAAGAGTAGGGATGACGTAGGCAATCTGCTGGAGAAGATAAGATGGAATGGGATCACTTGAACAAGTAGAGGGGTTAACAATTTCCCACAAAATATCATTCCTTGGCTTTTCTCAGGCCACCAACCTTGAATGTTTCCTATCTACTAGCTTCTTCTCTGCTGCTTTAAGAGATGGGACTGTGCTGCTTTTCTATTTGTGTCATCAATGATTTGCACAGCAAGTGCTCAAAGAAATGCTTTTTCGTTGATTGATTGATTCATCGATTCATTCATTCATTCCCTCCTGTCTCCTCTAGAAATTTACTTCTTTGACCACCGCATTCCTTCCCACTTTTGATCCACTGATTCCTTCCTTGGTGCCTAGAAACATGCCCAGGTCTCTCCATCCCTTAAAAAAAATCCTTCACTTGATCCTCCTCTCCCCTCCTCCACTTTTCCAGTTAAATTCTCAGAAAAAGCCATCTGTATTCATTGCCTTCATTTGTTTGCCTCTCAGCCACTTATGAACTTCTTGTATTCTGTTTTCAAAAGCCACTACTGGACAGAAATTGTTCTCTGAATTTTTCAATAACCTTTTAAGTGCTAAATATGATGGTGTTTTCCTAGGTTGTGTCTTTCCTAATTTCTCCACTAGTTTTGACATAGGTAACCAAACCCTTCTGGGTATTCTTTCTTCCTTTGGATTTCTTTAAATCCCTCTCTCCTGCTTCACTTCCTTCCTGTTTGACCACTTCATTTCAGTCTCCTTTACTGGATGATCACCCATATTCAGGTGCTACAATATGTGTGTCCCTTAGGGCTTTCTCCTGGGCCTACTATATCACCTCCCATGGGTTCCAATAATATAACAATGTAAACTTCTAAATGGTAGGAACTTTATCCCCCCCGTTTTCGGTCATTTTGGCCTCAGCACCTAGCACAGTATAGGGATTTGGAAAATTAAATTGGATTATCATCTCAGAGCCAATGACTTCCAAAACCAAATGCCCAATTTTAATTTCTTCCTTAAATTCCAGTTTTGAGCCACCACTGTGAAAAGAATTAATTGTGATTTGAGGTTTCTATGACCCCATCTTTTGCTAAAAGTAGAAGCCCCAGTGTGCACCCCGGTTAGCTTCAGGCACTACTACCTCCAAAAAGACACAGTGCTCCACCCACCAACTGTGGCTGTCGCCATGGAGCTGCAGCTCACATCATCACCACACTCTGATGCCTACATGGGCCTGGCCAAATTACCATGATTAGAAGGCCGGTGAGGGTAGTCAGGTGACCTTCAGAATTTGGGAGCTGGGAGGCTGGCAGTTCTACAGCTGACTGTGGTCATGTTATTGCATTGCCTACAAATGCCCAATGGCTCTCAATTGGCCGCCAGTCAATTACCGTGTGTGTGTGTGTGTGTGTGCGTGCGCGTGCGCGCGCGCGTGCGCTCACTCGAGAGGTTGCCCTCTTTCCTGGGAGAGAGGGGGTTGCTGGGAGAGAAGGGAAGAGAAATTCACTCTGGCATGAGCAGTGGAGGGGGCGAGATGCTAGAGTGCTGTGAAGCAGATTCTCTTTGAAATTGCTGATTTCTGGGTGTTGGTGAGTTGTGGATTGTATCTTTTTCCTTCCCCTATTCCCCCTTTTTTTTTTATCCCTAGTTCTATTAACCTTATCTGTGTTTTAAATATGCTCCCATTAATAAACTCTGATTTGTTTTTAATGAGGCTGTTAATCTCCTTTCTTACCCCAATATTACATTGAGCTGCCTAATTAATACTCCCCATATTAAATTTGGCCTTTATCACTATATGCTTAGACCACTTCTACATGGATGTCCTGTAGGTATCAAAGTTACAACATGCCCAAAACAGAATTCATTATTTTCTTCCCAACCCACATCAAATCTTCCTGATTACTATTAAGAGAATCCATCCAGTCATTCAGTCTCACAATCTGGGATTCATGCTTAGTTTTCACTCTCTCACCCCATATCTATTCAGTTACAAAGTCTTTTCAATTCTTCCCCCACAGTATTTCTAAAATTCACCACCTTCTCTCCACTCACATGAGCACCAGCCTAGCCTAGGTCCCATCATCTCCAGCTGAAATAGCTTCCTAATTATTTTCAGTAATTCAGTCCATCTATCTATCTGGAAAAATAATATTCCTAAAGCACAAGTCTTACCATGTTATTGCATTGCCTACAAATGCCCAATGGCTCTCAAATACCTCTAACATAAACTATAACTCCCTTGTCATTTAAAGGTCTGCATAATCTGTCTCCAATACATACTTCCAAATTTTTTCACATTGTACTCTTTTACTTAGTTCCAACCAAACTAGGGCAATTTGTTGTTCTCTGAATTTAGTTAGGATGGGGGGAAGCAACTAAGTGACACAGTGGGTAGAGTGCCAGGCCGGGAATGAGGAAGACTCATCTTCCTGAGTTCAAATCTGGCCTCAGATACCTACTAGCTGTGTGACCAGGGGCAAGTCACTTAATCATTTTTGCCTCATTTCCCTCATCTATAAAATGATCTGGAGAAGGAAATAGCAAACGAATCTAGTGTCTTTGCCATGACAACACCAATGGGGTCATGATGAGTCAAATACAACTGAACAAAAACATGTTCCAGACACTATGCTAAGCACTGGGGATAGTATACTTTCTCAAAATGTCACAACAGATTTTTTTTTTTACAAAAGATGATTTCTATTTAAACATTCCTTCCTAAAAAATAGTTTCCTTTCTTAAAATTTATCCTGATAATCACTAAACTTTCATGAAATAAATTAGCTGGAAACCATAAAGTTGACATATACCTCTTATTCAACCTCAAAGGAAAAATAAATCTTTAAAATTAGAATGTACTGAAACAAAGGTGGTGTACAATATCTTTAAGTAACATGAATAAGTCCCCCAAAATACTTTAGCAAAATAAATTCCTAATTACCATCTCCTTCTTATCAAAATGTGATTGCAATGGGGAGGAGATTCAGTTTTCCTAAGATCAAAAAGAATAAACCCAATTAAATTATCCTTATCACAATGACAAAGTTTACCAGGACTTTAAAAATGTAGTCAATATCTTTTTCTTGCCTTTCTATTTAAATATATCACTAGAAATTAAGAAAAATAATTATGTTCTGGAATCCCAAATAGATTGTGAACATGTGATTATTTACTTAAACCACTAGAAAATTATTTTTTGTCTGTATATACACATACATATACATATATCCCTCTCTATAGGTATTTTATATTCATCCTTTAAAGCAAAATTAATCTTAAACAATGGAGTTTGTTAAGACTAAGCTGCTTCAAGATGTATATAACCTTCAAGAGTGATAGACAAATAACCATAGATGAAATTCACTCTACATTATAAATAGGCATGAAAATTTCACTCTTATTTTGTGCAAGGATTCCCATTTTATATCCCAGTTACTCAGTAGGAATTCCACAACTCAGCAAACTCTTGCACATAAACTTTTTATAAGAATTTATGACTAGATGGTTCTAAGAGTATTTGTTGGTTTGCAAAGGGAATTTTACAAGGTCTTTTCTTTGTAGAATTACCAATTTTCCTTTTAAAATACCTATGTAAATACTTGATAAAACAATGACTCCAAATAAACAATTTCATAATTTTCACAAGTGATAGCCAAATAATTTTAGATGAACTTCCTTATAAATATAGGTAAAACTTGGAAGTTCATTATTTCTTAAATTATAACACTTCAGAATATTATAGCATGTGGTCAGCAGGGCTGATAGAATGACCTAACAGCTTTCTAACCTATTAATTCTCTTTCTTTAAAAAAATAAAAGCACAATTCTTTATTTTACAACATCTTGATTATGAGAGAAATTGCTTTTCTAAGGACATAGATGATATATTTCTTTACCATATTGCAAAATATAGGAAAATTTAGAAATAAAACAAGACCATAAACAATATTTTGTATTTAAAACTTGAAGCAAATCCATTAATTTCCAATCAGGTGCCTTAATTTTAGTTGAATGTGCTTCCAAATTACCTTACATGGAAAATCATTCATCTCATGAACATTGGCAATGTATACTGATCACATCTAAGAACCCATATAAGGTTATCAAGTATGAAGCAATTACATCTAATTAAAGAGATAATAAAAGTTAACATTCATATAGTATTTTCCCTATGCCAAACTCTGTGCCAAGCATTTTACAATCATGTGATCCTCACAAAAACCCTGGGAGGTGGTTTCTGTTGTTATCTACTTACAGAAAAGTAAACTGAGGTAAACAGAACCTCCTGGGGGCCATACGGGTAATAAATTTGTTGATGCCAAATAAATATATTTTTGTGTTAGGTTGTAATTTAGCATAATAATATTGATAACATAAGAACTTTCACACCCTGTTATTTCCTTCAGGACCAGATTTTGGCTTAAATCAAATCAAATCCAGATTTATAATCACTAATGGTACCTTTTTTGTTGTTGTTGTTGTTGTTTGCAGGGCAATGAGGGCTAAGTGACTTGCCCAGGGTCACACAGCTGGTAAGCGTCAAGTGTTTGAGGTCGGATTTGAACTCAGGTCCTCCTGAATCCAGGGCTGGTACTCTATCCACTGTGCCACCTAGCTGCCCCGACTAATGGTAACATTTTAATTTCTAATGCTTAATACTCTTAGTACTCTAAAAGAAGAAGAAGATTATTATCCATAAATTAATATATTTCCTTTTTTAAAAGATGTGTGGTGACACTTCCCAGCTCCAAATAACTTTCCCTCTACTTCCTCAAAGAGCTTGGATCTCTTGCCTCTACCTCTGAGGCTTATCAGATAACAAGCATTCCAGCTCCTCCTGAGAATTTCAAGCTGCATAGGAAATACATATAAAGTTTTACAGACAGATAGAAATCATACCTGTTATCATCAGGTTAGCTTAAAATGTGCTGGGCTAAAATAGGCTAAGTGGAACAAGAGGGGCTTAAAACATGTAGTGTCCCTCCAATTTGATTCCTCCTAGCTCTCTCTTACTTTGACTATTGACTTTCAAATCAAGCTACAAAATTTTCATTCTCAATCTTTCTACTTAAAACAAAGTCAAATTTCCTCATACCTCTCAACATGCTTAAACCATCAGAAGCTGGCACAAAAGCACCCAGTGCAACTTTCCAGGAACAGGAAAGGCTTGGAGCACACGGGCTTGCTGTGTTCATGGTATATCCTGCATTTGTCCTCAAATCTTCTTTACCTTCCAGATTTTCACACAAGTCTTTATTTCTCTTTCTAAATCTTTCAAATCTATTACTCAGACTACCCAATTTTCCTTTACATTTCAACCATATCCCAAATTGCACATGCTATTAGTAAACCAATGTCTTATGAAAGCCCTATTTTCCCAAGCTATGCAATTAATTTCAACAGAGGGAATTCTCTTCATTGATCTACATATAACAAAATTCAGGTGTTCTCTAGGAAATCAAAAAGCTCCAAATCTTTTTCTCCCAAGTGGAGAGATAGAATTCTGCATTGTCTATTCCTGGTCCCAATACAGGAAGAAGTATGTGGGACAAAAACTTAAAATCCATTAAGATGTTTTAATTTATTTTTTATTATTTGTTTGTTTGTTTCCAACAAACATTTATTTTATGTTTTCCAGTTCCATGTAAGGGTAGTTTTCAACATTCATTTTCATAAGATTTAGAGTTCCAAATTTTTCTCCCTCCCTCCCTTTCCTCCCCTGCTCCACAAAACAGCAACCAGGTTATATATGTACAATCCACAAGTTCTCTTTTTATCAGTTCTTTCTATGGGGGTGGATAGTATGCTTCATCATCAGTCCCTTGGGATGGTTTTGGATCATTGTATTGCTGAGAGTAGTTAAGTCATTCACAATTGCTCAGTGAATAATACTGCTGTCACTATGCACAATGTCCTCCCAGTTCTGCTCACTTCACTATACATCAGTTCATGAATCTTTCCAGGTTTTTCTGGTATTATCCTGATTGTCATTTCCTATAGCACAATACCATTCCACTACAATTGCGTACCACAGCTTGTTCAGTCATTCCTCAATTGATGGACATTCCCTTGATTCTCAATTTTTAGCCACCACAAAGAGTTGCTATAAATATTTTTTTGTACAATTTTCCCCCTTTTCTCTTTTTCATGATTACTACTGTTAACTGTGTCCCTTACATCATATTCCATTCCCCATGATATTTATTCTATTATCCATCTTCTTTCATCCTATCCCTCTTCAAAAGGGATTTACTTCTGTCTGTCCCCTCCCCCAATCTACTCTTCCTTCTTCTGCCCCTCTCTCTTTATCCCCTTCCCCTTCTATTTTCATGCAGGGTTAGAGAGAATACTCCACCAAATTAAGTGTGTGTGTTATTACCTCCTTGAGCCAATTCTGATGAGATTGAGGTCTTTGAGCCAATTCTGATGAGTATTCAGCTCATTTACTGACCAGATTAAATAAATTACTCCACCCACTTGGGTATATGTGTGTGTGTGTGTGTGTGTGTGTGTGTGTGTGTGTGTGTGTTAATCCCTCCTTGAGACAACTCTGATGAGTTTAAGGTCCTTGAGCCTTTTTTGATGAGTGTAAAATTCGTTTAATGCCCTGCTCCTTCCCCATCTCTTCCCCCACTCCATAAGCCCTCTCCTGTTTCTTTCATGTAGGATTTCACCCCATGCTACCTCTGCCCTTCCCCCCTCCCCCAGTGCATTTTCCTCACCCTTAATTTAACCCTAAAGATGTCTTCACGGGGCAGCTAGGTGACACAGTGGACAAAGCATCCACCCTGGATCCCAGCCAAAACCCAGCCTCAAACACAAGAGTCACCCACTACATACCCATACAACTCCAATTTTTTATGGTTCTCTAGGGTATTGTATTTGAAAGTCAAATTTGCCATTCAGTTCAGGTCTTTCCATCATGAATACCTGAAAGTCCTCTTTTTCATTAAAGTCCCATTTTTCCTCTGAAAGATTATAATCAGTTTTGCTTGGTAGGTTGTTCTTGGTTGTAATCCCAATTCCTTTGCCCTCTGGAATATCATCTTCCATGCCCTCTGGTACTTTAATGTATAAAACTGCCAGATCTTGTGCTATCCTGACTGGGGCTCCACAGTACTTTAATTCTTTCTTTTTGGCAGCCTGAAATATTTTTTCCTTGACCTGAGAGCTCTGGAATTTGGCTATGATATTCCAAGAAGTTTTCCTTTTGGGATCTCTTTCTGGAGTTGATCAGTGGATTCTTTCCATTTCTATTTTACCTTCTGTTTCTAGAATATCAGGGAAATTTTCCCTGACAATTTCTTGGAAGAAGAGGTCTAAGCTCTTTCCCTGATCATGGTTTTCAGGCAGACCAACAATTTTCAAATGATCTCTTCTGGACCTATTTTCCGGGTCAGCAGTTTTTCCAAGAAGATATTTCACATTGCCCTCTATTTTTTTATTCATTTGGATTTGCTTTATTGTGTCTTGGTTTTTTATTAAGTCACTAGCTTTCATTTGTTCAATCCTAATTCTTAGGCAATTATTTTCATCAGAGAGATTTTGTACCTCCTTTTCCATTTGGCCAATTTGACTTTTCAAGCTGTTGACTATTTTCTCATGTCTTTCCTGCATCACCCTCATTTCTCTTTCCATTTTTTCCTCTACCTCTCCAACTTTATCTTCAAAGTCCTTTTTGAGTGCCTTTATGGCCCGAGACCAATTCATATTTTTCTTGGAAGCTTTAGATATAGGGGCCCTGACATTGACATCTTCCTCTGAGGGTGTACCTTGATCTTCCTTGTCACTTAAAAAAACTTTCTATGGTCCTCACCTTTCTCTGTCTTCTCATCTTGCCTTTCTTTTACTTGAATTTTAGTTCCTTAAAGTGGGACACTTTCTAGGCTTCAGTATCCCAAGCTTCAGAAGTCACAGGTGGCATGATTTAAGGAAGATCAGGTTCTTCACTCACCTAGGTTTGTTCCTTGGCCAGTAGATGACCCCAGACTGACTTGCTAATCAACCACCTATGTGTGTTGTGGTTGTCAACTCTGATGGGCCTGTGCCCCTCCCCAACCTGGGTAACTGCTATGCAAGCTTCCTGGTTTCCATCAGGGGTGAAAAACCTAAGTTCTGCCTCAGCACCAGCACAGACCCCTGTAGTCTCCCCCCTGTCAAGGGCTCAGCCCTCTCACCAGACTGTGAGCTTAGTTCCAAACAACACTGGCGCTTCAGGTGATTCAGAGGCTCTGAGTGTCTCCTTCTCTTGTGAGGCCTTCCTGGGACTGGATCTGTGTCAGGGTGACTGTGGGGTTGGGCTCTACTCCTGTCTCAGCACAGCATCTCCCTCCTTCTGACCTTCCAAGCCATTCTTGGTTAGAAGATAATTTCAGCACATTCTTCTGTGGGTTTTGTTGCTCCAGGCATTGTCCTATGGCATTATTTTGATGTTTTATGGAGCGATTGTGTCACCAGTTCGAGAACTCGCTCATTAAGATGTTCTTAATGATTACAAAAATTTTTAGGAGTCATGCAGTGGCTTATGCTCCTATGTAAAAACAAGAGTAGGGTTCTGGCTACTCTCAAACCTGTTAAGAGATTACAACAGGCTTGACTGCCTAATTAACAAAGTTTTTCAAATTAAAAACCACACTTACTATCCTTTTTTTCTCCACCTTCTTTTTACTTTTTAAAATGTGGAGAGAGTTAACACTTAATAATTTTACAAATCAAAAGAGCTCAATACATCTTACACCTTCACCAACATAACTTATTTTTAAAAACAGCTTTCATAATGTTAATATAAATTTTAAACAAATTACTGAACCCTAAAATGATTACATTTAAGTCTATGATATAAAAGCCCTGATCAAAGTGTCTTACAAGACCAAAAAAAAAAAACCACCTTATTTTGCAGTTTTAGACACATTGCCCTGATTTCAGATATATTGGATGGTAAAGACAATTCTCTAGATTTAATTTTTAATATAATCTCCAAAATTTAGCTTTTCGGTCTAATCAAATATTAATTCATTTAACTTTGGAGTAATAAAAACTATTTGAGCTTTCCCTCATTAGCCCTTGGTATCTTTGGGCTACTCAGTCTATATATTTATCAGTGTAAAGCTAGAACTTCATCTAAAGAACAAACATGGCATTTTTACTCACAAAGATCCCTTTTCTTATTCCACCCTCCAAACTAATTCCTGGTAGAGTATCATCCTGCTTTTTCAGATTCCTTACTTAAAAAGCCAATATTAGAAACCTTACACAAATGGACACAGAAACAAATGGAACAGAGCCTTAGTGACCCAGAAAGCAAAAGTTTGAGATTAAAACTACTTTTTTTTCTTGATTCAATACCTCACTTCACTTTACTCACTTTTTCTTTTGACACATTCTGCCTGACAATGCTAAGAATAGGCCATCTCTAGGCACTCTTGGGCAGGCTTATTACACCTCTATGCCTTTACTTATCTATGACACCTTCACTTAAAGATTTCCTCTCATACACACAGCTTAATTTATGTAACCCAAAATCTTGAAAGCAAGGATTGTAGCTTTAGGAATCCTCTCACAAAGTATTAGCTGCTAGATTTCCTTTTTGGAAAGCCTGGTCCTGTAGGAAATTTATGATATATTGCTAGAAGTTTTGTGGAATACCAGTTATTGGTTTCATTAGCTGAATATCCTTAATACAATGAATTTCCCAAGTGACCTCTTACTGTATGCATAGGGTTTTTTTCTCCCTCATCTTTATATAATTTATTTCAAAGAATCTTTTTCAAGTACATGCATCTACTTGACAATTGCTTCCCTCTGAGAATAAAAATTAGAAAAAAAGCTGCAGCACAAACACCAAAAACAGGCATATAGATTTAAGTAGAGAAAATTTACTTGCAAGGGGCAGCTAGGTGGCACATTGGATAAAGCACTGGCCCTGGATTCAGGAGTACCTGAGTTCAAATCTGGCCTCAGACACTTAACACTAACTAGCTGTGTGACCCTGGGCAAGTCACTTAACCCCAATTGCCTTACCAAAAAAAGAAAAAGAAAAAAAATTAAAAGAGAACAAAAGACAAACAACAACAATCCAACCACTTAAAAAAAAAGAAAATTTACTTGCAGATGAAAGGGAAAGTCATATCATGACCAGAATCCTAACAGAGAATTCTCTTTGTTGAGAAACTCTCCACTTGGGACCAACTGAAGGGAGCTTCTTGTTAAGAATCTAGATTGAAATCTCTGATTCTGTCATGGTTAGCCATAATTGTGATGAATAAAACATTAAGATACATAGTTTCTAGGTAAAGTGATCATTTTTATTAATAAGGTTAACACATTCATAAGAAGATCATCACTTAGCTCTCTTAAGCTAAAGCCAATTATGGTGGTGAACTCAGCTTTTATATACCCTTCAAAATTATGGGTGTTCTATCATACAGAAATCAAATCTAATTCATTATGTGGGCTATATTAAAATGAAGGGCTGAGTATCTCTTGGATAGGGAAGTATCTCTATACCAAACCATCCATAACTTTAGCTTATCAATTCAAATAATGTATACCTTTTTCAATGGGGTGCTGAAAGTGACCCCTGGATAGAGAGAAATTATCTCTACTCAGAACCCCCATCTTCATCTATTTAGACAAAAGCATCTGTCTCTACACAAACTTGAGTAGAACACAATGGAGTTCCCCCACCTTAGATTGAATTCTTTTTAAGGTTAGGTCGGGTTTGACCAAGATGAGAAAAGTTAATGGAATCTCATTATCAGAAAAATCTTTCAGAAAAAAAACTGAACTTAGGACTTTGAAGGAAGTGGGAGAACTCTGAATCTCCCCGAGATATTCTTTATTAATAATCATTTCTTATATAGCATTATATGTATATGTATGTATAGATAAGTATGCATCTTTTACTACATTACACATAATGCTTGACAGGTTTTTTGTCTTTATTATAAGAATCCAAGGATATAGGGGCAAGGCTAGAAGAGGCTAAAATCCACTTGTCCAGTAGTTTATCAGTCATGTCTGACTCTTCATAACCTCATTTGGGGTTTTCTTGGCAAGGATACTGGAGTTGTTTGCAAGCAGGGTTAAATGACTTGTGTAGGGTCACACAGCTAGTAAGTGTTTAAAGCTAGATTTGAACTCAGGTCTTCCTGATTCCAGGACCAGCACTCTATTCACTGTGCCAGCAATTCTTTTAGAGTTCACTAGTCTCAAACTATTTTTTAACTCATATCACTTTCCCTGAATGCTTGGAAGTTTGAGTTGTTCCATGCTTCTGGTTCAAATCCACCCACAGCAATAGAACAAACAACCTATTGAGTACCTTTAATCCTGCTCACTACTTAGGTAACTGAACCCTAAACCAAGCTCCTAGACCTTCTAAGTTACACTGACTCACATTTAATAGGTTTTGGTTTTGGGTTTTTTTTTTTCTGTTTACTAAGTTCTTCACAAAATTTTATGAAGTAGGTTGTATACGAATCAACCTCATTTTACAGTTGAGGAAACTAAGGGCACTAAAAGGGAAACAACTTGCTTAAGATCACACAGTTGATTAAATGGCAGACTTAAGCCTAGGTTTTCTAACTCATCCAATGTTCTTTCTGTTACTGGTAGTAGTTGGACTATTGTTCTCCATTTATACAAAATATCTTCCTCTCCCTATATTCTTCCTAGATTTCCTTTTTTTATCTATAGCTCAGTTTGGGAGCTTTAGCTCTCTCCTAGCTATTTTGGACATCTAGAGTTAGCCATCACCAAAGGACTCTTCCAAGTTTTCATACCTAGCAGAGGCAAACATAAATTAAGTAAAAAGTAATATCCCAGCCATCGCAAAAAGATGTCACCTGTCAGTACAAATAAAATCATAGGTTTGGATGTGAAAGGGCCTTAGAGATCATTTAGCAAATACTGTCATTTAGCAGATTAAGAAACTAAGGTGAGGCAGCTAGATGGCACAGTGGATAGAGCACTGGCCCAGGAGTCAGGAGTACCTGAGTTCAAATCTGGCCTCAGACACTTAACACTTACTAGTTGTGTGACCCTGGGCAAGTCACTTAACCCCAATTGCCTCACTATAAAAAATAAATAAATAAAAGAAACTAAGGCTCAGAGAGTTTAAATGCTAGTACTGTTTTCCTAGTAAGTCAGAATTTGAATTAGGACTTCTGATTCCAGGTCCAGTGCTTTTTCCAGTGCCCCATGAAGCCTCTCCACAATGAAGCACTTCCATCACATATGAAAGTTCTGGGACTCATTGATTGCATTTGCTTGTGCCTTGGCTTTGTCTTCATTCTGGTGCCTCTCTAATCCATGGATCAAATCTTTGCCATTAGAGAAGGTAGCACCAGCATGTAGATGGCATGCCTTTGGAGTCTTATTGGACACACAGCATTTATTTAAAACGTGATCCAATTAGCCCATTTAGCAACTCTAAAGGGATACCAGCTATAACCTTCACCCCAACTCTCCTAAGCAAATCTTATTCACTATAGAGTTGTCTGAACTGAAAAAGGAAAGACAGTAGGGATGTGAAGAGTAGCCAGGGGCAATGGCCTAGAGACCCTTATTTGACACCCCTGAAACTCTTCCCCCTACAAACACATAGCCTAGATTCAAAACCACTAATAAAATATACTTGTCAACCATCATTCATACGGCTATGTTTTGGTTTTCTGAGAAAGCTTCCAGTTTCTCATTGAGCATTAACGATCTTTTAAAAATAAAATAAAAAGTAAGAAAATCTTGTGAGAAAAAAGGAAATCTTGAATTCCACTTCCCTTTGTTAACCTATTAAAAGGAAGAAGCACTATATCATCTGCCATTCTCCTATTCATGTATCCTAAGCAAGAATTTACAGTCTAACAGAAATATAATTTGGCACTTCGTGGAAAACGAATTTTCAATATTTTGAAAGTATAACATAATATCACACAAGCTTTGAACTCACTTGTGGGTTTCCTGTATGACAACATTGGTGACTAACTACAGCCTTATTTCAAGAGTATAGAGTAGTATTCATAGACATGAATACAGGGTATTCTTTCTAGGTGTGTTCAGGAATATCCTAATTGCTTTAATATAGTATTTAGTGTCTCATTTTTGTTTGTATTTTTACATTATTGTTTGTGTTTTACAAAGTGTAGTTGTTAATTTTTAAAATTTAGATAGGTTTTTGTTTTCTTACTTTGAGAAATAAAAACAATGTTCTTTATGATTGAGTATGCAATAATCTCTTTAAAATTTCCCTGGGTGCACACTCTAATGAAATTTGCTATGCTTACCTAATGTCTCAGCTTGCCGACAACGTTTGTGGGGCTGTTTTCAGGCACTGCATCAGTTTGTCCTTGCCCTCTTTGTAAATATGATTCCCAATGTCATTTGTTATCACTCAAGTCCACTTCTCTAGGTATGCCAAAGCTGAGTACAATCTCTGATGGTTCCTACAACCCTGAAGAAGGTTTGAGGATTGGTCCATTCATGGACTTATATCTGTATCCTGAGGACCAACCAAGCTCAGGGGCAGAGAAGCTCATCACCAAGCTAACTGCAAGCTAACACATTTTTCAGTGACGGTAATTGTTAAAAACTCTCTATAAGCATTGGTTTAATTTATAGATCTTTGGTATTTGGTCCAAGTGAAAAAAGCTACCAAATTCTCCATAACTGTGCTAAACAAGTCTTAATCACACCTAATGCATTATTTGCTTTCCTCTTTTGTGTATCAGATTAGGACATTTTTTTTACCTAAAGGATATATTTTGCCTTAGACTAACAGGCCTTTGTAAAACATCATACCATCTAAGGGACTGGGTTTGAGATTGCTAAATGTAGTTCTCATTCTAGCAAAAAAGATAATAACTGAACTGTCAGTTCTGAAAACAATGGAAAAATTGAGGAAATTCAGGTCAGTTGCTCAGATTCTACGGTCAAGGGGAAAATGTGTTGAGGTTGATGGGCATGCCAAGAACTCACAGGGTTGTTGGTTGAGGGTGGGATATCTAGAATAGTAAACACCATGGGAGCAGGTATTTTGGCAATCTGTTGTTGTTGATTTCATTTCCCATTCACCTAGTTTAATCTGCTGCTTTACAATTAATATGTACTTAAATATTTGTTGAATTTAGTTGAAATGAACTGAACTGAACTGAATTAAATCAAATTAATGGCTTAGAGGTTGTTCTCAAGTGGCTGAAAGAAAGGGTCACAGTTGGTTCAGATAATACTTACAGATATAAGCCAAATGTTCTTTCTACTACATTCTACTGAAGGAGAATTTCAAGCTTCATCTCTTCTGCATTGTTGTCCTAGTCCAAAGGGCTCTGTAATGCTGGGTCCCAGGGGCACCTTTTCTGTATCTCTCCTTTGTTCTCAATACATCCTCCCTGGAATTAGACTTAATTATGTGCACATATTTTTATTCCAGTGATTACTTGTAAGCTACTTGTGGCTAGGGTCTGTTTCTTTTTGTTTTGTGTGTGTGTGTGTGTGTGTGTGTGTGTGTATGTGTGTGTGTGTGTGTGTGTGTGTGTGTGTGTGTGTGCGCGCGTGTGTATCTAAAACACACAGAAGATGCTAAATCAAGGTTTGGAATTGAATTAATGGATTAATTAGCTAAATCACTTTAGGGGAAAGTAGTGGTGATAAGTAGCCCCAGTGCAGGAAAGCAGAGAGCTGAGCTGTAAGTGAGGGGCCTTACCAGAAGAGAGGTTTGTTTGACACTTCACTTATTACAGAGCACAGAGAACAAGGATTAGGAACTAGTTGCTTTTCAGTTATACCTAAGAGGTGGGGATGTGGAGGAGTGAGAAGAATATTATAAGACTCCTGACGAGGGAAGATACCAGAGACTATAGATTTGTGATCTAAGATGCTAGGTTGAGAGCAATAAGGGACATTACAAGCTACCTAAACCAGCCCCATCTTTATAAAGAAGAAATTGAGGTTGAGAAAGAAGAAGTGACTTGTCCAATATCATAATGGGAGTAACAGAGCAGGGATTAGAAACCAGTGCTCCAAATTCAGTAGTTTTCCCACTACACAACAGTTTCCTCTCTTCGTATTGGATTATAGATTTCGAGTTGGGACGGTATTAAAGATCACCTAGTATAACCCCTGCATTTTGTAGATGGAGAAACTGAGACCTAAAAATGTTAAGTGAATGTCCTAGTTGTCATACAGGTAGTAAATGGAAAAGCCAAAATTGAACCCAGACCTCCTTACCCTAAATACAGTTTTCTTTCCATTATGAAATGCTTATAGAATTGTATACTTGGAAGGAAGCTCAGCAGCAAATGAGTTTAACCAGTACCTGAGAAATAATGCTCACTTCAATATACAAAGAAGTGGTCATCCAGCTGCTGATTGAAAATGTCTATTGAAAGGGAATCCATGACCTTCAAGGCAGCTCAAGAAGAATTTTGGAAAGTTGTCAAGGACGTAACTTTTTTACTTTGAAATCTGTCCTTGCAATGTCCACCCATTTGTTTAGGTTTTGGGGGCCAAATAGAACAAGTCTAATCTCTTTTCTGTAGAGTTTTTCTTCTTAACAGAGAGGTGTTCATTGCCAGAAGACATTATCCCACCATAGTTGCTATACCTGAAACTGCACTAGGCACAGGGCATAAGCTGGTGGGCCCAGTGCTTCTCAGGATTCTAAGAAATCACTGCCTGAAGAAGGAAATATGAAACCAGAATTCAGAAAAGTGAATCTATTTCTCCATTCAAAGGTCAAGCTTCATGGTAAGAGAGGGAAGAACCAACAATAATCCCAGGCTTCCCTTTAAACATCCTTGCGACCTTCCCCTGTCACACTGGGTACTTAAAGTAACTCAATACCTTCCCATTCTCATTCATAAAGAGGTAGTTCCCTTGGCATCCCAGAGTTTAACTGCCCCTTATTGTAGGCATTCCAATGTGTGGCCTCTAGGAAAATGTTGCTCTAGTCAATGGGATAAGTTAAATGTTGACTCTGTAGAGGTACATTTGGACATTTTTCAAAATAGCCATTGCTGGCCTATATGGCCCCCTGAGTGGGTTAGTTATACTTCATCCCTCCTTTCTCCAGTATCTACTAGGATTAATTTTCACCCCAAATACCCAGAAGTAACAAATAAACTTTGTCTCCAATAATCACTTTCGCCTGATTTTAAACACTGGTGCCACAGAATTCCCTTTTCTACATGTTTCTGCTGGGGGAGGTAGCCCAGACTACCACCCTGGGATACATGTTGCCTAAGCTCTTCAGCTGCATAATTTGCTGTAGCTTAACGATCTCCTCATCCCAATGCTATTTTCTGGCCTCCTACGTAGCCCAGTGCTAGGAATTATGAATCACAACATGGTTAGTGGAAAATCCAGTGGATTTTGAATAAAAAAACCTGGGTTCAAAACACAGCTTTGCTGTTTACTGTCTACATTTCTTTGGGCAAATCACTGAACCTCAATTTGCCACTAGAATAAAATATAAACTCTTAAACCAGTTATTCACAATCAGTCTCCAGCCTTACCTCACTTTGTTCCCCTTAATATATGCCTATTTACAGCCAGACTGAATAATTAACAGTTCTTTGTTCTGTACATGCAGTCTTTTGCCTCCACCCATTTGAAGAGGCCATGGAATATGCTTCAAGTGTATCTCAGTCCAGTTGAAGTAACCAAGAATTAAGTGCTTACTATATTCTAGCATTGTGCTAATCACTGGGGATACAAATAAAGACAAAAAAATAGTCCCTGTCTTCAAGAACCTCACATTCTAACAGGGAAGACAACATTTCAAATGAGCTAGTTGGGCGGTATGGTACATAGAATATAGTACTTGAAATCATGAAGACCTCAGTTTGAACCTGCCTCAGACACTTGTTTATCAATTTGGTCTTCAGGCAAATCACTCACAACAGTCATGTGAGACAGGTGTTATTATTATTCCCATTTTATAGCTGAAGAAGCAGAGGCTTAGAGAGTTGGAATTAGTTGCTCAGTCACATAACTAGTAAGTATCTGAGGTGGGATTGGAACCTAGGCCTTCCTAACTCCAAATCCAGGGTGCTATCCATTATAATATGCTACCCAATATTATTGCCTTCACATCCCCAGCACTTAGAAGGTGCCTTGCAAAAAATAGAGGCTTTATAAATTTTTGTTGATCTTAATTGCAATTAAAGGTTCCATAACAAAATGATGACCATCTTCCTGAATAAAGAAGTAGATAGTGAGTGTGATCCCTTTAGTATTCAAGGTGCCCCAAGCAAAGGTTAAAATGTCTATAGACTTCCTAAGCTAGCAAAGTGGCTATTTAATGGAGAGACCGCACCCCAACGCAGTTGGTGAGCCACTAGTTCTGGAGGCCCTGGAGCAAAAAGCTAGTGACTAAGCCCCTGACCCCCACTGCAAGAAGCTCAGGACAGTGTCCCCTGTACCCTAGGAACAGAGTTCAATTTTAAAAGTCATGAAATAGTCTGAGAAATTAGCAAAAAATAAAAAAGAGTCCTAACCATAGAAAGCTACTATGGAGACAGGGAAGATCAAAACACAAACTTAGAAGGGGACAGCAATATCAAAATGCCTACATGTGAAGCCTCAAAGAGGAATATGAATTGGTCTCAAGCCCAAAAATTCCTTTTAGAAGAGTTTTAAAAGGGTTTTTAAAATTCAGGGCCTGACTATTAGGATTAGACCACAGTGTCTTTGGTCCCACCAATCTGACTATCTAATGAGCAAGTTTAGAACATTACAAGAAGTGACCCTGAGAATTCACCAAAAAACCTTTCTGATGTGGTTATATAGGTTTTTCTTAGGAGTATTTCTTCTTCACAAAGATTGCTTTAAATGAGGAAGTTGCATAGTGTAAGATTTTGGCTCTATACGAGGCAGGGGTGAGGAAGGACTTTGTAGTAATTCTGGCCATCTGAAAGTACAATGAAGTGCCTTAGGTCAGTTCTCCCTGACTAGATATTTAATGAATTTTGAATGAACATTTGTGGGGGGATGTTGCATAGAGGACATGATCAGAGAGAAGTTGGATTAGGTGGTCTTTTGGGTGCTTTCCCATTTTTTAATTCTGTGATTTCTATGCGCACTCCATGAAATAGAGGATTAGAACAAGGATTCAGGGAACACACACAGACAAGGAAAAATTTGACTTCCCAGCCCAATTCACTTTTAGGACTTTTTTAACCCCTCATCAACAGCTTTCCTACTTTGGTGTTACTTCTGCCCTGATATCCACTCTCCTGAACAGTGAGTGAGTCCCTAACCTGGACCACCATTTCATAAGCATCCTTTGTCATGTTCACTTCACTTCCTATTTGACTCATTTTTTAGACTTCTCTGCATCTTCTAAAACCTTGATTCAAGATGGGTATCTTTTCCTTTCCCCTCCCCTCTTTCTGGCTTCCTTTTATTGTATTGTTTTCTACTAGAATGTCAGCTCCTTGAGGGCAGAGACTATCTTCCTTGCTTGGATTTGTTTCCCCAGCACTCAGCACAGTTCCTGGCACATACCAAGTGTTTAATAAATAATCTGACAATCTAACCATCTATCTATATCTTTAGACAGATAGATATCTTTTCCTTTTGGTGCCTGCAAACCTATCCAAGCAGAAAGAGGTTCAGGAAGGCTGAATCTTATGGAAACAGACTAGGGAAGTTATGACATGAGAAGATTTATTTCCCATGATAATGAAACATAGACACCCTGTTTTCCTTCCCCTTTTAGATCCAAAGGGACTCAAGTGAATGAGAGCAATATCATTTGGGCCCTCAACCTGCTTACACTCAGATTCTTTGTGCCTATGAGACTTACGGGAACACTGATAGACAATGAACTGTAATAAATTCGGCTTGGGGAAAGGGGTGTGAATAACTAGATTGATTGTTCTGTTCTTGAAATTTAAGAAGCCCAGAAATTCTACTACACCTCTCTTCATGAACCTTGGGAATCAGACCTACCAAATCATGCAGTTGGGTACTTCTGCTGTGATTCAGACATATTTAGCCTTAAGCTGTGTCCACATAAGACCTTGAATATCAGGCTGAAAGGAACACCCAGTCCCCACTGATGCCAATCACCCAATTTTGAATATGAGTTATAGTGCTGACCAGAGAAAGGCAACACCCAAATTTACGTAGTTGGTCGATAACCGAGCCAGGACTATACCCACTCTACCCATCAACAAGTATCTATTACTTAGCTATCCTGTGCCAGGCACCATACAAGGTGTAGCGATAAAGACCAAAGCTCTAGGAGCTACTTTCCATCCAGGAGACAACACATATATGCCTATGTACAACACAAATAAAAAATGCAGAGTGGTTAAAGCCAAAGCTACTCTGGGCTCTACCAATTGGGGACAAGAAGTAGAAAAAGTTTCATGCAGGACATGGTGCATATATGACATCTAGAAGAAAATAAGGGATTTTATAAAATGGCAGTATAAAGAACCAGTATTATAAGCATAGGTTACTCCTGACTTCCACAAATAGTACTTTTATATTGTATCTTGAGGACCTGCAATTTCTTCCATGTGGGAATTCCCTCATCATAGGGTAGTATATAGAGTGCTGGATCTGGAGTCAGGAAGCCACAAGTTCAAATCCAGCCTTAGATACTAGCTGTATGACCCTGGGCAAGTCACTTAACCTCTACCCACCTAAGTTTCTTCATCTGGAAAATGACAATAGTAATAGCACCTACATCCCATAGCTGCTATGTAAGGATAAAAATGAGATAATATTTGTAAAATGCAAGCCAAGTGATTTCCCCAGGATCACACTTCTAATTAGTGCCAGAGACAGGATTCAAACACAGGTCTTAATTACTTCAGATATAGCACTCAAACATCACGCCATACAGCAATATATTTAATGTCTTGATAGATGCAATCATCTGATTTTTTCCACGTTTATATCTTTGGAAGACTTATATTGAAACATGCTTTATTGTGTGGCCTGCCTTTTGAATTGTGTGTTTATAACTGTGTGACTGGAGCATAGTCTAACTACAGAGCATTACCAAGCAAAGGCCATGGCCACACCTACCCAGGAAACATTCAGTGGGGAGTCAGCATGTCTCTGGTGGAGTGCTGGAGAGGTCTAGCCCTGAGCCTATTCTTTTCGAAATTTTGATCAATGACTTTAAGTCATATATGACATTTTAATGAAATTTTCAGGCATGCAAAAACCTTCTATAAGGTCTACCTTCCTGATTCTCCCTTAATACTAGTACCTTCCCTCTGTTGATTAATTCCAATTTATCCTGTATACAGCTTGTTTTTCATAGTTGTCTGCATGCTGTTTCGCCCATTAGATTGTGAGCTCCTAGAGAGCAAAGACTGTCTTTTGCCTTTCTTTGTATCCCCAGACCTTAGCATAGTTCCTGTCATACAGTAGGCACTTAATAAATATTTGTCAAGTAACTTCTAGCTCTGGTCTGCGCCACACTCTTAGCCTAGCACATGGTCTGGGCTGTCTTCTACTGTTTGTGTATTATCTCATGTATGTATAGTAAGGTAGAATAGGAGCTCCTCCAAGACAAGCGCTTTACCCTCCCCCTGTATGTTCCCTGAGTAGGGCCCAGGAAAGGTGCCGGGGCATTCAGTAGGCACTAAATGAATGTGTGTTTGCTGTAATGAAGATTATTCTCTAATGACTACTTCGGAGGGGCTTCAGTTGTTCAAACTCTGCCAATGTCCAGCCAAATATGGGAGCCCAGGGGGCAGTAGAGTAGCTTGAAATCTGAGTAGAAGAAGGGCAGCTAGGTGGCACAGTGGATAAAGCACTGGCCCTGGATTCAGGAGAAGCTGAGTTCAAATCAGACCTCAGACACTTGACATTTACTAGCTGTGTGACCCTGGGCAAGTCACTTAACCCTCATTACCCTGCCCCCCCCCCCAAAAAAAAGAAAAAAAGAAAAGAAATCCAAGTAGATATGAAAAACAGGGACAGCAGAGAGAGGCTAATCCTTCCCATCAGCCAGAACTCACTGAAATCTGGAACAGAACACTTTGTCAGTAGGCTTGGTGAAAGATCATAGAATCGGGGAATCACAGAACTTGAGCTGAAAGGGACCTCAGAGGCCATCTAGCCCAATCCCCTCCTGTTATTGATGAGGAAACTGAGGCTCTGCAAGGTTAAGTGATTGGCCGAATGTCACACCAGAACTACATGACAGAGAAGGATGGCAAAGTCCACTCCCTGTCACTGCCTCACTGCTCCCATTGCATTGTCTCCCCTCCATACGAAGGGAATCCGGGGTAATTCCTTCATAGAGAAAATAATTTATGCAATTCCATAGAGTGCCACCATCAGTGGTCATAAGTCACCGTTCATATTGACACTAACACACTCAGCAACAAATGGCTTGTCCTGTCCTGACACGTGAAGCCAATTTTATTGCTGTCAGGCTGCTTTTCAAATATGAAATCTTGGGTGAGTTACAGCTTCCTCTGTGGCCTGATTTTTTTCCCCCCTGAAAGCTATTTCAAACACTCCCAAGCTTGCGGGGGAGTATCCATCAGCCACATTTAATTTGCCAGATCTAATCTTCGGCTGAGTAATTTGCCTCTGAGATGTAACCTCTTCAGAATGTGGATCTTGGAGGGAAAGTAACTATCAGCTCTCAAGTCTGTTTTCATGGCTACAGAAGAGCAAAGCAATCAGGTGAAAAGGAAAAAATGCAGTTACTCAATTAGCCGTTAGGGCTGCATGACACTAAGTAGTCGGTCTGGCTGCTCTTTTTCCCATCTTATTCAATTGGCAGATATTTTGAATGCACTGAGTAAAATGAATGGTTAGTGAGGTATTCTGTGGACACAGCTTTGAAGATGATGCACCTTCCCAAACTCATCCTCTTAAAACCGTTCCCATGCCATGAATCTGAGCCATTTTCTAGGCACTGCAGAAATCAGAGAACAAATATTACTTAACCACAGCCTGGCTGGGCAGGGAACCACACTGCTGACA
This sequence comes from Dromiciops gliroides, assembly GCF_019393635.1. Lineage (NCBI taxonomy): Eukaryota > Metazoa > Chordata > Mammalia > Microbiotheria > Microbiotheriidae > Dromiciops > Dromiciops gliroides. The sequence goes on along the minus strand of NC_057862.1, from coordinate 486,353,589 downwards.
ACTGGATTTGTCCTTTTGGCATTGAGATGCAAGGGTTAAAAGACCTTCAGGTGTGGTTGTCATAGTCTGAGATGCCCTACTGAATTCTGGAGACATCTGCCCACACTGAAAGGGATATATTCTCCCAACAGTAATCAATTTACAACCAGGAAACTGGAAGAAGATTTAAGATAATATATGGCCATAAGGAAGAGATACAGTATAGTGGAACTAACATTGACTAGATAAGTGACCTTGGATCTAAACCCCCCATTTTTGACCTTTACTACCTATGTGACCTGGGTGAGTCACTTAAATGCTCTGCATCTCATTTCTTCATCCGTAAAACAAAAAGGTTGAATTAGATGGCCTCCTGAGGAACATTTTATCTTGGAAGTTGTAGGCTTAGTGTCTGACAGGGTCTGGGCTTTTCAAATACTTGGACAAGTGAATCTACTGCATGGTGCCTCACTGTAATGTTTGGAAAACAGTTAAAAACCAGAACATTAAGTTGGGAGGAGACCACAGAAATCTTTTAGTCCCAGTCTTTCCTTCTTGAGACTAAACATGAACCTCTTCCACAGTTTCTCAGGAGACACTTCAGTAAGGGTTTCTGGGTTCACTTATAGGTCTTGATTATATTATCATGTGAAACAATACAACTATAGGCAATTGAATTCATTCAATAAACATTTATAAGCACCTTTGATATATAAGGCACGAGTCTCCATGCTTGGTGCTCTGAGGATAGACAGTAAAAGACATAGCTCTTGCCCTCTAGAAGCTTATAGTCTAATGGGAGAAAAGGCTGGAGGGGAGATAGAACAAAGAATACATAAGTAAACATTAAAAGAAGGTGTAATAGGAGCAAAGTAGCACTAGACAAAGTGTATATAAATATGGAACATTCAAATTGATCTGTGATCTCATCAATATGGGCATTCTCTTCAGTGATACAGATGGCCACCCCTTCATACCTACTCAATTCCTTCAACTCTTGTCCATGTTTTTAAGCCTTTGTGTGGTTCAGTAGAATGACCACTAACTTTGGAATGCTAAACTCAGAGTTTCATGATACTAGTTCAAAATCTAGTTCTACTACCAACAGTCTATGTAACTTTAGACTAGTCAATTCAACTCTGGGCCTCAGTTTTATCATTTGTAAAACAAGAGGATTGGACTAGTTGAACATCTAAGTTTTATTCCAGTTCTACATCCATATATGATCTTCACATGTTACATACATATGATAAAGAATCCATCCCACTTATTAGAGCTATTCTTTGAGTTTTCTTGACATTGTGACCATACCAGTAGAGTGGGTGGGTTGTTAATTAGTTACCCCTTGCTTTTATGACACAATGAATCCATTTTTTTAAACTACACATTTGAGGAGGGAGGGAACACTTTTAGATTGAGAAAGAGAAAAAGGCAGAAATCAGGGAAGACTTCAAAATGCAGGTGGCCTCTGAGCTTAGCCTTCTGGTTAGTCGGATATTCATACTCACTATTTTTCTTCAGACTGTTCTGTCATCTTACAAAACTCATCTGAAAACTGTCCCATAAAGCTATCTACCAAGACAAAGAGGCCTATCTGATGAAGCCCTTTTCCCAGCTGATCTAGTCCTGACCATTTTTTTTTCCCCACCAAGAACATCCATTCAGTCCTCTAAAGAACAGATCCTCTCCCACCACCAAACAAATTTATTCAACTTTGGGACTCCACCCCAGGACTTAACTGTACCTGGTAGGTGAATGACTGAAAACATCTCATGCCATCATATCTAGCTAGTCCCCAGACCATACTTCCCATTCAATCCAAACATCTACCAAGATACTAGAACCAGGTAACAACTTTCCATCTGCCCCATTTTGCTTCCCTGTTTTCTTTCACATTTTGTTTTTGTATTGGGAAAAATAATCAAAATAGTCTAATCAATACAAATATTGCTACTAAAAAGAGCATGACATTCTATGGCCCTGTGAATCCATTCATAATTCCCATTACTGCCTAGATCAAAGGTTTCTTCTTATGACCCCACTAGTCTCTATATGTTGTATCTCCCTATTATAATGTACAATGACTGAAGTTAGGGACTGTCTCAGTCTTATCTTTTTCTCCCTAGCCTATGGCATAGTGCCTGTCTCATAATGGTCACATCAGTATGTGTTGATTGTTTAGTTGATCAGGAGGTTGATTCTGGATCCACTCTAATTTTGCTTCAATAAAAAAAACTTTTAATGGAAACCTGTTTGTGTGACCATTTAGATGGCTACTTGTGGTGGAATGAAGGAACGTCAGAACCAAGATGATGCAGTTCCTTCCTGAAAATCAGAAAAGTAGAGTATAGAAGAACTAATCAATTTCTCAACAGTTGATCCTATCTCTAACAGGGTATTAGTATGGGCTTAATAATGGATAAACCTCAGTGTTAAGATTATTTAAATTCAATTCAATTCGATTTGCAAAGCATGCTGAGTACAAGGCATTATACTCCTGAATTGGAGACACTGTGCTAAATGTCAATGATACAAAGACAAAACTAAAACAACTCAACCTCAAGGATCATAACTTCTATTGGGGGATACAGCATATACACATATAAGAAATTATAAAGTACATAGAATCATAGATATAAAACTGGAGGAGGCCATGTATCATGAGTTTTGAGTTGGAAGAAACCTCTGAAACCATCTAGTCCAATATCTTCATTTTGCAGTGAGAAAACTGAGTCCCAGAAAAATTAGGAGTTGGGGGGAGGGCAGAAATTCTAACCCAGATCTTCTGACTTCAGAGTCAATGTTCTTTCCATTGTACTATGACAATACAAAAATAATTTCAGTAGTAGGAAGGAGTAACAACAAATTATGTGGTAAGGAAAGATGTCATATAAGAAGTGCCCTTGAACTCTTGAGCTGAAATGTGGATGTTAAGGGACCAAGGTAGAAGAAAGGAGTGTATTCAGTTGGATTCCACACTATATGGATAGAGTGTAGACTTAGATAAAAAAAGATGAATTCAAATCCTGCCTCAGTCACTTATTAGTTATAATAATCTTGGAAAGTCACTTATTCCTCTCAAGCCTCAGTTTCCTCATCTGTAAAATGGCATAATAATGGAATAAGGGAACAATCATTTTTTAGACATCTACTAGGAGCCAGGAAACATGTTAAATGATTTTTGAATATGATCTCATCTGATCCTTACAACAAACCTTGTGAAGGTGCTATTATCATCCCCATTTTGTAGTCAAGGATCTTGAAGCAGACAGAAGTTAAGTGACTTACCCAGGGTCACACAGCTAATAATTGTCTGAAGATGGATTTGGACTTAAGTCTTGACTCCAGACCTGGTACTTATTTTAAAATACCTCTTAGCTGTTATAATAAATAATAGCATATATCATACAATTTGTTGACAGGATTAAATGTGAAAGCATATGTGAAAGTGCTTGACAAACCTTGAAGTACTAATTATATGCTATCTATTATTATTTTCATTATCATCATTATCATTATTGCTAGTATTCCTGGCATGGGATATATACTCAGTAAAGTCGTAGAAGTGGAAGATAAAATACCACATATAAGGAAGAGCTGGTAGAGGCTAGTTTGTTAATAGCATAAAGTATACAAGGGGGAGTCATTTAAAGTAAGTCTAGAAAGCTAGGTTGGAGCTACTGTTCAGGGCATAAAATGTCATATGGTGAAAAAGGATGTATTTTGTCCCAAGAATAAAGGGAGCCATTAAATCACTAAGTCTATGGAATCCAGCGGACAGTCTCTTGTCTAAATAGCTGTTTGATGGTCAGCCTGCAGTTGATCCTGGCAGGCATGCCAATTGGATCTCAGGACAATCACGGGTAACCCTCCACTCAGGTATGTTGAACAGGGGGTTTGTTCTTTCCAGTATGATTAACAATAATGATGATGAGGATGTTAAGGATGAAGAAGAAAATCATCATTATTATTGTAACTGCATTAATCAGCTATCACAATCCATCTCTGTCTTGCTAGAGATTAGACTGACTTTGATTTAGGTCTATAATAATCATTAATTATATTTAAATCTGCTTTTACTGTTTACTCTTCATCATGAAATTTTGGTAGGCTCTTCAAAAGAATTTAACAGAAACAGTGATTTTTTAATTATTTCTTTCAACAATGCCAGTGGACAAAAGGACTCATTCAGGATTATGTCCTCTAGCTACTTGGTCTTCTAAGAAGAGACTATTTTTGTTTCATTTCATTCATTTGTTTGTTTTGTGGGGCAATGAGGGCTAAGTGACTTGCTCAGGGTCACACAAGTGTCTGAGGACAGGCTTGAACTCAAGTCCTCCTGAGTCCAGGGCTGGTGCTTTATCCATTGTGGCATCTAGCTGCCCCCTTCTAATAAGAGACTCTTAAGAGATACACCTAAGGACTGATATTGGAAAGAGAGGATAAAAAGATTTTAAAATCAGAACAAGAAGTGAGAGCTGTAAACAAAGGTGCTGAATATAAACCAAACACATTTTATGTATCCCTTCTCTCTAAATTTTTTTAAAAGGAAAATAACCAAAAAAAGGAAAGAAAAAAGAAGAAAGTAGAGTCTAGGTATAAGTCTAACAAAGTCAAGGTATGAAAGCAGTGGGGGATACTGGGAAGAGCCCTGGATGTGCTGCCAGTGGTCCTTTACTATTTACAATGTGTGAAACCAATGGAATTCTTTGGGCCTCAGTTTCCTCACCTATAAAATGGGAATGGGGGATTCAATGACCTTTGAGTTCCTGTCCAGCTTTAAATAATCCTCTGACTCTAGATGATTGAGATGGTGGCTGCTCAAGCATAAATATCCAAATTTCTCCATGTCTACTTTGAGATATATCCAGGATCATGTTGGAGTCAGCACATACTGGTTCAGGAGATTCAACTGTTAAATTTTCTCTGTGAGCATTTGTAAATTGGTAAATGCTACAAATCAGTGCTTGATTTATTGTTTAACTGATAGTCTAGACTTCAAGTGATAGAAAAAATGTTGATATTGCAGATTAAATTTACATGTGTTTGTGCATATTTTTTTCAGAGAACCAGTTATTAAACACCAACCAGCACAGCACTGGTTACAGCAATTAGAGTGAGATATTCTTAAGGAAGAAATATGTCCCCAAGTAATTGAGAGACTTTATACTAGAGAAAAAGATAGAGACTGCTCCTATGATTTCATTAGTATAGGGAATTCAGTGAGGGAAATTCCCCTCTACTGAAGCAGACTTGCACCTTCCTGCAACATAGAGTCTAAGACAGTGGCCTACAACATGGAGTTCCTGATCATATGGTAAGTGTGTGTTAGAATCTGTACTTGAACCTATGTATTCCTGATTCCAAGTCTAGTATCCTATCTAAACATGACTTTATTCCAAACACATGCTAGTAAATAGATACCAGCTCATGAACTAGAGATTCCAAAGATTGTTTGAGGAGTGGAAATAAAACTTAAAGCAAGTTCATGGAAAATTTCTTAGGTTTGCTAATAAACTATTGAAATTCAGATTCCAAATTCAGTGTTTCCTTCTTACCACTATTCTAAAACTATGCTATAGTTCAGCCTATCCATCTTAAAGTATTTGACCCAATTACATGTTCCAACTTTCTCTCTAATGACTCTGATGGTTCCCAGTCTGGATTATCAACAAACATTTATTAAACACTTAATATGTCCCAAGAGCTCTGCTTGGCACTGGGGATACAAAGAAAGGCAAAAACATGGCATATATATGTACATACACATGTGTTTGTATATGCATGTGCATGTATATGTATAATACACATATGCATGTACACACCCACATATACACAAACATATATACTGCATGTCTTCCCTCTACATCCCATCTACACTGTATATATCTTTTTTTAATTAATAAAGTATTTTTTTCCATTACATGTAAAGATAGTTCTCAACTTTTCTTTATACAAGCTTTACAATTTCAGATTTTTCTCCCTTCCCCCCCTCCCCTAGACAGCAGGTAATCTGATATAGGTTATATATATATATATATATATATATATATATATATATATATATATATATATATTACATTGTATATATCTTATAAGTTTTCATATTGTGTCTTTCTTTGGAATGTAAGCTCCTATGGACAGCTAGATGGCAAAGTGGATAAAGCACTGGCCCTAGAATCAGGAGTACCTAAGTTCAAATCCGGCCTCAGATACTTGACACTTACTAGCTGTGTGACCCTGGGTAAGCCACTTAACCTTCATCTGCCCCCCCCCAAAAAAAAAAAAGTTTGTTGTTGATGTTGATGATGGTAAGATTTTTCATGCTAAGGCTACCTCCAAGGAACTGATAGGGTCATTTCCATGTTCTGACAGCCTGAATTATGTGATGTCATCCTTTTTTTGTTGTTGTTGAATATCAATGATGATTTATTGATTATGTGACATCTGTGACACTTCATAGAAGTATGTACATTCTAAAAAACTTTGTGTTCCAACTTTTCTTCCTCCCTCCCTTTTCATCCCCCACCCCAAGAACTCAAGCAATTCAATATGTTACACATGAGTAGTCATTGAAAACATTTCCACATTTGCTAGGTTATGAGAGAAAACAGATTAAAAACCAAACTTCAGATTAAGAATATGTCAAAAAATGTGTTTCAATCTGTTTTCAAATACCATCAGTTCTTTCTCTGTAGATGGATTGCAATTTTCATAAGGTCCTTCAGAGTTACATTGGATCATTGCCTTGCTGAAAATAACCACATGCTTCCCAGCAGATTATTTTACACTGTTGCTGTTATTTTGTATATAGTACATTTCACTCCACTTCAGTTCATGAGGTCTTCCAGGTTTTTCAGTTCGCATCTGTTCTTCATAACTTTTATATAGTACGTTAAACTTGACAAAGAATTTTCTTCACAATAAGCCAGCAGCATATGTACCATACATTTTGCCATTATAGTCAATCATCAAAACTATTTCCCTCCATCCTAATCCTTTCCATGATATTTACCCTATTTTCCATCTTCTTTTACCCTATTCTTCCTCAAAAGTGTTTTACTTCTGACTACCCCCTTCCCCTGCTCTGTCTCCCTTATTCACCCTTCCCTCCTTATCTTCCCCTCCTACTTTCCTGAAGGGTTAAATAGCTTACTCCTCCCAATTGGGGTGTGTATGTTATCCCTCCTTGAGCCATTCTGATGTGGATAAGGTCTTTGAGCTAACTCTGTGTTCTAAGTTTTTCTTCTCCCTCACTCCTCAACCCTCCCTATGAAATCAAGCAATTCAATATAAATCATACCTGTGCAATTATGCAGAACATCTTCACCTTCCTTGAAAGTGTTTTGCTTTTTACTGCTTCCTTCCCCAATCTTCCCTTCCCTCCTTCCCCTCTTCTCCCCCCCCCTTGTCTCCTTCCCCTCCCACTTTCCCTCAGGACAAAAATTTTTACTATACCCACTTGAGTATGTAAGTTATTCCCTCTCTGAGCCAATTCTGATGACAGTAAGGTTCACTCCCCCACTCCTTCCCTCTCTTCCTCTCCCCTTTGTAAGCATTTTTACTTGTTTCCTTCATGTGAGCTACATCTCCCTAGTCCACCTCTTTCCTTCCCCCTCCCCCAGTGCATTCCTCTTACCCCTCAACCCTATTTTAAAGATGTCATCATGGGTTAGCTAGGTGGCACAGTAGACAAAGCACCAGCCCTGGACCCAGGAGGCCCTGAGCCCATATCCATCCCCAGACATAAGACATCCCACCCCGCTTGCCCCACAAAGAATAAGGATAAACGAAAAATAAATGATTTACATATATCATCCCTTCATATTCAGTTCATACCTGTTTCAGACTCTCCTGCATCACTCTCATTTCTCTTTCCATTCTTTCCTTCCTCTCTCATAAATTGTCTTTCTATTTCTCTACTTTCTCTTCAAAGTCCCTTTTAAGTGCTTTCCATGGCATGAGACAAATTGTTGTCCTCTTCTGAAGGCGCAACTCAATCTTCCTTGTGCTAAAGAAAACTTTCAATAGTTCTCAACTTCTTTGCTTGCTCATCTTGCCATCTTTTACTTGACTTTAACTCCCTTTTACAGTGGGGCCCTACTTCCAAGCTACACTGTCCTAAGTTTCAGAGGGTCCCAGGTATTTCAGTTTGAGGGAGGGCAGGTTTTTTTCTCACCTGGCCTGTTCTCTGGTCTGAAGATAACCTCAAGCCAACTTGCTAATTAGCCAGATAGTAGAGTCCTGTGGTGGTTCTTAGCTCTCATGAGCCTGCCCCCCCCCCACACACACCTGGGCCTCCTGCTGCTCAAGATTTCTTCCTGGTTCCTTGCTCAGATGGGATACCCAAATTCCTCTTTAGGTCCAGCAGCTACCCCTGTATTTTTCCCTCCTGGTCAGCCATTCAGCCCTCTCACCTGACCATAATCTTAGTTCCATAAGATGCTGTTGCTGCAGCTGATTCAGAGGCTCAGGGGTACGTTCCTCTGGCTCAGTGTGCCTGGAGTCTGTGTCAGCACAATCACAGGGTTGGACTCTTCTCACAGCCCAGCACAGCCACCTTTAATCTGTCATTGGCTAGAAAATAATCTCAGCCCATCTTTTTGTGGGTTTTTCTGCTCCAGGGGGTCTTTTATTGCTGTTTTGGGGGGTTATTGTGTCAGGAACTCTCTGTGTTTAATTTCTTTCCTCTGCCATCTTGGCTCTGCCTCCTAGATGGTTCCATGATGTTGTCATTGATAAAGAATTGAGCAGCTAGGTGGTATAGGGGATAGAGCACCAGTTCTGGAATCAGAAGGACCTCAGTTTAAATCTGTCCTCAGACATTAACCAACTATGTGATGATGGGCAAATCACTTAACTTTGTTTGCCTCAGTTTCCTCACCTATAAAATGAACCAGAGAAGGAAATGGCAAAATACTCCAGTATCTTTGCCAAGAAAACCCCAAAAGGAGTTCATGAAGAGTCAGACACAACTAAAAAATGACTAAACAACAACAATCTTTATCAAGGAAAGAGATACATTATCCAAGTAGGATGCTTATATGTTATTGTTCTACATTCTTGACACCTTTCATCCCATTAAGCTATAAGTTCTTGAAGAAGCCAAGGAAGATAGTTTGGGAGAAAGGAGAGCATTCCCAACATGAGGCACATCCAGTAAAAAGAATGAATGTGAAATTTTAGGAGATCATTAAGCACAAATTTATACAAAAACAAATATACAAAGCAGGGAGAATTATTGCTTTGTAGGATAGTTGGACATCTGATACTAATAGGCCCCCTTCGTTCCCACTTAAACAAAATTTCCCTTGAGAATTTATCTTTTGATTCACATATGTCCATATGAATCTTGTTTGTTTTTCTAATACCATAATGAAGAAACAGTTCCTGGGGGTTTACCTTCAATCCAGTTTACCCTCTTTTTGTATATACTTCTAGTTCAACAACCTAACTGATTTCCTACCTCTAATCTTCACCACCCCCCAGCCCCCAGTCTATTATGACATCTTCTAACTGGAAAGAATCCACAAAAGTCACATTTTGTATTAACATCTTAGACTTCATTTAGGGATTAAGTAAAGCAGAGAATCAGAGAAGACTGGTTTTAGTAATTACCTGGCTAAGTAAACATGATGTTAGCATGCTCAGCTGAAAATGGAGAAAGGAAGGTTGAGCTAGATCTCTAAGATTATCTTCATATTCTAATATTCTCTGACCAAATATTCAAAAACATCAAAGTAGTGGAGAACCATTTGGTAAATTCAAACCAGTCATGAATATGCTCAGGCCAGTCTCTGTCAGACTGGATTTGCAGGAGAGAAACTTCTAGTCCTAAATCCTATCCCAAAGGGTCTGGAGAAAGCACTGATAGTCAGTCTGGAAAGTAACATTTGATAGCCATCCCTGAAGAGGGAGAAAGAAATGTTTAGGAGAAGTGTTTGAAAGAGGAATTCTACACTAGTAGTTCATGTATCATACACACATCAAGCAGTCTGGGAGGTATGAGAGAATGAAAAATCAGTGAGCTTACCATAAGCCAGTGGAAAGAGCAATGAATTTTGGGTCAGAGGAACTGGCTCAGCCCCTTACAACTAGAATGCTCTATTCCCTCCTACCCATCTATCCACCCAGACTTCAGTTTCCTCTCCTGTAAAGTGAAGGGGTTGATTGCTTTCAACACTAAGGTTGCAACTACTTCCAAGGTTGCACTAAGATTGTTTCTGGCTTGAAATCTATAATTTAACAGTCCTTTGAAAGTCTTATAATAGTCTGGGCAACAACACAAATATGAGCTAGCTTCAAATAAAAAATAACATTTTAAAAACTAACTTGATGTTGTATAAAATATATAAAAACACTGTAAGAGGCTTAGTCATTGTTGACTAAGAAGGTTAGTTTGGAAATGGATCTTGATGGAAAATTGAGCACCAATCACTGAATGTTTACTCAAAATCAGTCATGAAAATTAAGAAAGAAACCAAACTGTAGCATCCTCATGGAGTTAAACATCATTAGTGATATAAAATCCAATTATAGAAAGACTGGGAAGATAGCATGCAGTTCTGAAAAACTGGCGGAAGCTAGAACCACATCAGTCAGAACTGGAAGCGTTCTCCAGAGATCACAGGAAACGTCCCTGAAACTCAGTATAGAAAAGGGATTTGCCCAAGCTAGTTGGTGGTACAAGTCCAGTTCAAATTTAAGGCCTTTGCTTCATACTCTTCATCATACTACCTTAGACTTGTTTATCTATATGTTGTTAGGATCAAATGAGAAAATTTTGTAAAGTGCATAGCACAGTCTGGCACATGGCAAATTGGACATGAAGAGTCAAACACAACTAAAAATTACTGAACAAAAACTACAATAAAATGCCTATGTATCAGAGTGTAATAACTCATTAGATTACATATGTGCAATACATTGGTCATTCTCACATGATTTATACTGTCATGTCTGTCAAATATGTGTCTCAGATGCAGATAATGGGAAATGTGGTGCAAGGGTCCAACTGCCTCTGATATCAACAGATGCAACACTTTCTAGATTTCAAAAGTCTTTAACCAGGATCAGCATTTTCAGCTCAACCCTAGTGGCAGGCAGGATTAAGGAGATAATGTGTACTTCCCACATGGTATTGATTTCTTCTGCTATGTCTCTAAGTTTTATAACCTTTTCATTCCATGTAATTTGGCATTTATGTATGTTCAATAAAATGACATCTATTAAAAAACCTTGTTCTTAAGTCATACTCGGTCAATTTATATCTGGGCAATTGTGAATGATAGTTTTCTCTATGATACAGCATGGTTATTTGTTCAATTTTGAATTATATTTTGGGGTGTGTATTTTGTAAATGTGGAGTTTTGGTGTCTGTTAGTTTCTGAACAATATAAAGTTTCTTGGGTATAATTCCTAGACAATTGATTTTTTATTCCATCTAGGTATCAGTGATTGCTAAATTTTTGCAAACTGCAGTGATATGCAACCAATTCTCCTTACCATTTCCTCCTAAGTACTATTTTTGTTATCATATCTCATTCTTTTCTATTTCTGTGGGTTCCGCTAGAAATGGCCTGGGCCAAGTTTCCAATCACTTTATATCACTGTTCTTTGGACTACTGCATAGGGTCATTTAAAAACTGCTGTTTTTTTTTAAATTTAAATAAAAATATTACAATATAAGCTAATCCTCTGTAGGATCACTGAAAGTATCAGCAACACAACCCCAATAGCAGATGGGACATCAGGAATGATGTGCACCTCATCATGTTTCCATATGATTTTGACCTCCTCTCTGTCCCTTATATTGTAAAATCTTGTATGAGTATTTGATATTAAATATATTAAATAACATTATTCTTACACTTTTATGAGTCAATTTATTTCTAGGTGATTGTAGACCATAGATCAATCCATAATACTCCAGTTTCAGTATAGTTGATTTCTTCAGGCTATTTGAGTTCTGTATTTATAGAATAGGGATTTGTAATGTCAGTCCATGAAAGATAGCAAGGTTTTGATTTATTATTTTAGCTACAAGGTTCATGTCCTATCCTCATTATTGGCTATATACTAAATTTTATAAGCCCTACAATAAGTGTTGTATGGTTTCTACAGTTTCTTTGCATGATCTACATGATAACTAAAACTAGTCATAAAAGATACTGTAATTTCTGGTGGTGATAACTTGGTACTAAGTGGCCATTCCTAACCATTATCCTTATCCCCTCCATGTGTTTCTAAAATTTCTAATTGTTTATGTCCATATGATTGTACACAAAAGTATCTTAGAGAACATGACTGTACTGGAATCATTCTTGCAAGTTACTTGGATGGATTGATTTTAGCTAAGTTCATTTGCAAATCTGGTATGTTTATTTTATACTCCCAAAAGTACCATGTCAAGACTGCTATTACCTATGTGTGCTGCTTTCACATGTTCTTTCCAATCAACTCTGATTTCAGGATGCCAGAAGATAACTACATAATCACCTACTAACAACATTATCACAGCCTTTTTCCTGGTTTAATTTTTATGGTAAAGTGATTTGCTTAGAGACCACTCTTTGAAAGTAGTCACCTTTATCCAAGTTCGATGTTAACTTTACATTCCAACTCAAAGCTTTAATTCTCTAGATTTCTTTGGCATATTATGTGAATTTTATTTTTCTCCAGTCCAAATGACATTTTGATATATATCATTGGAGCAATATTTTATGAGATGAATGTTTAATGTGTTTTTCATTGACACTATATAGCTTGATGTCATACATGGACATTGAGCAATTAATGAGTGTTTTGGTTCAACTTTGTCTTTCATGTGGAAGCCATCCTTAATTCTATTTAGGAGATATGATAATGAATTTAAAGCTAGGTAGAATGAGACTAACTTTAAAATGTCTCTCTGAAAAGATAACATTTTATATCATTTATTCTTGATATCATAGTGTTGGTGGAAGTTTCAACTATAAAACAATTTTCCTTATGGATAGCAAATCCTCTATCATTCTATCTTTAGATCTATATTATATATTTGCAGTACATGCCTAACACATGAGTGCAGAAAAGCAACAGTAATAGAATTTTATTTTAATCATGAATTGAATTTTACAAATAAATGTTTTACCACCCATTGAGTCAGGTAGTTTAAAGAAACAGGCTCGGGGCAGCTAGGTGGCGCAGCGGATAGAGCACCGGCCCTGGAGACAGGAGTACCTGAGTTCAAATCCGGCCTCAGATACTTGACACTTACTAGGTGTGACCCTGGGCAATTCACTTAACGCCAATTGCCTCACTTAAAAAAAAAAAACATTAAAAAAAAAAAGAAAGAAACAGGCTCAAAGAAAGAGCTGAAGTGAATTGCAAAGTTATTTGATTTTGGAGGTAGGATATAAAATCAGATTTCCTGACTCTAACTTCAGTGCTCTTTCTTCTGTAACCAGGGCCAACTTTTACCCTTTTAGCTTTTTAAATTATAATTTTCTTCTGGACCAGGGGGATAATGATTTAGAGAAAGAGACTGGCAAAGCATGTCCAATGATCCTGGAGAGGATGACTGGCCCATCCCCTTCCCTACCCTAGAATTGTATTCCTTCACTTCATAATTACAGTGACAATCTGACTTTTTGAATGCTGATAAAGAAAATTCTCCATGGACCTGGGTAGCATGTGCTTGCAACAGAAAGGAAACTGTGTATAGTATTAGTACTCCCTCTTGGATGCCCCACTCAATTTCTGGCCTACCCTGATGGGCTGGATCCCCAGAAGGTGGTTCCCATCTTGGACTCTAGATATAACTCTGTGGATAGATACTTCTATATCACATATCCCCCACCCTACCAGAGTGATTTTTATTAACAATAAGGCAATTGACACAATTAGTTCTTAGCAAAAGCATTTAATAAGACGATATTGTAAAAAGAGTACCTATAAAACACTTCCAACAAAATAAATGTAGGGCATACTCTCCCACAAATAAATCTCCCACAGATGGAGTACAATGGTAGTAAGGTCTATGTGTGGGATATACTTATGGAAACTTAGCATAGTGCCTAGCACTTAGTAGTTGCTAAACAACTTTTTCTTTCACTTAACTGGGCTTGTGCCAAAGGCAATTTGCAATTCCTGGTACTACAGGGCCTGGAAGTTATTGCTCTCTTCAAAGTGTCCTCATACTGGTTTCATGACTCTCCTTCTCTCCATGGTTGGCTCTCTTCTATGATGCTATAGGTCCCATTCCTCATAGTTACTTCCAGTATGAATGAATTCCATTTTGCATATATGTATATGTATATTATTTTTACTAATCTAATGATATTTCTACCTTTAATTTCATCAGAGAAAAATGTTCACACATCCTAAAGAGGTCATGACTAGATACATGTTGATAACTTGTTAGTACCTTCTAGGCCTTCTGAGTTGGAGGGCTGGTCACATTACAATTCTTTTACAGTAGGTTAGAGGGACGTGAGAACTGAATGATTACAGCTAGGGTTGATTATCTCTTCTTCCTTAAACTGCCCTTGAGACTTAGACTTCCTGATTGTCATGTAAACAAAGGGGCAAAATTGGCTGTGACACTAATATTCAGTTTTCTGGGATTTCATGAGGTAAACCAAAGTGTTCAAGTGGTTGCCTGATGGAGAGGGTAGAATCCATATATATATGAGCTGAATTGAAAAGTACAGTATAAAGAGGGAGGACACAAAGTTCCAAATCCAGGCCCTATTTTGATTTCCAAAGGACTGGTGAATTCAAGGAAAATACTAAGTTCTCTCATTGCTCTTCTGCTGTTTTCCCTACCAGAAACCATAATCCTAAAATGGGGTCCTGGACATATTCACTTCCTCATTCTATTTACATAACTCATGGGCACAGATGGTTTCACCCATACTTAAAAGGCTGGATGACCAAGCAAGAGGAGGTTTAAGAGATGACTGAAAGCTGGTGGTAGAGTAGAAAAAGAGTCGGCTTTGGATTCAGAGCACCCAAGTTCAATTCTCAGTTCTACCATTTGTTACCTATATGACCATGGATAATTCACTTCACCTAATTGGCTGTTAGTTTTCTCACCTATAAAAATGAGGTGGTTGTAGTAAAGAACCTCTGAGATCCTTTTCAACACTAGATCTTCGATCCTACTATACAAGTTCATTTGGCCTATTTCCTGACTTTTACTATGTTCAATAAATGAGTGATCATTATATGTTAAGCACTTGAATCTCTTGAATGTAGTAGGATGAGAATTTGAAAGCTCTGTTCAGACCAAAACTTTGCAAACTTTGGCATATATAGTTTGTTTTTGTACAGCCCTTGAGCAATCACCTTTTTCCCTTTTTTAAATAAAATGTTATTGAACTTTAAAATGTAAAAACCATCTTAGTTCTCAGGTAATACAAAAATTCACTTGAATAAACAAAATCTTCAAACTGCTAGAGAGGGAATCTACCTCTGGGCAAACTACTACTAGACACACCATCTTACTGATAAACACATTCACATATAGAAGGGACAGGGACAGTGAGAGAAGAGAGTAATATCCACTTCTTCCTCTTTCCCCACTCAAGGCTTTCCTTTCCAAAACCATCATGAGTTAGCAACACTATAAACTCAACACCTGACCCTAGGACTTAGTTACTTAAAGCTCTGGAAAAGTGGATCTAATCATTTCTGATTTAATGACATTTCTCCCATTAATTCTATAATAGAAAAGTGTTCACACATCCTAAAAGGCTCATGAGTAGGTGGATGTCTTGGCCATCAAGCCAAGATTGCCAACCCCTAGTTTAGATTATAAATGTTACAGTTTAATATTCAGAACAACATTCCAAATGAATCTAGGCATCTATAATATGAAAACCTTCTGATAACCAGTCTGGATACAACAACCTTTTAAAAAGGAAGTCCCAGTGTGGCTGAAGGGCTATAAAACCATGCATACCCTATGACCTAGCAAAACCAGAGCTAAGTCTATATCCAAAAAGAGATAAACAAAAAGGAAAAGGACATGTATGTCCAAAATATTTATAGAAGTTCTTTTCTGGTGGAAAAGAATTGGATATTGAGGGGATGCCCATCAATTGGGGAATATCTGATCAAATTGTGGTATATGATTATGATGGAATACAATTGTGCTATAAGAAATGATGAGCAAGATGCTCTCAAAAAAATCTGGAAAGACTTACATGAACTGATGCAAAGTGAAATGTACCATGTACAAAGTAAAATGATCATCTGCGAATGACTTAGCTAATTCTCAGCAATACAATGATCTAAAATAACTATGAAAGACTTATATAAAAATGTTATCCAGTCCCCAGAGAAAGAACTGATGGCATCTGAAGGCAAATTGAAGTATGCTTTTTTTAAAAAAAATTTTTGAGGTTCTTTTTTTTTTGCTCATGCTTTCTTTCACAGCATGACTAATATGGAGATGTTTCACATGACTAAACATGTATAACCTATGTAGAGTTCTTACTTTCTCAAGAAGGATGAAGGGAGAGAATTTTGAACTCAAAGTTTTAGGAACAATGTAATAATTGTAATTTTTATGTAATTAGGGAAAAAGTAAAGACTAAATAATTTTAAAGGATGTCCCCATACATATGTTAGTGAAGCTCTGAATTAGAGTCCTGGGTAGTGGTTCAAGAATACCCTCCTCCAGTTAATTTACCACAGATATTTACTATTTATAATTACAGTAAAATTAGCACAATGACCCTTTGTATTTCTGTAGCCCTTATAGGAGATAGCACTACTAACCAAGGGTAACATACAAGTAGCTACATGGATTACAGGTATTATATTTCTGTCCACACTGCTTCCCTGAGTTGTTCAATTTGGCATGCGAAGGTTCTAGAAGGACCTTAGTCTAGGCAGATGAGATGAGTACAAATTATGAACAACTTTGGATGCTAAGCTAAGTTGAGATTTATTTAACAAGTAATGGAGAGCTTTCAAAAGTTTTTGTGTAACAACACCAACAGTAAATTGGCAGAATATAGTTTAAAAAGAGAATATAATAAATGTAAGGGGATTGATTAGGCTTGCAATCAAGAGGACAGATGTAACATACACTGAAGATAAAAACAACATTCCTTGGTGACAATGAATATGGATGTTGATGGGAGAGAAGTAAGGAAAAGAAGGACTCTGAAAGGAGTCCAAAGGTTTAGGCCTGAATAACTGAAACACAGTGCTGCCACTGAAAAGAAATCATTTCCTTAAGAAAGGAAAAGTTCATTGGATTGTAGGATTTAGCCTAGAAGGGACTTGATGATCACCAACCTTCTCCCTACCTCCACCTGGCATTATATTGTTGGCTAAGAAAATGATAGGCCATAGAGAGTATGTGACTTGACCAAGCTAAATCTACCTTTTTTTTAACTTCTACTCATTGCTCCCTTGAGGTCAAGAACAGTTTTTCATTCCTCTTTCGTGTGGAAGCTCTTCAATATTGTTCTCAAGTCTTTCTCATTTTGACACTATCATTATGGAAAGTCCTGAAACTTATCCCACTGCTTTTGGCAGGACGAACTTGGGCAGATATCCAAGTGGTTGAAGTCTAACATCATTGTAATGCCATGGTTCTGTGCCAGGTTTATGATCTATTCTCCAAGTCCTCATTAAAATTCTCCTTCTGTATATGAGTCTGTTATAAGCATCTTTTGCATTAATCAATCAATCAGCAAGCATTTATTAAGGACTCCTCTTATGGGCCAGGCTAAGTGATGGGCACTAGGGATATAAGATAAAAAAGAAGCAGCTATGCCCTTAGCTCACAGTCTAGAGAGAGAAGAAAATGTGGGCACATTTAGGTAGATACATAGAAGTTAATACATACAAGCTAATTTACAGGGTGGGGGGGGAGGGAGGAAGTGCTAATTACTAGAAGGATCAGGAAATATTTTCTATATAAGGTTGAGTTTCAGTTATGCCTTGTAGGAAACTAGGAATCTAAGATTTAGAAAGTGAGGAGGGAATGCATTCCAGGCATGAAGACTGGGAATGATTTACCATGTATGAAATTAGTTGAAACAATGTGGGAATATGAAGGGGGTTATGTGTAAGCAGAGTAAACGAAAATGTTGAGGCCAGTTTATGAAAATATTTAGGTTATGAAGAGAGTTAGTGCCTAACAAAGGCGTTTGTGCCCTAAAACAATATAATTTTTCCTTCTCCATTGGTCCTCAGCTAAAAGCACTGTACCATGTTTTTCCTCCTATGTCCTGGGTTTCTTTGTATGCCTATAGTGAAGTCTGTGATGGCTTGTGTTCTCAGGGCAAGAGTCAAAGGTAGTGGTAAAACTTTTATTTCTGGCATACAAGGCAGCCCTTCTCCATTAGCTGACTGCTGAATTTGATCTTGAGAAAAACTTTTGGACAGCTCCTCTGTCACAATACCATGATGCCAAAGTGGAGAGGTTTCCTAAATTTAGGAATTCTTCATGAATCAGGTATCCTGTAGTATTTGCTGTATGCCAAGTCTGCCATGTTGCTGTTGAAGCCTGAGATTGTTCAGTGAAGGACTTGCTGGCTCAGATTATGGAGAGCCACAGGAGTGAAGATGGAGACCCTGGAACAAGATAGGACCCAGGGCATTGCCAATGGACCCATGGATCAGAGTGCAGGACTCTGTAAAGACAGGACCTGGAGACAGATCACTGCTGCTAGGACACCTCTGGCTATTGTGAGATCATCTCAGCGATTTGTCCCTTTTTACTAACTGCTTGAAAAGCAAATTATAGTGGTTTCCCCCCATTGTTAAATCTTCCTTGTAATGCTTCTCTCTATGTCCCAGAAGAAATTATAGTGGTAGGAGTATCAAGTAAAGACTACTGATAAAGTAGCTTCTTTGTAGTTTTGCTAATGTGATCAATTCTTTTTTTAAGGAAACATCATGGAACTGCTTACAAAGTCAAGCACCTCTGTGGCATGACTGAAGTTGGTCAACAACAGTAAGAGAGTTCCCAAATATGGAGTGAGGGCAGAAAGCCAAGTGAAATTGTTAATTCTCTTTTTCATGGCAATATTCTTTTGTTCTAAGATAAATTTTGAATCTTACTAGCATCACAACACAAGCCCTGTAAGGCTAGGGTTGAAGAAGAGAGCCTTATCAAAGGGTTTTTAGGCTGAGCACATTTGGGTAAGCAATGGTTATACTCAAATGAGCAATGGGAAAACTGAGTTTTGCAAAAGCATAGACACATTCTCTTAAAAACTTGGCTGGTGTCTTGAGGCTAGCAAAACTTGGGGACAAAATTATATATTATGATCCCTATTTGATTAATCAATTACTTCATCAACAGCCTGATTTTCTTTAGGTTGCAAAAAGCAGGGTAGCAAACCAGATATAAATCGCTGCTGTTTCTGCAGCACCATGAAGTGAATACCAGGCCAATACCACTATTCATCCATAATGTAATTGCTTTGTGAGCCACATTGCAGTCATGACTTTTATCCCAATTAGTCTAAATTATACACACACACACACACACACACACACACACACACCCCATCAAAATTTCCTTCTTACTTTGGGATCTTTAAAATTCATTGTGCTCTTTTCCCATATTTTGTATATGTATACAGAAATATCTGAAGCTATGATTATTATTGCTAACACAGTTCTTAAATACCTCCCACTGATTATTGGTTCACTTTTCTGTTATTCTTCCTTCCATTTTGAACTGGCTAATCTTCATGGTATCAAATAGCCTTAGCAGATCTATAATGTAAAGTGTCTCCTTTTTTATATAGGAAGAAATACAACAGCACAATCTCTTCAGGTTATTAGCATTCCCTTGCCTACATACATGTTTGAAACTAAGTTATCTTGACCAAACACTGTGGCTATCTCTGCCACGTGTATGACTACATTGAGAGCCCAAGCACTAGAGATTTCTGCATCATGCTTAATTTATTTATGGTAGAACTGCCACCTTTTCAATGGATAGGGCAACACAATCTACTAGAAGGCCTTTACCCAACAGCTAGCACATTCCTTGTATACCCTTACATACAAGAGAAAAAAGAAAAGTGGATCTATAAGCCCAAATCTAATAATATAATTAAATATAAAAATCATGAAATCTCAGTGTAGGAAAAGCATAAGAAGCCATTGACTGCAAGCCGCCAGTGAGAAGAATTTCTTCCCTGGCATACTTCAATATAGAATATAAAGCCTTTTCTCAATGAATTCTAGTGAGGGGATACACTAACCCTGTTCCCCATACCTGCCCATATAATCCATTCCATTTTTGTAGACCTTTGATTCTTAGCAATTTTCTTTCTTAAATGCAGCTCTTTTCTGGGTTTTCTTTTGGGGGGGGGTGTTGGTGGGGCAATGAGGGTTAAGTGACTTGCCCAGGGTCACATAGCTAGTAAGTGTTAAGTGTCTGAGGCTGGATTTGAATTCAGGTCCTCCTGAATCCTGGGCCAGTGCTTTATCCACTGTGCCACCTAGCTGCCCTCAAATGCAGCTATTTTCAAGTTTCATTCACTATTTCTGCATCTGTCTTCTGGGGCCAAGTACAAAAATTTCAATCCACTTTCCCCATAACAACCCTTCTACTTGAGGATGGTGATCTGATCCCTGTTAAACTTTCTTGTCTCCAAGGAAAACATCCATAATTCCTTCTCTGCTCCTCATACAGAATTATCTTAAGATCCTTCCCCTTCCAAGTCACACCCTGCCCTCCTCACATTCCAAGTTTTCTCCAGCTTATTAATATCCT
This sequence comes from Dromiciops gliroides, assembly GCF_019393635.1. Taxonomy (NCBI): domain Eukaryota; kingdom Metazoa; phylum Chordata; class Mammalia; order Microbiotheria; family Microbiotheriidae; genus Dromiciops; species Dromiciops gliroides. Next base: position 486,332,870 of record NC_057862.1, on the reverse strand, counting down.
TTCTAAAATGTAGTACTCCAAATTGAACATAATGCTCTAAATGTGTCTCACCAGTGCAGTGTACTAATCAATCAACAATTATGAAGCACCAATTATATGCCAGGCACTGTGCTAAGCACTGAGGATACAAAAGATGAGAGAGAAAAGGCAGTTCCTGCCTTCAAGAAAACTTAGACTTTAATACTGGAGACAACATGCACAACATATACAAAACAAGCTTTAGACAAGATAAATTTAAAATAACTAACATAAGAGAAGGCACCAGAATTAAGAGGGGTTGGAAAGACTTCCTCTCCAAATGTAGCAATGATTATATCTATTTATGAGGCTGTCATATTTTTGACTCATATTGGACTTTAGTCTTCTAGAAGCCCCTAATCTTTCTATAAAAACTCCATCTAGTCAGCTTCAGTCATCTTGTATTTCTGATATTGATCATTTCTAACAAGAGAGTAACAATTTATATTTGTCCTTCTAATTTCTTTCATGTACATCTCTTGCATATAGTCTCCTTCCCTTTATTCACTCAGTGATCTCCCTAGTGGCTGTTCATCCACCTTTGATATTTACCTTTCACTTAACTCTTACCCATGACTCCAAGAAGCTATAGCATATGCAGCATACCCCAGTAAAACTGTCTCAGCAGACAGGTAACTAAGTTGAGGGTATCATCAGGTCTCAAACCTGCGAAGTGAATTAGGAGAATGTCTACCCCAAGCATGTGAAGAATGTCTTCAGGCAGAATGGGAGGATGAGAACAATGTGTTCCAACAGCTAGAAGGCAGCTGGAAACAGGCACTGTGGGAATGCTTAGAGCTTGGTCAAACATAAGAGACACCACCATTAATCCAATGTATCCCTGGCCACTGACTTTTTGCCTTGCCACTGGACTTTGATGACTGGGAGAGTGAGGGTAATGATTGTGTTGTAACCATCTCTCACTTAAATACAAGTAAATGGCACACCCACTTGATGTCATTTGTTCTCTTTGAAAATGAAGCACAAACAATTACAACCACCCTAGTTCAAACCCTCACCATCAGCCTCTCACTTGACCTATTCCAAAAGCATTCTAATAAGTCTGCTAGTCTCAGGTCTTCCCCCATTCCAATCTATCCTCGACTTAGTCATCAAAATGAATTTCCTACAGAATAGATCTGTGTAGCTAAAACGTGCTTTATCACCTCTAGGATCAAATATAAACTTTTGTATTTGATATTTACAGCTTTATTAACCTACTTTTCCAGACTTATTACATATGATTGCCTTCCTTACTCTCTGTGGCCAACCATTTGGCTTTGGCACTCCTCATCCATGACCCTACACCTCCTCTTTCTGTAACTCACATTCTCTACTCCCCATGCCTGAAATGCTTTGCTTTCTCACCTTTGCTGTTTCAAATCCCTAATTTTTTTCCAAGACTCATTTTCACCACAAGATTACCTCATATCCACTATGTCTGTATATTATATATACATACATATGTGTGCACATATTATCTCCCCAGTTAAAATGTAAGCTCTTTCAGGGTAGGATTATTCCCTGTTTCTTTTTGAAAGTGCCTAGCACAGTTCCTGATAGTGTTTAATGCTGGTTTGTCAATTGAATTTAATCTTATTGCATTGATAACAGTCTAAAATTTTTGATAGCCCAAACCATTGTTATCTGTTGTGTAAGATATTTCTCGCAGCTTTGCATCATCTGCTTATTTGGTGAATGTCCCTTCTATTCCTTTATCCAAATAAATCACTGAAAAGACTATAAAATAACAAATACAGATTTCTAAGGAACTTCAGTAGAAATTCCCTTCTTAGTTTGACATTGAGCTATTAATGACTACACTTTGGATGTATACATTCCCCTTGTTTCCAATTAATCCACCCTCTTTCTCTGTGTTTCTCCTGGGCTCCCAGACTTATTAGGTAGGAAATAATAAATTATTAAGTAGGCAAAAAATAATCATCTAAGACCCAATCACACAAAATAAAACCCAATTACTGAAATAGATTGTCCACTTGCTTTCACCATATTATTGCTCTCCCAACACCTCTCTTTTCTATTAAGAAAGACAGGTTCTCTTGTACCACTAGAGGACAAGGCTAAAAGGGTTAGCAAGTATCAGAGCTATTAAAATTGAGATGTTCTAACACAAGATCCAATGTTCTTTAACTATACTGCACTGCTTCACAGTTGGGCCTCTGACTACAATATCCCTCTTGCAAATGAATCTTTGTGATAAAAAAATGACCATTATTTAATCATTATGAGACCATTATTGAGTGGCCCTTACTCCTAAAACTATGCAATTATATACTGTGTCCTATCTTGACACCTGATCTAGAATGATAGGATTTTTTTCATGCCTGGACCTTGTAACACCAAGAGATTGGGTCCCTCCTCAATGTGATAGTAGAGCCAGCCTCATTATACCTTTTCATCTGAGCTGAACTCATACTTGCTACTTAGTATATTTATGTATTTGGCCAGTCTGAGAAGAGATCTCATTTTAGTAAGCTGCATGTTCATGTTCAAGGGGCAATGATCCTCAAGATTCTTGCATCATGACTAAATGGTGAAAGTAGTTCCCCACAAATTCTTGCCCACAACTCATGACATGGAGATATACTTGCAACACATGCCTTGTCCTGGGAAGTTTGAGCAGGGGTGGAAGAAGAGAGGACAAAGATGCTCTTTCCAGTACATAGGTGGGTTAGTCATTTATTCAACCACACCTAATTGAAAGTAATCTATTTCAATCATAATACTTAGACTATGTCAGAAGTCTTTTGAAAGCCATTTGATTAAGTGAAATGATGCCAAACAGGAAGTCTTTTTCAATTGACTGAGGGATTCTTCCATGCCTTCCCTATCCTATTTCAAGTCTTGAGTTAGACTGAACATAAAAGATTCCTAAAACTGGAATAAGCACAGTGTTTTAGTTAAAATTCCCAGGTTACAGGGCAGCTAGGTGGTGCAGCCGATAGAGCACCAGCCCTGGAGTCAGGAGTACCTGAGTTCAAATCCAGCCTCAGACCCTTAACACTTACTAGCTGTGTGATCTTGGGCAAGTCACTTAACCCCAATTGCCTCACTAAAAAAAAAAAATCCCAGTTTGGAAGAGGAAAACCTTAACTTCAGTCTTATCTAGGTTTTTGTCTCTACCTCATTAGCAGGAGAAAGGCTTTTTGATCTTTGAAAGGTCTGGATGTCTTTGGACTGCCCATTTTTCCCAACAACATCCTACCATTATCAGTCTGGAACAATAGCAGCTGGTGGCAGTGTCTGTGTCAGATGCCAAAGACAAACTGGTTGTAGATTCCCCATGGTTAAAGAGATTTATTGAACACTCCAAGAATGGAAGAAAAGAACTTCAAGCAACCAGAAGGTATATTACTTCTTTGTCATAGGTGCTGTCTAAGCTTGAGCCCAGAATCTAAATTTATATAAGGAAAAGTATGTTAAAGATTTGGGGGTGAATGATTTCTTTAATCAACTATAATTGCCAAACAATCTTAGTAAATGTCCCTTTATAAAAACTACTTAAGATTGGCTGACTAAATTGATTCGTAAAATGATAATCTTGGACAAAGAGGCACAATGGTTAGGGTTGGAGACATTGGTATTTTTTAAAAATCACTCCCTAAGTCCTCAAGAATACTCTTGATTCTAAGTGGGAGATGTTGGAGAGCTCAATGGGAATGCAATAAGGATCACCAGAGCTTACCTCAAAAGTATGGGAAAGACCATTTGAGGCTGCTGATCTTAGAATAGAGATAAACTAACAGAATGGACCTTTGTGTACTGTTGGTCCTTTGAAGATTCTTCAGTGTTTTTAATCATAGCCTATCCATTTCTCCAAGGACTTATAATTTAGAGGCTGAGAAGAGTTGCCATCGGCAGAGTCTCAGCACACATAGACTACTTAACCTAAAGGAAACCTTGGGAAGTGGCTTTTGGAGGATATTGTCCTATTTCTGAGCTGCAAGCCATGATTTAAACCAAAATCTGGGCCCTCTGAAGGCATCATGACAGGTCTTGTTCAGAGCAACTTCATAGCTCAGACAATAAATCATGCTCTACCAACTGGCTAGATATTAGGAGGCCAGAAGTCAAAGTGGGGAAAGCATTTTTTTTATTCTCTTCAGAGGCTGAGCTTTTGGGAATAGGATTTATAGTTAAAAGGCATGAATATATTATGACTTTTTACAAGCAAAAAAAAGTAGCATTTAGGCTCTGCTGAACATTCATAAAATCATAGAATTTAGAGTTGTGAAAGACCTTAGAGGTCACCTAGTCCAACTTTTCACCCTCACCTCCACCCAATTTCATAGAGAAGAAAATTAAAGCCTGGAGAAATGAAATCACCCAAGTTAATATGGGTATCCATGAATCAGCAAACATTCATTAAACATCTACTCCGTGTCAGGCTGTATACCAAGCACTGGGGAAAAATACAATAAATGAAACCTTCCCTAAATAATGTTGCATTCTAAGGAATGTCTCAATAATGCTTTCTCAATTAGAATATTGTCTCAAGAAAGAGACAATAATTGTCTAACAACAACAACAACAACAAAAATCAAACCTAACATTTAAATAGTTCTTTCAAGTTTAAACACTTTTTATGTATGTTATTTAATTTGATTCTCATAACAACTCTGGGAGGCAGGGGTTATTATTATCCTCATTTTATATATGAAGAAACTGAAGTAAATAGAGATTGTGACTGTTATGGGTCACAAAGCCAGTAAATGTCAAAGGAAGAATTTAAACTCAGGTATTCCTAATTTTAACATCTAATACTCTGTTAATTGAGCCATTTACTTATCTGTGCTTTTGTGTATGTATATTTGTGTGTGTGTGTGTGTGTGTGTGTGTAGGTGTCACAAAGAGGCAGCTAGGTGGTACAGTGGATAGAGTTCCAGGTCTGGAGTCAAGAAGATTCATCTTCCTGAGTACAAATCTGGCCTCATATACTTAGTAGCTTTATGAGCCTGAGCAAGTCACTTAACCCGGTTTGTCTCAGTTTCTTCATCTGTAAAATGAACTGGAGAAGGAAATGGAAAACTACTGTAGTATCTTTGCCAAGAAAATCACAAATGGGGTTAATTTAAGCAAAAGGTGATGAGGTCCTAAACTAAGGCAGTAATTATGTTAACAGAAAAATTAAGTAAAATACAAGACATGATATGTACTTAGAAATGGCAACATTTGACAATTGATTACATGTGATATGAGGGAGAATGAGGATACTGCTGGGGGTAATCAGTAACAGAGCTAATATTTGAACCCTGGTTGCCTGATTCCAGTTCTTGTGTTCTTTCAGATGTACTGTACCATCTTTTTTGGGGGGGGGGCAGGGCAATGAGGGTTAAGTGACTTGCCCAGGATCACACAGCTAGTAAGTGTCAAGTGTCTGAGGTTGGATTTGAACTCAGGTCCTCCTGAATCCAAGGCCAGTGCTTTATCCACTGCACCACCTAGCTGCCCCCCTACTGTAACAACTTAATCTGACTTTCAAGTAGAAACTTGCGGTGACTCTGTATCAGCCTTTGGGCAAAGAAATTACCCACTTGCAGAAAAGTAGATTCTGATTCAGATCCAGTCTTCGCTTCTATCCTATTCTTCCTTCTCTCCAACCAAAATTGACCCTACCAGCATCCTATTCCCTCTGCTTTTGCACTATTCTCTCCAATGTGACAATGAACTAAACTAAGAATCCAATCTCTGTTGAGCTGTTAATGAGTGTCACTATCTTTCCTCTCCCATATAGTGCTTTGCAACTGTGGCCTTTTGGAAACAAAGTACTTCTGGAACAGAGGAGGCAGCATAATGTAGTAAAGAGCATCCTTCATGTGAATCAATCAATGAATATTTATAAAACACCTCCTATGCACTCAGAACTCAGCCAGGCTGAGGATAGAAAACATGAAGCAATCCCTACTCTTAAGGAGATTTCATTCTATGGGAGACAACAAGCACATAGAAAAGCATAAAGTATGGTACTGGTCTTTTGTTATATAAAGATTGTAGTAGCTTAAAGGATTGGAAAAAGAACATGTGTGTCAGAAACACTGATAAAATCAGGTTGAGAAGAAATCATACACTTAGAAAAAAATTCTTAAGAGACAAATTCTGTTTTGAGAAAGCCAGGGAAAATGCCCCTCAGATAAATATACTCAAAGGATTTGTTTGAAGACAGATAAAGTTAAAGACGGCCACAATGCAAGGTCTATCAGCTTATTTAAATATGACTTTTGGGGTTTTGAAGTCCTCTAGCTGATGAACTATAAATCAAATAACTTGGTTGTATGGAATTTTATGTAAGGACTGTTAGTGTCATAACTGACAGAAAGATGGATTGTTGAGTTCAGCACCATAAGTTATAGAAGGGTTACTGCCTATGAGGAAGGCCTTGATTTGAAGCATCAGAAGCTAGAAATGAATGTAGGTGAAAGAAAAGGCTACGTATAGCTAGTCTAAAGAAGGTAGGAGGCAGAACACAGAGAGGATAGCAGCTTCCTTGAGTTGAAAGATCTGACTAGTGTAGAAGGTCCTGCTATTTGGAGAGGCATTGCTTTGTTCATATTTTGATTGGCTGGAGAAAGGCAATGTTGCCCACTACTGCCATCTACAGCCTATGAGGGGAAACTTCTCTGAGACTTTTCTGTTTCCTTTTACTTTCCTCTATGGCTTGAGATGGGGGGGAAAGAGTAGGGAAAAAACAAGTTTTGTATCTGCTTTACTCTGATCTGGGTTGATTGAAAAACAGGTGTGGCTTTACTGAGAGGTGACTTGAGAAAACATAATATCCTGTTTATTTGAAGAGCAAGCTGAAGAAAGGTTACAGTACTATTTCTATCTACAGATAGAGAGTCAAAAACTCCTCAGAATCCCAGAGGAGATATGATGAGGTTGGCAGTTCTCCAGATTGAAAGAACATCTTATTACTAAAATAGTTTTACACTATCTAAGCATATTGCCAATAGTAGCTGTGTGCTAAAAGAATTTGGCATTCTTTCAATAAGGAAGTGGTTTTACCCGGAAGGAAAGTTATGAGGACCAGAAGGGCAGCATCTATCAGAGAAGTACTTTTGCTCAGTAGGTAAAGAATGGCAAAGAATCTTTCCTCAAAAGATGAAGGAGAACAAAATTGTTAGTCCAGAGTCAAGATTTGCCCTTGGTGCATGGGTTTCTCTATTCAATATACCTCAGTGTTAGGTTTTTCTAAGTATGTGCCCACTTTCCTCAAGGGATATCCATTGGGTAGCAAAGAATGACCTAGGCTTATGGATTAACTGTTATTTTTTTTATATATTTTTGCTTTTACTTTCTGATGAGAACATTTATGATTATTCTTCATTTTGATTTATTATTTAGTAAATATATAATGTTTAAGAGCAAATATTTCAACTCCTGAGTGACATGGTCAACAAATGGAAGACTAAAAACTTTCTCCAATCTTCCCAACCTCTAAAACCTCTTCAAAAAAAAGGAATTGTGCACAATAAATAAAGGACCATCAGCTATCTCCCTGATCACAGAATTCTGATGTAAAAATCCAATGAACTAAGCAGAAAAGGGTAATTAATAATCTTTAGCATACTCACTCAGGACCCACTATCCCAACACTCGACCATGCTCTAGTATAGGACTTTTTAAACTTTTTCCACTCATGACATCTTTTTGCCTGAGAAATTTCTATGTGATCTCTGGTATATACTTATATAAAATAGGTATACATAACTGCTTATTGTTGCCAAATTTTTCATGAGTCCCTCATTCAGCTATGTGATTGCATATAGAGTCATGACACAACAGTTTAAGAAGCTAGGCTCTAGGAGCGGCTAGGTGGCGCAGTGGATAAGCACCGGCCCTGGAGTCAGGAGTACCTGAGTTCAAATCCGGCCTCAGACACTTAACACTTACTAGCTGTGTGACCCTGGGCAAGTCACTTAACCCCAATTGCCTCACTAAAAAAAAAAAAAAAGCTAGGCTCTAGTAGGGTTGCAGAAGTTATTCTGTGAGTTTAAGCAGAATTCAATTCTATTTCTCCTCAACATCTGTACAGGGAAAAAAGACAGAAGATTATTGTCTGGAACTGTGAACTGTCAGTTCTATGTGTCATAAGAGTAATTAGAGAAATGGAGAATGGTGAGAACTGTGACAAAATGTATATGTATCTACCAGGCCTTCCTGAATCAAAGGGCCCAACATCCAGTTTTGGTCAGTTTTGTACTCCCAGAACTCATGTAGGACAGAGACTAATAACATTGAAGAGTGAATTTCCTCAAGCTGAAATAGCTTTGATATCTAACCCTTGGACATTTGTTATAAAAGGGGAAGAAGTCAGAAACTGAGAAGTAGGGGAACTTTAGGAAGGGGAGGGAAGACTGAAATTAACTAAGATATCAGGAATAATAAATCTCAGTTAAGACCTTGAGCATAAGCATATAGACTATCAAAGAATGTTAATAACAAAAGGGAATAAGGCTTCCAGATAAGCTTAATGAGTTCAGATATCTGTGAATAAATGTTGCAAGAAGAAGGAAAATGAATCAACATTTAATGAGGAAGAGGACCTGATGATTTTCAGGAATGCATGAACCCACAACAATATATTCCTGAAAGATTTTTAAAAAGAACTAAGAATTTTGAAAGCAGAATGTATGGCTGACAATACAAGGATTAATTGACATAATAAAAAAAAAACCTGATGATGAGCCACATCAAAATAATAAAAGGAAAAAAGAATAGTTGGTGATACAAAAACAGAGAAGTGAAGAACAATCTGAAGAAAAGAAGCAAAAAAATAAACAAACAAAACCCAAAACCTTAACATTAAAAGAAAAGATGATGTCCATACAAACAAAACATATTGACCTGAAGATAAAATGCGTAGATACAACTAAATTACTATAGTCTCCCAGAAGAATGACAAGTAAAAACAAAAACAAGAACACCATAATACAATGTTACACAAGAAAACTTCTTAAGATTTTTCATCACAGAAAACAAAATGCCAACTGACAGACTCTGAAAATCAACTATAAAAAAAAATTAGTAAACCCTATGTTGGAAACTCTAAGACATATAATATTTAAATTTAGCAATTCCAATCACAGTCTGCAAGAGACCAGGAGAAAAATATCCAAATGTAAAGGAAAGACTATTCTATAGCAACCAGAAACTTCAAGAGGGAATGGAATAATGTATTTCTAAAAAGTGAAATCATTTAGGATGCATTCCTACAAAAAAGTACTAGACCTGATTTTCAAATACCCTGAAAAACAGAATCATAGTAAAAAATTTAAATACAATATGAAGAACAAGAAATAACAAGTTAGCAAACAGAGAGAAATTAAGAAATTTCTAAACTACACAATGAGACAGATGTGAAAGTGGAAGTCAAATTGAAGTAATGATGGAGAAAAACAGACATGAGACATCATGGACTAAACCTCAAGACACTCAAACTGCAAGGTAATCAATCAATATTTGGGGGGGACTAAATTGTAGATGTGGGGAGAACAATTTGAATTATGTCCAAAGGGGTATAAAGCTGTGCATGCCCTTTGACCCAGCAATACCACTGTTGGGTCTTTTTCCCAAGGAGATCATGAAAAAGGGAAAAGGACCCACTTGTTCAAGAATATTATAGCTGCTCTCTTTGTGGTGGCAAGGAATTGGAAATTGAGGGGTTGCCCATCAGTTGGGGAATGGCTGAACAAGTTGTGGTATATGAATGTAACGGAATTCTATTGTGTGGCAAAAAATTGATAAGCAGGAGAAGTTCAGAGAAACCTGGAAGGACTTGCATGAACTGATGATGAGTGTAATGAGCAGAACCAGAAGAACATTATACACCATATCATCAACATTGTATATTGATCAACTCTGATGGACTGGGTTCTTCTCACCAATGCAATGGAACAAGAGAGTTCCAGGGTGACCCATGATTGAAAAGGCTCTCCAAATCCAGGGGAAAAAAAAGAGGAAACTGTGGAATGTGGATGGGTGATTTAAACCATACTATTTCTTTTGGTTTTGGTGCTGTTGTTTTTTCTATTTGAGTTTTTCCTTGTTGCTCTGATTCTTCTCCTGTGGCGTGACTGATGTAGAAATGTGTTTGTGTTGTTATGTATGTATGTGTGTGTGTGTGTGTGTGTGTGTGTGTGTGTGTGTGTGTGTGTGTGTATTCAACCTGTATCAGATTGCCTGCTGTCTGGGGGAGGGGGAGGGAGGAGAGGGAGGGAGAGGGGTTTGAAATGGAAATGTTGTGTAAGCAGATGCTGGGGCTCTCTCTACATGTAACTGGAAAATAGTGGAATACTTTTATTTTTTTAAAAAGAATATGTGGATGTACCCTAATTAAGTGAAAGGATTAAGAATGAAAAGAAAATAACTCCTTTAACCTCTCAGAAAGAAAAGGATTTTTGAGGAAATGGGTGATAAAGCAAAGGGATAGGTTGAAATAGAAGGAAAGAGGGGGAAGAAAACATTCAGTCATGGGAGGAATACCACTAAAGAATACTCCCATGGAAGGAGAGAAATATTCTACAAAATAAGATGGGACCTTACAGTGGTTATAATATGAAGGGATTTGGTTGTTATAACATTGATCCTACCTCAGGAAAGGGGAAATAAGAACTCCTACAGACAAATGACATTCAAAAGAGTCAGAGGACCCAGGAGATGTCATGGTAAATGGGGGGGAGGGTAATGATCATGGGAAAGGCAAAAGTTAATAATGAACTGTAGAATCAGAACATAGGAACATTGCTACTATGGAGCAATATATCTATTGTCTCTATCACCTGCAGGAATCGATATTTTTAAAGAAAGAGACAATAGAAAAGTAGGAAATAATAAGACATAATATAGAAAATGTTTAGAAGAGGGAACTCAAAATAGTTTTCTTAAAAGCTTTAATTCTGTGAGATATTAGAGAATTAAATAAGGATAAAGGCAATGATAAAACAATACAATTCTAGAAAAAAAACAAAAATGGAAGGAAACAATAAGAAAATGAGGGAAAGAAATCCCTCAGAAAAAAGGTACAAAACATTGGAACACTAATGCATTGTTGGTGGAGTTGGAACTGACCCAGCCATTCTGGAGAGCAATTTTGAACTATGCGCCAAAGGACTATGGGACTGTGCATACCTTTGACCCAGTAATAATACTATTAGGTCTATATCATGAAGAGATCATTAAAAAGAGAAAAGGACCCACATGTACAAAAATATTTATAGCAGCTCGCTTTTATAATGGCAAAGAATCAGAAATTGATGGGATCCCCATCAATTGGGGAATGGTTGAATGAGTTATGGTATATGAATGTAAGGAATACTATCATGCTATAAGAAATGATGAGCACACAGATTTCAGAAAAGACCTGAAAGACTTAGAGTGATTGATGCTGAGTGAAGTGAGCAGAACCAGGAAAACATGGTACACAATAACAGCAACATTGTGTGATGATTACTGTGACTGACCTAACTCTTCTCATCAATACGATGATCCAAGACAATTCTAAAGGGTTCATGATGGAAAATTCTCTCCACATCCAGAAAAAGAACTGTGGAATTTGAATGCAGATTGAACCATATATTTCTACTCTTTATTTTCTTTTTTGAGCTTTTTCCCTTTTGTTCTGATTCTTCTTTCACAATATGACTAATGCAGAAATATGTTTAATGTGATTGTACATATATAACCTATATCAGATTGCTTTCTTTCTCTGGGGAGGGGAGATGGAAGGGAGGGACAGAAAAAATTTGGAACTCAAAATATTATTTTAAAATGTTGAAAACTATCTTTACATGTAACTGGAAAAATGAAATACTATTAAAATTTTAAGATAAATTAAGAAAAAGAAAAATTAAACAAATTGAAGGAGAATATAAGAAAGAAGATATTACTGAAAAAAATGGATAGGAAGAATTAGTAAACTAGGTTAAAATAAGGAATAAAAAGGTAACAAATAAGATAAGCAAATCCATAAAACTAGGAGAAAAACTAACAAATGGAGTGGAGGGAGAGAAGACTAGTGGAAATGGTGATAACTTAAAGTAGATTAAGCTAAAATAACTGAAGAAAAAAGTACTGTCTTATAGAGGAAGAGAAGAACAATCCAATTTTTAAAGATATAGACATGTGGAGAAAAAACACTATCATAATTTTTATTTGAATGGATTAAGTAATTCAATAAAATGAAAAAGAGTGATAGACTAGATAAGAAAATAAAACCTCATTTAAATTTTTTGTTATATAGGATGAGTCTCTGGGAAGGAAAGGGAAAGATATAAATTAAAAGTACTTATTTATTTATTTATTTATTTATTTATTTATTTATTTATTTATTTATTTATTTATTTATTTATTTTAGTTTTCAACATTTGTTTAGGTAAGATTTCCAATTTCAAATTTTTCTCCCTCCCTCCCCCCCCCAGACAGCAGGTAATCTGATATAGATAGATAGATAGATAGATAGATAGATAGATAGATAGATATACACACACATATATGTATATATGTATGTATATGTATATGTATGTAATAGCATTAAACATATTTCTGCATTAGTCATGTTATACAGAGAAGAATCAGAGCAAAAAGGAAAAACCTCAAAAAAGAAAAACAACAGCACCCAAAACAAAAGAAATAGTATGGTCCAATCAGTGTCCATATTACACAGTTCCCTTTTTTTTCCTTCTGGATTTGGAGTCTTTTCCATCATGAGTCCTTTTGGAACTTTCTTGTACTGTTGGATTGATGAGAAGAATCTAGTCTATACGGTGTACAATGTTCTCCTGGTTCTGCTCATCTCACTTATCATCAGTTCATGCAAGTCCTTCCAGGTTTCTCTGAACTCCTCCTGTTCATCGCTTCTTATAACACAATAGTATCCCATTACATTCATATGCCACAACTTGTTCAGCAATTCCCCAATTGATGGACATCCCCTAGTAAGGGGCTAAAATTCTAGCTAGTCTGTCTAAAATATCTAATGAGTGGTCGCCAATAAATTATAAGCTTTAGCAAGAGTTAGACTTTTAAGCATTTATTAAGAAGAATAAGAATTTGGTGAAGAGAGAGAGAAAGAGGCCTAGATTCTGCTATCTATCTTGGGGAGCTACAGTTCTCCTGCTCCACTCTCCACAAGAGTTCTGGCAAAAAGAGAGTGAGAGTGCCAGCCTCGCCCCCTCTTGCTCCCACAAGCAAACAGGAAGGAAAGTGCTTCCTATTAACATGTCATCACCCAGTGTCCTGATGAGGCCTTTGAAGTCTTCCATGTGCAATGGGTAGTGCTTTACTCCTCTGGCCTAGTAACAAACACTCACTTCGTCGAGAAGAGGTTAAAAAAAAAGTACTGAACTCCAGCACCACACAGAGGCAGTAGTTAAAATACCAGGACCACAAAGAGCATGTAGAGGAAAAGAAATAGAAGAACCAAAATAAATCCATTGCGCTATAGAACTATGACGTGGAGGATGACCTAGAGATGAACTCAGATGATAGCAATGGTAAAAAGGAGGAGTGAATGTAAGAACCAGAAGAAACTGAATCTTCTGGAGGGAGTAGGGGGATAAGAATAAGAAAGGCTCCAATACTGATGTCTTTTAAGACAGAGATGATAGAGGTTTCAGGACTCTTAGTATATTACATGGATCAGAAAACTCCAGGAGCTCCCAAGAGAAGATGGTAGGAAAACTTGAAGTGATCAAACAGGGAAGAAGGCAGTCTGAAAGGTATAGAAGAAGAAAATGAAAGCAAGAAAGAGAATGAGGAAGAAAATCCACCAGGGTAAGAAGAAGAAAAAGGGACAATATTCATAGGAGAGGAAAGGCAACAACAGTCATGAGTCAGAGATCACCCTCTTATGGCAAAGAAGAAAACACCTTACAAGTAGGAATAGAAAGTTTCAGGCAACTGCTCAAGGGAAAACAGACAATGAATTACATTAAGCACAAATTAGGAAAATCCATGCACAGCCATAGCAATGTGCAAATGACAGAGATTGCAGTGAGGATGCTGTCTGACTTGAAAGTTCATAACTGCAAATGACAGAATGACTTTCAGACTCAAATAATAGGGGCTGAGCAATAATCAGACAACATGGTTGGCTCAAATCCTGAAGTGCCCTCAACCCTGAACCAAAGATGATCAATGACAAAATTCACTTGTTCCTCAAGTAGTAAGTCTCCCAGATCTTGGTGCCAGACTGTCAGGGGCATGACTTCATCCAAGCCTAGCAGAGGAGGGCACACAAAATGGTACTTGGAACTGGAGAGTCAGAATCTTCCACAGCATGATTGTCTACTTGCCAGATCCATGAAACATGGGAATTAAAATATGTTTTGTTTATGGGAAAAAAAAGAAATTGGTACTTAAGTTTATCTTAATGGAAGTTAGAGACTATAGACAGAAGCAAAGAGGGAATTCATAGAATGAGGATTAACACAAGCAACAAAATGCAGATAGGAGATGGATCATTATATATGCGAGAAACAGAGAGAAGGCTGGATTATAGAGTTTATAAATATGAAAATAATCTATATTGATGCTAGAAGGATAGATTGGCACCAAGGTGTAAAAGGCTTTAAAAAGCCCAATAGATGATTTTATAGTCTATTCTACAGTAGAAATAACAGTGAGTAAAGACATGACATGGAACATAATTATTTAAGGAAAACCAATTTGATACCTGTTTGCTACATGGACTGAAGAGGAAAGAAACATGAGGCAGAGAGACCAATAAAGTCATACCAATAGCCCAGAAATAAAGTATTGAGGATCCAAAACAAGCTAGTGGCTATATAAGTGGAGAGAATGCATCAAAGGCAAAAAAAAAATTGGATGTAGAATGACAAGATTTGACAAGGGACCAGATTTTTGAAGTGAAGGAGTCAAGGGGAATACAAGGTCAAAACCTTGGGAGACTGGAAAAATTATGGTGTCTTCAACAGAAACAGGGAAATTTAGTAGACAGATGGGATCAATTAGTTGTCTTCTACATAACAATTTGATTGGCACTCGGCACATACAATTTGAAATGGGTAGTTGGTGATGTATGGCGAGAGATCAGTAGAGAGATTATGGTTTTATATGTAGATGAAGGGGTTTATTCGCATAAAAGTGATAATTAATACATGGAAACTGATTAGATCATCAAATAAGAATATATAGTGGAAAAAAGAGGACACAAACAGAGCTTTGAGGAAAACCTAGAGTGAATAGGTATGGTATGGAAAGTAAGTGAAAAAAGGAAAGAGTAGAGTCTTGAAAATTTAGAGAGGATAATCAGAAGGTGGTTAATAGTGTCAAGTAATGGCTAGCATTTATACAACAATTTAAGGTTTGCACAATGGCTTACATTTTGAGTCTCCCATTTCACATTACTGAGAGGTGGGTCCTATTTTATTCTAACTTTTATAGATAAGGAACTAAGGCTAAAAATAAATGACTTACACAGTAACACACAGCTAAACATTTAAGGCAGAATTTGAACTCAGGTCTTCCTGCCTCCAAGTCCAAAACATTATTTACTGTACTATCTAGCCACCAATAAAGTGTATGGGTCAACAAGAATGAGATCTAAGAAAAGATCATCAGGGCAGAACCAAGATAGCATCAGAACTCAACTTTAAAAGTTATGAAATAAGTGAAAATATGTGTAAGAAACACAAAAGATCTCTGATCATAGAAAAACTATTATGGTGATAGGGAAGACCAAAACACAAACTCAGAAGAGAATAACACTGTCAAAATGCCTATATGCAAAGTGTAAAAGGGGAAGAAGAATTGTTTTAAGACCAGAAAGCCTTCTTGGAAGAGCTCAAAAAGGATTTTTTAAATCAAGTAAGAGATGGAGAAGAAAAACTGAGAAAAGAAATAGGAGTTATGCAAGAGAATTATGAGAAAAGAGCAACTTGGAAAAGAAAGCACAAAAACTGACTGAAGAAAAACAATTCCTTAAAAATACAATTGGCCAAATGGGGAAAATTCCACTGAAGAAAAAAAACTCCTTAAAAGGTAGAATTGGCCAAATGGAAACTAACTGAAGAAAATACTTCCTTAAAAATTTGAATTGTGCAGGTGAAAGCTAATGCCTGTATTAGACATTAAGAATCTGTAAAACAGAATCAAAACAATGAAAAATAGAAGATGTATGATACCTCATAAGAAAAAACAACTGACCTAGAAAATAGACCTGGAAGGGATAATTTAAGAATTATCTTGGACCACCTGAAAGCCATGATGAAAAACACAAAAAAGCCTGGAGAGCATATGTCAGGAAAGTATCAAGGAGAACTTCCCTGAGAGCCTAGTTGTTAAAATAACCCATCAATCACCTCCTGGAAAATATCTCAAAATGTAAACTCCAAGGAATATTATAGCCAAATTCCAGAATTATCAGGTGAAGGAGAAAACATTGAAAGCAGCCAGAAAGACACAATTTAAATATCAAGGAGCTACAGTCAGAATTATACAGGACGTGGCAGGCTTCAACATTAAAGGCTTGGAATACAATGTAATATAAGGCAAAGGAGCTTGGATTACAACCAAGAATCAACTATCCACCAAAATTGAACATGAATTTTTAAGTAAAAAGATGGACATTCAATGAAATAAAGGACTTTAAAATTTTGCTGATGAAAAGACCAGAACTTAGTAGAAAATTTGATCTTCAAATATGACTCAAGAGAAAAGATCATTATATTTGGCAATTAAGGGATCACTGGCAACTCTGGAGAGAGCTATTCCTATTGAGTAATGAGATTGGAAGCTACTTTGCAAATAGTTGAGGGGAAAGAAGAGAGAAAATGGAAGCAATGAGTTTAGAAAGACTTTTCAAGGATTATAAATATTGAAATGCTCTGAGATCAAAGAACCAAATTAAAATTCCACCTCTGATATTTACTACCTATTTGACCTTGGGTAATCACTTACCTCTCTGGGCCTCAGCTTCTTTCATATGTAAGATGAAGTTGGACTAGATGCCTTTTGGGGTTTCATTAAGCTATAAATAGATGTTTCTAAAATTTTAAAAATAAGGATTTGTTTAACTAATGTAGGAAGGGTTCTTTGTGGACCCCTTCTATTCCCTACATATAAGCATAATACCCTGGCTATCAAAGAAGTAGAGGAGGGGAAAAAGCTTCTCCTTCCCTAACCCTAACACCACATCTCCAAGCCTAAGTCTGTACTCATGTGGTTTAGGATTCTGGGCAAATGTCTCCCTGCACTCTACGCATGTGTCTAAAAATCCCATTAAAAATCTATTCTTTGGGGCTTAGGCATTGACTCTTCTTATGTGTCCGAGATAAAATAAAATGCCCTTTGAGGTATGAGATGGGAATGTATTATTAACCATTAACACCAGCCCAGGAATAGTTTATCTGATCAAGGGACCTGGGCTGAAATCCTGTTCCTGTTTTGAGCAAGTCACTCCACATTTCTGGGGACTCAGTTTCCTCTTCTTTAAAATGATGGTGCACTCAATAACCTTTGAAGTTCTTTCTAACTTTAAGGTAGCTCTTCCTGTCTTAATACAGACTTTGGAAATGTTGAAATACCAAAGTCTCATACAAGGAAACATGTAGGTCATCCCAAGACAATAAAGAAACTGAGTTTTTAGAGGGGAGAAAAATGGAAATAGTTAAAATCTAATAGGCCCACAGTGGAAATTGAGCACTCAACACATGTGATACAGTGTGACTTTTTATATGGTTCTTCTCTGAGTTTAACAAGACTAGCCTTTGAGGGACAGGAGTGGAGAGCAAGAATATAAGTCAAGGATCAGCAGTAGTGCTGACTCATGCTGAGGGGAACATAGGGAAAAACAGGCAATAAGTTAGTATTCCATCGTCCCAGTGGAAAAAGGAGGTTTTTTCAGTTCTTACTCTGACAGTGTGATTGAGGAAGTTTTTGAGCTTCCTTAAAACTTCATTTAGATGGATGGAGAGGTTACTATATTCCCCACAGACCTTAAGGGAATTGACACGAGCCAGGTCAGTTTTGAAATGAAGGAAGAGGGGGTAAGACATTAGGGGAAAGAAATATCAGATTACAAGGCAATTCTTGAGGGTAGAAATGGTAAAACTGAGAACCTAGAGAGGAAAAGAGAGCAAAAGGGAAGGGAAGGGAATACTCCAACCTGGGGAAGAAATGAGAATACTAAATAATTCATAGCTTTGTCAAAGGTCATATTAGTGGGGTCAGGGTAAACCAAATAATCTAAAAATCACAGTCCCCACCCTCCCCAAATAATGCAGGAGTAGTTAGGGACCTAGGTCATGAAAACTCAGGTCTTCTTTAGTCTCTCAATATCAAACTTCATATGTACCAAATTCAACAATGCAATGACTCTCATTGTAGCCCTCAGAACTTAAATCAAGATTTCTAGGGAAGGCCAAAACCTCTGAGTCACTCTGTCGAAGAAAGACCAACAATGGGGAGGGGGGTGTTGAATATAAACTAGCCACCAATTCCTGAAGAGTCTTTCCTCTCCCAACTAGTAACAATCAATCCCAGTCACCTCATTTCCCCTTTACCAAAGCCTTGTCCTTCTATACTCAGGTAAGAATCCCCTCTAAAAAACTTACCTTTACTGGTGGATTTCATTGGTTAGGATAAGTAACCCATTCCCTGTGGGGCCACAATAGGGTAGATCCAATTTTAACCAGGTCCCAGTTGACTGAACCTGTTTACATCATCTTCCCTGACTATCCTCCATATTATAAGTGTATCCCCTAAAAAAAGTGGCTTGCTTTTCTGTACTGTTCTGTTTTCTATGTTTCCTTGTATAGATAATTAGTATCCCAAGCTTTCCTAAGTTTGTGTGAATACATATGAAAAAGTAATATACAAGAAGCTAGCAGTGGTAGCTTTATTCCATAAGTACCATTTGTTTTTGCTCCTGGTTACAGGGTTGTTAGTGTCATGAGTGATTAGAAGTGATGATGAGTAGATTAGAATTGTCCTAGACTCCATGTAGCTCAGCAGCAGTTGTCTGGTTGGTGGCCTTGATAAAGAAAAGATCCCTTTTCACAAAGCAGTGTAACAGGTTAATGGGAAAACCACCTTTCCAAATCATAGTGAAGGTAAAAATACTAAAGCTTTGCTAAAATTTTTCTGTTGGGGAATAGAACAAGACCCTTATGGCTCATGATGACCAAAGAGAAGAAAGGTTTCTGGGAACATAGAAACTAATGCAATACAGTAAATAATTATAGTATGGTGGAAATAAGATTTGGAATCAGAAGATAAGTTCTCTGAACTTCAACATTATGTTTCAGCTGTAGTTGTACCCTAGAACCACTCTCAACACCTTCAGCCTCCTCACCTTGGAACATCTATCTGTTCCTGTGGCTTTCTCACCCTCTAATATCCTTCTACCATGTTTACCCCCCTAATCCTACTGGTGATCTCTTTCAGTTGCCTCCCTCTGAGGCAGGACCTTGGGTCAGCCAACCCTCATTGTTCTCCCTAATATGTGCTTCTGACTCTTTGAATTTCAAGATGATTCTCTGACCACCCCTACACCTTTTAGAATGTAAGCTTATTGAAGCCAGGGACTAGATTCCTTTTTTGGTTATATTTACATCCCCTTCACTTAGCACAATGCCTTGCACATAGTATGCACTTAATAAATACTTTTGCTTTGCCTTCCTTGTTCATGTACTTCTTCTGTCACTTGGTACTGATCTGACGTTGGGCAAATCTCTTCCCTTCTCTGGACATCAGTGCCCTCATCTGTAAGATGAAGATTTTAGACACAGTGTCTAATTAGTGACTTCTGAGTTACCTTCCTGTTCTAAATCCTTTCTGCCATACTTCTGCCTATTCAAGTTATAAGAATTAAAGCGAAATGGAACCTTAGAGGTCATTGAGTCCCTTTTTCTCACTTAACCTGAGATGTGTCTCAATATTCTCATCTGTTAAGTGAATTTTTTGAGGTCACATAGAGAATAAAAGATCTAAGCTTTGAATCCATTGTCCTCTGACTCCAAATGCAGTGTACTTTCAACTGCACACTGATTCTAGCTCTTCTTTGCCCTCTTCTGTCCCAGGAAAAAATCCTTAGGAAATTTAGACCCAGTGAACACCATTTTTACTTCTTTTTTATAGAGAAAAAATGGAAATTAGACTCTAAGCCCTATCTCTTCAAGCACCTTATTAGCTCATCAGTCTGGCTTAAACTTTAACCCTGATGAGTCAAGTCAGTCTGATTTTATATTTCTGGTCAGCTATTTAAAGTTCTTCTTTAAAGCCTCACCACAGCTCCATTGTCCATGACCAAAGCCTTCATTTGTTTCTTTGTATTCAGAAAGCAGCACAGATTATGAGATGAATAGAATGGTTTGGACATTTAATAATACTTGGGTTTTGCTTCCATTATATTTCACAGAAGCATTTTTGTATTCATGTGAACAAGGTAACTGTGAGGGGGGAAAAAACAACATTAAAACCGAATGGAGGGGCAGCTAGATGGCGCAGTGGATAGAGCACCGGCCCTGGAGTCAGGAGTACCTGAGTTCAAATCCGGCCTCAGACACTTAACACTTACTAGCTGTGTGACCCTGGGCAAGTCACTTAACCCCAATTGCCTCACTAAAAAAAAAAAAAAAAACCGAATGGAGGTGATTGTGGGTGGAAACAGTCAACAGTTGACTTTCCATTATTTGAGCTAAAGAAGTACAAAAAATATGGTTGATGCAAAATGGTAAAAATTCTGTCTAGGCATTTTTCTTGTTGACACAGAAGCATCTGGCACAGAGAGAGAAACAAAAATCAAATAGCAATAATAGTGAGAAGTTGGGAGACAATGCTAGAAAAGTAATATTAGTAGTGATTTTAGCCTTCTGGATGTTGCTCTTTCTATTTGTCCACCATCAAGAAGGGTATATAAGGTATTCTGGTAAGACAAGCACCTCTAGTATGAGGCCTTTCTGAGCCCTTTTCAGGGTTGTTCATCCACCTTTAGTCCATCTTTCACCTGACTCTCACCTGTACCTCCAAGAAGCTGTAACATGTGTAGCAGCCATACGCCAGTAAAACCATCTTGGGAAATGGGCTAAACCAGCTTAAGGGTAACCAAAAGTCTTCAACCCCATCTGTAAGTTAGGAGGATGTCTATCCCAAGTATGTGAAAATATCCCCCAACAGAATGGGTGGATCATAACAATTTGTTCCAACAGCCATGAAAGCAGCTAAAGCAGTTGCTGTGGAGCAATTAGAACTTTTTTGGACATCAAGACACCAACACCATCCACTGCAACCCAGACTATCACCAGTCATCCTGATTTTTGTCTTGCCGCTAGACTTCAATGACTCTTGAAAAGAGAGTGAGGCCGATGACATTGTGTAGCTCTGCCTCACTTCAATCCAGTTCCCACACAAGTTAAGACATCACTTAGTGATGTCATGGGACCTCTTAGAAAATGAAGGATCAACAACAACCATCAACAGAATGGCAAACAAAATTTTTACAGATGAATCCCCTAGCTGCCTACTAGACATCATCTTTTCAGACTAAATGTGTCTACAAATGAATTCATCTACTCTATTCCTCACAACATTACCCTTAGATAGACACTCCCCTAGCTATCTCCCTATCTCATTCAGTAGTACTTAGCCCTCTCCCAGTCACTCAGTCTTGATGACTATTCCCTCTTTCTTCCCCCAAGTCCTATCAGTTGCCAAATCTTATCTGTTCTTCCCTCAGTTCTAACTAATATGGTTCTTTTTCTTTCTTTCTAATAGTCATCTAGTTCAAACCCTTTATATTGTCCCATTCCCTTCTTCTCCTTTTCCCATGATGGATACCTGCTGTAGTATCCTATCTTATCTTGCTTTTTCTAGTTTCTAATCTCTCTAATCCACCTACAGATAACCAGTCACTTTCTTGAATGCAGCATCAACTCACAGAATTGTAGAAGTAGAATCAAATTAAGATATTAGCTAGTTTGACCTTTTTCTAAACAGAATCACCCTGGGCAACACCCTTAACAAGTGGTCATACATTTCCTATTTTAAGACCTCCCATGATGGGAAACTCCCCGAAAAGCAGCCCATTATATTTCAGGGAGTCCTAATTGTTAGAAATGTATTCTGGTAAGTCAGTAAGGTGACATAGTAGAGTGTAGTCTCTAGTATCAGGAGGGACGGTGAAGGGTTTCAAACATTTATTAAGGACCTACTATGTGTTGAGCATGGTGCTAAGCATCTTACAAATATTTCATTGGATTTTTATAACAACCCTATGAAGTAAGTGCTATTGTTATCCTCCTTTTATAAATTTAATAAACCGAGGCAGACAGAGGTTAAGTAACTCACACAGACAATAAATATCTGGGACTAGTTCTGAATTTAGGTCTTCCTGACTCTAGGCCCAATACTCTATCCACTGTATAACCTAATCACCTCAGGAAGAGCCGATTTCAAATTTTACCTCTGACACTAGTTGTGTAACCCTCGGCAAATTGTTTGATCATTCTCTACTTCATTCTATAAAGTAAGGATAATGATAAAAAAAAAATGCCTAGCTTATGGGGTTGAGGATCAAATGAGATCACACATATGGAAAGTATATTCTAGCAATGTTAGTTAATATTACTTATTATTACTGCATCAAAAGCAATCTGCCTCTTTTCCACTTTCAGCTGTTATTCTTAACCCTTCCACAAAATATTCCTTCAATCAATAAATCGCCAAGTACTTATTGGGTGTGTGAAACTGTACAAGCTACTGAAATGACAAGAATGAAACATTCTCTACCATCAGAAGGCAGAGACTAAAAAATATTTATTTCAATGCCCATCCCTTAGGGCTTCTCTTCTCTGGGCCAAAAATCCCCAAATCCTTCAACTGATCCTGTATGCCATAACACAGTCTTCTCTCCAAAATAAATGCCCTTTTCTGGAGCCAGGGCTTCCTCTAGGGCTGTATCAGACATTCAAGGTCCTCTATAATATTGCCCAAAGTACCCTCCCACTGTCCCCCATTTCCTGAAAAATCTATCTAGTCCAGCCAGACTGTTTTCTTCACTGTTCACAAATGCCCAATGCCTTATCTAGGACTTCGCTTATATTATTCTACTTATCAAGAAAGCCTCCCTTCTTTCACCTATCCAAATACCACTCATGCTACAAGGCCCTCCTTAAATGTCATGTAGTATAAAGCATACTGGCTATGAAGTTGGAGGACTGACTTGAATTCAAATCCCATCAAAAACTGATATTTACCCATTATGTGACCTTGGGTAGTCATTAGTCCTCCCTCAGTTTCCTCATCTATAAATTAACAAATTGGTTTGGATGGCTTCTGAGGTTCCTTCTAGCTTTATGGCTATGATCCTAGGGTCTGTAACATGTCCCCATGCCATGGCATAGTGATCTTGCCCTTCATGGGAGAGACCTCTACAAATATCTCTACAAACAGATAGCAAGAATGTAGAAGTCAAGAACTCTGCCTTACACTTCTCTGTAGCCCCCACAGCTTTTGAGTGACTGAGTAAAAAAAAAAAAATAGAAGAGGAAGCAGACAAGCCAAGCTGCTACTTACAGCTTTCTCCCCTTCACCTAATCTATCTCGCCTATGCAAAGATCAATCAGCCTGCCACCTCCTCTCAAGGGAGAGAGCAGAGCCTGTGACTGGACACTCACTGGGTCTATCAAACTCATTACAAGTTTTCCCAAAATGGTACCATTTGGTAATAAACACATTTCATTTTTCTTCCTTTTTAATAGAAGCAAGAAACCCCAGAGTTTGGGTACTGGAAGGTTGACTGATAGAACATGCTTTGCCCTGCTGTGTTCTTACTAATAGGCTGTTTGCAGCAATCCCCTTTGTGGCCTGCCCAGTGAAATGAACACCAGTCCCCAAATCCAGGAGCTTATCAATTGTTAGTGGCTCACAGCAGGTAGAACTCTATCCTCGACTTACAGCCCCTTTGGCAGGGCTGTTTGCCCTTACTGATGCATGACAAATCACAAACTTCTGCAGCAGGAGTCTACCTTGTATAATTTGACCAGCCCAGGAACAGTGGTCCAAGGGAAAGAGAAGTAGCTCAGGGAATCTGATAACCTGAGTTCAAATCCCACTTTGGATGCTCACCAGCTGTGTAACCTTGGAAAACCTATTAAATGTCTTGGGCCTCAAGACTCTGAGGGTCTTTCCAATTTTATATCTATTATCTTGGCAGCAGGATTCAGTCCATGGGGCCATTGGTATTAGGGGCACTTCAACAGAAAACAGTTTGGAAGAACATGAGGAATTCCAGATGGCTTCTTCCCTTCCTGACCTTTTACATACTCAGACAATTAACCAGAGTATTAGAGACATGGGCTAAGGTACCAAAAGCCAGAAGAAAAGCCCAGTCCTCAAGGAAATAGATTGAAGTTTGTTCTATTGAAGGTGGGGGTGATGACTCTTGTGGGTTGTTTCCACTTCACTGGTGTCCAGCCCTGACCAATGTTTAGCTCACTGATATAATACAACTTCATTCCCAGGTGGAGTTTTCCTGCCAACTTTTAGGCCCAAGCATGAACTTTCTTTCTTTCTTTCTTTCTTTCTTTTTTTAAGTGAGGCAATTGGGGTTAAGTGACTTACCCAGGGTCACACAGCTAGTAAGTGTTAAGTGTCTGAGGCCGGATTTGAACCCAGGTACTCCTGACTCCAGGGCCAGTGCTCTATCCACTGCGCCACCTAGCTGCCCCTCAAGCATGAACTTTCTACCCAAAGATCAGGAACGGAATGTTCCCAGAACATTAAGTTGTCCCCTTATAGCCTCTCTATCCTTGGTGAGATTGCTTTTTATGGGTCTGTTTAACTAAAGCCTTTTCTTGCTTGGTAGAAGCTGCTAAAGTATATTCTCCATGGGCTTGGACTTCAATAACCCTCAAACCCCTCCAAGGGATAATAACACATAAGCTCATAGGATTATATATTTAGAACAAGAAGGGACCTTAGGGGCCATTAAGTCCAATTCTCACCCCCTCATTTTACAAATGAGAAAACTCAGGCACAAAAAGATGAACTGATTTGCCATATAGCTATTGTCTTAGGTGGTCTCCCCAATTCCAAATCTAGTCCCTAGTAACTATATCATGCTGCCTTTTGTATGAGTAGGGCTTTAGAGCCTGTATCATGGTACATACATCCTGTTACTATTCCCCAAATGTAAACTTAGTATTTAACTGAATTGTCATCATTTTTTCAAAATATATCCAATTTCTCAGCCCCTCTCAAAGGGGTTGAAAGGTATCTTAACTATGTCCTTTCCCCCCTAACTAGCTAGACAGCATTTATGTAGCATTTTAAGGTATACAATGTGCTTTCCATATGCTCTATCTCTTGATCCTCACAACAGCCTTGTGAAGTAGGTACTCTTATCCCCATTTTACAAATGAAAGGTCAAGTGACTTGCCCAGAGTCACACAGTTAGTAGGTTTAGTCTGAGGCAAGAACTTAACTCAGATCTTTCTGTCTCTAAGTCCAGCACTCTACCTACTGTACCACATACTATTTTTTTATCCCTTCTATTATTGGTTCTTCCCTTCCACTGGGTCTGTGGAGACAATGAGTATGGGCTAAATTATTCCTGGCTATATCTATGGTCATGTAATTCAATCTACCACACATTAATTCAGTACATTATTGATGGCACCCCATAAAACTTAGATACACCCTATTGCATTGTAGGCAACTGAAGTAAAAATAAAGGGAAAGCCAACTCAGTAGAACCCTATGCAGCAAAAGAGAAAGAAGCCTTCCCTGAGGCCTGGTTGGCAGAAAACAAAAGTGGATCCTGGTCACCTCTGGCACTGAGGCCCAAGTAGCCCTCAGAACTCATAGACAAATCAGAATGCAGACAATCTTCAGGCATACAAAACAAAATTGACTATTTGTTGTTGTAATTCAGTCATTTAGTTGTGTCCAACTCTTCATGACTCCATATGGGGTTTTCTTGGTAATTATACTAGAATGGTTTGCCACATTCTTCTCCAATGCACCCCCATTTTACAAATGAGAAGCTGAGACAAATAGGGGTTGAGTGATTTGTCCAGTGTCACATAACTAGTAAGTATCTGAAGCCATATTTTAACTCAGATCTTCCTAACTCCAGGGCTGTTCTATCTACTGTAGAACTTAACGGCCCCACAATTAACTATAAGCACACTTTAATTTATCCAGGAGAAATAATGCTATGAATCAATCAATCAACAATGAACAGGGCAATGAACAAGATGTCTGGGAATACAAAAAAATATAAAAGTCTTTAACTTCAAAGAGCTTACATTGCATCAAGTCATCAATAAGCATCTATAAAACACAATATGTACCAGGCCCTGTGGATACTGTGGGTACAAAGAAAAAGAAAAGGCAAGACCTGAATACAAGAAGCTTACATTATAATTGGGAAAATGACACCTAAAAATAGATACATATAAGATACATACAGAGCATATTGCTACCAAAAGTTAGGGGGAAGTCACTAGTAACTGGGGAACCAGGAATAGTCTCCTTGAGAAACTAGAGGTTGAATTAAATCTTTAAGAAAGCCAGGGATTTTATAAAGTAGAGGTGAGGAAGGAAGGCATTCCAGGAATTAGAGACAACCAGTTCAAAGGAATTAAGATGACAGATAGAGTGTATGAGAAATAGTAACTAGGCCAGTGTAACAGGCCTATTGAGTGGACGAATTGGAGGAAAGTGTAAGAAGACTGGAAAGATAAAAAGAGGTCATGTTGTGAAAAGCCTGAATTGAGAGAAAAAACAATGGAGTTTACATTTGATCCTATAGGTAATAGGGGATCATTGGAAATTATTGATTCAAGGGAGGAGAGGAAGGTGGCCTGATCAGACCTTGGCAGCTGACTGGAGAATGAACTGGAGTGGGGAGAGACTTGAAGCATGTGGATCTACCACAGTCTAGGCATGAAGTGATTAGGGGCCATGCAAGAGCATCAGCTATGTGAGTGCAGAGTAGGGTACATGCACCAGACATATTATAGAGGTGGGAAAGGCATGATTTGGCAACCAATTGGATATATGGGAAGACTGCAAGTGAAAAGTTTAGAATGACAATAAGGCTGGTTTGAGGAGAGTATAGATAACGAATTCTTTCAAAGACATAATATGCATACATACAGGTAAATGTGTGCATATACTTGGGGAGTGGTGATAATGGAGCCCCTATCAATTTCATACTCTCCATCCAGTTGATGAAATTTCAGGACATAATGGATAACAGAAACAGATGAGATATAAAAATTCACTCCTTTCAGTCAAAAAGATCTAGGTTGAATTTCTCCCACAGACAAGACCTACTAGCTGAGTGACTCTGGGCAAATCACTTAACCTCTCTCTCATTTGTAAAATGGGAATAGTAAGAGCACCTACCTCACAAAAGATATTGGGTATGGAAAATATTCCATTTGAACCTTGTAAAGGAAGTATAAAGTGCTAATTCTTCTTTTCCCCTCTAGGGCATATGGAAAAAATTCCTCAGTCAATGTGATGGAATTCTAGGCTGGCTAACTATGAGCTGGCTGAAAGATTGCCTGTGCCTCTGATGGCCTTAAAAAGCAAGAGTAAGTTCAGATAAGTCAGTCATCTCTGGCTCATCTCTTGAGGGAGAATTGTTGCTCTTCACACTTTCACTTGAGTCTTTTCCAGAGTCAGGGCAGGATTCAGGGATACTTTGTGTTACAGTAGAAAAAAATGAAAGAATCTGAAGTTTGGGGATTCTGTTCCAGATCTGACACTTGTCACCTCTGTGACATTAAGCTACTCAATCACTTTCTTTGGGTCTCAGTTTCCTTATCCATAAAATCAGGGGGCTAGACTAGGTTTTCTCCATGGTCCCTCCCAGCTCTATATGATCCTTTGATTCTAAAACTGAGGTTAATTGGCAAAGAGACTATAACTTCTGAAAGGGAATTGGGAAAGGTATAATGAAAGAGATGCCCTTGAAATGATCTTGGAAAGAAAATAAAGATTTTAAGGAGTAATGATGAGTACAGAGGGCATTCCAGGCATGGGAGAGCACAAAGATATGGAGATGGAAAATGGAAAATTATATATCAGGAACAGAAAGGCCAGTCTGGCTGAACCCCAGAGAGGATGAAGGGGAGTAAAAAATCTGGAAAAGTAAGTTGGAGGCAGTTTTTGAAGTACTTTAAATGCCGAAGAGGGAAGTTTGTATTTGAGAAACAATAAATGTATTATTTCAATGTGGTCAGTACAGCTGAGTGCCTAAAAGGATTTCTGGGAACCCCAAGCACAATACTACTCTGCCTCATCCTGTTCAGCTGAATAACTCAAGAGGGCACCAGAGAAAGGTCTACATGGTTCAGGTAAATCAGACATGGAACTGAAATAGCCAGACCACTTGATATCCTAAATATGCCCTTGGGCAAGACTTTACTCCTTTCTGGACTTCTGTTTCCTCCTTGGTAGAATGAGGAAGTTCAACTATATTATCTCTCTGATTCCCTATATTTCTTATAACCTTTGTTCTTTGACACAATGGAAGTGTTTATATATACTAGGAATAAGATATTAAGTTGTAGTGGGTGTGGGTGTGGAGCAAGAAGACACCCTAATGTGGTACTTGTAATTCACTTTGTAAAGCACAGTGCCTGACATATAGGAAGTATTTAATAAATGTTTCTTCCCTTCCCTCTTCAATGCAACACCCATAAATAATAGAAAATGATGAGCTAAGAATTGCTTGTTTATAGAAGCTTATTCTTAAAGATTATAACTAGGTTAGTATGCATTAATAAGCTAAAACTGACTTGTAAGAGAGTTGGACCTTATAGTCACAAAATGTGAAATTTCTTCTGATGAGTAGAACCTACAATCCTAGTAATTTACACACTTGAGACAAAAAACCATAAACTTCACCATAAGGCACCCTCACTTTATACAAACATAAATTTAGAGCTCATAGAACCTTGAAAGCCATATAGTACAACCCTTCCATTTCACAGATGAGAAAAGTGAGGAACAGAGAGTATTTGTGATTTATCCAAGGTCACATAAGTAGTAAGTAGCAGTGGTAGGATTTGAAATCAAGTCCTCTGACCTCATATCTATGACATATACAGTTTTATCTTCCTGAGATGGGGGAGAATTGTCAGATCAAAGGGAGCATGACCCTGCAGAGAGAGACTCTGAGATTCCAGTCTCTATGGGCTGAGGCCCTGGCACACCAGAAAACTACTTCTCGAGGAACACAAACTTCCAACCCACACCCATACTTCCTAGGAAGCAGGCCATCTGGTAGCTTCCCATTTAAACTAATTATTCTTGATAACTAGGCACTAAGATCAGTTATTTCTTCATATTTGCAGTCTAAGAAGCATGATTGCTAGGGGTTGAGGGTAGATGATAACCTTTACAACAAATAAATACTTTTGGGAGAGGAGGTTGAAAGAGCACTTGAAACCAACCCCACCCCACCATCACTATGTAAATAAATAAATAATGTTTTACAAATATAATGAAGGAACTGAAAGGGCTATTGGGAATTATCTAGTCCAACTTTTTCATTTTACATAAGAAACTATCTGGTTTGCTCAAGGTCGCAGAGGAAGGCTCATTCAACTCTGAAATTAAGGCAAAGCTGAGAGTCAAATGGAGCCCACACCAAAGAGATTCAAAGATTTAGTGTTGGAAATGACCCCAGAAACCACCTTTTCCAACCCCCTCGTTTTACAGAGAAACAAGAGAGCCATAGTTAGTAGCCTGCAGAGATTAGAACTGAGCTCTCCTGATAGAGTCAATCATCCTCACAGTCAGGTTGTTGAAGAGTGAACTCCCCAAGGGATGCTGGTACTTCCAGAGCAGCAATCCCTGACTTTATGGCTCTTGACAAGTAGCTGAGAAGAGAAACCAATCAATCCTTCCAGGAGCACCTTGAGCCCCTACTGCACCCAAACAGACTCTAGTGAACAGGAAAGTTTGAGAATCTGGTAGAGCAGCCCTTAGAAGGAAAATCAGCTTCTTATGGCTGGACTGGCTTGATGCTCTGCTTTGTTCCTACCTTGCCTCATTTGAAGTCCTGTCCCCCTCCTCATGTGAGACTTCCTTTCCCTTGGAGTGGATTAAACTTGGAGGTGGGTGAAAACTAGACCTAGAAGAACATTGGCCCCTCTCCCATGTCTCCTAAAGGGCCAATACACTCTAAGGAGGGCCTCTTCACAGGGTAGCCCCCCACACACACACACACACTTTCAAACTAGTTTTACTACCCAACCCTGGGCTTCAGAATACAGCAACATGTAGCTTGTTTCTCTTCAATGATCTGACCATAACTGAAGGTACTTACCCCCCATCTTCTTCAAAACGACAATGATTGGGAGTGGGAGGAAGAAAGGGAAGAGACTACTCCACCAGCCTGACTGGTCCTAGGCTGCCAGGATCTAGGGCACTGCCTCTGCTTCCTGATGATAAGTTTTGTTTTTTTCTTTCCCACCCTTACATCAATCTCCAAAGTTAAATAATGCCAATACTCCTTCTGTTTAATCCAGACCTGAGATTTTATTGTTGTAGGAAATTCACAGTTCCATACAAAAACAGATTAGTATTTGTTTATAAATTATGTGTAAGATGCTATAGTGCAGATCCTAAAGGGACTGCTATTGGCATTTAAGGTACCAATTCATGGGTCAGGGCCTGAGCCTCCCTTCAAGCTCTAGGATAAGCCAGAGCTCAGATCCCAGTCTCTGCCTCACACAAACCTTCCCTTCAGAAACACCACAAGTAAGAACTAAGGTAGAATTGCTCTCCCAGAAAGAGTGAGTGAGGTCCATTACCACAATATTGTCATCACCCTGCTACCAAGTCACCCTCACCACAGTTCTATCTCCCCTCCCCTTCCTCTGACAAGAGCAAGAAAAAAAAACTCCAATAGCCTGCCCTGGTTAGCCTTCTGTCCCAATTAATTTCTGGTCAGTGAAGGGCTGAGGGGATTAGAACAGCAAGTGGTAGTGGGAATTGAGTGAACTGCACTAACTCCATCTTGTGACTCAATTCTGGAACTAGCTCAGTTCCCTTTCTATTCAATTATAGGTCTGGTCCAATTTCTGTCTTGTGAGAAAACTTCATTCAATTGTGGGAATTGTGAGAAAACCTTATTGCATTGTTTGAACCTGGCCCTGCATAGCTGGGAAGCTGGACCACCTCTATCTGTTGCTTAGAGATCCTTAATTAAAAACATAGGTTGTGCTAACAGTTAGATATAAAGACTAATTCGAGGAATTTTCTACAATTAATTTAATGTCAATTAACCAACATGGCTTATCTGAAATCTGGCCCTGAGCTGTTCCATCAGTTATTGTTTACATGTTCCTTTTCATTGAATATGTACACTTATGGGGAATAAGACATCTCTTTTTCTGATTTGAGGAATAGCACCTCTTTGCTCAACCCCTCCCAACTTGGAAAGTTCCTAATCTTTCCTCCAATTAAAAATCAAATTACCTAATTTTGTATCTAAGTGATTGTTTTCTTTTAATTAATTGGTCTCATTTGTTTTTAATGCATAAAAATCTATCCCCCTGTATTCTGGGTCCAGTGCTGGTCCAGGGGCCTAGTCCCAATTTGTTATGCAATTGGTATGCATTGTTTAATAAAGTAGTATGCTCAGAAGCTCAAACCTTTGGTTCTTCAGTCACCACAGGGCAAAAGATGAAAGCAAGATGAAACAGCTATACAGGTATACTCTAGGCATGGAAGGATTCATCGGAGCTCCCAACTTGGAGGATTCCCCTACCCAGATATGGGTACATAAAATAATGGTGAATTGTCTCAGCAGAAGAGGAGGGGTTATTGGTTCTCAGTTGTAGGCACATCATGCAAAGAGGAAGGAAAGAAAAAGTAGTCACTTGTTTGTGGAAGGTGACTAGCAGTAAATGGCATTCCCCTGACAACCTCAAAGTTGAAATAGATTTGGAAAATTCTCCTTCAGAGTGACCAAGTTGCTTCAGATATTTACATGTTCTACTTACAGTTTCTATAAGAAAATATTGTTTAGGCAGAGCAGGAGATATGCTTCTGTTGAAGAAGAATGGGGCATTGTGAAGATAACTTGGAGAGTTCTTGGAATAGTGAAGAAAGCCAGAGGGTGCGAGGAAAGGAGTTTGTTAGGACTGGAGAATTTGAAAGAAGTTATTGAGTCAACAGGTAGGGGATTTAAATTAAAAAC
Organism: Dromiciops gliroides; assembly: GCF_019393635.1. Classification (NCBI taxonomy): domain Eukaryota; kingdom Metazoa; phylum Chordata; class Mammalia; order Microbiotheria; family Microbiotheriidae; genus Dromiciops; species Dromiciops gliroides. The sequence goes on along the minus strand of NC_057862.1, from coordinate 486,300,646 downwards.
TAAAGATTCAAAGAGGGGGAAGAAAAGAAAGAGAAGAATATCATTGACCAGAAAAGGAAGAAAAGTAGAAAGAGAAGGAAAAGGACCAGATTTGAAAAAGAACTTGACAAAGACTATAGGCTATGATAAGTTAAGTAAAACTAGTAAGTATAGCTGGCTAGAAAAGCAATGTAAGACAAAGAAAGGGAATTTGAGTGCAATTTTCAAGGCTCTAAGAGGTAAAGAACTAACAAGGTGAGAAGGAACTCACAACATTAAAACGAAAGAGCTGGCTCTGTGGTTAAAGGCAGCCACAAGTTATTTACCACAACTGTTTTCCAAGAAAAGTACTAGCAAGAATTCCAAATGCCTGATTTCTAGCCTCCAGAAGGAGGAAAAGTTGGGCACCTGCCTACTTTCTAAACTCCCATGGAAGTGGGAAATGGTGAAAAAAGGCACATTACCATCATAACCATATCTCCTGCTTTGTTTTCCAGCATCCTGAAGATGAGTAGAAGTGCTTTTCCATCATACCAGTTTCCTTGCTGCTGAGTTGTGAAGAGGACACGCTTCCATCAAGTTTCCACTCTAGTCTTCTTTCTTGAGGAAGGAGAGTATCACCACCCTTTCTGCTCCACTCACCTGAACCATCCAAGATTCTGAAAGGTTTCACCCTTAAATCATAATGCTATTGACTTGAACATAGCTCTACATTTTTCACTTTAATAATTAACAAATACCCACCTGGTTATTCTCTCCTCAACTCAGTGATTCTGAACATCTGTAGGTGATTACCCAAACCCCATTCTACATTCCCTACTACCCAATTCCTCATTCCCTTTCCCTTTAACCCATTCCACTAAATCCCAACAAATATAGTACTACTCACCTCTTCCACTGTGCTCGCTGGAACACAAACTTCCTTTCATCTTAAATCTTTTCCTTTACCACTCCAATGATCTTCTGCCTTTCTCAAAGACCTGACTCCCTCCTGATTATACAATCTCCCTGGCCACCCTTTCTGTCACTGGCTGCACTTATTTCCCTCAACTCACAGGTTGAGGTGGAGAAGTTGAAATAGCTTTTGTTCCTCATTTCTACTTCCAGGTTCTCCCCTTACCACCATCACTCACTAATCTCTCCTCCTTTGAACTTCACTCACTTTGAACATCTACCACCCAATCAAAATCCTCGTAGCTGTTCTTGATAGGCCTCCAGGACACTACACATCCTTCATCAATGAGTTCACTACCTGGCTCACAGTCTTTCTCTCCTCCCCAAGTCCTGCCTTCATACTAGAGGACTTCACCATATACATTGGTATGCATGACTCCTTATTGGGTCATGTAACTGAATGTGGGAGTCCCAAAAAATTTGGCAGTAAATGTTTGAATTGTATATCTATTTTATATACCTATATATCTGGGTTCATTTAAAAAATGTATTGAATGAAAAAAGGTCACAAGTGGAAAAAGTTTAAGAAGCCCTGCTCTAGATCTTCCCATCACCCACAAACTTACCACCTCCATATTCATGAACTCTTAAATTCCTTTAACTGATCATCATTTATTGGTTTCCTCTCTCTCTCTCTCTCTCTCTCTCTCTCTCTCCTCTCTCCTCTCTCTCTCTCTCTCCTCTCTCTCTCTTTCTCTCTCCTGATACTTCTTCTCTCCAGGTTTTTATGGCTCTACTCTCCTGATGTTCTTCCTACTACCTGACTATTCCCCAGCCTGCTTTGCTGGATCTTTATCCAGTACATGTTGTTGAACTGTGGATGTCCCAGGAGATTCTATCCTAGACTTGTTTCTCTTCTCCCTCTATATGTTTTAACGTGATGATCACATCAGCTTCCATGGACCAATTATTATCTCTATGCTAATGATTTTCAAATCTACTTTGCAAGGCAATGAGGGTTAAGTGACTTGTCCAGGGTCACACAGCTAGTAAGTGTCAAGTGTCTGAGGCTGGATTTGAGCTCAGGTGCTCCTGAATCCAGAGATAGTGCTTTATCCACTTCACCATCTAGCTGTCCAATTGACCTCTAGTTTTGAATCTCCACCTGTCTTTCAGACATCTCAAACTGTATGTCCAGTAGACATCTTAAACTTAACATGTCCAAAACTTAACTTATTACCTTTTTAGGTGTTAAGGGCTAAAATTCTAGCTAAACTGTCTAAAATATTTAATGAGTGGTCGCCAATAAAATTATAAGCTTTAGCAAGAGTTAGACTTTTAAGCATTTATTAAGGAGAATAAGAATCTGGTAAAGAGAGAGAGAAAGGCCTAGATTCCTATCTATTAAAGGGAGAGCACATTTCTAGCTCCCTTCTCCACCAGAGTCCAGAGGAAAGACCCGAGAGTCAGTGCCAGTCTCTTCCTTCCTCCTCCCACTAGTCCGCGTCACTTCCTGATGCCAAAGAAAAGACTCCTGGTCTTGCCCTCAAAGAACTTCGCTTCATGGGCAGAACTCTTCTACAGTAAGTATCCAGCAGGTGGCGTCATTCCAATCGTTACATAGGGATGGTATTAATAGTCTAAACAATGTTCATAGAAGGATTATCTAGATGTTTATGGGTCTATGGATCATTCTATGTGAAGCTTGTTTAATAGAACTGAGAAGGTTTACCCTATAGAAGAGAATTTTGGAGGATGAGGATGGAAGAGAGATCAGGATGTAACATCTGTTTTGAAGCATTGAGAGGACTACATCAGTGAAAAGAGAATAAATTTATTCTACTTCCCTCAAAGGCTAGAACCAGGGGCTAAAAGTAGAAGTTGCATAGAGGAAACATTCCTATTTAACATAAGGGGAAACTTCCTAACAATTGCATTATTCAGTCATTCAATTGTGTCCAACTTTTTGTGACCCCATGAATCATAGTATTGGCAAAAATACTGAAGCGGTTTGTCATTTCCTTCTCCAGTGGATTAAGAGAAATAGAGATGAAATGACTTCCCCAGGGTCACACAGCTAGTATCTGAGGCCAGATTTGAAGTCGTCTTCCTGACTCCAGGCCCAATGCTCTATCCACTGAGCTACCTGACTGCCTCTTCCTAACAATAAGCATTATTATAATAAGTAATGGGCTACCTTGCCTGAACTGTTATTATTTTTACTTAATTGCTTTCCCTACCTCAAAGCTCTCTTGACTACAGTATATCCTCCACACAGTCTCCATAGTGATTTCCCTGTAGTACAGATGAAACCATATCACTACAATACACAATGATGGTTCATTATTGTCCCTTGAATAAAATATAAAATAATCTGTTTGGCTTTTAAACCCTTCACAATATGTCTACAAATTATCTCTCTTACTTTAATAAGCATTACTCTTCTCCCCACTAAGAGGCACTAAGCCATAATGTAGGACTTAAACTTTTTCCATTCATGACCCCTTTTTTCCTGAGAAAATTTTGCGCCCCCCCAGTATACATTTATATAAAATAGGCATACACAACTTTTTACTGCTGCTAAATTTTTCATGACCTCCACATTCAGTTATATTACCCCATAAGGGCCCCACAGTTTAGGAAGCTTTGATATAGTAGACAGAGACTTTATGTTGAGTAAGGGAGACCTGGGTACAAATTCTACCTCTGACATAAAGGCAGTGTGACTTTGCAAGTCACAGGCTCAGAATGCTTTCAGTAGCTCTCTAAGACTGCCAGTTGCAGAGAAGATGCTGAATTGCATTGATAAAGGGAGTTTCTTCATTGGGGAGTTCCCTACACCAAGGAAATCCCAAGTCTAGTCTTTATTGCACACTCTACATTCCAGGCAAACTGGCTATTTGTTGCTATTCCATAAACATGAATCTCTGTCTCTATGTTACTACAGTAAGTGCTAAGCTTCCTCCTTGTCCTTTTCCCCTCCCTCCAGGTAAAAGGAAACAATTGATTAGCATTAAGGTGAAGGAAGAGGAGGAAGGGGGAACCCTGCTAAATATTAGCCCCATCATTCTCTCCATGTCTTTGAAATAGCTATACCCCCATATC